>NC_044991.1:23039648-23643456 GCF_008728515.1 Papio anubis | reverse complement strand
ACACACAACACACACCTCACATACATGCACAACCAATACACACACACCATGCATACATGCATAACCAGTATACACATACACCACACACATATATGCACGGCCAATACACAACCCCCATACATACATGCCCACAACATATTCATAGATGACACACAGTTGCACACTGAATATATGCTGACATGACACACACAACATACACACACCACACACAACATACACATCACACACAACATACACATCACACACACACATCACACAACATACACACACATCACACATGCATGTACACTCAACACATATACACATCACGTAACTCACACATAGCACACACATATCACACAAACATGTATATACAACACACAACACATATATGTGCACAATGCACACACACCACACATACAACATACATACACCACACACATACATGCTCACTCAATACACACACCATACATTACACACAACATACACACATGACACATGCATACACACTTAATACAGATACACATCACACAGCTCACCCATAACACACATATTACACATACATGCATACTCAACACACACATCTATGTGCACATCCAATGCACACATACCACATACATGACATGCAGATGTCACACACAACACACAACTCACATACATGCACAACCAATACACACACACCATGCATACATGCATAACCAGTATACACATACACCACACACATATATGCACGGCCAATACACAACCCCCATACATACATGCCCACAACATATTCATAGATGACACACACTTGCACACTGAATATATGCTGACATGACACACACAACATACACACACCACACACAACATACACATCACACACACACATCACACAACATACACACACATCACACATGCATGTACACTCAACACATATACACATCACGTAACTCACACATAGCACACACATATCACACAAACATGTATATACAACACACAACACATATATGTGCACAATGCACACACACCACACATACAACATACATACACCACACACATACATGCTCACTCAATACACACACCATACATTACACACAACATACACACATGACACATGCATACACACTCAATACAGATACACATCACACAGCTCACCCATAACACACATATTACACATACATGCATACTCAACACACACACCACATCTATGTGCACATCCAATGCACACATACCACATACATGACATGCAGATGTCACACACAACACACACACATCATACATACATACACACCTAATACACACACACCACATACCACACACAGCCTACATACACATCACACATGCATGCACACCCAATACATGTACACCGTGCAACTCACACAGAACACACACACATACATGCACACCCAATACCGATACACACACCACACATACATGTACACTCCACCTCCTGCACACGCACACACACACTCACACACACACACACCCCTCATAGTTCATGAGGAATACCTTTATCCCACCTGCAGCTTGCACTGAGGCCATCTGGTAAGTCTGGAGTGAGCCAGGTTGGCCCTAATGACGAGTAAGAAGGGTTGTAGATAAGCAACAGGGATCTCTGCCAAAAGACATCCACCTTCCCCACTCCCCCAGGCTCTGACTTTTCATCTCCCCCACCCTCAGGGGGCCAGAGCAGAGGGCCCAGGAGCCCAGATCAATTCAGTGCTCTTCCTCCAGTCTTCTTTAGAAGAGGAGGAAAGCATCGAATGTGAACCAGGAGAGAGATAGGAGGCTGGTGGGAGAAGGGTCAAGACAAGCCAAGACATGGCTGGGTTCATGGAAGAGACATAGGAAGACAGCATCTGATGCCATGAGGTCTAGTGGTGACAGACAGGGAGGGGCAGAGAGGAGTCCTGGGTGCAGAGAGTGCCAGGAAGACCAGGAGGAGTTTGAGAGGCTGCCCGCCTGGAGTCATGCTGTGAGTGACTGTGGCAGGCAGGGCTGGCGAATGTAGGAAACGTCAGGGAGAGGAGAAGTCTGGGGAAACTGAGGCACAGGGGAGGGAGGCGACTTTGTTAGGGTCATCTGGCAGGCTAGGGCCTGAACTTCTCTATCTGAGTCTTATCTAATCCACCTTCCTGCTTTCTGGATTACACCGAAAAGTAAATATGAGATTAGAGCAGGAGAGAAATACAATTTGGCAAACATCTGCTCTGTGTTAGGCCTTTATTTTACATTGACTTGTGGATTCCTCACAAGGGTAGGATGTGTGTGTTTACTCTTTTTAGTATTCCCATTTTACAGATGGGGAAACTGAGACTCGGAGAAGTGACTCCACCAGGAAGTGGCTGAGTCTGGGTTGAGACCCCAAATCTTCAGGTGTCAGAGCTCTTCCCAGCGCGCCTGTGGGTTTACTGCCCGTTGCTCCAAATCATCTGAAATAGAGAGGAACATTTGTGGATGGGGTGGAGGGGTGAGTACTCTCCATCATTCCTCTGGGAAGAAACTCAGCCAAAATTCCTTGGAATCCGTTGCTTTAGGTTGCGCACGGGGGAGAACAGACTCAGACAGGGATGTTTATAATGGCTTCCAAATGTCTGGCCGCAGCTGCCTCTCTGGCAGTGAGAGACGAAGAGGCCCAGGGGTCGGGGAGGCGAGACCCACTCCCTGCCTCTCTCCTCCACATGCATTTTGAGAACACTGGTGCTTCTGGAGACCTGGGTGGGAAGATGTGCTGCTGCTCCAGTGTAAAAGCAAAGAAATGAATGAATGGATGAGTGAGTGAGTGAATGAATGAATGCTGCAGGTGGAAAATACAACTTTCCTTAACTGTTAAATGGGAATTGTTAACACCATTATTGGCCACTTCTTTCATTCTGTGAAGTCCTTCTGCATATTAACCGCCTTGATGAAATCTCCCAAGGATCCAAACAGCATAGCCCATTTGACACATAATGAAACCAAGGCTCAGAGGTGAAGGCACTGGCCTAAGCCACTTAGTGATGATGGAGGGAGAACTTGAACAGGGCCTCTTTGTTTTTAGAAGTCTTGCTCTTAATTTCATCCATGGTAATTGGGTGAAGGGCTAACATGGGGCTGGGCATACAGTGAGTGTTCAGTTAATCTCAGTAGAAAAGATACATTGATAAGAGCTTCCTAGGGGTAGGGGTGAGGGTGAGTAGAAAGTGCAGGTGAGCCACACAGACCTGACCTCCATGGAGACTGTCGTCCTTGATCAATTACCTCTCCTTGCCAAGACTCAGTTTTCTCTTCATAATGTTAGGTATAGTAGCTCAACCTCACTGGGTTGTTATAGGAGGCTGATTTGATAATGGATAGGAAATCTCTCCCATCACTAGCAGGCACACAGTAGGTAGTTTTTTAAAAAACGTCAACAGTAAGAACATAAATAATGGCTAATCTCTTCTGACCCTCTATGCCAGGTACAGAGCTCTTTATATGATTTCTTTTTGTTTTCTCATCTGTTCCTCCATCCAACCCTATGAGGTCAGTTTCTGTTTTCTAGAAAGAATAAGGAGGCTCAGAGAGGTTAAGTGGCCTGTACAAGGTCACACAGCTAGGAAATGTCTGAGTTGAGAGCGTGGTTTATGAACCCCTAGGTTTTTCAACTAACACACTTGTGAAAACATGCCAGTCAGTGTTCGGCTCATAGAGGCTTACAAAAAGAGCTAGACATTGCCCCCAGCTTTTGCCTATAAGAATCTCTCCTTTTCATAGATGGGGATCTGAGGTCCAGGGGTGGGATGACAGACTGCAGCCATCAAACGGCGCTTGCTCTTTTTATTAGTTCGTTTTCACGCTGCTATAAAGAACTGCCCAAGACTGAGTAATTTATAAACAGAGGAGGTTTAATTGCCTCACAGGTCTGCAAGGCTGGGGAAGCCTCAGGAAACTTACAATCATGGTGGAAGGGGAAGCAGGCATGTTTTACATTGCGTCAGGTGAGAGAGAGAGTGTGAAGGAGGAACAGTTAAACACCTCTAAAACCATCAGATCTTGTGAGAACTCATTCACTATCACGAGAACAGTATAGGGGAAACTGTCCCCATGATCCAATCACCTCCCACTGGGTGCCTCTCTCAACACGTGGGGATTATGAGGATTACAATTCGAGGTGAGATCTAGGGGGAGACACAGAGGCAAACCATATCCCTCCTGAACAAGATTCCAGGTTACCACCCTAGAGGAAGAGGCCAGGGCAGACCTGACAAAGCCTCCCACTATGTTCAAGACCCCTCCCTGGATAAGTCTCCTTCTTGCACCATTGCCCCTCTGTTAAGAGGAGTTAATCCTGATTTACTTTTAAGTTGCACATACCTAGGTTTTAGTTTTTCGATTAGAAACACCAGAGATTTATTGCAGAAAAGCAAGAGAGACGACATTCTAATTGGTTCACAATTTCCCTATTTGGAGAAAAACACAGTTTGGCGTTTTGTACATTTCCTTCTTGGTACAATCACCATTGCTATGATCCGTGATCCTACAGAATACTCAGCTCTGCACAGATTGATTCTTTTACCCAAAGCCAAGTCTATTGTTTGCTATTGATGAGAATGGAAAGTACAAAGGGGTAAGAAGATAAAGTCCTACCTAGGGAAAGGTAGCCACTGTCACTATTTTGGCAGATGATAGATAGATAGATAGATACATACATACATATATACATAGAAAGAGATATAGTCACTGTGTATGTGTGTGTGTATCATTCACACGTACACACACACACACATCCTCCATTCATATGTAAACATTATTGCATACTTCAGTTCAGACTTTGCATCAAGGTCTCAAACTCAAAAGCCCTGGCAGGTCACAGGAATGAGTGTGGGGGCCAGGTGGGAGCTGGGCAAGCTGGACTCCACATGCCCCATCCACAGGGGCAGCTGTGACTGCTCAACTCAACTGCTGCCGCAAAGGAATGCAAGCCCAATGTCATCCCATGTTCCAATGTTACAAGAATTGGAACTCCAGAAATCTAGATTTTTATATAAAAACTCCAATTTTTTAAAGATATTGGCAGCAAATTTCTTGTAAATAAAGCATGTGTGGAGCAAAGAGACACATTGCGGGGTTGCCCTGAGTTTGCAACCTCTGCCGGCTACATCCTGCAGACATACCCTTCTCACTTGATACGTGTATGCTAGGCATTTTCTCACGGACCCGGTTAATTGCAAAATCTCTCATACATCTACTATCCCGGTTTGGGGTCACAAGGGCACTTTTTCTTCCTGTGGCCTTCCTTGTCTGCTAACTTCTCAATCTCTCTTCTCCAGAACCACCCCCAACCACTGCCCCGGCATCCTGCTCCCCCAAACCATTCAATTTTATTAATGGTTGATTTTCTTTTAAAGCTGTCTGGAGGCTGCTGCAAGCTCCACGGTTGTCAGTGGCTGATCAATATCTGGGGAGGGCGGGGGTGTCATTTCATTAGCTAAGTGCCATGTAATCTACTTGGTAAATCCCATAGCCTCTTCCTGAGCTGTCCGGAGATGAGGCAAAGAAGCCTGGCCACAGGCCTAAATACGCCGTCCTGCTGGAATCGAGAAGAAATGTTTGGAGATCCCCCTGCTGAGGTTTGATCTGGTCCCTTGCATTGTCCCCATCTCATCTCCCTCTGTGTCTCCAATCAGTCATAGCCTGACTTCTTCAAGGCTTTAAAATGACTCTGCACTAAGAAAGGCCTGATCATCCCAAGAACTCCACAAGGGGAGCAGTGCACCCAGTTTACAGAGGAGAATACCGAGGCAGGGAGAGGTCATGGCACACTGCCAAGGTCCCAGAAGACAGAGGCAGGATCTGAACCCGGGGCTGGCTGGCTCCTCATCCAGAAGCTGGCTCAGGGCAGCCACAGAAAGAGGCTTGTGTGAAGTGGCCTGGATTCCTGGCCCAGCCGCAGTGCAAGTCCCCATGGTCTTGTGAACAATTTACCACATTCCTCTGGTTTCTCTTTATGGGGACTGGTAATCCCAGATGCCATTCAATTACAAAGTTATGGCCACCACCAGGGGCCAGGGAGCACCGTTCCTACCTGGCTGGAAGGCATTAGAGCTGTAAATGGTTTTCCTGGAGGCAGAGGGCCTGTGGGAAGGTGAGCTGGCTTCATAAGGCAACTTCCAGGCCAGGGACAGTATTTTCTTGTGATTGGAGGTCAGTTTCAGCGTGGAGGACTGGAGACTAACTCATGAGCAACCTGATACTCAGAACACAGGATCTCCATTGATTGTCTCTGTGGGGCACCTGGGGACATGGCACCAAATTGTAGTGACCCCACCAGTCAGACTCAGGGGATATCCAGGGGCCCTGGGCAGCATGGTCCACCTGGGCTGGTAGAGCTGGGAGTCCCTGAGGACAAAACAAGGGGGAAGAGAAGGGGAGTCCAGGAGTTGAGAGCACCGCCTTTGGAGCTAGAGAGAAGGGTTCCAGTCCCAGCTGTCCCCTTCCTCAGCTAACAACTGTGAATATGCCAGCGCCTCTCCACCAGCCTCTATTTTCTCATCTGTGGAATGGGGATAACAGTACCTGCTCCATAGAATTGTTCAAGGATTAACTGAGATGATAGGATTCAAGTGTTTTGCATCAGGCTTAGCAGGATTGCCCACATCAGATTAGATATTATCAGAAGCAGTAAAAGGAAGAAATGAGATTTTTCTCTTATCCTTGGGGAATATGGTCCAAGACCCCCATCGGACACCTGAAACTGCAGATAGGACTGAACTCTACATACACTATGATTTTTCCTATATGTACATTTTTCCTATACATACATACTTATGATAAAGTTGAATTTATAATCTCAGTAATAGATTAACAACAATAACTATCATAAAATAGAAGAATCATAACAATATACTGTAATACAAATTCCGTGGATGGGGTCTCCCTCTCTCTTTTCCTCTCTCTCTTGCAAAATAATGTAATATGTTTGGCCGCAGCTGACCGCAGGTAACTGAAACCACACAAAGCGTAGCTGTGAGTGAGGGAGGGCTCCTGTGTTCAGAAGCTGTTGTGTGCCAGGCACTGTGCCATCATTCATAGACATTTCATGGCATCCTAGAAACAACCCATTTGAAAGATGAACACATTGAGGCTCAGATGAGTGTGAAGGGGTCTATTCTATTTTTTTTTTTTTTTTTTTTTTTTGGAGACAGACTCTCACTCTGTCACCAGGCTGGAGTGCAGTGGCACGATCTCAGCTCACTGCAGTCTCCATCTCCTGGGTTCCAGTGATTCCCCTGCCTCAGCCTCCCGAGTAGCTGGGACTACAGGCGCCCACTACCATGCCTGGCTAATTTTTTGTATTTTAGTAGAGATGGCATTTCACCATGTTGGCCAGAATGGTCTCGATCTCCTGACCTTGTAATCCACCCACCTGGGCCTCCCAAAATGCTGGGACTACAGGCGTGAGGCACTGCGCCTGGCCTGGGGGGTCTATTCTATCAGGAGCCCAGGTGTTAAGCCAGATATGTCGGGCCTTTCCTGTGATGTACACAGCATCCCCCGACCTCCTCTCCAGGACGTTGCTGAGTAGAGCAGGTTACGGGAGGCAGGATCCAGAGACAAAGGCGAGAGAGGCAGTGTGAGGAGACCCTGTAGTCTGGAGACCTGGTAGAGGTGCCTGGTCTGGGACAGATGCCATGCGTCTCCACCTGGGCTGCCTCCACTAGGGGAGGCAAGGAGGCCTTGTCTCAGGGGCTTCCCAGAGTCAGGGATGCATTGCAGACCTCCATGTGAGAGGCTCCTGAGGGACAGACGTTGAGGGCATTGCAGTCTCCACCAGCTGGAAGTCAGGTAGGCTGGGGTGGAACCTCAGCTCTGGCACACTCAGCGTGACCTGGGACAAGCCACATCAGCCCTCTGAGCCCTGGGTTCCTGACACGGGAAACAAAGAACATGCTATGCAGAGTTGCCATGGCAATTAAATAAGCGAATGCAAAAGAGGCTGGCGCAGGTTGGTTCCCCTGCTTGTATGCAGGGGTTTATGGGGGTACAGTGGGGGGCACTCAGTATCAACACCTGCAGGGGAAGAGAAATAAGCAGGATGGGGCAGAGGAAGCAGTTGGGGTGTGATTCAGGCTCAACAGAGTTCTCAGCTGATCAAACAGGGGCAGCTTTGGGGCCGAGACTGCTCTTCAAAGTCATCCTGCCTAGAGGTAAGGAGGTTGGGACGGTGTGCCCCCCGCATTGACTAGTCACCAGAAGGAGATTTGACCTTGGTCAAGGCAGCTCTTTCCAGCTGAGGGCGGTCACCTGCCGGGAGCAGGGCTCAGCTGGGAGCTGTCAGCACTCCCAGTAGCTGGGGTGATATCCGGGCAATGCACAAGAGCACCCAGCAAAGAGCCACTTGACACCCCGGCTGGGGACAAGCACATCAGTTGCCTTTTCCTCTGCCAGGGAGACTGCCATGCAGCCACCAAGGGCAGGCAAGGGTGAAAAGGGAAGGCTTTCAGGTGGGTAAGAAGCCAGGCTAGGGGAGAAGGTATGATGGATGGCAGCAGGCAATTCTGCCCTGCCAGTGTTTAATGGGGCTAGGGTCTTAGGTGAGCCCTTTGCATGGTGGTAGTGGTGGTGGGGGTGGTGTGGTATGTCCCCTGAATGATACAGCTGGCAGCATCTGGGCGAGAGAGGCAGGAGGATGGAGGAGAAACCGCAGCGCCACATTCCTACGGCCCCTGCCTTGCCTCGCCTGTCACCCCGCAGGGCTGTGCCTTACAGCCGGCGCTCGACCCTGGAAAAAATTGACTGCCTGTTTCTGCCTGACTGCTCGAGAGTTACAGGCTGCAGGGGCGGGGGGAGGAGGCGCGAGGGCGGGCGGGCGCCTGCCTCCTCATCAGGATGGATTTTTCTGCTTCTCTGCTTGTAGGAAGAGCAGGAACAGGATACGGGAGGCTGCTCAAGGAGTAATCACTGTGCGGGGCGAGGGCATGTCAGGGGCTGGCTTTGTGATGGAGGGAAGAGAAAGGGAGGGGTAGTTAGGGCAGAGAAGCCTCAGGGAAGGCTGAGACCTTGGGGGACCTCTGGGAAAGTGGAACCAGGGGTTCCCCCAGCTGTGTGTATGTGCATACTCTCCCTTCCTCCCTTCTTTCCTACCTCCTTTCCTCCCTCCATCTCTCCCTCTCTCCCTTCCTTCCTTGTTTCCTTCTTTACCTCCTCTCCTCCCTCTTTTCTTCCTTCCCTTCTTCCTCCCTTCCTTCTGTTTATCTATCTGTCACCCACCCATCCACCCCCACCAACCCATCTTCCTTTCCCTCCCTCTCTCCCTCCTTTCATCCATCCATCCAACCATCTATCCATCCATCCATCCATCCATCCATCCATCCATCCATCCATCCATCCATCAGTTCATCCTTTCATCTGTTAACTTATTTATTCACACACTTCCACACCCATTCTTTCTCTCTTCTTTCCTAGCATTCATTTGCTCAGCACATATTTTTCGGGCACTGCCCCATCCCTGGGCTGGTACTGGGTGCTAGTGATGACCAGGTACCAGGTCATGCCCTCATGGGTTTTACAGTGTGATGGGAGAGGAGATGGACCAGCAGAAAGAGGACCTCATTCTTGGTGGGTCAGAGCTCTTAGGGAGAACCCAAGGTGTGTTGGAACGTTAGAGACACTTGAGGAGGTCAGAGAGGGCTTCCTGGAGGAGGAAGCACTGGGAGTCAGCCTGGAAAAGGGATGGAGGCGTGGAGGAGTAGAGTGTCTGTGGCCTCAGGAGTGTTTGTGTGGCCGGTGGCTGGCATGCAGAGCCGTGATGAGCAGGTGGTGGGAAGAGGTTTTTCTGTATCTGGAGAAATGAGTATGATCTGGATTATCCAAGATCTTGGGTTAAAGAATTTGGGCTTTACTTTGCATTAAGTAGAGTTATTATTACTTAAGCAATGGAGCCCCTTTTCACATGAAATCTTATGTGGAATTCCAAACTGCAAAAAACAGAGATAAAAGTGGAGCTGATAGAAAAATTAGCCAGGTGCGGTGGTGCGCACATGTAGTCCCAGCTACTTGGGAGGTTGAGGCAGTAGAATCGCTTGAACCTGGGAGGCGGAGGTTGCAGGGGGGCCGCGCATCGTGACCACCGGCCCTCCGACCCGGGATAAGAGGGGGAAACCCCATCTAAAAAAAAAAAAAAAAAAAAAAAAAAAAAGTGGAGCTGATCTGGTTAAAACAGAGGGAGGTTCCACAATATTTCCCACTTGAATCTTCTCATACCTATTTCCCACCGTGGAGCTGCAGAAAACATGGTCACAGAGCCTAAGGGTTCTATGGAACCCAGTTTAAAAATCACAGAAAAGTTATGTGGATCTTCCTCTGAACTTTGACGAGACCAACATACTGCAGCTTCCACCTCTTGCATGAAAAAGAATCAGACTTTGGGGGAAAAGTAAAGGCTGCTTTTCCTCTAAGTTAGGGCCATGCCCAAGGTCCTTAGGGAGATGCACAAGATCCTCCAGAATGTTCTACACCCCTAGGCACATCTCCACCACTTTCAGCTTCCACTTTCATTTCACGGTTTCATAAGTGTCCAGGTTGCCTCTATGTGGAGCTGACCCCACCACTCTCTGTGCCTGGCCCAGTGTCCATCTCTGGAGTCAGCTTAGAGTCCTCTCCACCAGCAAGTCACTCGCGGCCTCCTCCCAGCTTGGGTGTTTTCGCTGCTGTCCCAAGACCAGCTCTGACAGCTGGGGTCAGGCCCCACCCAGCATGTAGTAGGTACCCAATATATGTTTGTCGAATGTTTCCACCGACAAACCAAGAAACGCATACATAAAAAATGTGGACATACAAGTCTATGAACATCTATCTTCATTCTCCTGGGATCAGTACATTCACATGAGGTGAGCAGGGAGGATGGAGGGGTGGCATGGCACCATCCTCAGAATAGCCCCAGCACACAGTAGGCACTCAGAGAGCATGGATTAAGAGAAAACAGTGAGCCTAGCCATGGATTCAGGAGGTTCTAAAGAAGTAACACTGAGCAGGATTTGGAGGCCTGAGAAAATGGTCATTGGCAGTCCAAAAATGTCCCTTAAACCTCAGGGCACACTGCCACCTGGCCCAACTTTGCCTAGCACACTGAAGAAGAAGGTGCAGGACATTTTCTGAATGTGCACCCTCATTCCGACTATTTACATCATGAATTCATACGGCCCAATTTGCATCTGCACACCAACTCAATACTTTTTATGATGCAATTACTACTCAGAGATGAATTTTTTATGAGTTTCCTTTTAATGTCTCTAGGGCCTTTTATTCTGAAGAAAACCTCCTTGTGGAAGATGGCTAATCTTTCTTCCAGTGAAAATCGAAAGCCTTCTGGCTCTCCCAGGCACCACCTAAATGACATTGCTTCCAGGAAGCCTTCGCTGGCCTGGATGAATGGGGAGGTAGGGCTCCCTGTGTGGTGGACAGCAAAGTAGATTGGTGGTTAAGAGAACAAATAGTGGTGTCAAAATAACCTGCTTTCAGATGATCACTCCAGCACTTAGTAGCTGTGCAAACTTGAGTAAGTAACTCAACTTCTTGGAGCCCCAGAACCTTCATCTCAGAACAGAGTTCAGTAGCCTCTCTCCTAGACTTGCCTTTAGAATGAGTGAGATCTTACAGCCTAAGTACTTGGCACCGTGTTAGCACTCATGAAATATCCACTACTATTATTATAGCACACTAGTACAACAGAGCAGCTGGCAGCCATCCACGCAGATAGGTTTACCTTTTTGGCCTCCATAATTCATTTGGTGGTTATGAGGAGAAAGGTGCAGGGGTCTACCCTCCCCCAGAGAGATACAAAGCATGTCTTAGGAGTTTACTGTCCATGGGCTTTGGTATACATCAAATCGTCTTTCTTTTTTCTTGATCATCACAGTGTTGATCAGGTCTGTCTACCAAATCAGGAAGGGGAAACAGAAGGGCAAAGGGTACAGGGAGCCCTGGGGAAGGAGTTTGCCCTGGGGTGAGGTGGTGAAGGTAGCCTGGATTTGGACTCTGCTTCCTAGAGTTTCTGAAGTCTTGGGCTGGGAGGTGCCTTCTTTCTATTTTACAGATGTAACCCTTTAGGTCCACAAAGGGGAGGGAAGGTGCTAAGGTCCCACTGCTCCTCCCAGTGCCTGAAAGAACGCATTTTTAGGGAAGCTTCCTCTGAATGTCTAAGGCACCTGGATTTCCTTTTTAAAACACTCTCCCAACTTCTCATAAAGGCTTTTTCTTTTCCTTTTTCTTTTATCCTCACACTTTATACTTTATTATCTATCTTTCTCTGTTTTCCTTCTTTCTTTCCCTCTCATCTATCTACCTTTATGCTTATTTTTTATTTGACAAATAAAAATTATACATATTTATGTTGTATAACATGGTATTTTGAAATATGTATACCCTATGGAATGGCCATAGCAAGCTAATTAGCATATGTATTACTGCACATACTTAACATTTATTTGTAGTGAGAACACTTCAAATCTATTTTCTTAGCAATTTTCAAGTACACAATACATTGTATTAACTATAGTCACCCATGCTGTACAATAGATGCCTTGAATTTATTCCTCCTATCTAACTGAAATTTTGTATTCTTTGACCAACATCTCTAAAATTTCCTTGCCTTATCATTGATAAAACATTACAAATTCAAAAAATAAAACATTCAAAATAAAACATTCAAACAGCACAAAAGTTCTCTCACCTCCTTGAATCCTAGTACCCCAGCTTGCTCACTGAGGCACCAACTTTTCCCAGTTTCCTGCAGATCCTTCCAGAGACCTTCTCTGCAAGAACCAATACATCAAAGCCTATCCAAGGCTCTTGTGTTGTACAAATGGACACGAAGAGCAGTCATTGCCTGTGTCTTCACTTTTCTCACTTAGATGTTGTTCTGTCACCATATGGGGATCTGCTTCATTTAAGGGCCACATGGTATCTCATGCTAGAATAAGCCAAATTGCATTTAATCAATCTATCAATGGACATTTTGGTTGCTCCCGAATCTTCATCTATTACTACATCTTTGATATCTGTCTTTCCCACCTGACTGTAGATTTTATGAGGATAGTGCGGTTTATGTCTGGTTTTTTTTCTGTCTCTTCAAAGTATAGCATGGGGTGTCTGAAACATGGTAGGTGCTCAATAAATAGTCCCTAGATGGATGGATCAAAGGATGGGTGGATGGATGGATGGATGAAATGATAGGTGGATGGATGGATGGATAAAAGGATGGATGGGTGGGTGGGTGGATGGATGGATGGATGGATGGATGGATGGATAAAAGGATGGGTGGATGGATGGATGGATGGATGGATGGATGGATGGATGGATGATAAATGGATGGATCAGTTAGTTGTAGAACCTTGACTAAGTCTCTGATTCTCCTACCCCACTCTTTTGTGGCCTGAAGAACCCAGATCTTTGACAGTCTCACCCAAAGGGGAACGCAGTAGGGAGTCCTTGTCTTCAGGCAGAGCCAACCATGGAGATGAGCACATGCTGTCCCGCTGTGCTCACAGCTCCATGAGCAATAGCAGGCTCCCAACCAAAGCTCTCCCTTGGACGCTCACAGATAGCAGCGGCTTCCCAAGTCCTGGGTGGAGTTGCACCACGTTATGGAAACTTCTATTTCTGCTTTATAAAAACAAAGCAGGAAAGGAAACCTGGCTCGGCAAGAGACACATGCTGGCCCCGTGAGTCATCTTTCTCCAAGCAAGACCAGAAAATCCTCCTAAGATTGGGGCCCTCACTGAGCCTTTGGCCAACATGCTTATGTTTCTCCCTCCAGAACCCCACAGCCCTGTGCACATGGGAGTTGCAAACTCAAGTGCCCCCCAGGAGATTGGCCAGAAATGTACAATAAAAAGTGAGGCCAGCACAGGGCAAAATGAAAGACACTTTTCTCTTCTACACCAGGAATCTGTTTTTTTGTTTGTTTGTTTGTTTTTTGGTTTTTTTTTTTATGTGAAATCTCTCAATTTTTAAATTCCAGAGACCAGTGAAAATATTTTTTAAAGTGCTACATAGGCTAAGTCAACTTACAGAGGGCTGGCTTTGGTCAGAGGGCCACCTGTGTGAGCCTCTGTTGGAGGCTCTGTTGGATGTTGGAAGTGAGAGTCAGCAACACTCTGGAGAGCATTCGAGTTTTCACCTTCTCTGTGGACTGGGACTCTCTCTGTGCAATTCTCTATCTCTGAGACCCTGCAGAATGGGAAAATAAAGCAATTGTTGTGTGCTTTTTCTGCTTTTAATTAATGCATTGATTTTACAGATACTTATTGATCATTCCATATATATGCCAGTCTAGGTGACATCTGTTTTGCATCTCTTTTCTATCTTCTTTCTGCATCTGCTGCATCCTAGTGGTTATAAGCTTAAGCTCTGGTTTCAAATTGCCTGGGTTCAAATCCTGGCTCTGTCACTTACTAGCTAAGTGACTTTGGACATGGGATTCAGCTTTTTTCTCCAAGCCTCAGTTGGCTCACTTGTGAAATGGGGATCATTGTAGTCTCTCTCACTGCGAGAACTAAATGAACTGATGTCAGGAAATGTTTAGAATATCCCCTGGCTCCTGTGCAGCTGTTGATCATCACCCATTTGCCACATTCTAGCTAAATGCCCTTTATGGGTTAAGCTTGTACTTGGCATTAAGGTTTCTGCTACAAGCAAAGAGGGACCCAATCCCACAAAGACTTTCTTACTGACTTCTCAAAGAAACCCCATTTTACAGATGCAAAAACTGTGGCTCAGGGAGGGAAAGTGACTCTCCTGAGGTCACACAGCGGGTTAGTGTCTGAGACGGGATTCCAATCAAGTATATCTGTCCTTCCTACCAGAACCCAGGCTTCTTCTGGGCTCAGAGAGATGGAAAGCATCCCCCTTTTCCCGAGGCTTCCCTTGACAGGCAAGGAGTTGGCCTCCATTTCTGCAAGAGTCCCTCAGACAGCTCTGATCATTTTCAAGTGGACCCAAAAAGAGAAGGGCTGGCATGTGCTCATGATCCCAAGCCTGGGAGCTTGGCACAGCGCCAGCCCTTCTTCCTGGGCATGGAACCAAAATTCTTAGAAGCTTCTGACTTGTCCCCTTTGGACGAAGGCATAGTGCATCATTGCCGTGTGCCTCCAGGTATGCCTCGTAACAGAGAATGGCCACACACATAGGGAGTCCACAGCTAAGGGTCATGCATCTTACCTTCCAAAGGCCCAGCCCTCTGCAGGGTGCTGTCTTGCCACCTTTCCAGGAACTGTGACCTCTGGATTAGTTGGTGGCCAACATTTACTGAGCAGTTAATCCACATCAGACTGTTCAAAGAACTTTACATTAACGGACTCAGTCTGCACAATCATCCCCAGGGAGGTAGATGCTATGGTACTTCCATTTTACAGATGAGGACACTGAGACCTGAAAAGCAGAAGTAACTTGCTTAAGGTCACATTGCAGCTCATTGTTAGACATGGCCAGATGTCAAAATATGAGTTCTCAGAGGTCTCTGGGGTAGAGAAAGGTCTTTCTGGCCGGTGGCACTTTTATGATGTGCCTCAATATGTCTGGGACAGAGTGGTTCTCAATTAGCCCAGCTCCATCCACCCATCTGTCCATACACCTATGAGTCGTATGACCCTGGATTCATCAATTCACCTTTGGTACACTCACTTCTAAACTGTGGATCAAAATGCCAGTACTTACCCTTGCAGGAACGAGGACCAGAACACCTGAATGGGTAGTTACCTGCTTTAGAAAAGTGACATGCTGGGTAGGCAGAAGGAGGTGTTCACACCAGTATCCCTCATCTCCATCAGGCTTGGCTCTGAGCCCAGGTCAGGCTTGAGCACAGCCAACCAGTGACTCATCCTTGCTGGGGGCATAGCCTGCTGTTGTGTTAGAAAAGCTAGACCACAATGATTAATTCAAACATGATAAGAATGTCTGGGCTTCGACCATCTGCTACTGTGTGACCTGGGGTAAGTCCCTTTCCCTCTCTGGGCCTCAGCACCTCCAGGTACTTAAGACCCCATGAACTCTAGGAATCTTTTCGGCTCAGACAATTGATGGAAAATTGCAAAGACTCCAGGGGGTCTCCCTCAACTAGTTCCTCTTTGCCACCACCTCTGGAAATCTAGTGGCAAAAATGCTTGCTCTCCTAACTAATTTGTATCCATCTCTGGCACAAAGAAACCTCAGGACCTAGTTTTCTGTTCCCACAATTAATAATATTGTTGTTGTTGTCGTTGTTACTATTCACTGCATTAACTGAACTCAGTGTGCTGAGTCTTTTACACCCATTGTCTCTTTGAATCCTCAGACTAATCTTTTGGGCTAGATACTGTGATCCCTTTCACTTAACAGATGAGGAAAGTGAAGCTCTGCGGGCTTGGTTAAGTAGCTCAAGGTCGTCCTCAGTGCCAGGATCAGAAGCTGCACTTTTGAACTGGGGAACTCTGGTGCAGCCTTTCAGTTCTCAGCCATGAGACGGCACACCCAGCCCTGCAGATCACAAAACAAACTCACCCTTCCTCGCCTGAAAAGGCTCCCTCACCTTGGCCACCCGGCATGAAAACATTCTGAATCCAGACTGCCAAGAAAGAAGAATCAAGGAAAAAGGAAGAAAAGAAAAATGAAGAACGCTTTGTTCCTTAAACCATTCTCCGCAAGCATAGTCTCCGCCAGGTACATGACTTAACTGCGGAGGTGACCCCCAGCCCGCCCCCACCCCCGGCTGCCTCGAGCTCCCTTGGCAGCCAGGTAGTCACGTGATGCCCAGACAGCCCTGGCTGCTATTCAAGCGTGTCCGTGTGAAGCAGTTCCAGCGAGCATCGCTCCCAGAGGGGGGCAGGTGGGGGCCCGAGTCAGCCTTGGACACGGCCCCTCAGCCCTGCGCCAGAGGAGCCCCTGTCAGTGCCCACTGCCCTTTCAAAGACACTGCACGCTGGGCCTGCTCCCTGCACCCCTGCCCAGGAAGTAGCAGCGCAGGCCAGATGAAACGGCGGCCACAAAGTAGCATAGCCGAGGGGCTTCTGTTCATCGGGGCTCAGCCTGGCCTCCCGGCTTCACTCACTCATTTATTAACTCACTCACTCATTTGTTCATTCAGTCACTCATTCATTCATACATTCATTCATTCATTCTTTCATTCCATCAGTCACTCATTTATTCCTTCATTTACTCCAAGCTTCGCTCAATCATTCAGTCACCCAATTACTCACACGTGCCTTCACTCAGTCACTAATACATTCACTAATTACTTTGCTTACTCATTCGTTTGTCCATTCATTCAATCATGTATTAGTCCATTTTCATGCTGCTGATAAAGACATGCCTGAGACGGGGTAATTTATAAAAAAGGAGTTTAATGGACTCACAGTTCCATGTGGCTGGGGAGGCCTCACAATTATGGCAGAAGGCAAAAGACACGTTTTACATGGCGGCAGGTAAGAAAGAGTGAGAGCCAAGTGAAAAGGAAAACCCCTTATAAAACCATCAGATCTCATGAGACTTATTCACTACCATGAGAACAGTATGGAGGAAACCACTCCCATGATTCAAGTGTCTCCCGCCGGTTCCCTCCTATGTCACATGGGAATTGTGGGAGCTACAATTCAAGATGAGATTTGTGTGGGGACACAGTCAAATCATATCAATTCAAATACAATATACCATCCACTCTTCTCTGCACTGGGAACATAGCAGTGAGCAAAATAGATAAGATCTTTTTGGAGCCTCAGTCTAGCAGGAGAAGATAGCCATTAAACAATAAATACTTAATTATTTAATTGCAATCATGCTAAGTTTTAGAAAGGAAGAATAAAGCATATGATCATATATAATAGGAGCCCAGCCTTGTCAGACACCCAATTACAAAAGCATAGCTCACTCCCTTTCACCCCCGACATTGCAAAGCAGATATTTGCAAGGCTTTTATGGGCAAGCACTTAGAATCATGAAGGCCTAAAAGTATGTCAGTTTTGGAAGAAACATGAATGATTATCCGGCTCTGTGTGGCAAGAGGCAGTGACATGGTATGGTCAAGGGCTCAGACCTTTAAGTTGGATTTCTGGGTTCGAATCCAGCTCTGCTATCAACTGCATGCCCTTGAGTGAGCTATTGAAACAACTGGACTTGGTAGAGTGAGAATAGACAGAGTACTAGAGCTGTGGAGGAAGATTAAGTGACATGCCCTATGCAGATCACTCGGCATGGACCTGTCCCTGGGCAGCAAACAGTGCATGCTACCCTTGATCGTGCTGTCTCTCACTGAGCATTGGAGGAGGGAACCACATGCCCCAGGATGACCCAGTAGGAGCCTGCACTTGAACCCAGGCCTCTGGGCTCCCAGTCCAGTGCTTTTTCCAAGCACAGATGAACCTTTGATATACAATGGAGAAACCACCATTCTCCTGTCTCTACCTGCTGTCTATCAGCCTCTGTCATAAATGTCCCAGAATCCTCAACCAAGATCAAGCCCTGACACTCAAGTGTCCCCCTCCCCAGGTGGCTGCACAGCCGTCTTCCGAGGCATCTTGGTTGGTGGGAGGGGAGAGAGGAGAAGGCATCCAACATACAGCTTCTATTTGCCATGTCAGGAGCAGTAACTTCTCCTAATTATTTCCTGGCTCCTGGATTCATTAGCCACCCCAGTATTAATTCAGATCACTGCATTTATCCCCATCTGTCCTAGATTCGTCACCAAGACACTGACGACGCTAATGTGGTGGTTTTAGCAATGAAGGAGCACTGCAGAGTTCAAATTGTTGTTCAGAAGGGGGAAGGGCTCTAGCAATTTTTGGTTTAGAACAAGAAATGAGAGTCCTCCACCAAACACACACACACCACCCCCAAGCCCCCAATGCCCCAAACCAGCCAGCCCAACGGCCCACAGGCAGATAACCTTCTGCCCTGGCCTCAGCATCAGAGAAATTCCTTTTAAATGACTCCACAGACTTCCCCACCCACTGAGTTCCCCTCTTTGGCTAACAGATGGGCTCAGCTAACCATTCCCAGCTTTCCGATAAAGCAGTGTCAGGCAGTGAGGCCCCCTCGGAAAGGCATGCTTGGATAATAAATTCCAAGGCACCCCTGCCATCTGCAGGCTGCCAATCATGGGGGCGCTGGGCACACTAGGGCTCCCAGCCTGCTGCTGGTAGGGAGCTGGGGTGGGACCTTTGCATGTGGGGAGGCAGCCTGCCCTGCCTCCCCGTCCTGCTTAGCCCGTGACCTGTCCCAGCTGAAACGGCAGGGGCCAGTCCTGCTGCGACCCCTCTGTCTACTCGCAACCCTCCCTGTCATGCAAGAACCAGCACACAGGCAGCACTGTAATGCAGGCAATAATCGTAAACCTCAACGGCTGATAGTCAGATCTGCTGCCACATTTTGGCTCAGTCACATTCCAGGGCTTGACCTCAGACCAGTGACTTCCCCATAAGAGCCTCGGTTTCCCCATCTGTAAAATGACAGTTAAATACACTCCCTCCCTGGTAGATTTTGTGTGAGGATGTAAGCAAAATGCATAGCACAATGCCTGGCCCATGGATACAAGTGGCAGCTGTCATTATCACCATCATCATTATTGTTAATATTTTTCGTGGGGTTGTTACCACTTAAAATACCAATTAGGTGCATGGTGGTGCACTTCTGTAGTTCCAGCGACTCAGGAGGCTCAGGCGGGAGGATGGCGTCAGCCCTAGGAGCTCAAGGCTGCAGTGAGTGGTGATCGATCGTGCCTCTGCACTCCAGACTGGGTGAAGGAGCGAGACCCAGTATCAAAAAAAATAATAAAGTGAAATAAAAGGGCAGTTAGCCTGAAAAATTGACTTTGTGTTACTTGCTTCATATGATACTTATCTTAGAAGTGTGATAAAATGTATGAGCTGTCTTAACCCAGCACAGAATGAGCCTTCAGGAAATGTTAATTGCCCCTGTCAATCTCAAATTCTTTCATTTATTCATTCATTCATACAAGAGACATTCACTAAACATTGTGCCAGCCCTTGGGTTAGACCTGAAGAGAGAAAGAACAACCAAGAAAAAAAAAAAAAAGCAATTTTTATCTTTAAATCACTCACCATCAAGGGAGAAAATAAAGCAGTCCCTGTGAAGACATAGGTTTCCACAGTGTTAGAATGTGTTTGGGAAGAGGCCAGGCTTCCCGGATCACCCTTCCCTCTATCTCCCAAATAATAATGAAGGCTATTTGTACCACACTGCTTGAACTCCTTCTGATTGCTGAGGTTTCCTGAGGTCAGGGATGTACAATGTGCAGTATGCGTACTGTTGTCTCTGCTCCTGGGCCAAGGCAGACATCACTAATCAATCACAGTTGTCTTTCTCATTGAAGGAAGAAGACAGGACTCAGACACTAGGAAGATTCCTTGCTCCTGGAAGTCACTGTCAGCTGATAAGAGCTGGCACCCAAGTTTTAAACAGATATCATCCCAGCCTTAGATTAGGGTTTAGACATGTCCGGCTATGTCTGGCCCACAGCTTGTTTTTGTAAATAAAGTTTTATTGGAACATAGTCACACCCATTTCTTTACATATTGTCTATGGCTGTTTTGCACTACATGGGTATAGGCTGAATAGCTGTGACAAAGACCATATGTCCTGCGAAAGACAAAGTATTGACTCTCTGGCCCTTTACAGAAAACAGTTGTCTTTGCTGCAGAGGGTTTACTGGAAGAACTTGCAGCAAAGTGAGACGAGGCATTGTGAACTGAAACTGTTAGCGTCTCACCTATATTCTGTCCACTCTCATACTCAAGCCTGCTTACTGTGCACACCTGTGACTCCCTGCTTCTAGGTGTTGTTCTGGCCTTGGGAGCCTACTCATCTGTGCAGAGGGCAGGTTGGAAGCAGCAGTGAGTTATTGCCCCTGAAAGCAGTCCTCAACTAAGACAGCGTTGAGGTGGGTACACACCCCAACTCCTGGGCTCTCAGGTGAGAGGACTCCAAGGTGGGTCACACTGCCTTCTGGAGGCTCCCAGCAGGACAACACTCTACTTGCTCACCATAGATAATAACATTTCACCTCTCACTCTTAAGATAGTCTTTCCTAGGAATCCTTGTCTCAGAGTTGGCTTCTGAGAGAACCAGACAAAGAAGCTGTTGTTTCTCTCTCTGTTCCAGCTCTCCCAAGTCTAGAATGTGCTATGTGTTTTCAGGGGACTGAATCAGTGACTCATCCCACTGGGATGTTGCAATAGCTGTGGTGACCACGTCTCAGTGTGCATCTCACACGCAGACTTCCTGAGAGAGGGAGGCATGGATTATGCCACTTGTCACCAGCTGATGTAGCAGGATTTTGTGCCAAACCATCAGAGAAGGAGTTTCCATCTCTTCCTCCAGTCTCCCAGTTGCTGCAACTGCACAGGGTTCTGACAGTGAAGCTGTTAGTCTTGTCCGCAAAAGCAGATTCCCATCCTGAAATGCCCTACTTCCCTGCTCTAGGCAGACATCATGAATCAATCACAGCCTGACTTCCTCTTGCATCTTTTTCAGTAAAGCACTCCAGGCAGGTGCTATCAGTGGATGGGAACTGACACACAAGATTAAACATATTCTATGGGGGAATGCCCAGGACAGAAGGCTGCATGAAAGGTAGCACAATAGGAAGTACGGCATGAAATAGTTCTTCAAAAGATAAACAAAACAGGCAAGTACAAATGATAAATGTAGGAAAGTGATATCTCACAGTAGTGTGTGTGTGTGACTGTGTATGAGGGAGGGAGAGAGGGAGGGAGGGAGCGGACAGAGAGAGCGAGAGAGAGAGAGAGAGACAGAGAGAGAAATTGCAGTTGTTTTTGTTTTTCTGCTTTGTCTTGTCTCTACACTGAGTGTCTACTTATTTAATGCATGTTCACATTGAGCACCTATTATGTGCCAAGCCCTGTATTAGGGGTACACTGACAATCAGGACAAATGTAATTGCCTAATTGAAAAGATAACTACAACTCAATGTGGTAAGACAAAGGCAGAATCTGCAGGCATCTTCGCAGATTGGGTCACAGAGCACCTGAATTTCTTCTTTATGACAATGAGAATAACAATTAGACAATTAGAATCACAGCTAGAATGCTGCAGTTATTTGTGAGACTGTGCGCTAAGCCTCCCTCTCACTATTTCCCCCTCTCTCACTTAGACTACAAACTCCCAGAGGGTAGACACTGCATCTTTTTTGCTTCCTGCCCCATCCACTGGGCCTAGATCGGTGCCTGGCACAGGGCAGGTGCATAATCAATATTCCATAATGAACCCAGTCCCTCTGGCTTCATTAAAAACTGGAGCTGGGTGTGGTGGCTCATGCCTGTTAATCCAGCACTTTGGGAGGCCGAGGCAAGTGGATCACTTGAGGTCAGGAGTTCAAGACCAGCCTGGCCAACATGGCAAAATGCTGTCTCCACTAAAAATACAAAAATTAGCTGGGAGTGGTGGCGTGCACCTACAATCCCAGCTACCCAGGAGGCTGAAGTAGGAGAATTGCTTGAACTTGGGGGGCAGAGGCTGCAGTGAGCTGAGATTGGGCCACTGCACTCCAGCCTGGGTGACAGAACAAGACTCCATCTCAAAAAAAAAAAAAAAAAAAAAAAAAAGAGAGGGCAAGTATGGTGGGAGTAGACTCTGATGAGAGGTGAAGGTGGAGCGGGCAGGTCGTGTAAACCACACGAAGGGGTTTCAATGTAATAAAATAAAAGGAAAGCAACAAAAAGTTTAGTCTTTGTAAATAAACACAAAATGAACCCCTATGCTACTACCCAGTTATTAACAACTCTGTTCTGAACAGAGTTTCATTTTCAGTTCATATAGGCTCAGGTCTCTGAGATCTTTAGTTGAGAGCACAGGCATCAGCAACCGGGACTTAGGCTATTGACGGACAGGTTTGTGCTCCTGGAGTGTCAATATATAACATGCAATTTGTCTTTCAGCTGCAGGGTCACCTTGATTGCTCTTCTTTCAGTTAGGGGAAAGTATTTTCTGCACACTGAGGTTTTAGATCCCCAGAGTTCCGGAGGCAGCCAGTGGAGAGACAAAGCGTAAGCTGCTACTTTCTGCCTTTGATGTGTAGGTTACTGAGCCCCTTGGAACCTCAGTTTTCTCCTCTGTACAGTGGGGCCAAAAATGATAACTTGCGCAGAACAATTGTGAAGAGTCCAGTGTCTGACACATATAAGCACTCAGTATCAAAGGCTGTATTCATGATGGAGATGATGATGGTGACGATGATGATAAGATACTGGAGCAGGCAGAGGCCCAGTTTTGCAGAGGAGGAGGGAAACTGAGGCCTAGAGGTTGGAAGTGACGGGACCAAGTTCACCTGAGGAATCACTCACAGAGCTAGAATCCCAGGGAAGACCCTAAGAACCAATTCATATGCTCCTTCCTCTTGAACTGCATTCCCAAATTGTGTGTCAAGGCACCCTGGGGTGCCTGAGCAGACTCACAGGAACATTGCAAGTTATTATAAATTGTCAAGGTAAACACTGCAATGTTGGACATTTGTTAAATGCCAGGTGAATGACTAGCTTGAGGTCATTCACAGTTCCAGCATTAGATCACCCAACATTCCTTTTCATGATGTCATATCTTCTTGACCCTGGGTTTTTGGTGGCTGCTGTGATAAAAAGCAAGAACTGTGCCAAAGTCAATGTGGAACAGGAAATGAGGGTGACAAAGTACGATCTGATTTCAAGCTTTCAGAAGCTGTGCAGTGCCCAACCGGTGCACACATTTCAATAGGAAGTGATTGTGTTTAAGAAGGAAATAAAATATTATTCTTTGATTAACTTTTGTGTATTATTTTTTTCAAATGGCTGCTAAATTGTTAGGGTGTAAGAGCTTATTACGTTGTTTGTACTTGAAGACCTAATAGGCAGGATCAGCAGAACCATTAAGGATTTATTTTATGGAACAATTCCTGAACACTAAGGGTGCCATGTACTGGGAAAGTTTGGGAACTTCTGTTCCATATACTAGCCACCCCTCTCCTGTCTGGGAAGGAGGCAGGAAGCTTTGAGTCTCCAGCCAAGAGTGAGGCATGTGGGAGAGTGGTTAAATGCCTTGCAAACAAGAGGGACAGGAACAGTAAACCTGATTTCCAAGTTGCTGCCAAGTCATTGTTTATTTAGAAACAACAGTGTGGGCACATCAGAAACCATGTCCTCCTAGTTTCTCAGCAAGATGGGCAACTTATTCATTTGGCTAACACACAACTGGCATTTACCCTATGTCTGCACTGTCCTGGTACAGTGATAAATGAGGCAGTCTCTGTCTTCAAAGGTAGGACAGGGGGAAGGAAGGGAAGTTAGATGGTTTGGCTGCGTCCCTACCTAAATCTCATCTTGAATTGTAGCTCCCATAATTCCCACATGTTGTGGGAGGGACCCAGTGGGAGGTAATTGAATCAGGGGGATGGGGCTTTCCCGTGCCTTTCTCTTGGTAGTGAATAAGTCTCATGAGATTTGATGGTTTTTTAAAGGGAAATTCCCCTGCACATGCTCTCTTGCCTGCTGCCATGTAAGACCTGACTTTGCTCCTCCTTCACTTTCCACCATGATTGTGAGGCCTCCCCAACCATATGGAGCTGTGAGTTCTTTCTTTTATAAATTACCCAGTCTCGGGTATGTATTTATTAGCTGCGTGAGAACTGACTAATACAGGGGAGAAGGAAGAAGAAGAGACTATTCTTTTTACTAATAGAACTATGAAAAACACAGGCTCAGAAAGGCTAAGTACATTACCCAGAATCACACAGAATAAAACAAGTTGGACAATTTACAGCCAAGAGAATGCCCTATACCACTCATCTTGAGCACTCATAATCTAATTCGAGAGATCGATACCAGCATGTAAGTAATATTTGGAGGCAAAATTTGACCTCACTTAAGAATGGGTTTGGATAGTGTGGTGCTGGGCTAAGGATGGACATATAAATCCGTGGAATCAAATTAAGAGTCTAGAAATAAAACAGACATCTCCGGATAATTGATTTCTAACAAGGATGCCAAGATTCTTTAATGGGGGAAAATAGTCTTTCAACAAATGGCGGTAGAGACAAATGGATATCCATATGAGAAAGAACAAAACTCACAATGGATCATAGAGCTAAACGTAAGAGCTAAAATTATAAATTCCTAGAAGAAAATTTAGGAGTAAGTGTTCATAACTTTGGGTTAGGCAACGGTTTCTTAGATATGATTCCAAAAGCACAAAAGACAAAAAAAATACAAAGTATATTTGATCAACATTTGAAACATTTGTGCTATAAATAAGATCATCAAAAAAGTGAAAAGATAACCCACAGAATGGAAGAAAATATTTGTAAATCATATGTCTAATAAGGAATTTGTATCTAGAATATATAAAGAATGCTTAAGACTCAATAACCAAAAGACAAAAATAACCAATTCAAACATAAGAAAAGGATTTGAATAGGCATTTCCCCAAAGCACATGTACAAATGGCCAATAAGGACATGAAAAGATACTCAGCATTATTAATCATTAGGAAAATTCTCATTAAAAGCACCAGGAGATAACACTTTGATGCCTACTAAGATAGCTATAATCAAAAAGGCAGACAATAACAACTGTTGGCAAGGATACAGAGAAATTGAGACCTTCATCCGTTGCTGGTGGGAATATTAAATGGCACAACTCTTGTAAAGAATTCTGGCAGTTCCTCAAGGTGTCAACCACAGAGTTACCATGTGATCCAGCAATTCCACTCCTGAGCATACATTTAAGAGAAACAAAAGCATATGTCCACATAAAAACTTGCACAAAAATGTTCATTGTGGTGCTATTCACAATGGCCAAAACATGGCAACACCCTGAATGTCTATTAATTGCTGAATGGATCAACAAAATATGGAATATCATGGAATATTATTCAATGATAAAAGGGAATGAAGTATTGACACATGTAACAACATGAAGGAGCCTTAATTATGCTAAGTGAAATAAGCCAGTCACAAAAGGCCACATACTGTATGACACTATTTATACGAAATGTCCAGAATAGGCACATCTATAAGGATAGAACATAGATTAGGCACATTGATAAGGACAGAACATAGTATTTGTCATGGGCTGAATGCTGGGAGTAAACCAGGGGTGACTAGTAATGGGTCGGGTTTTCTTATTGGGATGGTGAAATAGTCTAAAACTGGATTTTGATGATAGCTCTACAACACTGTGAATAAACTCAATCTATTGAACTCTACACTTTAAACGGGTGAATTTTATGGAATGTTAATGATATCTCCATAAGGCTATTTTAAAAATTAAAAAATGTGTATGTGTTGGGGGTGGCGGGATGGCTGAGCATACAGCTGTGGAGGAGGCAGGGCCCAGAGAGAAGGAATCTGGAGTTTTCTCTGGAGGGTAATAGAGAACAGTAGAAGCTTTTCAACAAAGAAGCCACAAGACTAGAGACCAGGGAGCAGGATCCTATAGAAACCCAGGGTACATGATCAGACCTGATTTAGGGCAGTGTTCTAGCAGGAAGCAGAGGGAACAAGCAGGTCTGAAAACAATTAGCAGGCAAAACTGATAGGACTTGGTAACAGATCGAAGGGAAGTGAAGAATAGCTGGAATACTACACAGCCATAAAAAGAAATGAAAATCACGTCCTTTGCAGCAACATGGATGAAACTGGGAGGCCATTATTCTAAGTGAATTAATTCAGGAACAGAAAAACACACACATGTTCTCTCTTATAAGTGGGAACTAATCATTGAGCACATATGGACACAAAGAAGGGAAAAATAGACACCAGGGCCTTTTTGAGGGTGGAGAGTGAGAGGAGGGTGAGGACTGAGAAAGTAATTATCAGATACTATATTTATTACTTGGGTCATGAAATAACCTGTATGCCAACCTTCTTCAACATGCAATTTACCCATGTAAGAAACCTGCACATGTACCCCCTGAACCTAAAATAAAAGTTGGAAAGAAAAAGAAATGAAATAGAAGAGCAAGGTACAGGGATAGGCAGAGAGTCGGTCCTCAGTAAAGGCATGCAGAGCCAATAAATGAATAAATGCTGCTTATTCTAGTAGATCTCACTGTTGTTCCTAGGTCTTGATTCTGTTCCTGATAAAATGTTCTAAAGTGGCATGGGATTCAGGCTCTAGATTCTTCTACCAACATTCTGCAACCTTGCCCTCCATGCTCCCTTCCACTGGAGAAAGGGTTAGGAAACTGATGTGTACTGAGACCTACCTGGGCAGTTGCACTCTGATGGGGAGGTGTCCATCTTGCTTCCTGTTGCACTTAGCCTTGAACTGAGAGTGCAGTAGGCACTCAGTAAGTATGGATTACATTAATGAATGAATAAAACAGCATCCCATGTTGAATGTTCTTAACAATTGTATAAAGTTAATACTATTATACCACTTTCACAATGGAGAAACCTGAACACAAAGTGGGCTGAATGACCTCCCCAAGGGCTGGAAGATGGCAACCTCTAGGAGTCAGGACTTAAAAGGCAAGTTGGCCAGGAGCTAGAGTCTTGGAGGATCCCAAACACACCATTTATTCAGTTGATCCATTCATTTATTTAATTTAATATGGTTTTGGGATCTTTGGGAGATGCCATGACTGCCGTTTCATACCTTCTTGGCTTCATTTTTCTGGGGCATTCCAGCTCAACCTCCAACTGCCAATGTGTGTATCTTTTTCCCTAAGGGTTTCTCTGGGCATTGGAGCTTTCACTGCCTATGGACATTGTGGAAAGGAACTGCCTGGGAATTAATGATACCCCATCCCCATCCTCAGGAGCAGCCTTCAACCCACAATACGGAAGTTGGTGTATAAATACCCCAGCTCCCTCTTTCACTCAGTTTCACACTGTCTCCCAGAGGTCCTCAGTAGAAGTAGGTTCCAGTGGCCCATGGTGGTAATTCCCTTCACAACGTACCCTATATTGGTGCCCTTATCATCCTGTCTCACTTCCCCACTACCATACAGGTGCTTCAGGAATCATCCATGTGCACTACAGTCCTGGTTTTAGGGCCTGCTGCTGGAGGAGGGGCCCAAACAAACAGGCACCTCCTCTGCGCCAGGCACTAGGCACTGGGGATATCTGATAAGCAAACTGGTGAGGTTTGATCTTCTGAGGGCCACCAGCCTCATGGGACTAGTAGACAAGTGTAACACACAATTATACACAAGTGTAACACACAAGACATGCCTTCTCAATGAAGCTCAATTTATGAAGTCTGTTGCCTTGGAACCAACGTCTTCCCCTCTCTCTCTTTTTTTTTTTTTTTTTGCAAGCCAGCTACCTAAACCTGACTAATCCCATTAAATGTCAAGATTCCTGGTGGCAGTCCCACCTCTGGCTTTTGACAACTTGAGCAGCACAAAGACAGTAGTTTCCACATCTGACAGAAGCTCACAGAGAAACCACAGCAACACCTAGAATCCAACTGGTGGGAGGAGTGTAGACAGGAGGTTTTCTGCCATCTCACCATCCAGCAAAACCCTCCTGCTCCCCAGGCCCCAGCTCCAGGCTAAAGCAATTAAGTCACTTACTGCCAGGACCTGGAGGTGGCGGTAACATATAATCACAAACATAAACAGTTTTATATGGTAATTATGAATTCTGCCTACTTTTTTTTATCAGTGCAACACAGACTGAAGATTATTTTCTGCTTGATATAATTCTAATTTTGATCCATCCTTCCCACCCACCCCCACCCAACTTCAGAAGGATTAAGATGGGGTTATGGGTAATAATTTGGGATATGACAGAATTGAGGCATCTATTTTCAGGTCTTGTACTACACGGATTCGACCAAAGTCGATTTGCTCCTGATGCTCCATCCTATGTTAGGTTAAATATCCTAATGGAATAACCCACCATTCCATGATGCTGGTCCCAGCCCAGGCCACCATTGTGTCTCATCATCTGGATATCAGCAGTACTCTCTTCACCAGCCTCCCTGACTCCAGCATTTTTCCTTCCAAATGGGCTAGGCCAAAGTTGTTCTTTTCAAAAACATGAATATTCCTGCCTACCTGCTCCTCCCCAAGCTCTCAACATCCTGCTAAATGACATCACCATTGACCCAGTGGCTTCAGCTGAAAACCTAGGAGTCTTCGTGTATTCCAAACTAAGTCTTCTTCCAGCTACTTCCTGAATATGCACACAAGTATCCACAGTTCTGCATCTACTTCACTACCTGCTGGTCCAAGTCATCCTCTCTCCCCTGGGTGGCTGAAGATGCTCCCTAACTGACCACCCAGCTTCCCGTCTTCCTCCCACCTCAATAATCCACACTCCATTCAACACACAGTGATCTTTGAAGACGTAAATCAAATCACAGGATGCCTTTTAAATGGACTTTAAAAAGTGTATCTAAGCTTCTCACTCTTGACTCTGCAGGGCTTGGTCTCTGCCTTCATCTCCATTGCCTCGTCCTGTGCTGGCCTCCCTCCTGTTTCTCAGGCAGGGTAAGCTCATTCCCATCTCAGGGGCTTCATGCAAACTCACTGGACCCCTGCCTCCAGCATTGTGCCCATATCTCTTGCAGAGGCAACCCCTACTTTGCATTCACGTCTAGCCCGAATACCAGTCCCCAGAGGGATCTTCTCTGACCATCCTAGTCCAAGACCAGCTCTTTCTGGCTCATTGCACCCCATCACTCAGTTTTATTTTATTTGTAGTCCTTGTGTAAAATTATTTCATGTACATAGGTATTTACTTATTTCCTGCCTGTCTTCTCTTGCTCCAGAGTGTTTGCTCCACGAAGGCAGTTTTTGTTTGTTTGTTTGTTTGTTTTGAAATGGAGTCACTCTGTTACCCAGGCTGGAATGCAGTGGCAAGATCTTGGCTTACTGAAATCCCCACCGCCCAGGCTCAAGTGATTCTCCTGCCTCCGCCTCCAGAGTAGCTGGGATTGCAGGCATGAGCCACCACATTAGGCTAATTTTTGTATTTTTAGTAGAGATGGGGTTTCACCGTCTCTTGGTCAGGCTGGTCTCGAACTCCTGACCTCAGGTGATCTGCCCACCTCTGCCTCCCAAAGTGTTAGGATTATAGGCGTGAGCCACTGCGCCCAGTCGAAGGCAGGGGTTTTGCCTGATTTATTCCCTACTTATCTCCAAGACTTCACAGAGGACTTTGCACATAGTAGGTGTCTAATAAACAATTGCCGAGTGGGTGAATGAACAGTGCCTTGCACCATTCCTTGAAAAGTCTTTCGTGGGCGGCTCCTGGCTTCCTTTCTCCTGCGACTACAATTATATATTTACGAGGTAATCAGCAATTGAAAAGTTCCCCGTAATAGTAACTGGAGCTTAACATACAAATAAACTGAACACCATTAAGGACGTTTTGTGGCCACTGGGGTGGATCAAGTGAGCTAATCGCCCAACTCACAGCAATTAAGTCAATTAACCATTTAGACATATGCTGAGCCATTTCCCGGCTCCAGTTTCCTGGGGCATCTGTGAAATTTGTGCGCTTTATTTATGGCCTGAGCTTCTGGTCGTAGTTAGTAACTGGGATGACTGGGGAAGTGAGAAAGGGTGGCTGGTTAAAATTTAAAAAGTCAGTGTGATGGCAAAGAAGCGAGAAGCTGGATCTTTTCCCTCTGTGGACACTTTCCCCTCCTTCCTTTCCTGTATGCAGAAAGGATGGGAAAGGCAACTATTTCTTGCCTTGATTTTTTTTACTTTGTATGCTTGGGGCTGTTTTTAACACCCATGCACGTCATGAAGGGAGACAGATAAAAAAAAAGGCGGGGGAAGAATTGGGTAGGGGTGACGGGTAACTCCTTGGGACACAGACTCAGATCTGGGTTCAAGTCCTGACTCTGCAGTCCCCAGTTCAGGAACTGAGCCTGAACTTCCTCATCTGGGAAATGGGGAATTACAGAGCCTGACTCATAAGCTTCTGGTGAGAGTTAAAGGGGTGAACAGTGTAAAGTCCCTAAGTAGTGCCCAATGCAGGGAAAGTGCTAAATACATAGTAGTTATTATTGGTGACTTTTTTTGAAACAAAATCTTACTCTTTTCGCCCAGGCTGGAGTGCAATGGCGCAATCTCAGCTCACTGCAACCTCCACCTCCCAAGTTCAAGCGATTCTCCTGCCTCAGCCTCCCCAGTAGCTGGGATTACAAGCACCTGCCACCACACCTGGCATATATATATATATACACACGCGCGCGCACACACACACACACATATATATGTATATATTTTTTTTCAGCTCACTGCAAGCTTCACCTCCCGGGTTCACACCATTCTCCTGCCTCAGACTCCCGAGTAGCTGGGACTACAGGTGCCTGCCACCATGCCTGGCTAATTTTTTGTATTTTTAGTAGAGACAGGATTTCACCCTGTTAGCCAGGACGGTCTCGATCTCCTGACCTTGTGATCCACCTACCTCGGCCTCCCAAAATGCTGGGATTACAGAGGTGAGCCACTTTTTAGTAGAGACGTGGTTTCACCATGTAGGCCAGGCAGGTCTTGAACTTCTGACGTTAGGTGATCTGCCTGCCTTGGCCTCCCAAAGTGTTGAGATGACAGGCGTGAGCCACCATGCCCGGCCTTTGTGATATTATTATTGAAAGACTGAAAGAAGGGAGGTAGAAAGTGCCCAGAGACTGGGGTCAGACACGACTGGTTGCAACCCCAGCTTTTCCTGGCATCACACTGCCACATACAACTAACTTCACTTCTCTGGGCCTCAGTGTGTGTGCGCATCTGAGAAATGGGACTGATAATGCCAGGGGGGGTCTTCACAGGAAACGGGTCTGATTCTTGCAAGTCTCTGACCTGTGGTCCTCTTCATCCCATTGGTTCCTTCTTTGCATTTTTAAGAAGGAATTCAAGGAGCTTGCCCCAGATTTCCAAGTAAGTTACGTAAATGGAGCCCAGGCCTCCAATTCTGATTTCAGAGCACCTTCCACCCTGCCTTGCTAAGGCACTTTACAACCATGTAAAACAAAGCCATTCTTTGGAAGAGAGGCATGTTCCCAGAAATAATTAGTATGTATAGATCGGATGCTTTTTTAAGTACTGCATAAAGCCTTTCATGGATATTATGTAATTTAAACCTTACAAAGAAACCCCAAGAGCATAGAAAAGGCTCAGGAAGGGCAGGTAACTTACCTCGGGTAACACAGCCCGGAAGTGGCACAGTCAGGATTCGAACCAGGCTCTGGCTGAGTCAGACACTCATACCCACTGTGCTCTCCTGCCCATGGCATGTGTGCTGTGATTTTCTCTACATCGTACTCCAGTTTGCAAGGAAATGAAAGCATCCCAGTTTCAAGATTAATCACTGGCTTTTGGAGAGAGGCCCTTACCGCCCTCCCTACTCCCAGCCCCAGCTGTTACCCTCTTCTCCTTTTCTTACTTCCACCCTGAGGGCTCCCAGAAGGCGGCAGGTCCTTGGCTGAGGATGGAGAACTGCCAGATGGATCAGGCTCTGGAGACAGAGACGGAACCTCAACATCAGAGACAGTTCCCACACACCAAGTATGTGCAGGGAGCCACATCGGACCTGCCAACATCCTGGGCCTTCCGACTCGGCCCGGCAGCATCCCTGCATGGGATTTTGGAAAGCACTGAACACAGACATCCCTGAACCTAAGACGCATCTCTGATCTTCTGTGGCAAGGGTGGCAGGGTTGCCGGAGACTGTTTCTTTCTGGCAATAGTCAACACCAGCTGGCGCCAGAAAGAGGAAGGAGCAAATCCCCAGCGGAAAGCATTGCTCAGGTTCCAGCAAGGGCTGAGGCACCCGTCGCTGGCTGCTGGTTCACTTTGACAGCAGGGTGGGGTGGAGGGGCATTTTTCCCACCCCCTCCTTCTGCATAGTGCTATATTGTTAGTGAAACTTCCTATTGAGATGTAATATAATTTATTCCGTATGGTTATAATAATAATTACTTATATACATATATACATTTCACATCCGTGCACCTATCTATATATATCTGCTCTATCTTTATGCAGATTCTCACAGTTTAGAAATTATAAGTTGAACAGACATGAAAACAAACAGTCATGTGCTGTTGTAATAGGGAGAACAAGCTACGAGGGCTGTGATTATTAAACTTTGGTGTGTGCAAGAATTATCTGGGAACTTTATTCAAAATGCAGATGGCTGGACCCAACACCAGAGCTTTCAATGCTGTAAGTCTGGGTCAAGGCTTGGGAATTTAGATGCTAAAAATTGACACTGAATTGAACACTTTAAATTGGTTAATTGTATGCTATGTAAATTTCACCCCATTAAAAAAAAATTGCCAGCAGACCTCAGACTACGCATTCTCATACTCTGTACTAAAACAGCTTGAGGAGGGCTTAACACAGATTGGAACATTAGGAAAAGCTACTGATGGAAGGTGCTGTCTGCATTTTCATGGAGATTTCCAGATGGGCAAGGCAGGGAAGGGTATTTCAGGCAGAGGGCACAGCATGGGAAAGATTTGGAGAAAGAGACAATATGGGAATGTGGAGAACATAGGAATTGATGGGGATAGTTGTAGGGTCCAAGACACAGGAGGCCTCACCTACCAGGGCAAGATGTTGAGGATCCCCTGAGGGCCCTGAAAATCCTTGAAGCATGTAAGGTGAGGTTGTGCTTAGAGGCAAGCCCAGGCTGACTCATAGGGACCAGCTTGGGCGATCATACATACAAAGCATAGAAGCTAATTCCAGTGGTACAAAAAGCCACAAGGACAATAATGCAGAAATCGATAGAGTAAAAAGAAAGTGCGTCCCTAAGCCACCCTCCCTTTGAGGCCTTTGTAAGATACACACGTAAAATAGTTACACAAATTGGACCATGAGATGTGGGCTTTCTATAAATTCCTTTTCTCTCTCTCTTTTTTTTTTTTTTTTTTTTGAGACGGAGTCTCGCTCTGTCGCCCAGGCTGGAGTGCAGTGGCGCGATCTTGGCTCATTGCAAGCTCTGCCTCCTGGGTTTACACCATTCTCCTGCCTCAGCCTCCCGAGTAGCTGGGACTACAGGTGCCCGCCACTATGCCCGGCTAATTTTTTATGTATTTTTAGTAGAGACAGGGTTTCACTGTGTTAGCCAGGATGGTCGCAATCTCCTGACCTCATGATCTGCCCGCTTTGGCCTCCCAAAGTGCTGGGATTACAGGCGTGAGCCACCACGCCCGGCCTCCTTTTCTTTCTTAGCAATTTAACATGGACATGTTCTCATAGCATTGCACATGTTAAACTGCCTCATTCATTTTAATGGCTGCATAGTATTCTATATGGGCACACTAGGTTGAAATTGTGAATACACAATCATTTTTGATCTAGAAAATTAGCCATTTTGGTTTACTTGACCATTCCCATTTTGCTGGCCTGTTTTCTACTTTCTTCTATGGTATTGTAACCAACGGTACATTTCTCTTTGAAAATATATCTCTAACCAAATGTGCAAGTATCTCACTAAGGGAGATTTCTGAAACTGGAATTGCCAGGTCAAAGATGGATATATTAAAAATTTTGGTGGGTACTGATAAGTGTTCCCCAAAGGGAAAAAAATCCCTCATTCCCACTGCTAAGAAACTGATAGAGAGAAACTGTATTGAAACTGTATCTCTCAACTCTTACACAAAGATACTGTATGATAAATGACCACAAAAGTCTCAAGGCATACAACAAAATTTTTTCTTCTTGTACTCCATAAAGGTTGCACCCAGGGTGTTCTAGAGTGCCTATTTTGCAGCATCCTCACACGCAGCGTGTGTTATCATTAAAGAAAAGTTTGCTAATTTGACCATTTTAAGTTATATCTGTTCAGATTAGGTGTGTTTCTTTTATGGTTAGTGAAGTTTATTATCTTGTGCTATGTGCTTATTTGCTCATTTCTGTGCCTTCCTTGATTAATTTCACATTCATACACGTCATTGTTTTTCTCTATTTGCTTTTATTCTTTGTTTTCTTAATGATATCCAAAAGCTCTTTATATATTGTGCTGATTGACCCTTTGCCTGGCATAGATGAGGCAAATAATTTTTCCCAGGATATTTTATGTCTCTTATTTGTTTAACCTGTAAATATTTTAGTAGTATGTAGCCTAATAAATCTATCTTTACTTTTATAGCTTGCTATTTTGTTCTTATACTTAGAAACATCTTCACTGCTTGAGGTCATAAAATGCTAGCCCACATTTTCATCGGGGGTAGAGGGGAATCATAGAGTTGATGCTTTCCAGTTAACTCCAATCCGTTGGGAACTGATTTTGGTGAATGGCTGTGAAGTAACAATTTAACTATATTTTTGGTCTCTACTAGTTAAACAATCATCCCAATGCTATTTGTAGAATAATCCTTTCCAAACTGAGTTGAAATGCGACCTTTATTGCATGCAGATTTTTACAAATCCTCAGGTCTGTTTCTAGATTGTCTTGTTTTTGAAACTAATAAGCAAAAGTGCCTCTAATCCTTCCACCAGATTACATTTCCTGGATTCCAGCTCTGTTTCTGAGGAAGACCTTTCCTCTGTTTTTATCCATCCATCCATCCATCCATGCATCCATCCATCCATCCATCCATGCATCCATCCATCCATCCATGCATCCATCCATCCATCCATCCACGCATCCGTGTACTCACTCCCTCATTCATTCATTCATCCATGCATTCATTTATTTACTTTCCCATATTCACATTTGTTCTAAAGAGTTATGTGGCTCTTAGAATTAATGATACAAAATTGACTCATGCCAGTGAGCTTTCTGCAACAGACACTGGGCTATGCAAGTCACTCGATGAAGAAACTAACACTCAGAGAGACGAATTAACTTGCCCAAAGTCCCCTAGGTAGTACGTTCCAAAGCAGAAATTCAAACCCAGATCAGCCTAATTTTAATTTTAACTCTGCTGGGTTCCTTATATAATAATTCCTCACATTTATTGTGCATCTACTATGTGCTGGAAATTGTGGTAGGCAGTGTGAATTCCCCAGTGGCCCAGATTCTGTCCCTGCCTAGAGAAGCTGGTAGAGGCAGGTCATTGAAAATATTACAGTTCAGTGTGTCTAAGGCTAAAAGAAGACAGCGAAGTACAAAGCTAAATGAGGGATTCCCTGGTGAAGCAAAAGCTCCCAGCTTCTGAAAACATGACTTTACTCTTGGCACAGCAAATTAAAAAGCCCATTTACAGGTGAGGCCTGAAAGTCCAGAATCTGGATTTTCTAGTTGTGTCACCCATCCATTTCCACTTGGGCTGTGGTTACTATGCCAGAGATGAAGGACTCTGGGCAGACTTTATAGGAGAGAGTGGAGGCAATAAGAGAAGAAGGAAAAAAATCAACACCCTTCAAATCGGCCTTCTGGGCCCCATAGCTTCTGAAAACCTTGCCATCTGTTCACATAAGCATGTTCCAAAGTTTTAAGTACCTCTTTTCATGAACTCCGTTAAAGTTAACCTGGCCCCATAATATATGGGGGAAATCTGCTATAAATAGAGGTAAATAGAGATTGTAAAGATAAATAACAATAGCAGCATGTGAGGAGTGATAATGTTCTCTATTTATGGCCCGACTCTAAAAAGGGATGGCCGGCGATACTGCGTCTTTAATGACTTACTTTTGCTTTGGCAGCCGGCACTCCGCGTTAGGGTGCTAAAGATTCAGTGACACAAAAAGCTTACAGATAATTAAATATTGATTTTTGTTTTCTAATCCTATATAAAAATTGTCCTGGGTCTCCCAGTGGTGGTTTTATCTCACCAGGACATGGGGAGAAGCGAGGGCTTCTTTTAACCCTCTTTGCACTCCCCTTGTGTGAGTCTGGCATGCCCCTTAGAAAAAAGGGAGTGTCCCAGACTGACTTCAAGGGGTGTACAACTGGGCTGCCACCCAGGGTCCCACCCTTGGTTTCATGCTCTGCTGGCACCCCCTTGACATTCTTAGTAGTCTTGGCACAAGAGGTTCTGCATTTTCATTTTACATTGGGTCCCACAGTTATGCACCTGGTCCTGGGGGCTCGGGTCAGTCCAAGAAATCAGGGGTGGGCAGAGCTGGACCCCCTGCTGTTCTGCTGCTGCTCAGCATGCTCACCCACTCGCCTGCCCCAAATCTTGCCAGCCATGCCAGTAACTTCAAGTCTGGGAAGAGGGCCAGAGAGAAATTTGTGATGAGAACAGTTCTTCTCCCACCCTCTGCTCCCTTTGCTCTCTCTCTCTTTCTCTTTCTTAAAAAAAAAAAGGAAAGAAAAAAAAGAAAGAAAAAAAGCACTTCATTGTCATTTTGCATCTGGAGTACAGCGAGGGGCACCTGGCAGTGTGGCAGAGTTTCGGGCTGGCTGGCTGGGCGGGTCAGAGAGCGTCAGAGAGGAGAGAGGGTTTTGGAGAGCTGTGTTCAGTTTAGGTCCTTCCTTGGATTTGCTGTGAGGCCTTGGGCAAACGAAGAACTCTTCTGCGCCTCAGTTTTCTCATCTGTAAAATGGAGCTATTAACAACAGCTCCTCTGCCTGCCCCTGTCTCCCACCAGGACCACTGTGGAGAGTCTCTAAGTTTACAAATAATGAGGATCCTCAAAATGCTTAGAATAAAAGTGATGCTGACTTGCTGCTAACGGGATCAGGAATTTTATATGAGTTTCTTACAGATACCAACTCATGTGTACTTATTAAAGGCCTTGCACATTCTGACTCATTGAAACCTCACAACAATGTCATGAGGTTGGTGCTATTATTAACATTACCATTTTACAGACAGAAAAATAGAAGTACAGAGAGAGTGAGTAATTCGGCTTAGGCTGCACAACCAGGAAATGGCAGACAAGGGGTTTGAGCCAAGCACTCTGCCTGCAGAGTCCTGGCTCCTAATCACTGTGCAGGATCCTCCCTTGTTCTTTTTTTAAAAAAATTATTTTTAATTGACAAATAACAACTGTTTATATGTACAGGGTGCAATGTGATATTTTGATATATGTGTACATTCCATTTGAAATTTGAATCAGTTGCCAACATTGAAAAGGAATCTCATTATTTCTATGTAAAACACAAGGCCAGGCACAGTGGTTCATGCCTATAATCCCAACACTTTGGAAGGTGGAGGCAGGTGGATCACTTGAGGCCACGAGTTTGAGACCAGCCTGGGCAACACAGCAAGATCCCATATCTACAAAAAATGAAAATAAAAAATTAGCCAGTCTTGGTGGTGCCTATAGCCCCAGCTACTCAGGAGGCTGAGACAGGAAGATCACCTGAGCCAGAGGAGGTTGAGGCTTCTGTGAGCTGTGATTGCATGCACTCCAGCCTGGGTGACAGAGCAAAACCCTGTCTCAGAAACACAAGCAAACATACAACAAACACCCCACAGATTTCCAGCATCTGTCTCTCTTTCTCTCACTTGCTCTCTCTCTTTTTTTCTTTTTTTTTTTTTGAGACGGAGTCTCGCTCTGTTGCCCAGGCTGGAGTGCAGTGGCGTGATCTCGGCTCTCAGCTCACTGCGACCTCTGCTTCCTGGGTTCAAGGTTTAGTAGAGACAGGGTTTCACCATGTTAGCCAGGCTGGTCATAAACTCCCGACCTCAGGTGATCTGCCCACCTCCAGTATGTCTTAGATGCTCTGGTAGTGATAGGCTCCTGTACCCAGATGGCAAAGATCAGCTGGATTCAAGCCTCCTCCATTTGCCTCAGTCAGCACCACTCCCTATTTTCTCTTTGGCTCTAAGCCCCAGAATCGATTTCTTATTATTTACTTATTTATTGAGACAGAGTCTCACTCTGTCTCCTAGGCTGGAGTGCAATGGTGCGACCTCGACTCACTGCAACCTCTGCCTCCCGGGTTCAGCAATTCTCCTGCCTCAGCCTCCTGAGTAGCTGGGATTACAGGCACATGTCCCCACACCTGGCTAATTTTTTGTATTTTAGTAGAAACAGGGTTTCACCATGTTGCCCAGGCTGGTCGCGAACTCCTGAGCTCAGGCAATCCGGCCACTTTGGCCTCCCAAAGTGCTGGGATTGCAGGCGTGAGCCACCACGCCCGGCCCTATTTCCTATTATTTTACTACATCTACTCATTGCCCTCACTTACATCCTGCAGTGTGTCCGTTGGTGAGGTGCTGGGAGAGGACAAACTCAAGACCACTGTGGAAGACATCAAAAAAGAACAGCAGAATGTGGAGAAAAGCCTTCAATTTGTCACAGAATGGAGCCTGTGACTCACAGCCATATGCAGATAAGGATTTCTATCACTGACTTAATGTGGACATAATTAGCAATCATATTAGAGTTCTACTGCGTGCCACTTGGAGTCTGTTACATATAATTATGCTGAAATTATCAGTAGAGTTCGTCCAGAGAGGCGATTCAGTCATTCTCAAAGAATTCTTTTGTGTTGACTTCATTAAGTTTCCGCTGAAGAAGTCCTCTAGGTATTACAGTAGATCCAAGTATGCAAGGTGGGCTCTTTTGGACAAAAACAAATATAAAGTTATGCATGTGGGAGTCTGCGTTAACGAGATGGATTTCTCTCAGAAGATTCTACATGGCAAGGCAGTAGAATGCCTGACATATAATAAACACTAAATAAACATGAGATAAATTACCAAATAGTTCTCATGGTTCATAGCTCAGAGATAGGACTTACCCTCCAGGGAAAGGTTGGACAATAGGCTTCATATCACCTGCCAACTCAGAGCATGAATAGTTCTGCCCTGAAGCATTGTGTTAAGAAGGATGCTGAGGGTGTGTCCATGCTCAAGATAAATATGATGGACAGAGGATGTCTGCTGTGGGTGGGAGAGAGGCTCTGACAGCCAAAAGGCTGGGAATTCACCCCTTCCAGACAGTGATCTGATCAAACTGTAATCAGAAAGATTGTTCCAGATACTACGTGGAGCCTGGATTAGAAGAGGTGAGACCCAAAGAATTAGGCTGGTGCACAAGTAATTGTGGTCTTTGCCCTTACTTTCAATGACAAAGACCACAATTATAAAACAAAAACCATGCCAGGTATTCTAATAGGGTGAGTTTAATATAGGGATCTGGTATTGACAAACTGGAAAAGCACAACGAAGAGGTGAGGGGGAAGCAGAGACGGTAACTGCAGGGAGCAGCTGCCTTTCTTGGGCTGAAAGAGCAAAGGGAGAAGTTGGGGGGAAAAAGCTTGGAGGAAGAACCAGAATTCCGCTGGCACTCAAGAGCCCAGAACAGGGGCCATGCAGAGCTTGGGCACCGACTTCTGAAGAGGTGATATGCAAGGCTACTTGTCATAGTGAAAAAAAAAAAAACTATCCAGGAACCGACTGTCATGGCTGGGATGATGAGCCACTGCTTCCGTCATGCTTACAGAAACTGCAGGCAGGCCAGGTGTGATGGCTCAGGCATGCAATCCCGCACTTCGGGAAACCAAAGAGGAAAAATTGCTTGAGACCAGGTGTTTGAGACCAGCCTGGGCAACATAGTGAGACCCATCTCTAAAAAAGTAAAAACGCTGGGCATGGTGGCCCGCACCTGTGGTCCCAGCTGCTCAGCAGATGGAAGCAGGAGGATGGCTTGAGCTCCAGAGTTCGAGGCAGCAGTGAGCTATAATAGCACCACTGCACTCCAGTCTTGGCAAAAGAGTGAGACCTTGTCTCTAAAAACAACAAAGAAAACAAAAAGAAAAATAAGAAGGAAAGAAAGAAAGAAAGAGAAAAAGAAAGAAAGAAAGAGAAAAAGAAAGAGGAAGGAAGGAAGAAAGGAAGGAAGGAAGGGAAGGAAGGAAAAAAAGAAACTGCAAGAAAGCAGGGACAAGCATGTCCCTTTACCTGGCATCTGCCTCAGGGTTACGTCTAGCACCTGCTATGGGCAGAGGCTTACAGAGACCCAGCAGGCCCAGCAGCAATGCAGGGCACAGAATCCCAACCCAGGTACCAGAAGGCAGAGTATAAAAGGGTGAGTTTGGAACTAGGAGACAGTAGTGTAATGACTTGCACAGTTAGGGAGGCTTGGAGAGGTGAATCGGCTCACCTCATCCAAGTGAAATGTCTAGAGCAGGACGAACACCCACCTGCCTTCTCACCCTGGTCTGCTGGCTCTGGGCTCTTAATTACATAGAGATTTGCAAGCTTCCTGGTGGACAGGGATGATGGTTTTCATCTTAATCCTCTTCATCCCCCAGCATACATGCACATGCGCCAGTCACTTAGAATCACTCCTTTATCTCCCTTTGCCAGAAATAGGTATTCGAGCAATCACTGTTTCCTGCCTCACCCACGGGGTTATTTCCACTTCTGGTATCGCAATCGCCTTGGGTCCAGATCTACTTCCCAAGCTGCGTATGATGTACTTAGTACGAAATGCCTGGGTGCGGCTGCACAACCTGGCAGGCAGGTGGGAGTGTTTGTGAGGGCAGCGACCCACGGCATCGCAGGGGCTAGTCCCTCTGGTGGTGTCCCCAAGCTGCTCAGTCCTCAGATGTACAATAAGGCAAGTGACTTTGCATCTTTCTTTTTATTTTGGCAAGTTGCATCTCTCCTGCAAGAAGACTTCCCTTTCTGTCACATCTCAGGACCCTAAGAGCAATAAAGTTCTTCCTCTAATGCACGGGACAGCAGTCTTCATGCACAAGCTACGTTCTCTTTTGGACCCTGCATGCACGTTTGTGCCGAAACATCAAACAGTTCGCCCAGGAAAAATAAATATAGAGAGATTTCTTGCAAAGTGAGCTTTCTTGTCTCCTTTAGGGCTTCATCTGTGCCGAACCGTACAAACCCTTTTGTGAAGGCTGAGCCCGTGAAAACCCTGCGAATAAAAGTGGGACTGATTTTATGCTAATATATGTAAAGAACGTGACGATAGAGTCATAGGTAACATAATGAACTTAACTTTTTTCTCCCTTTTTATTGAATTATAATGACTAGTTTCCATAGCAATTACTGCATCACCTTGTACATTACCAGAAAGATCTACTGCACTATTTTCCAGTCATCCTTGTAAACATTTCTACTTTTTTACGATGTTCTAGGGGAAAACACAAGCCCTTTCGGCTTGGCAGCAATTGGAGAGCATATTTCAGGAGATTAATAAAGCCGGCTGGGGTGTTTTTATTTTCTAAGTTCGGCAGTTGGTTTTCCATCTTCGCCCTCACCAGCTACTTGTCAGGCAGACAAAGAGGAAAAGAGGCGAGCGGGAGAGAACAGAGGTGAAGGGGGAGGTACGCAGTCACCGGGGAGGGCGGAGGGGATGGGGCAAGAGCGTGCCTCAGAGGTCCGCGTCTGTGAGTCTGTTGATTCTGGAATCGTTTGGAGAGCAATGCCCTTGAGACAGCCTTCTTCCCACCCTAGGCTTGGAGAAGGATCAGGGGTGTCTACAAACTCACAAAATATCAGCCATGGAACACACAGAGACATCTTGTCTATAGCTTCAGAACCTGTGTCTCCAGGCTCCGACTGTGTCCTGGGTCCCTGGAAGGGGACGGGAAGATGGGAATGTGGGCATTCCTCCTACCTCCCCATAAAACGCCCACTTCCAGCAGCAGCTTCCTTTAATGGGCTTTTCCTATTGGCTTTCCACGTGGTATTTCATTTCCAGAAGGCCTCTGCAGCTGATGGATATATGAAGCTACATGTTCTCAGTTGAGAAATAAGGGAAGTAACACCCAAAAAGGAATGAGTCAGCTACAGTGAGTAAGAGGTATGGTGGGGACTGGGGCCCACCCAGCTGTCTGATGTCTGACTTGTCCCATTGCACCCTGCAGAAGGGCTGAGCTTTGCGTTGGTAAAAGAAGTCACAGTCACAGGGTCTGGTAGATACAAAGACCCCGAGCTGGGCTGGGGGAGACCTCATGCAGGGGTTGTGGAGCTTCCAACCAGACAGAGGAGCGATAATCCCATCATGAGCCCTTAACGCCTTCAGTTCGTTTGGTAAGGGGGCCTGCTTCGCCGCCATTTGTGCGTCAGCTCACTGCCCCTGCAGGGAAAGATGCCTAGGCTTTGTGGAGAGGACCTGGTATAGGGAGCTTGAATGCCCAGGCTCCAATCTCTGGGCTGTGCCTGTGCTGAGCTGTGTCTGGGGGTGAGCGACTTCCCCTTGCTCTGCCTCAGTTTCCTCTGCTCTAAAATGAGTCTAATGGTAGAATCCACCTCCGAGGCATTTGTGAGGGTCCACAGAGATGGCGTGGGTTAGGGTTAAGTGCTCACACCTACAAGGGGTTTCGTTGTTTCCAGCGGGCATTCGTGGACTCGCTTGCAGCTGCAGTGAGGCCTTGAAAGCGTTAATTAAATTCGGGGAGTTCCGGCTTTTCCAGCTGTAAAATGAGAAATGTATGCTGGCTGGTCTAGAAAGTTCCTGCTGGCTCTGAAATTCAAGGGTTGTTGGATTGTAACAGTATAGTTGGAAAAAGGAAAGGAGGGAGGAAGAGAGAGAGAGAGAGAGAAGAGAGGAAGAGAGAGAAGAGAGGAAGAGAGAAGAGAGGGAAAGAGAGAGAAGAAAGAGAATGAGATAGAAAAGAGAGTGAGAAGAAGCGGGGAGAGGGAGAAAGAGAAGGGAAGGGGGAAGGAGGAAGAGACACTATGTAAGAGCAGATGCCTTAAGCAGAAGGAAAAAGTCCCTAAGTGACAAGAAGCTCTGAGTTCACCAAAATGCTTAACCAAGATAAGAAGGATGTAACCGATGTTGGAAAGATTGTTATGAGATTAATAAAAGTGATTAAGGGATTAAGACTTCTCAAAAGAGATAGCGAAGGGACCACCAATGGGAAAATCCTCCCTCACCCTCTGTACCCAGCCTCTCTTCTCGGTTTTTAGTCCTCAGTCATGTAGGCATCTAACAAAATGGTCTCAGCAGATGCTTAAGTAGAAAAAATAGAATCCTGACTTAAGCCCATCTTAGACATTGGGAGAGGTCCCCTGTGACACACACACACACACACAGAGTCAAATAACTGGATTTATTTCTGGGAATGTCTGGAGGAATTTAAGGTATGTCTTGAGTCATGGGGCCAGGGTCAAGGTTAATCTGTGGGCTGTTCTACTGAGCACATAAGTCCTGGATAGACACGCCTGTGGGGCAACATAGATATGAACTAGGCGTCAGGAGGGAGCCTGGGTAGGTTGGGGACAGGAGGTGAACTTAAAGCTGGGAGATCCTGGGGATGTCAACCTCAGTTTTGACATATGGCAGGTACTAAAAAGAAGAAAAATGCCATCCCCTTCTGCTTCAACCCTATCCTCAGTTTTCCCACCTGCAACCTGGGAACAAGGATACTCTCCCAAGACACAATGGGTGGGAAAGCACTTCACAAAGGAATCACTGGCATTCCTTCCCAAAGGGGCTTTCCAGCACCCTTGCTGGAAGATTCTTGACTTTTCTGTTGTTCTAGAATAATAAACAGGAACCCAGACCCACTGTGCCTGCTCTTCTGGCAATTTTCCCAGAGCAGGGGGTAAGGTGGTCAGCTCCAGAATTGGAAAGGTGGTCCCAGTCATTTCCAGGTTCAAAATTCACCTCCCTCTCTTAGCAGTTGTGCGTGTGATCTCTGTTTCCTCATCTGAAAAATGGTGGCGATTTTACTGTCTCATGGGTTAGCTGTGAGGGTAAAATAAAACAATGCACAAAAATAGCCTGGGATGGTGCTTGACATATGGCATGTACAAAAAAAAAAAAAAGAAAAAGAAAAAAGAAAAGAAAAATGCCATCTCCTTCCTATCCTGTTATTGGTGAAAGGACTTTGCCCTCTCTCCTCTGCCTTCTGCTCTCTATGGCTTGACACAAAGTCTAGATTGAACCATACGGCAACCAGCCTCCCAGATGGCTCCAAAAGATACCCACCTCCCGGTGTTCACATCTTCCCACACCGTGTGGCCACTGGAGTATGACGGCTGTAATGACATGCCACCTCCAAGGTTAGGTTATAAAAAGACTGCGGCCTGGCCTTCATCATGCTTTCCCTCTCCTGCCCCTCCCTCCAATGAACCACCCACTCTGGGGAAAGCCATGCTATGAGTAGCTCTGTGGACAAGCCTACATGGTGAGGAAATGAAGCCTCCAGCCAACAGCTGCTTGAATGAGTTTGGGTCCTTCAGCCTCCATCACATTTTCACAGACCACAGCCTCAGCCAGAAGCTTGCCAACAACTTCATGAGAGACACTGAGCCAGAACCACTCAGCTAAGCAGCTCACAGAATCCTGGCCCCCAGAAACTATGGGATAATGAAGGTAGGTTGTTTGAAGATGCAAAATGTTGGGATAATTTGTCACACAGCAACAGGTAACAAATACAGGTGATGCAACCAGCTTAAGTTCAGCCTTTCTGGGATTGAAGTTAACTGTCACGCTACAGATGAAGATGTGCAGTGCAAACGTGGTTTTTTTGTGGTTTATTTCACAAGGAGAATCTCAGTTCCAGACCCCTCCCCCACCCAACATCAAAAACTTTTGCCTTGTTTTCAGAAATTGCTCAACAGGAAAGAATGAGCTCCATTGCACGGACTGGGGCATTGGAGCCTGAGATGGAAAGCCACTTGCTCAAAGTCCCACAGCAAATCCAATGCAAAGCTGGGTACAAAAATAAAGTCTCCTTACATGCATGTGTGCATTCCTTCATTCACGAGTAAGTGTTGATTGGGGACCTACTATGTGCCGGGCTCTGCTCCAGGAAGTCTCCCTAGTGCCCTGCCTTAGGTAGGGCACCCCAGACAAGCCTGGATTCTGGGAGCTCCTGAGACAGGATGTTGTGCACCAATTATGAGACCTGTTGTGTGCCCCTAGCTATGTTCAGGGGGCAGGAAATAAACCAGACATAGAGGTTCCCACTTTGAGAGAAACCCTAAAGGGCCCTTCCTCATGATGAGAGAGGGCTAGACAGGTACCCATATTCTCTCATGAGGCTCAGTGGCTGGCAGAGGCTGAGAAGTGCTCAGTCAACTCAGACAGGACAAGTCTCAATCTGGGAGCCTCCTGGCCTGGCACAGCCAGGTGCTCTGTTCCTACTCAGGTGACTTCCATAGGCCCTCGATGGCCCACATTGCTGCTGCTGTCTGCTTCTCAGCAGCTGGGTGGAACAATTCCTGCTGGCTCAGCTGCTGTAGCTGATGAGAGAGACAGAAGAGAGAATCAAGCGGGATACGGCTGCAGTCACAGCGCAGTGATGGGTAGGTGCACTCCAGCTGAGAGCAGAGTGGTCAGTGCTGGGAGCCCACAACTCCTGGCAGGGCCACGGCCACCTTGGAAAATAAACACCCAGGGATGATACTTCAGGGTGGGGAGTCTGTTTGGAGATAAAGGCACCTCTGCCCCTTGCCCAGGACACAGGAGCCATCTGGCCAGGCAGGGATGGGGGCAGGCTCAGCCCCTTGGTGTCCTAGGCAGCTAGGGGGTGGGGTGCTGTCTGCACAGGCAGACTGAATGTGGGACCCAGCCCCTCTCTGCAGCCTGGTACAGGCAGTGTCCACATAGCCCAGGGCTTCTCCACCTCAGCACTAATGACATGTAGGGGCAGATGATTCTCGAGAATGGGGCGTGAGACTGTCCTGTACATTGCAGGATGTTGAGCAGCATCCCTGGCCTCTACCTATTAGATGCCAGTAGCATCCTCCCTCTCAAATTATGTAAACCAAAAATATTTCCAAATGTCCCTTGGGGATAAAATCGACCCGAGGTAAGAGCCACTGACAGAGAACGGCAGCTCTCTCTCCTCATCCACCGGTTCCCATGTTCCATGCTTTTCCTGGGTAATGAACCCCCCTCAGGGCCCGGGAGCTGACTGCAGAAGCTGTTTCATGTACATCTCACCGCATCCTCCCACCAGCGCTGTGACGTGGAGGTGAACATGTTCTCCATTTTACAGGAGAAGAAACGAAGACCTGGACAGGTGAGTTTGCAGAGGTTCAAGGCGGAGGGAGGATTTGAACCCCGTGTTTCTGATTCCCAGTTTGGCTTCTAGAGTGTCTTGTTCTGTGCTGCACACTCAGTGCTTTGCATACAACAGGTGATCCATAATTACAGTAATTAGTTTTTTAGTGAATTAATGAACAAGACAGAGTGTCTCCTAGCTTTCTCTGGCAGAATGCTCTAAGTTTGGGAAGCTGCAGGCTGCTGTCTAAGCTAGGTCAACCTAGCTGTGACAAGACGGGGCTGGGGACTGAGACGCTGTCACAGAGGACAGGGGAGGTGGGATCCCTCATAACGAAAAGGCCCATTTGGCCCCCATCTTTGCCTGTTTCTCCAGCCTCCTTTTCTTTCATCCATCTTTCTCTCATCAGCCAGCACCATCCCCAAAACAGGCCAATCTGATCACATCAGAGTCTCCTGTGTTAACCTGCTGTGGCTCCCAGTGGGCCGAAGGTTAGAAGCTTTTGATTCTTTTGAAAATGCTTTCAATTTTGGTCTGGGTCAACCTAAAGTAATCAAAAGAAGGACTGTAACCAAAGTATATAAAGGAAGCAATCCATGTAACAGTAAGTTACATGGTAACTTAAGTAAGACGTGTGCAGGTCTCAATAAACATGAGCTATTACCATCATGGTTCTTATTGTGCAGGTAACAGTGGGCAGCCTACAGCACTCCTGGGGAAAGCAACACAGCAGGCAGTGGCTGGGAGCACGGTTTAGGGGGTTCACAGCATGTAAAGTTTTCAGCCTCTGGGGTCTGATAAGCCTGAGTTTGAATCTCAGCTCTGCTGTGTAATCTTGGCCAAGTTACTCTATCTCTCTGAGCTTCAGTTACAACTTTTCCATAATGGGTGTTTTAAAAAACTGACTTTCTACATTGGTTGTGAGAATAAAAGGAAATGATATATGTCATAATGTAATCACAGTGTGCAGTATACAGTAGGCACTCACTACTTATTCTGGCAAGAATTCACGGATCATTCACAACACCCCAGCAAGGTCGACATTGCCGTTATCCCAATTTAAAGTCAAGGAAACTGAGGGCAGAGGTACGTGTCCAAGGGGTCCTGGCCCTAGACTTGACCCAGGGCCACCTGATTCCCCAGTTTTCCTCCTTTGGAAAGTGGCTCCTTCAGGCCCCAGAGAAAGCTGGGCACCTGGACACATTATCCCAGGGGCTGCCCTGGGACTCCGAATGAAGCCAGCCAAAGCAAGTTAGTGAGTGAGAAATTTTGGGGTCACTTCCAGACCCCTGGTGTTTGTAGCTTGTGTCTGAGCGAAGCTGAGTCAGGCAGCAGAGGCAACCACTCACGAGATGAAAAAACAAAGTCCCCGCCAACCCCTTAGAGGTTCCTGGCACCCGTCTCCTCTGAGATGAAGCAAATGCGCCCAGACAGGGCAGCAGGGCCAGAGTCCTGCCACTTAGAGGGAGATTTAGGGGGCTACAAGTGGGAAAGCCAGACACGCTGGCTGCTGAATTTACTGGTCTTTTCAGCGAGGTCGGCGGGAGGGCCCTTCTGTGTGGAGCTCTGTCGGCAGCTGAGATCGCTGAGTTGGTGACAGTGTCCAGCGTCTCCCTGCACAACGCGCTGGGCAGAGGAAGCAGACTTGCTCGTGTCCTGGGATCTTTGGGGGTGATTCATGGTTATTACACCATGGAATTTCAGAGCATGGCTGTCTGCCAGGGATTCTGCTGTGAAAGTTATAAGACCAGGGAGCCCCCATGCAACTGTTTACTGCGTGCTTGCTGGGTACCATGCACAAATAGTTCGGTTAATAGCCATGAAGGTGTTGCTAGCATTATTCTGTTCCACAGGCAAGGAAGCCTTAGAGATGGGCTGAATTTAGTTTTGCATGCATGGACTACTAAAGCCTCCTTAAACTGAGATTCTAAGAGGTGAACTGAGTTGCACGGAGCCAGCAAGTTCATAAGAAATTGAGATTTTCCTAAACTCCATTTTCTCATCGACCAAATAGGTATATCATTAATGCCTGCCTCACGGGTTGCTGACAGTACTCACCAAGGTAATGCATATAGATTCTTAGCAACGCTCCAGCATGCAGCAAGTCTTCAATAAATGCTAGCAGTTGCTATTATCCTTGTTTGATAGGAACTGACTAAAGAAACATAAACACAAATGAGGATTTTCTTAGAATCAGACTGTTAAAACAATTCATTCACTCATTTGGGCAGCAAATATTGATTGAGCGATGGCTATGTGCTAGGCTCTGTCCTACAAAGTAGGCTTGCAGAAATGAACAAGGCATGGGATTGTCTTCATGACTTTGAGCAATGAAGTGCAAAATAAATGGATTAACAGATGACTGTACACAGTGGTAGGAAGGTGAAGGACAGGTTCTGTGGTATAAATGATAGGAGTCTTGGTCTTGGGATTTAAGGAGGAATCCTTCAGGGAGTGATGTTGGAGACCTGGAGGATGAGTAGGTATAAAACTGGTAGAGGTAAAGTGTGTGTGTGCACGTATGCTCGTGTATGTTAGGGGAAAGGTCTGAGCATTCCAGGCAGAGGGAGCAGCATGGACAAAGGTCCTGAGGTAGGAAGGAATTTGGTGCACTCCAGTAATTCAAAGAAGGTCAGAATGATTGAGCTAAGAGAAGAAAGGGAGTTAGTCTTTGAAAGACGGGCAGAAGTGAAACCCTGCCTGTCTCCACCCCAAACCTCCCTTCCTGGCGTCTGTGGAGTGGGTCCCCATCCTCCCATGGCCAGCACATCTCCCTACCTCCGTGGTCACCATATCCTCAGGCAAACGTTGGCTTTGTGACTTTGAATCTGTCTCCCTGGCCAGAGTAGGACCAAGCTCTGCTGTGTGACCTTGGCCAGGCTACTCCACCTCTCAGTGCTTTACTTATGACTTTTCCATAATGAGTGTTTTAGAAAATTGACTTTCTACATGGGTTGTGAGAATAAAACAAAATTTCAGTTATGTAATCACAGTATGCAGTATACAGTAGACACTCACTAGTTATTACGGCATGAATTCATGAACAAGGTTGACATTGTTGTTTAAAGATAAGAAAATTGAGAGTGAAGGGACCTGTCCAAGGTATCCGGGCCCTAGAGTTGACCCAGGGCCACCTGATTCCCCAAGGGAAGAGACAGGAGTCATTTATCCTCATGGACTGAACACCTTCACCAGGTCCATAGCATTATAGCTAATTAAAACTACACACCAGGCCAGGCATGGTGGCTCACGCCTGTAATCCCAGCACTCTGGGAGGCTGAGGTAGGTTGATCACTTGAGGCCAGGAGTTTGACACTAGCCTGACCAACATGGTGAAATCCCCATCTCCACTAAAAATACAACAACAACAACAAAAATAGCTGGGCATGATGGCGCGTGTCTGTAATCCCAGCTACTAGGGAGGCTGAGGCAGGAAAATCACTTGAACTGGGGAGGCTGAGGTTTCAGTGAGCTAAGATTGTGCCACTGCACTCCAGTGTGGGTGACAGAGAGACACTCAGTCTCAAAACAAAACAAGACTAAAACTATGCACCTGAGTGAATGAGTAAATGAATGGATGACTAAGTGGCCACTTGCAGGTGCCTAGAATTAAATGTCATCTGCACATTTGCATACATGTTCGATTACAAAAGCAAATAAATAGGCATCATGAGGGTTAAAAATTGAGATAAGCAAGAACAATAAAATAAAAACAAACAGCATATCCCTACATCCCAGAGATTATCATTGTTAACACCCTTGTGTTTATTTGTACATATGCCCATTATCTATCATCCTAGACTTAAGTATTTTTTACCAAAGTGGAATCATACTATCCATCAGGCTTTGTATTCTGCATTTTCAGTTACCCATCTCCACATTTTCATGCCCTTATCTCTAATAACTGGTCCCCTTTGTGCCCCCAAAACATCCATTTGAGTTGGTTCTACAGAATGTGCCACCTTTTGAGTTAGTCTGGTTGCTTCTTTATGGTGTCATTTAGCTTGTTCCTCTCTCCCCTGCATTTCCTAAAGACTAAACATTGGTTCAGAAGGCTGGATGGGCTCAAGGTCAGTGTTTGTGGCTAGCACACATCACAGAGATTTTATATTCTTCCTGTTACCAAGAAGATAACTTTGTGTTATCAACAGACCCGTGATTTCTGCATAACCCACCTTCAGTGAGGTGAGGTCAGCCCCTGGTTAGGTAGGGGTGTAATGCCTATCACATACTTATGTTTTTCCCCTTGAAATCATAAAGTGACATGCATACGGAGGTCCAGTTTCTCCTCAACCATACACCCCATGGTTTTAACAACAAATAATTATCTCACTTGAATCAGTGATTTAACTGAGAGGTGGCTGAAAGCTGGTTTCTCAATCCTACACCGTTCCATCTGCATTTGACGTCCTCCAGGGAAGTGGAGCTGTCCCTTCTCAACTGCTCTATAGACTTTTATGAAATATGGTCTGAATTGTTTTATTTTAAAATCTGCGTTGCCAGTGCAGTGACTCTAACATGATCTAATTTGAGCCACCAGTGCTAGATTACTTACCCCAAAGTGTTTGAATGTGCGGGAGAGTGGGCCTTTCCAGTGGGGGTCTCATGGTGAGTTTTCAGGCAATTGCTCCAGGGAGGAGTTATACAAGAAGAGGCAGAAGAATTGGAGAGTCAGAAATCTCAGGGCCCACAACCATCCATCCTTTAAATCCTGGATGATGTGAAAATGTCCTGCAGACCAGTGGTTCTCTAAATGCAATATGCACATAAAGTAGTCTGGGGTTTTGGTAGACTGAAGGTACAGATTCCATACATCTGGGAGACCTGGGATGCCTATGCTGAGGGCCTACACATCACACTTTGAGTTACACAGCTCTAGAACATCCCAGCCCATACTCCTCTCAACCTCTGCTTAGAGCTTTTCTGAACACAGTCTTCACAGACCTATATCCTCCGGCCCCATCCAGCCATGGAATTCACATTTTGATGATGCATTAAGGATTGAGAACCAAAGGTATACCATAAATCCTACAGGGATTGGCTAATCTTTGCTCACATGCACATAGCTAATTCTTTTTTTTTTTTTTTGAGATGCAATCTCGCTCTGTCACCCATGCTGGAGTACAGCGGCATGATCTTGGCTCACTGCAACCTCCACCTCCCTGGTTCAAGCAATTTCCCTGCCTCAGCCTCTGAGTAGCTGGGATTACAGGTGCACGCCACCACGCCTGGCTAATTTTTATTTTTTTTTTTGTATTTTTAGTAGAGGTGGGGTTTCATCATGTTGGCCAGACTGGTCTCGAACTCCTGACCTCAGGAAATCCGCCAGCCTTGGCCTCCCAAAATGCTGGGATTACAGGTGTGAGCCACTGCGCCTGGCCACACATAGCTAATTCTATAGAAAATAATGAGGGTTTGAGCTTCTGTATATTTGTAAATTCTATACATTCTTCAGTTACAAACCTTCTCTCTCTGTTTATGCATGCATACACGTGTCCTTTCCTGATTCACCTAACAGAGCAAACTTTACTCTTCACTTCTCTACCTAACAAGGTTCTGGTTTCTTCTCCCTGGAGATTTTCAAACTGAGTGTGAGATTACATCCATAAACACTTCACCTTACAAAAGAAAATAGCAACAAGTCTTCTTCTTCTGAGCATTTGCTCCCTGAATAACTTTGCAAGCATTTTTTGCAGAGTAAAAGGGCCCCAAAGGGATCACAGAGTAATCCTTTAAAAAATGAAGTTGACTAAGCTATGAGTTTCAGAGGTGGGGGTTGCCGCAGGCACCGGTGTGGACATCAGAAAACCTGGATATCAGTCCCTATCTCACATTTTCTTTGGATAACTTCCCAGTCTTCTTCACCTGCACCCTCATTTCCTTAGTCATTTGGCAACTCTTTTTCTTTCTTTCTTTCTTTTTTTTTTTTGAGAGAGAGAGAGAGAGAGAGAGTCTTGGCATTTTTTTGAGAGACAGAGAGTCTCACTCCATCTCCCAGGCTGGAGTGCAGTGGCACGATCTTGGCTCACTGCAACCTCTGCCTCCTGGGTTCAAGTGATTCTCCTGCCTCAGCCTCCCTAGTAGCTGGAATTACAGGTGTGCAACACCACACCCTACTAATTTTTTTGTATTTTTTAGTAGAGACTGGGTTTCACCATGTTGGCCAGGTTGGTCTCGAACTCCACACCTCAAGTGATCCACCCACCTTGTCCTCCCAAGGTGCTGGGATTACAGGTGTAAGCCACCATGCCTGACTTTTTGCCAACTCTTTATTGAGCACCTACTATGTGCACTTAGAAAGAGTTACAGAGAAGAGCAAATTAGACAGGGTGGTTCTTGCCCTTGGGAAGCTCATGCTCTGCAGGGGGCCACAGAGCTGAGCTGTGGATCATTGATCATATAAATGACAAAACTCAAGTTTGATGAGGGCTGTAGAGAGGTGATACAGGTTGCTGTGCACTGGGGCCAAGATACAGAGAGAGACTGAGATGGTAGAGGAAGGTAGAGGAAGTGCAGGTGCTAACACAGGTGAGGCTTGTGTGTAAAATGAATGTGGGAGTGAATATGGAGAGCACGCTGGAGCCAGCACCTGCCACAACCCCTGGGGACCACTCTCCACCCTGCTCCTCTATGCTTGGTGCTCAGGACAATAACCATGTGATGTGTCTTTGACAGCACTGATGACTTCAGGTTGCATCCAGCCATCAGGGAGACAGCAATAGATGCAAGGATTGGAGGACTCTGAGGGGGGTATATTGTGTCTTCCAGCTTCCTCCATGTAGGGACACTACAGGGCAAGCTGCATTGTCTCGGACCTTCCCATGCAGCCTCTTCTCCCCACTCTGTCCCCTGTCCTTCCAGGCCTGGGAGTGGCAGGTCCCTACTTTTGCTAGCCCTTGGGGTTCTCCCCAACCTTTGAAAATAGTTCCTGTCTGGGTGCGGTGGCTTATGCCTGTAATCCCAGCACTTTGAGAGGCCGAGGCGGGTGGATCACCTGAGATCAGGAGTTTGAGACAAGCCTGACCAACATGGAGAAACCCCATCTCTACTAAAAATACAAAATCAGCCAGGTGTGGTGGCACATACCTGTGATCCCAGCTACACAGGAGGCTGAGGCAGGAGAATCGCTTGAACCCGGGAAGCAGAGGTTGTGGTGAGCCAAGATTGCACCATTGCACTCCCGCCTGGGCAACAAGAGTGAAACTGTTTCAAACAAAAAAAAATAGTTTCTTTATCAAAGTCTCCTAAACTGACCCATCTGGGACTCTCCCTTATATAACCTCGATCACAGAGGCTTGCAGAGATTTAACTTAAGAGCCTCAGGACCCCACAGAGAGTCTTGAGATGTAATGACATTATCCAATTTGTATTCTTATAACTTTTTGTCTGATATAATTGCACGCTTGCAAAATAGTTGCAAGAATAGTGCTGCTCTGGGTCGAATTGTGTCCTCTCAAAAAAGAGGTGTCGAAGTCCTAATCCCCAGTACCTTGCAATGGGATCTTCTTTGGAAATGGGGTCTTGACAGAGGTAACTCAGTTAAAATGAGGTCACTAGGGTGAACCCTAATCCTCCACGACTGGGGTCCTTTTAGAAAGGAGAAATGTGGACAGAGACAGGCAGTACGGAGGGAAGATGATGTGAAGACACCCAGGAAGAAGGCCATGTAGAGATTGGGGGAATGCTGCTGAAAGCTAAGGAATGTCTGAGGTCATAGAAGCGGGAAAGGATGAGGAAGAATCCTTCCTCTTCAGGTTAGATGGAGCATGGCCCTGCTGATACCTCAGTCACAGACTTCCGGCCTCCACGGCTGTGACTCAACACATTTCTGTTGTTCTAAACCACCCAGTTTTTGGTGCTTTATTCTGTCAGCCCCTAGGGCAATACATTTCTCTTTGCTTTTCCCCAGCTTCACCAGTTGGAAATGTTTTGTCACCTTTCTCTTTTTTAGCGTGGCGGAGCGGGGACGGGATGGAGTCTCGCTCTTGTCGCCCAGGCTGGAATGCAGTGACACGATCTAGGCTCACTGCAACCTCCGCCTCCCCGGTTCAAGCAATTCTCCTGCCTCAGTCTCTTGAGTAGCTGGGACTACAGGCACGCAGCACCACACCTGGTTAATTTTTGTACTTTTGGTAGACACGGGGTTTCACCATGTTGGCCAGGCTTGTCTCGAACTCCTGGTCTCAGATGAGCCACCCTCCTTGGCCTCCCAAAGTGCTGGAATTACAGGCATGAGCCACCACGCTCGGCCATTGTCACATTTCTTAATCATTTTCTGATTAAATGTATCACTAAATATATAGAAGCTTGCTCTCTCTCTCTCTCTCTCTCTCTCTCTCTCTCTATATATATATATATATAAAAACACATAAACATATACGTATGTACATAAATTAAGTTGTTTCTAAACTATTTGATTAAATTGTGGTTTTGATGCACCATTTTCACAGTGACCAATTATCCTGGTTTGCCTGGTATTTTCCTAGCTCTAGTATAGAAAGCCCTGCACGTTGGGAAACCCCTCAGAGTCCCCAGCAAACCGGGACAGTTGATCACCCTCTCATTAAATAGTTCAGTGTGCAGTTTCTAAGTACCAATGCAAACTCGTACACGGCCACAGTACAATTATCAAAGCAGGATAATTCACCTTGGATGTGCACACTAGCCTTTCCAGCAGCCTCTATTCAAATTCCACCAGTGGTCCTAATAACACACTTTGGAAATATTTCCCCATGATCTCTGGGCTACGATCGCACGTTGCATTTAGATGTCATGTTTCTTGAGTTTCTCCTGAGTATCCAACTCTTTCTTCTAGAACCATTTCTCCGTCTTTTCTTTTTAATGACCTTAGTAATGGATCACAGACCACTGAATAAAATAAGAATTCATTCTGATAAAAAATCGATAAAGGAAAGAAGACACAACTCTTCCTCACACTGGGCAGCCAACTAATCATTGTGGAGGGACTAGGCGCAGTGGCTCACGCCTGTAATTCCAGCACTTTGGGAGGCTGAGGTGGGCGGATCACCTGAGGTCAGCCGTTCGATACCAGCCTGGCCAACATGGTGAAACCCTGTCTCTACTAAAAATGCAAAAAGGAGCCAGGCTTGGTGGTGGGTGCCCGTAATTCTAGCTACTCGGAAGGCTGAAGCAGGAGAATCGCTTGAACCCAGGAGGCAGAGGTTGCAGTGAACCGAGATCACGCCATTGCACTCCAGCCTGGGCGACAAGAGCAAAACTCTGTCTCAACATAAAAATAAAAATAACTGTGGAGGAATGATTAACAAATCAGTATTCGCAGCCATCATGATATTAGCAGATTCAAGCAGCTATTACTGAAGAATGCTAAAGACAGGGAATGGGAATGTGACGGGAATCGGGAGTTACAGTTTTAATGTTGTCCAGGTAGAGATTTAGGCCAAGGGCTCCAGTCGTAGAAGTTCTTCACTTTGGTTGGTCTGACGCCATTGGCATGCCAGCTCCACAAGATAGGCAGTTGTTTTGCTCACTGCGGTAGCAACGGCACTTAGACAGGCTCCTGAGACATGAAAGGTGCAACAAATACCTGTAATGTGAATGAGTGAATGGTCGAGGAAGTTCTCATTTGAGCAGGGGGTGGCAAAAGAGAAATATGAACAAGTTCTGCTGGATCCAATCCCCTTTCCCACAAGTGTGTATTTTCTTCTGTACCAGGTTCCAAAGCAGAAATGATGGTGAGCATCCAGTCTTTTAAATGTTAACAGTTTAATAAACATGAATCACCAAAAAGTGCTTTTACAATAAGGTTAATGGAGCCGAGTTTATTCCATTTTGTTGCATGGTTAACTAGATCCGAATAATTACCAGCTCCACTTTATAGATGCCTGTTTTAAGGTTATTTTTATGTTGCTCTGTGAGGTGAAGGCTTTTGTTTTCTCTCCTGGTTTTATAGGCTAATATGGAGTAGAATGCTCAATAAAGGCCAGCTGCAGTGGGGTGGCCATCTCAGGGGATGATGCCCCAGTGCCCCAGTCCTCTGTGCAAGTTCATCCGAAGCTGTGCCATCCCCTCCAAATCCCTCACAAGCCAGATGCAGGAGCGAATCTTGTCACTGAGTTGCAATCATGGCCCAAGGGTGTTTCAGGATGAACAGAGGAAGCAGAGGACAGCTGACCTGGATGTGTTGCCTCCTGCACTAACATTATTGTTACCCCCTTGGAATTAGGGACCATGCCAGCCTGTATCTCCTCCTTCCTCTCTGTCCTCTGCAGAGCTGAGTGTGTCCTCAGTGTTTGCATAAAATGTCACAAATCATGGAATTTTTAAGCACAAGAGAGCTCAGAGGCCAACTCCAAGCAACAGACAAGGAACCCTGAATCAAAAGGGAATCTAAAGGTTCGGGAAAAGAGACAGGAGATTGGATGGTGTGTCAAGCTACCCCCTTTATAGGCATGGCATTGAGGTAGGAGAGGGACTTGACTCTGGAGGCGGGACTCAGATACCGGACCAAATTGAAGACCAGCTAAAACAGGGACAGGGTAAAAACACCTTTCTATAGGAAACACCCATCAGTGTGCAGTGTCAGTTTATCATTGCCATGGCAACACCCAGAAGTTACTGCCCCTTTCCATGGCAACAACCTGATGACTGGAAAGTTTCCACCCCTTTTCTAGAAATTTTTGCATAATGTAACCTTTAATTTGCATATAATTAAAAGTGGGTATAAATATGACTGCAGGACTGCCTCTGAGCTGCTACTCTGGGCACATTGCCTATGGGGTAGCCCTGCTCTGCAAGGAGCGGTACCTCTGCTGCTGTTGTACTCTGCCACTTCAAGAAAAGTTGCTAACACCACTGGCTAGCACTTGAATTATTTCCTAGGCAAAGCCAAGAACTCTTCCGAGCTAAACCCCAATTTGGGGGCTCACCTGCCCTGCATCAGCATCATTTAATACTCACAGCTGCCCTCCAAAGGCAGCATCATGATGCCAACCTGAGAGGTCAGAAAACCGAGACACAGAATGATGGCTGACTCAGGTCCCCTAGCTGGGACTCACAGTTGGATACGAGCTGCCTAACCCAAGGCTTCGGGCTCTATCCACAGTCTGTAGGTACATTGACTGGCCTCTGTTTATGCATCTGTGAAATGGGGATGATGAGGACAAGTATTCATACTATGCCCCACTCAGCAGGCTTCGGGCAATGAGAAACTACAAGCACAGATGTGAATGTGTTCTGGACACGGAATGGATGGTACAAAGAGAATGGAAACTCGGGTGTCCAGAGAGCCCTGACTTTGTTCCTGGAAGTGGTCAGATAAAAAAACAAAAAACAGTTTGGATGTGGAGTCAGGAAGAACTAGATTCCAATATTACCTTTTCCACTTAATCAGTGCCTGACCTTTGGCAGGTAACTGTACCAGCCCTTCCACCCTCCTTTTGTAAATATTCACAGAGAGAGGGTCATGTGCAAGATACAGAAGTCAGTCTGGTTTCAAATAGGCTCTGCTTGGGTGACATGTAGGAATCTGCACAAGTGATGTGTCATCATCACCACCATCATCGGTGAGGTACAGCACACATAGAATACAATGCATAAATCTAAATGCAAAGCCTGAAGAATTTCTACACGTGCATAGTATCGTAGACTAAATTGTGTCCTCCTACCCCCTGAAAAGTTATCTATTAAAGTCCAGACTTTCATATCTTGGGAAAATGGCTGTATTTGAAGTCAAGGTCTTTAAAGAAGTAAAGTAAAATGAGGCCATTAGGGTGGGCCCTAATCCATTTTACTGATGTCATGCACAGATGCATGTGTACGGAGAAAAGGCCATGTGAGGACATGGCAAGAAGACGGCCACCTGCAAGCCAAGGAGAGAGATCTCAGGAAAGACCAAACCTGCTGACCCCTGATCTTAGACTTCCAGCTTCCAGAACTGTAAGAAAGTAAACCTCTGTGGTCCAAGCTACCCAGTCTGTGGTATTTTGCTGTGGTAGCCCGGGCAAACGAATACACATAACCTTGTGTAACCACCACTAAGATTAGGAGCAGAATATTTCCAATAACCCAGCAGCCCTTGCCATCATGACCTTCTCAATCTTGCCCTCTACCGCCAGAAGTAATCACTGTTATGATCCCTATTATCATCAACTAGTTCTGTCTGTTTTTGAACTTCATATAGATGGAACCATACAGTATGTTCCCTTTGTGCCTGGCTTCTTTTACTTGGCTTTCCATCTCTGAAATGCATCTTTCCTATTGGGTGCAGCCGTCATTCATTCTTTTTCTTTGCTGTATAATATTCCACCTTGTGACTTCATCACAGTTTATCCATTTCCCCATTGATACACATTTTGGTTGTTTCTATTTTTTTTAGTTCATTTGAATAAAGCTCTTATGGGCATTCTTGTGCAAGTCTTCAATGTCCTGAACACTCATTTCGCGGGGTATATACTCAGGAATAAAATTGCTGAGTCACAGCTTAAATGTATATTTAGCTTTAACTAATGTTAGAGTCTGGGCTTTATCCTTTCTGCTCCTCACCTTCCTCATCTGTAAAATGGTGCCTGCCACCTAAGGCCGTTATGAGGATTAAATGTAATTATCTATATAAAGTGTGAAGAAAAAAGCTAGATGCAGAATGATATGTAGAGCTAGATACCATTTATATAAAGTTTAAAAACCTGCGTGAGCAACACGACATAATGTTTATGGATACATAATCGTGTAATAAACATTTAAAAACATCTATTGGCATAATAAACTCCAAATTTAGGCTGGTGGTAGGAGGATAGGAGGGAAAACTGAGATTAGGGTTGGCACACAGAGGGTGATTCTATCTGCAATGTCTTGTTCAAGAAGAAAAATATCTGCAGCAAAGAGACCATAAGGTTAAGATTTTTAAAAGCTAGTGTTTATGATATTATCTCTATCTCTATCTGTATGTTGGAAACACTTTTCATTAAATCAGATACATTATTGCTAAATATATAATATTAAGCTACAAAATATTAATATCCTGTAAGATTTGCATACCGCCTAGGACACGGTACGCAAATGAGTTCTAGTTATTGTTGTTATCAATACTAATTGCCTATTGTACGCCAGATTCTACATCCGAGGGTTCTGGCATGCTGGGTGAATCACACCTAGAAAACTAAATCCAATCCAGACACTGTAGATGCAGCTGTCACATAGTGCTTGGCTCAGAGTAGGTTCTCAGGAAACACAAGCTTTTGTAATTTTCTTAAAACGATCGAACGTCACTAAGCATGCTGGCTTTGACTAAACATGTCAGCTGTTCTGGGTGTCCAAATGTAACCAAACCAACAAACAAAGAAACCCCGGAAAATCAGTCATTGAAGGGAGTCACAGAATACTGCTCCTAGCTTGGCCAGAGAACCTGACCCAGTGAATGATTCCATTTCTCTGGACACACACACAGAGTACCCAACAACCAGGGTGCACGTGACAATGGCCTCCAGCTTTAACAAATGTAGTACTAGCACTATTTATTTTCCAAACGTGGTTGAATTTCGACTCTTGGGGATGCAGTTAGGAAAAATAATGATCAGGAGACACACACACACAAGCACACATACACACACATGCGCGCACACACACATGCATGCACACATTGGCTCACACAGAATAAGACAATGGCAACCAGCCTTCCTGGGTTAGGAGGGGCAGGAAATGGAAAAGATAAACATAAAGAAAAGGAGCTTCTTTTGTATCACTTTAAGAGGAAGAAGAAAGCCCGTCAGGCATGCATGCATGTGTGTGCATGTGCGTGTGTGTGCATGTGCGTGTGTGTGCCTGTGCGTGTGTGTGCATGTGCGTGTGTGTGCATGTGTGTGCATGCATGTGTGTGCATGTGCGTGTGTGTGCATGTGCGTGTGTGTTGAAAGGAGAGCAATTGAGTGAAGAGGGAACAAGTATGGTTTGCTTAGGAGACAGAGGACTTCCTTGACACCAGCCCATAATCCAGCCACCAAAAATGTGCTTTCTGATTTGCATCGCACAAGTTGGTTGACCATAATAAACACGCATTTTGTTTTAATAAGGTATTGGGCCAGGGTTCCTCAGCCCCAGTAAAACAGTGCCCCAGCCTAGCATAGCACGCTCAATGGAATGCTATTTCTGGGCTCTGGTGAAAGTGGAGCGGAGGAAGTAATTGTGCCGCTAATTGCTCCATCTCCGGCTTGGTTTACAGTGATATTAATGTCCTGGTCTCCAGTAGATCAGCTTCATAAAAAGAGAGAGAGAAATTGCAGCCCATTATAATGGGAACAGGGGAAACTGTGGAGCAGGTTGGGGAGGCTCCATGCTTGGGTCTGCTTTGCCGGTTGAATTTCACTGGTGAAATCTTGTGGGATACTGAGGGGTTTTCTTCCGAAGCCAACGGCATTTGAAGCCTCTGGGTTTGAGATCAGGTTCTGCCATTTTCAAACTATGTGCTGGTACCCCTCTGAAACTCAGTTTGTTCATCTGCAAAATGGAGCCATGCCATCTGCCCTTAGGGTGACAATTACAATGAAGAGTGTCTAGCACTGTGCCTGGCACACAGTGCTAGACTGGCTCTAATTTTCAAAGGAAAAGAAGAAATCAGACCCGTCAAAGGCAGGCAGTTTGGTAAGGAAGGCAAAATCTCAAATGGGTACAAATGGAAAATAGCTCAGGACCGGGGAAGGCTCTGTAAGAAAGAGAGCCAGGTGCTGCTGAGGGACTTGCCTGAGACAGAGCTGAGTGGGTGCAAATGGCAGGCTGAATTCTTCAAAGTATCAGATTCATTTCATAACAGTATTGACCAATGAAAGTGGAGAAAAGAGAAAAGTTCTTTTTTTTTTTTTTTTTTTTTTCAGATGGGATCTGACTGCGTCACCCAGGCTAGAGCGCAGTGTTGTGATCTCAGCTCACTGCAACCTCTGCCTCCCTGGCTGAAGTGATCCTCCCCGCTCAGGCTGCTGAGTAGCTGGGACTACAGGTACCTGCCACTATCACTGACTTTTTTTTTACAAATTTTTTGTAGAGATGGATGTTGCCTAGGCTGATCTCGAACTCCTGAGCTCAAGTGATCCAGCTGCCTCGGCCTCCCAAATGCTGGGATTACAGATATAAGCCACTGTGCTTGACCGAGAAAAGCTCTTTGTTAATCTCCTACTGGGTGCATTGACCATCTCATGTAATATTCTGTCCTTATAGTAATGCTATTTTCCTCTTTTCCTGACATCTGTTGATTCTGCCAGCCCAATTTCCAATCTTCCTTCTTTATGCTAAAGATGCGTTGATTTTCTTCCTGAAAAACATTCTCATGTGCTTCTAATAGGGTTGTTCTCTGACTGCTATGGGAGAGCAGGAGTCCAGCCATGGTTTAGCCCTGATTAATCAGTGCATTCCATTCGTCTGGTATTCGTGATGGTCAGAGAGATGGGCATGTGATAAATTCCAGAAATGAGACTTGATTGCAGGACTTTAGCTGTGACTATTAGGAAAGGGCTGTTTTTTCCATGACAAGGCCTGAGTAATAACGGGATGTAGGCTTAGAGTTATTGGCATCCTCTTTGTCACCATGAGGGAAGGTCCTGCCTAAGAGTGAAATGAGCACAACGAAAGCAGAGTGGAGATGAGATAGAGTTCTGAGAACACTCTGTGAGCACCTAGATCCAATCATACCTGAAGCTGGTAGAGCTTTTGACTTTATAGTTCTGTGAACTAATACATTCCCCATCTCTCAAGCAAGTTGGACTGGGTTTCTGTCACTCAAATCTGAAAGGATCTTGATACATCCAATTTTCATATGAACAATATATCACTCCGAGAAGTTAGGAAAATATACTTGCCTGGAACCGCACAGCTATTTGATAGAGAAGCCATCATCAACCAAATTTTCCTGAATCCTGAATCCATAATTCCAACCACTTGGTAGTTCTGCTACTGACATTACAGACTGTATTTTGTTGTTGTTGTTGTTGTTGAAAATTTAGGATGGTAGTAGCCATTAGTCAATTGGAAGTGAATAATTAGCTACTGTTGTTGCCATGACTTTTGTAGTTTATGATTCTTTTAGGCCTCACTGGGTCTGGAGGTGACGGTTGCTAATTGTGGCCACATTGACATTCAGGGGCATGCTGAATCATGTCTTGAGTTTCTTTCAAATAGCCCTCATTTGCCTTTCTATCCTCAACTGCCACCCCTAAGGGCCAGCTGGACATTGATTTTTTAAAAATATTTTTTCTTTTCATATTTATTCTTTTCATATTCATATTTTAAAAATATTTTTATTTTTCATGTGATTTTATTTTTAAATAGTTTGTGATTCTCAAGAAGTTGCAAAAATAGTCATAAGAGTTCCTGTGTACCCTTCACCCGGCCTCCCCTAATGATAATATCTTACATGACCATAGTAAAATTATCAAAACCTGTAAATTGACATTAGTATAATACTATTAATTCAAACATAACCTAATTTGTATTTCATTGGAGTTTTGTTGCTGTTTTGTATTATTATTATTATTATTTTTAATTTTTTTCTTTCTGTAGAGACAGGGTTTCACCTTGTCACCCAGGCTGGTCTAGACTCCTGGACTCAAGCAATCTGCCTACCTCAGCCTCCCAAAGTGCTGGGATTACAGGCATGAGCCACCATGTCCAGCCCTGGATTTCACTAGTTTTATGTGAACTTTGTGTATATGTGTGTGTGTGTGTGTGTGTGTGTGTGTAATTCCATGAAATTCTATCATATATAAATTTGGGTAATCATCATCATGACCAAGATGTACAATTGTTGATCATCACAAAGAAACTCAGGCTACCCCTGATAGTTGCACCCCACCCCAACCACTCTTGGTAACCATGGATGGGTTCTCCATCATCATAATGACGTCACTTCGAGAATGTTACGGAAATGACACCCAGCCCATCACCTTCTGAGACTCGCTTTCTTTCATTCACCATAATGCCTTTGAGATCCATCCAGGGTGTCACATGTATTAATGATCTTTCCCTTTTCATTGCTGAGTAGTATTCCATCATATGACTATATCACAGTTTGTTTAAACACTCAACTATTGAAGGACATCGGGGTTATTTCCTGTTTGGGGCTAACATGAATAAACCTGCTATAAACATTCATGTATAGATTTTTGTGTGAAGATAAACTTTTATTTCTCCATAGTAAATATTCAGGAGTGAGAATACTGGGTCATATGATAAATGTATGTTTAACTTTATAAGAAACCACCCAACTGTTTTCCAGAACATTTCCCCAGCATGGAGTGTGGGGCATGTAACCGTCTTGTCCATACTTCTCTAGACGAGCAGTACCACACTTGGAGATTGTCCCTGGATCACAGAAAACATACACTCCTGCTTTAGTAACTGTACTCAGAGCAAAGACGAAATGAAATCCAGCCAGGCACGGTGGCTCATGTCTGTAATGCCAGCACATTGGGAGGCCAAGAAGGGAGGATCGCTTCAGGCTGGAAGTTTGAAACGAGCCTGGGCAACATAGGGAGACCCTGTTTCTACAGAAAAATAAAAAATAACAATTAATGGGGCACTGTGGCACATACCTGTCATCCCAGCTAGTTGGGAGGCTGAGGAGGGAGGATCGCTTGAGCCCAGGAGTTCAAGGCTGCAGGAAGCTATGATTGCATCACTGTACTCCAGCCTGGGCAGCAAGCAAGACCCTATTTCTAAAAATAAAAATGAAAGACAGACATGAAATTCAAAACTTGCATTCAAAGACAACATTTATTTAATTTTTTTTTTCCTGATTAGAAGCACAGTGCTTACTCACAGTGAGAATATCTGGCAAAATTTAGCAAAGGAGAAAGGAGAAATAAAAATCTTCCCACAACTTCACACCCAGGACAAAATCACGGTTTTAGGGTTGAAATCTCAGAGCTCATTTCAACTTCTTTAAATCTCCACATCTTGCCATCCACCCTCCCAGGTAAGTGCAACATTCCCTTTTTCCTTTAGGAAGAAAAAGAACATGGAAAACAAAACAAAACAAAACAAATTGGAGGGGAAAATGACGCCCAAGGCCTTGACTGCTTTTCCTCTCTTGTCGGCCTGCTCTTCAGCAAACAGGAGTTTCCTTTTACCGCCCTCAAGAATAGACACGTCTCTCGTCTATTCCTGTCACACGCCTCAAGGTTGCGCGGCCTGTTCTTATCAGCAGAAGGCACCTGGTGCATGGTGGGAGAGCCGGCTGGGTGGGAGCCCTTTCCAGAGAGGTTTCCTCCTGCTAGGTCCCTGGTCAGCCGCCTTGCTGACCCGGAGTTGATTTTTGCTTCTCCTCACAGCTTCCTCCTCCTCCACTTTTTCTTGATTAGAGGATCCTCAACCCAGGAGAGACATCCTCTGAGAGTGTCCCCAGAAGGCCCTTGGCCTGGAGGCATTGGTAAGAAAGTTTAAGCCATTCATGGAGGGGAGAGGGCAGCCTCTAGGGGAAATAAAAACATCCCTGAGTCCACTCAGCCCAAGCAGCGTAGCCTCCAAATCTCGGCAAATGTGAGATTGGCAGTCTTCCCAGGAGCTCTAGAGTTCCGGTGATTCTAATTTTTATTTTATTTTATGTTTTTGACATGGGGTCTCATTCTGTCTCCCAAGCTGGAGTGCATGGTACAATCATACCTTACTGCAGCCTTGAACTCCTGTGCTCAAGCAATCCTCCTGCCTCAACCTCTGGAGTCACTGGGACTATAGGTGTGCACCACCAGGGCTGTCTACGTTTTTATTTTTGTAGAGCTGGTGTCTTGCTACATTGCCCAGGCTGGTCTCAAACTCCTGACCTCAAGAGATCCTCCCGTCTCAGCCTCCCAAAGTGTTGGGATTACAGACATCAGCCACTGTACCCAGCCCGATTTATATATATATATATATGTGTGTGTGTGTGTATATTTCCCATGGTTGAGGATATTGGTTCAAGTTCATGGTGACCATTCTAATCTGTGAGTGTTTTGCAGTTTTCTAAAGCTCAGGCCCAGTTACTGTCCCATTTCATCCTCAGAATAACCATTAGCTATTATTTTTCCAGTTTTCTAAATGAGATACAGGATGGAAAAACACAGAGGGGAAAGGACTGGCTCAAGGTTACCCAGCCAGGACGTGACAGAACCAGCATTCTGAGCCAGCTACGCCTGGCTCTGACTACCAGCTATTTCCAACACCCCTCTCCCGGGCCTCAGTGTCCCCATCTGCACTAAACGGGGCTTATTCTTGATCATCTCTGTGGCTCCTTCTCATCTGAACTTTTGATGACTCTGCTTCAGGATCAAATATTTGTAAAATCCAGCTCCATATGGGGCCTTGACTTCTGGAACTGAAAACACAAAGTCAACTGTGGCTTTGCCAAAATGGGAGAAATTGGACCCACTCCATCACACACTGACCATGGTACCTGCAGGGAAGCTCAGGCAATCAGACAGGAGAGGAAGGGAAAATGAAACACCAGAGCAATGTGCTTACAGTCATTTTAGGGCTTTGGGGGAAAAAAAATCACAGTTAATATGAAAGATTCTGGGAGAATGGAAACTTACAAACAAAAATCAGCAGGAAGCTCCTTGCTCAGGAAGACCATACTTAACATTTAGTTGAAACAGTTCTAACCATCTCTCTCACATACGTGTTTATAGATGAAGAGCCACGGTTTTCAGACATGGCAGCCCCCTCGTGTCCCATCATGGCTTGACTTATGTCCTCGGATGAATTCCTTCTTGTGCTCATGAATGGCCATCTGATGTTCGTGGTGTCAGAATATTCCAGTACTTAAATACAGTGCAGTATGTCAAACTAGTGCCTTAGTGATGGATCTTTCTGTAATTTTCAAATGCTTGCTGTTGTGATCAACCCAAAACTGAAACGAGATCTAGGTGAAAGATATTGGAGGTACAGATCGCGATATAAATGTGTGTATAGGTAACTATATTGATATCTAAAGACGATTTTAACCACTGATATCAGATTTTATCTTACACTGAGGACTGGCTTTTGGCGGGGGCTCAGTGTCTTAACAGCCGATCAATTTTAAGGTGAAAGGTGGAGCCTGAGATTCTCTCTTTAACTTATGAGGCTCAACCTAGGCCAAGTGGCAGGTACAGAGTGGGTTCTCTGTAATCATCACTTTCTCCTTCTTTCTTATTCCAGCCTCACTTTGGAGACAACAAAGAGGCAGCTCTCATTGAATAATTCATTCAAAAATTCAAACAAGGACTTCACACCTCCCATGTGCCAGATTCTATTCTGCATTTGGGATGCAGCCATAAAGAAGGCAGGGCCCTCACTTCCAAGGGGCTTGCAGGCGAGGGAAAAACGCCCGGATGAACCTTGAGGTGGGATTGAGCTGTAGTGTGAAGAGTTCATGCAAAGAGGCACACACAAGGTCAAGGGCGATGGGTGCTGCTCAGAGGGGGTTTGGGGAGTAGGTGGCAATGGCCAGTGAACACCTTCTAGTGGAGGAGACACCAAAGTGGGCTGGGCGGGGGTGGGTGGTGACAGGAATTTTCAGGAGGAAAGTGCATCTCAGAGAGATGGAAGAAAGTGGAAAATGCAGAGGACTAAGGGAAAGGGAAAGTGGCCAGGCACAGTAGCTCTCTTGCAAGTGACAGGTGAGTGGGGCCCCCCCATGGTTCATTACATTCAGTCGTGGAGGCAAAAATAAGATGCTCACAGGAGCCGGGCTGGGAATAGGTGGTGAACAGGAGTCACCCCTCCTGTTTCCAGCGCCCCTGCTGCCAGGCACCGGAGAAGGGTGCTCCATGAGGGTGTGGGTTACACGTGGTCAGCTCCCATCATTTCTCAGGAGGTGGTGAAAATCACACCTTTGATGCAAACACCTCCTTATTTTTAGATGTTGGCAAAGGATTCGATATAAAAAAATGCATTGAAATAACAACCACTGTAAAAAACAATCCCCAACCCCCAACCGCCGGCCCCACCCCTAGCCCTCACCTCTATCCTAAAATGCAGGTTGGCTATACAGAAGAGATCCGGGGAGATAATTCTGCCCACAGGGCCCCAGTTGGCCAGCTCGTTCCCTGACACCTCCCCAGAGATTTCTGACATTAAAAGACACTCTCCAAATATAAGCTTCAAAAAAGAGACCTCCCCCCTTTCCATGTGGCTGGGTTTATTTTTAAAGCAAGGCTTCCTTGTCTGTGTTCAACTCGATGGGTGGAGAAAATAATTAGAATTGATTTCTCTGCACCCACTCAGGAATAGAATAGGAGGCAACTTTAGTCTCTATACACAGGAGAAGAGAAGAGGAAAAAAAAAAAAAAAAGGAAAGAAACTTCCTTCCAATCCGTGTCTAATTCCTTGGATAGTCTTCTCCTTCCTTGGACTGTTTTAGTGGTGTCTTTTGATTACAACATTGGTTTGAAGAGACACTAATTGTACCCTGCTTACAATGCTTGTAATTATGCGTATTACATTTTGATTCATTTCCATATGTCAACACCACTACGAGATGGGGGGGGAGGGCGGTGGGTGACTGAGAACCGCTTTTATAATCGGTTATTGTCTATGAAAAAAAAAATCGGCACGGAACATGAGTGAAGTGTTCTTTGTTGAAATTGGAAATAAGATTATACATAAAAGTCGTCCTCTGACATCCAGAAAATGGACAGTTTAAAATAAATTGCAGCTGCTGTTCAACAAGATTGCTAGCTCCCCTTTTCCCTTTTACGTTAATGAGGGAAATACTTTTGAAGCTTCTAATAGCAATATGTTCAAGTGTGTCATTTCAATCGCTTTCTTCTTAATAAAAGATGACCCCAATATTCCCTCTTTAGTGGAAGACATTGTCCTACCCAGACATATCTGTGATTTGAGGCTCCTCATGGAAAAGAAAAGAAGGAAAGAGTAAGGAGAGGAGGGGAGTCCCAGGGAGAGAGAATGACAAGGGTTCCTAAGGATTCCTAAGCTTGCAGAAACAGAGTATCATAGCAAGAAACAGAATTGGAGCCCCTATGGTCTGAAGGGAGATGACTCTGAACCAAATAATACATAAATAGCCCAAACCCAACAGTAGCCTGGAAGAGCCTGTGTGTAGGTAGGAGGACGCGCCTCCTGCTGAAGGCTTTTCCTGAGCACAGATATCTTTCATGCCTGAGATGAAAGGACATCTACTTCTTAGCCCGCATTACCATATGGAGGCCAGAGCAAGTTGTTGGCTGCAACTCTGGACCCTGGAAGGTGCTGAAGGTTAGCTCAGGATTGCAAATCTTGAAGGTGCAAGTGAACAGAGGGGTGAGGGCTTTGAAGCAGGATTTGCAAAGGGCTTGGGGAAGGCATGGCTGAAAGGAAAGGACATGGGTTCAGGGTGGTCCTTTCATTTCGCCACTTATGCGCTGAGTGTTCTGGCCCAATTGCGCCACCCTCCCAATTCATATGTTGAAACCGTAACTAACTCCCGCAAGTAGCTGTATTTAGAGAGAGGATCTGTAAAGAGATAATTAAGTTAAAATGAGGTCTTTGAGGTGGACCCTGATTTAATCTGATTGGTGTCTTTTTAAGAGATGGGAAGTACAGGAAGCACCTGGGCTGTGCACACACAGGAAAGACCATGTGAGGACCCAGCAAGAACGTGGCCATCCCCAAGCCAAGCAGAAATGCCTCGAGAACAAACAAATCTGCCAACACCTTGATCTTGAACTTCCAGCCTCCTGAATCGTGGAAAAATACATTTCTGTTGTTGAAGCCGCCGAGGCAGTGGTATTTTCCTGCGGAATGCCGAGCGGACCTCTATGTGATTTGCTAACCCCATCTGTGACCGGAGAAGGTGCTGGGAGAATCACACTGGATGCTGGGGCTGGGTCTCACCAAGCTGACAGGTGGGAAATTCTGAGTAAAGAGGTGGAATTGGTGTCACAGTCAATCAACGTGTTCAGTGACAGTAATAACAGAAACTACCGTTCATTCAGTCTTCGAGTGTCCGCCTTGAGCCCATGATACACAAGGGCTTCCTCCCTTAATCCCTCCACCTGGCAAAGTGGGTGACTGTTGTCCCTACTCAAGGTGGGGATAACATAAGTAGCCAATGGGGATTTGAAACCACTTCAGCTTACACCGGCTCTTTGTAGTTTAGTATCTCTTGGGCTGAGGTGTGAAAACTGTTCGGACCTTTTCCCCCGCCAATTGAAAAGACAAACAAGTGTGAAATGCGGTAGCTCCTCTTCAGTCCCCTCCCCATTCCCCATGCCGCCTTCCACCTCCCAGGCACTGGATGTCTTCCCTTTGATTCCCAAACCACCACAATGGGAATCCAACATTTTCCCCAGCCTGGAGGTTGGAATCCAGGCTCTGAGCGGAGGTGAATTTCTGATCTGTAACCTTCCTGAGAGTGTATCATTTTCGGAAGCCCAGCTGCACAATGAGCATCCGTGGTGAGCTTTGCTTGCTTTGGGGGCACAAATGTGGTGTTTTGCAATTTGGTCTTTTCACAGGACCCCACGTGGCTTTCAGCCTCCTGCCCTGTCACTATGTGGGACAACCTCTGGGGTCTTTGCTCTCCAGGATCAGCTGGCCCTGCTGAGAGCCCCAGCTAAGCACTCACAGTAATACTATGGTCTCCCCCTTAAGCTGTGCTTTGAATAGAGAAAGAGACACCCTCAAAGATGTCCTGCAGGCAGTGAGAAAGACATCCCCCCAGCCAAGCACTGATCTGTGAATTTGTTCTCAGCAGTCCTGGCTGTCTCCCATGAACTCCAGTCCCCAGACTATGGCTATTAACGTTATTGAATAACAGCAGCAAGCCTTCGCTGTTGTGCAGGTCTGTGCTAGGACCTTAGACTCAACAGAATGTGTAAGGGGAGAGGCGAGGACCCCAGTCTTGCAAAAGAGAAGACTGAGGCTCAGAGAGACATAGCAACACGTGAAGGTCACAAAGGAACATAGTGGAGCTAAGCTGGGATTTGAATCCTGGTCTGTCTGACTCCAAAGCCCATGCTCCAAATTGTTGGGCTGCCCTGCCATTGGATGCCTCTCTGCCTGGAACCTGCATGCAAACCCCATTTGGGCAGGGAGCCTCCTGTTCCAGTTGGTCCTGACCTTTCCACCAGTTTCCCACAGAGTCCAGAGCTGTCCTTTCAAGTGTCTGTGCCCTGGCGGCTCTTGGGTTCTCATTTTGCTGTCTCTGCCTCCTCTGTGGTCACGACGTGGACAGGACATCCCTGGGTCATATGGCCCCTGACCTCACCCCATCTTGACAGAGACCTGCCGGAGTTCCAGCAGCGTCCTCCAGCTGGCTTTTGGCCTCTGCATCATCTGTATTTTTTCAACTTGTGATCCTTCATATCTCGTTTTGCCTGCAGCTTCTATGCTAATGTGTATTGACTGGGTTCCATCTCGCCTCCGCCATCCCCAGGGCATTGCTGGGGAGGACAGAAGGGCCTCGGTGGTGCCGTGAGCACCACAAGTTCAGGATCCAGTCTGTCTCATTCATCTCTGAGCCTCTCTGCCCTCCTTCAGTCCTGATTCACACCCAATAAATAGAAGCTCAGCTTACACTGTTATTATTATCCATCCATTCCTGCCACAGCACCTACTCTATGCTAGACAGTGGATAACATGCTATGGATACTGCAGGGGCCAAAAGAGATAGATATCCCTTTCTTCATGGAGCTTCTATTCTAGTGGAAGGATGGTGATGAGGAATAGAAAGTAGGGAAGAAGGAGGAGAAGAAGGAGAAAGAAGAGGAAGAGGAGAGGGAGAGTGAGGAGGAGGAAGGGGAAAACAAGGGGGAGCTGAGGAGGGAGAAAGAGAAGAGAGATTTTTGCGTAGAAATATCACAGACTATCAAACATTAGAAAATGTCCACAGATATTGCCATATTCTTCAGTTATTCCTCTCTTTTCTATTACCTTATCTTATTGGGTTTTGTGTCAACATTGAGTCCATACAACCTGTTTAACCATTAAAAAAAAAAAACCTCAGAGTTTCTGGACTTGATAGGGTAGAAACCATGGTCTGGCCTAAACAATTCATTTTATCAGTGGAGAAATTGAAGCCCAGAGAGGGTGAGTGACTTGTCTAAGGTCACAGTGTATATGGGCAGAGTGGAGACTGGGATTCTGAGATGCCTACTTTTCCCGTAAGTGTAGATTCTCAGGAAGAAATACCCCACAGCAATGTCAGAGCGGGGGGCCCAGGCAATGCTCGAAGACTCACACCCTGAAGTCCCTCTTGGGACTTCAGCCCAAAGTATGGAGGACAGTTCCAGACAGCTTCGACTCGGGCCACAGTGCCCACGTCATGCACAAACTGGGAGGCTTTTTACTTTTTGCCTGGGACAATAGTACTAACCCATGGGAAAACTGGCCCCAGGGTCATCCCTCAACGAAAGAGTCCTGGAGTTGGGATTCGACTCCCCACTGTCTGATACCTGGATGATCAATTCGGAGAGGTACCCAGGGAATAGAACCCATATTCACAGCAGTGACCATGACCATCACCCTAAAATTGGTCTTCCCTCCTCCCCATTTCTCTCTCCCTGTTTCCACACTCCTGTTTCCCCAGCATCATCTTTTGAATAAGCCACTTGCATCCCAGCCCAAGTCTACAATTCAGGATTCATCCACCCAACAGATATTCGAGTGTCCACTGCATGTGAGACTCTCTTCTAGGTAGTGTGGCCATGGCAGTGGGCAAAAAGGTGCAGATTCCAGTCCTTGCTGAACAAACATCAAATAAGTTGATGCCCTTTAAATAAGTAACATGCATAATATGCCAAATGATGCTACCAGCTAAAAGCAAAATGAAGCCAAGTTAGAAGGCTGGAGAGTAACAGAAGATGCTACTTTGGAGAGGTGGTCAGGGAAGGCCTCTCTGAGAAGAAGTCATTTGGACAGAGACCAGAGGAGAGGGAGACAGGAAACCATGAGGCTGTCTGGAGGATGTTCTAGGCAAAGGGGAAAATAATGCAAACAGGCAGAGGTAGGGGTTCCTGGACTATCAGGAGAAGACCAATGCAGGGTGGCTGGAAGGTAATGAGCACAGTGTAGAGTGATGAGAGAGGTGAGAAAACCTGGTGTCAGAGAGAGAAGTAATCCCCAAGTAACTCCCCTACACAGTAGGGCTAGGAGTTGAACCCTGTTCCCTCTGAGTCTTTCCTCCACAGCATGCCAAGCAAGGCCCTCAAAAATGTTGAGAGAAAAGAGAAAAAATGAGAGAGGGAGGGATGGGAGAAGGGAGATAAAGAAGGGAAAAGGGAAGGAGGGAGAGAGCAAGGAAGGAAGGGAAAAAGGAAGGACGGAGGAAGGGAAGGAAGGAAGGAAAAGGGAAGGGAGGGAGAGGGGGAGGGAGAGAAGGAGTGAGGAAAGAAAGGAGGAAAGGAGGGAGAAAAGATAGATGGATAATAGATATATGGATGGATGGATGGATCTATGGATAGATGGATGGATGGATGGATGGAAAGAAGAAAGAGAGAAAGAAAAGAAGGAATGAAGGAGGAAAGAAAAGAAAAATGAAAGGGAGAGAGGAAGGAAGAAAGAAAAGCTGGATGGATAACGGACATATTAATGAATTGATGCATAATGTATATACGAATGGATGGATGGATGAATAAATGGAAAGAAGAAAGAGAGGCATGAAGGTAAAAGAAAGAAGGAAGGAAAGAAAGAAGAAAAGATGAACGGATGGATGACGACAGAAGATGCATGGATGGATGGATGGATGATTAATGGATAAAACAATAGATGGATAGATGGGTGGATGGATGGATGGATAGATAGAAAGAAAACAGAGAAGAAAGAAAGGAGGGAAAGAGGAAGGGAGAGAGGGAGAATGGATTCTTTAGGTATTTAACATCCAGGTTTCCTAAGCTAAATCTGGCTTCTGGAGTGTCAGGGGCTGTACTCCACCTACCCCATTGTTTCTCTACATGCCCCCCTCCACCCATCCATGCTGTTGGGCTCACTGAGCCCTCTCCCCAGAAAGGTAATTCTACCCTCTAATTACAGCACTTGCAAAAGTAGCAGAGGGGCTCATTCTTCAGAAATAAATCAATACAAGTTAAAAGGCCATCCTGTTTGTTTCTGTAACAATGCTCTTTAGAAAATTGGGTGCTGTTCCATTTGCGGACGGGTACCCCATCCGTCATCGGCAGCCTGGGTCGCATCACATTATGTTGCCAAACATAATACAGCATGATCAGGATGATGCATCAAGTTGGAGATTGGCAGGAAAATGAATTGAGCAAAGCGATCTCACTTGAGAAAATATCGAAAGCCAAGAAAGAGGAAGAGCTTAGACAAAGTTTTCATAATCAGAGGTGATATTTAGAAAGCTCCATCGTGCGAGAATCTCAAGACCAAGAAAATCACAGCAATAACAATACATAATAAGAAGAACATTAATATTTAGAAGAAAAGGAAGGACAAAACCATCACAAGCGTTCCCTCCACAAAGACACACAATAGCCGTGTGACAAGTTTCATTATTCCCACTTTGCGGTGACAGAACCCCTGCTCAAAGAGGTTAACTGAGTTCTCCAAAGTCATACAGCCATTAAGCAGCAGAGCCAGGATTTGAAGTCAGATCTGCTGATGCTGGAACCGGGAGCACCAAGATGTGTGGATGGGCAAGGGCAAGTTTCCCAGTTAGCAAAAAACATTGCACTTGATTTTGTGTGAAAGGCCCAGAAGCTGACCTAAAGCATCAGATGGCACAGATGTCATCCATGTTTGCCAAGGAGGGATGGCTTGCCTGGATGTGCCTTCCAGCCTTGTGGTCCTCTGGGTCTACACATAAGTGTCACCAGGGCTGTGTTGATTAGTTGGAGGCCAACTGCCTTCATTCTAGGAAGCCTAAAACTCTGCCTGGGGCTGGTATTTCTGTGGTTGCTGAGTAGGGATCTGACTTTGTAGCAAGGATACGAAGGTATAAGATCAACAGGCACTTTTCCTACTTATGACTCCAGCTGGGGCCTAGCTCTGCTCAAGCCAGGACTTGGAGGAAGGTGGAGGTTCTGCTTTGCCCTTCTTCTGTCATGGCTGAGCGGTTTCTTTCTAGACTGCCTTGACGCCTACTTTCTGGCTGATCCAAGCTGGTAAGATGGGCGTGTGAATGTCAGTCTCTCCAAGGTGACTTGAGCAATTACTCTGACTAGGGGAGTTAGGCTTAGTGTTTGCACTGGACTGCACAGGGCAGAATACATGTAAATAGAAACAATGTGCTTTCCTTTATTTGTGAGCACTCTAATATCTCAATGGCTGAATACAGTACCAGACTCATGGTAGGGTTCAATAATTGGCAAATCATATTGTTGCTACAGTGTGAAATGTTCAACTGCAGAAGCAGGAAGAAGAGAATAATTAACCAAGCTGGGAGGAAGTGGTGAGTTTCAAGTTGGGTTTCGAGGGATGCGTAAGAGTTTGATGACAGACAGACCTATTAGAAGTAAAGACATTCCCGGAAAAGAGGTTAATGGACAGAAGGACAGGAAGTTATGCTGTGTTTGGGGAATAATATAATTGAGGAAGGGAGTGTTCTCTGGTTTTTCAGGTAGAGTTGGAGGAGGAATAAGAGATAAATTATGAAACCCTCTTAGTAGGTACCAAGCCAGTCCATCCATGGGCAACACTAAAAACAGGGTGTACGTGTCATGTATAAACACTTCACATTTCCCCAGATCTGAAGATAATTAACTAAGATGTGCAAACATGTAGGATTTTAATGATTGTTTTTTCCTTTCTTTCCTCCTTTCCTTCAAATGATAGGAGACAGACTCCAGATTTTAGGACATAAAAGTGTACTGGGGGTTCTTACGGAAATGCAGATTCCTGGGCCCATTCCCAGAGGTTCTGATCCCAGTGGTGCTTAGACCACACCTGAAGAGATACCCCTTCCTGCAGACCTTGAGGGAGGGCCCCCTAGAGAGAAAATTCTTTATCCTGTAACAGCCACACCAGGGGTTTGAAGTCACTGATAGATATTCCCCAAGGAGGCACCATCATTTTAAGTATGGAAGAAGGGAGGAGGGGTGGCGGCTTTCGATTTCATAGCAAGTACCTCGTGAAATCACAGTGGCATAGTTTGCTGCACACCCACAGCAGTGCCTTATTAAAAAAGATCATCAGGGCCCTTGAAATTGATCATAAACGATTTCCATCAATGTCACACACAACCATGTTTGGGGAAGTTTGCTGGCACGTCTGCTAAATTGAAGGGCTTTGGGGTTTGAGAACAAACAAATAATAAATAAATGACTATATAATAAAATGAAGATGGGAGTGCAATGCCCTTTGAGTTGGGAGATAAGAAATCTTAAGAGAAAGGAAAATGATGTACCGGTGTTGTGTGTGCCCAATATCAAACTTGCGGGAATGCCCAGTGAGTGATGCCGGAATGAATGAATGAATGAATGAATGAACGAAGAATAGAATATTTAAAGGACAATCTGAAGGCAACTCTACCTAGAGCAGGAACTTTAAAAGAACTTCATTCCCAGTCCCTTGTGGTTGATTCCAGTAGTTGGATATTCTCAGTGTTAAAATGAATTACAAGTTTGGGTATCCCCATGTTACCCTGCTGAGCAACTGTCTGCCTATTGAGAAGAGAGAAATGGTATAAAATAAGAAAACCAACTTAAAGAAGATCATTCCCATTGGTAGAATAGGAAGGGCCTCTGGCTGGCATTCATTCACTGTGCAGATGGGCAAATGGATCAAGCAAGACTCAGAGAGGAGAAATGTTCACTCAAAGTCACATTGTGCTAGAAACCAGGTCTCCAAATTCCTAATACAGTTTTTTTTTTTTTGGCCTCATGCAGAGAGGATTCAGTGAAGTAACGCATTCCATATCAAGTGTTTAGAACTATCTGGGGTGCACAGAGATGCTGACAGCAGGCATAGCTATCATAGCTACTTGGGCCACCTTTGGATCTTAAGTAAGACACATATGTAGACTGATCTTATGTGTGCTGGCACGTGAAAAAACATAAAGTAAGGGACACATACAATTGTCAGCATGGTTTTAAGTGGCCACAGTATACAGCAAGCCTTGTGGAAGGTTCAGACTCTGGGGGCCACAGCAGAAGAGAAGATCAGAGCGGGTCCTGCCTTTGTGTCTTTTACCTCCTGCACCATCAGCACCACTTCTCTGTGCCTGGGTGCCTATTCCATGCTTGTAAGCTTCGCGAATTCCTACAGATGCTCAAGTGCCGTCTCAAATACTCTCTACCTGGAGAGTAGTCATCTCCCCCTCTTGTGCTCTGGAGAGTCTTGTTCATACATTGATTAAGGTGTTTTCCACACTGGTCTATAATTCGACCCTACACATCTGCTCCACCTCCAGTCTGTGGGCATCTAACACACTGAAATTCCATGGTGCTATGCGTTCTCAGCACAGGACATATGCCTGGCACATGGTAAGAACTCAATACAAGTTTGTTGCATAAATGGCAGGCATGATAATAAATCTGATTGCAGCCTGGGGACTGTCTCTTAACTAGTGACCTTACAAGGCTTCCTAGTCCCTCTTGGCATTGGCTACAATTGTCAGGTCAGCAGAGAAGGCTTTAGCCCTGATAGACCATCCAGCCACAGGGGCTCAAGTAATAGAGAGGGCTACAGAGGGCACATCACTGTCCAGCATCTTCTAATGCAGTGTACCCATCCTCTACTAAAATGCGATGAGCCTCTCATAGAATGTGACTCCATGAACAACACAGACTTCAGTCTGAGAGGCTAGGGCCTCCTTATTCCTTTCTAGGGAAGGCTGAAAAGGGAGTTCTGGACATTGGGGCACGATTCTTTCCCTCCAACTATTACCACCATTTTGCAGATGGAGAAACTGAGGCTCAGAGAGGTTAAGTAACTTACCCAATGTCACATATTGAGGAAATGATGGGGCCAGAGAATCAACCCTATGTCCATCTGATTTCAGACCTGAACTCTCTGGGCTAAGCAGCACTGTGGGGTTCAGAAGTTGGCAGACTGTGGCTGGCACCCTGGGAGATGTGTGGTCCTGAGCAGAGTCACAGATGCAGTGGCTACATGGGGTCCTTTCAGTTACTCCCCCACTGTAGTCTCAGAGTTCCCACAACTATGTTTGCAGAGCTGCAGGGCCTTCTGGATACTTCCAACAGCCTTGCCTTCCAATTCTTGGACCTCCTCACCTGTAGGGATATTTGTCTCCCCATTAAATATAGAATCATATCCTTCCCCAGCCTACAAGACCCTACAAGACTGACCCTGAAGCCCTCCCGAGCTCCCACTCACACCACAACTCATTTTGTCTGCTGAGTACCAGTTACAGCCTCTTAATAGGTCTTGGAGAAAGCTGTATTCCTTTCCATCGCTGATTTTCAACCTTCGTCTAAGGTGTTCCCACTATTTGGGAGGCTCTTTTCTTTCCTTTTCATCTACTTAGCTCCTATTCATCCCCTGATCCTTCCATAAATGCCATTCCCTGATCCCACCTAAGTCAAGCCCCCTTTTCTAACCTCTCACCACCCCTCGTTCCTCTCCTCCGTATCATTTGTCTCCATTTGAATTGTATGTTTATTTGTGTGGTTATCTGATGAGTCTGTCTCCTCTGCTAGACTGTAAGCACCTTGAACGTGGAGACCAGGTCTGTGTTTGCTGTATAACACAGTGTCCGGCACATAATAAGAGCTCAATAAATATTTGTTGGATGGTTAGGTAGATGGAGGGATGGGTGGATTATAACATAGGTGGATAGATGGGTACATGGATGAAGAGATTGTAGGGTAGGTGGACAGATTGGGTGCATGAATGGATAGAGAGATGGATTTTAGGAGATGTGGATAGATGGGTGGATGTTTGGGTGGTTGGGTGGGTAGGTGGGTAGTTGGGTAGATAGATATAGAGACGAACTTTAGGAGAGGTGGATGAATGGAAGGATTAATGGATGGATGGATAAATGGATAGATAAATGGATGTTTCAGCTGGGTAGATGAATGGATGGATGGATGGATGGATGGATGGATGGATGGATGGATGGATAAATGTACAGATGTTTAGGTGGGTAGGTGGATGGATAGATGGATAGAGAGATGGATTTTAGGACGGGTGGATGAATAGATAAATGGATGTATGGATTTTATGGTAAGTGGATTAATGGGTTCATGCAAGGATGGATAAATAAATAATACTGCTTCCTTAGAGTTTCTCAAAGGAAATTGGACATTATTCTGGTATTTTATCTCCTATAAAATTATGTCAAATAGTCTTACATAAGCCTTGATTGATCCAGCTAGAGCTGTTTTCAGAGCGCAGCATTCTACACATGTTTATACAGCACTCTAAGGAGATAGAGAGACTTCCGGTATAGCAGTTACGATAACAAGTTCTTCCATCAGTCTCTCTGGATCAATTGCCTCACTCCTCTCACCATCCCCCATCAACTGTGGAATGTTGAATTAATGCTCTCAGTTCTTGACTCCTGTGTAGGAAGATGGCATGTTCACACCTTTGCTGGGGCTTCAACGGGGGGACAAATATTCCCCCAACCCCTGGCTCCAGGCTTGAACGTGTGGTTTGCTCTGGCCCATGGGACCTTGCCTTTTGCAGGTCCCATGGGCAAGTCCAAGGAGGAGTAGTTGCAGGTCCAAGGAGGATGGGAGATCAGTGGAGAAGACCTGGGGCTGAGCTCAGTCAAGGGCAGCCTTGGAGACCCCCATTAACTCCTAGACACATGAGGGAGAAGTCAACACTTGTTTTCCTCCAAGATGTCTACGGTCACGTGTTATGTAACACTTTTGTGGCCATAGCTGACAGACACCCCAACTGTGTGACCTCCAGCAAGTTATTTACGCTTCCTGTGCCTTAGTTTCCTCATTGGTAAAACAGAGAATAATACTGTATTTTTCACCATAATCAATCTTTCAGAGTTGTTGTGAGAATTATACGCCATATAACACAAGTAAAGAATTTAGAAAAGTGCCTGGTTTATAAATGTCCAATAACTTTTGGCAAGTTATCATCATCCCTAAGAGACTCCATAAAAGCTGCTGATTACATTGAAGTAGCAATTTTGGGTAAACACTAACCAAGATCAAAGTCTAACAAGATATGAGTTAGGAGATAAATTTTCATGTTTGCAAATAATGATAGCACTTGCTGAACTCTTGTCTTATACCCAACCCTGAGCTGAGATTACATAAGTTTTCATCTTGCTGAATTCCCAGAGCTGCGCTGTGAGGTAGACTTTACTGTTAACCTGTATTGATAGATCAGGAGACTGATAATTGGAGAGCTAGTTCACCTAGTTTGGAAGTGATGGAGCTGGGATTGAATCTGATGGAAACTCCAGGATCCATATCCATAAGCTCTATGCTCCACAGCTAAGAGTTCCATACACTTTATAGATGAGGAAACTGAGGCTTAGAGAGGGGAGATGCCTTGGCTGTGATCACACAGCATCTACATGACTCAGTCCGTTTCCACATGATCTTGTCAGCGCTATAAGATGAAAGGCATCTCAGAGGGTGACCCAGAGACAGAGAGAGGGTCTCCACTTTCCAGTTTAATTTCTGGGTGTCCAGGAATGTGTCTTGAGCTGGACTTGAAAAAGAAACACCCTTGACATCAGAGAGGCAGTACTGGGCTGGGCCAGTGTGTGCCAAGGCTAACTGGGCATACATTCCTGGACCAACTGCTGGAAAATGTGCAAACGCAGAAATATTTCCCCTGCTGAGTTGTGTAGTGTGCTGCTGTGGAGGCCTGCAAAGCTTGGCAGCCATGACTCACCCCTTCCGCAAAGCTGGCCTGGTCATTTTGGGTGGGGACCAGGAGCACACAAGGTTGAATTGGATGTTTTTGGCTCCCAAGGGACCTATCAGACGTGCTGCATGCCTCCCATGTTCTTTCTGGTTGAGTTTTCAGAAACATAGGTTAGGACAAAATCCTGGAAGGAATAACAGGAGAATAAAGGGAGGGCATGGATAGAGTGCCTACTGCATACCAAGCCCCGGTTGAGCAGTTCTATATGTTATAAACTTGCTCTTGGAAGGATGATCCCAGCAGCATCAACATCCCTGCAGAGTCAATTAGAAATGCAGGATTTCCAGCCCCATCGTAGACCCGCTGAATTGGAATCTTTATCTTTAACCATATCTGCAGGGAGTTCATCTACAAATCAGCCCTGTTAAAAATCTCATTGCATTCCTTCCAATGCGAACATGCTGACCCCCATTTTACAGAGGGAAACTGAGGCTCTGAGCAGCCAAGACTTGCAGAAGGTTTCCCCGGTGAAGGAGAGGCTGCACCGTCACCTGCAATGTGTCTATCTATCCCAGAACCCAGGATCTTTGGGGCACATTACGAGCAAAATGGCTCAAGGCTCTGTGGTTGCAGGACCATAATAAAGAGGAGGGATATTGTGGAAAAAGCTTTTCAGAGTCAGCGGTTTATGTCTCAGCTCTGCCATTAACTTGCTAAGCCATCTTCGTAAAGACTCAGTTTCTTCATCCATGAAACGGGGGCAGGCATCAAACCACAGGGCCTCTGCAATCACTTTTAGCTGGGCGATTTTGATTTGAGGACCCAGAGGATTGGTAGTGCTCGGGGTCTCTCCCATCTCAACATAAGGTTGAACCACACCCAATCTCCACTCTCCAAGAGCTTCCCAGGGACCTCTCCCATTCCCCAGTCAAACAGAACTGCCCAACCGCCTCAAACGCCACACAAAATCGCAGGCAACAGGGCAGAAAACCCAATTATTCTCAGCTGTTACACTGCTTAATTTAATATTTCCAACGAGTTCCTTGAGTCTGCTCCTCAAGAATGAAATGCATATTTGGGCTCTGTCACAAAACATTACATTTTGTCAAGGCAATCCATTTTGCTGTGGTAATTTGTAAGTGTGCAGCGCTCTCCCCCATCACCCCTCCCCTTATGTGGTCTGAAGGCTTCTACAGTGTCTTCTGGGAAGAGACAAGAAACTGGGGGTCCCTACAATGACAGGCAGGTGGGGATGGCAGAGAAACAGGACCTGATAGATATCTGACTTTCTGAAACTCCACAAAGAAAGAGTTTGGGGAGAACCAATAGAATCTCTTACCGCTGCATTACAGAGGCAGGACCTGGGGAGGCGGTTAGCTGGCCCCAGATGATTGTTCTAAACTTTTTAAAAAGATTACACAAATCATCATGCATAGTCATTGAAGAAAAAATTTAAAAATAAAGATAATTTTTTAAAAAAAGAAATCGCCAGCAAACTCTCACCTGGAGATGAAGGCGAGTGCTGTTAAATTATACATTTAGTTTTGGCAAGTGAGTAAAACTGATCCCCATCTTGAATATCAAAAAGTATATAAATTAAGTTTGAAGTTAATTAATTTTTTCGTTGATACATATTAGTTGTACATATTTTGGGGATACATGTGACATTTTGGTACCTGTATACAATGTGTAGTGATAAAATCAGGGTAATTGGGGTAGCCATCACCTCAAAAATGTATCTTTTCTTTGTATTGGGAGCATTACACATCTTTTCTTCCAGTTATTTTGAAATATACAATAAATTATTGTTAACTGTAATGTTCCTAGTATACTATCAAATACTAGAACTTATTCTTTTAACTGTATTTTTTTGTACTGTTAACCAACTTGATTTATAAACACACACACACACACACACAACCAAATAGGATCTCAATCGACATGCTATTTTAAATTTTATTTTACATTGAAATAACTTCAGGCTTATAAAAAGTGGTAAGAACCTTACAGAGTTACTGTGTGTCCTTCATCCACCTTCCCCCTTCTTTTGTAACAGTGGCACATGATCACAACCAGGAAACTGGCATCCTGCATACTAATTTATTAGCTGACTTTTCTACTCACCACTTTCCCAGTAGAGCACAGTCCCTGGTTTCAGACTTTAGTGGTTAAATCCTGGTTCTTTCTACCCAGGGGATCTTGGCCTAGAGACTTCGGTTTCCCACCTGCAAAATGGGTTGGTAAGCGAATGCTCATCTTGTGTCAGGCTTGTTGTGAAAATTAAATGATATAATGCACAATGCGGGACCTGCACAAAGTACTGAGAAAATAGTATCTGTTTCTGTATAGTTGTATCCTTGTATTATCACTTCAAATCCCAGAGATCTGGGGAGATGCCTAAGGGGTACTGGTTGCCGGGTGTGGAAAGGGGCTAAGAGGCAGGATCCTTGTTTCCCTACCTAACCACAACTAAGGCAACTGTTTCATTTTTTTTTTCTAAACATCTACCCCATGTATTTGAATTTTATAGATAAAATCTGGTTTGAAGAAAAGGGAGAATTCCAGGGTTTTATAAATAGGTGAAGCCCAAGATTTTCAAAAAGGCTTTTTTGATCTCAAATGGCTGTATAGAATTTCATTGCATGGAAGCCCCATTCTTTGCTTGGTCAACACCCTTTTGTTGGACATGTAAGTTGTTTCTAATTTTTTTTAATGCAAAAAACTCTAAAATGAACATAATTGTGCATACATTTTTGCATACTTGTCCAAATATTCTTCAGATAAATTTCTTAATTTTTATTTTTTTAGAGAAGGGATCTCACTCTGTTTGCCCAGACTGGAGTTCCATGGCACAATCACAGCCTACTGCAGTCTCAAATTCTAGTGCTTAAGTGATCCTCCAGCCTCAGCCGCCTGAGTAGCTGGGAGTACAGACACGAGCTATCATACTGGACTTTTTAAAGATAAGTTTTATAAATAGACTTTTAAATCAGGGAGACCTGATTAAGAAGGAAGCAGGTGCTTCTCTCCCATGAGTCACAGTACTGGGGACTCCTCTTGCAGAACCGTGGAGAGGTGTCACGGAGGACGTCTATTTACAAGCTTTCTGCTTAACCAACTGATTGTTCTGAATGTTCCGATAGTTGGGTATGACAGGAATTTTCCTTCCCATTTTGTTGACGAGAAGACTGAGGTTCCAGGAGGTTGCAGCAGTTTCTCTCGGGCCATATGGCTAATAAGGAGCTTGGGCAGAGATTCAACCTGTTTGCAACCCAAGTTCTTTCCACGAGGCCTCAGACTGCCCCCTCCATCTCCCCCTCTCCCTCACAGCACACAAACACAGAGACTCAATTCAGGAGCCAGTCTCTAGGTGGGCTTTGAGCATTCATACACAGTCATCTCTTCGTGCTTTAGTCTTTTCAAATGGTAAATGGATGTGAGAGATGATATATTCTAGGAATATTTGAATGAAATCCAAGCTTTTCTTCACTACAGGACTTCTCATAACTTTTATTATAATAACACATATTATGGATCTCTAAGAAGGGGATTTGCTGGGCTCCTCGACAGTGATTACCAAGAAATCCTTTTATCCAAAGCATCTCATGGGGCTATGATTTCATAGGATTCATTGAAAGGACACTTCATCTAACTGGCTAGGTTATCCGTACCTACACTTAACTATGGCCGACGTTTACTGAACTCAGGGTGTGTCAGGCATCTTGCTGAGCATGTTATAAATGTAGCATATGGTTTGGTCCTCTTTGATCATCTTTGAAAGGGTGAGTGATTGTGTGGTTGAAAAACTGTAAGAGTGAAGGAATGAGGGGTGGGTACCAATCGGGGCCCCAGCAGGGAACAGATGGCACATTCAAAGAAGTTGTGATGATAGAAAAGAACTGAAAATAACCACAGAGGACCACACATCAGCCTAGAGCTCCCAGAGTAAGGACCTGTCACCATCCCTAGGCCGGAGGGGGAAAGGCCAGGGGGCTATTGCAGGGGATCAGAGAGAGTAGCTATTGAAGAGCGCTGCTTGTCAAGGGATGTGACCTTTGGTAGAGGGACCCAGCCGGCCTGCAGTCCAGCAGAGAGGAAGGCAGGGAATCAATACTCTCATCACTTTTCTCCTCCTTTCCTCCTCTTGCCTACACCTCCCATTGGCAGGACCTACCTAGAAGCTGGAGGGCTCCAGGGCCCCTTGGTGTAGCTCATCCTTCCCGGGCACAGAGCAGGGAGAAGAGGGATAGAGAGAGTGTAGAGGGGCAAATGGGAGACATCTCATGCTAAGGAGTGAGTGAGGGCAAGACTTGAGTGACTGAATGAGAGCATGAAGGAGTAGGGAAGGAAAGCAGCTGTCTCCCCGTGATCCAAGCCCCCTCCAAAAAACCACCTTCCCCTCCCTGCTCCAAACACCACCCAGGACCCAGACTTGGGGTCAAACCCTCCTTCGCTCCCCTCATTATCCCATCAGATTGGGGCTGTCATTAGCCCCCAGCACTGAACAAAGGGCCCTAGCCCAGGCGGCCGTATCCACGGGGCTAATTAATTGGATTAATGGTAGAGCAGCCCACACTGGGTCTGCCTCGGATAATTTCAATGAACGCTGAACACCAATCCCCAAAGTCATTGGAATATGGATGAGGCAAATTGAGTTAAAATTGAGGAGATTGCTGCATTCATTAGCCCGCCCACCCTCTGAAGTCGCTGGTTAATATGCAAACTATTAATATGCAAATCAGTGCAAATGGAAAAAAAAAAGAAGAAGAAGTGTGAGGTTCCCCCCCACCCCTTGTTTTTTTTGGAAACTCGGCTACACTTGGACAGCTGCTTCCTGGGAAAGGGAGAGGCAAGTTTGTGTGCAGGTCTCTGGGGCAGGAGAAGGGACTGGGAGCTTTCATGTCAAAAATTAATTAAAAGCAGCAGCAGCAACACAGCACACCTTTATCAGCCCGCAAACACGTGTTAGAGTGAGCGGGGGCAGGGTGGGAAAACCTGATGCCAGGGGAGAAAGCTTGCTTGTTCACTTGGGAGCAGGGCCCTGGCAGCCACAGGGAGGTCTGTGTGGGCTTTTAAACATTTTTATTTGTGTGTTTGTGATCCATACACACACACGTGTGTGTGTGTGTGTGTGTGTGTGTGTGTGTGTGTGTGTGTGTATAACTGCAGAAGCAATACACGTTCATTACAGAAAAATTAGCAAATAGGTTGAGTGGAAGCTTAGTTGTCTAGGATCAGAACCAAATCAGAAGGAAAAGTTAAGTCACTTTATCTCATAAGTTACTTAATGCAAGGAATCTTTTTCAAGTGACACATTCATACATTGAATATTTTATTCATTTAAAATTTGACTCTTTAATCAATCAGCGATACAGTCACATGGTTCAAAATTCTAAAGGGAAAAAAGCAGAAGGAAGGAAGGGAGGGAGGAAGGGAGGGAGGGAGGAAGGGAGGGAGGGAGGAAGAGAGGGAGGGAGGGAGGGAGAGAGGATAGGAGGAAGGAAAGAAAGAGAGAAAGAAAGAAGGGAAGGAGGGAAAGCGGGAGAGGAGGTAGGGTGGGAAGAAGAAAGAAGAGAAGGAAAGAAAGAAGGAAAGAAGAGAGAGGAAGGGGAGAAGGAAGAAAGGGAGAAAGAAAGAAAGGAAGGCATGCAGGAGGGAGGGAAACAGAGTCTCTAGTTTGTCTTCACCCCTCCTAGAGGCAACAATACTACAGGTTCTTAAGAAGTCTTCCTGAAATATACTATGCACATACAAGCAATTATATTTATGCATTTCTGTCTTTCGCAGAGATTACTGGGCATGCAATTGTGCATCTTGCCTCAATTGCTCAGCAATCCATCTCAGGGATTGCTTCCAACCTGCTCATGAAGACCATCCTCATTCTACTTCATGCTCATGTTATGCCACACATAGAGGGGCCATTCTTCCCTTCACCAGCATATGGTTGACGGATATTTAGGTTGCTTCCTATTTCTGTGGCCGTTTCAGCCAATTCAGCAGGAAGAACCCTCGTCCATATGCCATTTTGGATGTGTAGGAGATTATCTGCAAGGTAGATTCCTGGAAGTGGAATTGCGGGTCACACAGTAGGCACATAAGCAGTTATGTATGTTAGCTGCTGCCAATTGCAGGAAATTTTTGCCAGATTGCAGGAAAGTTGCACCAGCTCCTGCTCTCACCAAGTACCTTAAAATAAAAGTTAAAAATAAAGAAATGAAATAAAGTAAAGGAGAGCCTGCGCACAGCCTCAGTGACATAGCTGGTTCTTAAACTTCTGAATCTTCTTGAACTTTTGAATCTTTGCCAGTCCCATCCATGAAAAAAGAAATGGTGTCTCTAGAAAGGTTTATTTTGCATTTCTTTTATCAAAAGTGAAGCTGAGCATTTTATTTTCAGACGTTTCAGAAGGATTTGTTTCTTTGTGTTCACTATCTATTAGTCCCTTTACCTATCTTTCTATTAACTAAGTTTTTCTTTCTTATTGATTGATAAATAGAGTTCTTTACAGACTAAGAAATTAGCCTTCGGTCTGTGATGGGAAGTGCTCATGCTTTTCCCCAGTTTTCAGTTTGTCTTTGAACTTTGGTGATGGGTAAAAAAAGTAATATTTTATTTCTACTTAAAGCATAGAGTGTACATTTATTCATCAAACTTTTGATCCTAGTCAGAGGCTCTAGGCTGGAACTTAGCTTCTCTGCCTGGAGGTCTCTTCTAGCCTATCTTCCTTAAGGAAACCCAGAGTCACAATGCCTCAGTTCTCATTGTCAATGTCCGGATTTGATTTCTTTTCAATGGAGCAAGAATAGATAACATTTAAACAGCCACCTGAATGCTGGATTTTTCTCTATCTTTTAGGATCCTCCTCGTCTATCTCTTACAGTTTTCTTGCTTTACATGTATATATTTCTTAATATATTAATAATTTCTTTATATATAAATATATATTTATTTCCATGTCTCTCTATATATAATTTCCATGTAATTATATATATTATATATAATATATAACGTATACATAGTAGATAATATATTATATAAAAATATATATTCTATATAATAATATTAATACTTTCTTAAGACTTTTTTAAATTTTTATTTCTTAGAGACAGGGTCTCACTCTGTCACCAAGGTTGGGGTGCAGTGGCATGATCACAGCTCACTGCTGCCTTGAACTTCTGGGCTCAAGTGCTCCTCCCAAATCAGCGTCTCAAATAACTGGAACTACAGCATGCACCACTGCGGCCAGCTAATTTTTTTGTAGAGACAGGATTTCACTATGTTGTGCAGGCTGGTCTCAAACTCCTGACTCAAGCAGTCCTCCCACCTCAGCCTCCCAAAGTGCTGGGATAACAGGCGTGTGCCACCATGACAAGCCAAGAATTCTTTCTGTGGTCACTGTTAGTAAAAATTATATATATATATATATGTATAGTTTTTAAAAGCAGTTTACGTTTAAAAAAAAACTATAGAACCATGCAACTCACCTTTAAAAAACTATACAACTCACCTTCAAAAAACTTTTCAAGAAGCAAACTTAATTTTCCCAGAAATGATAGCTTTTCCTTGCATACACATAGTCATCGGTTTCTCTAAGTTTTAACTGAATGATCTTATTATGCTGGTGAGTATAACTGGAATAAGCAGTTTTGGGAACAAACAAATGACGTCTGGTAAGTGGGGACCTTAACTAGCAAAAGGGCATGCATCCAGGTGAGGTAAAGAGTAGCCACTGGCAGCTGGGCATTGTGGCTCACGCCTGTAATCCCAGCACTTTGGGAGGTTGAAGCGGGTGGATCACTTGAGGTCAGGAGTTCAAGACCAGCCTGGCTAACACAGTGAAACCTCATCTCTACTAAAAATACAAAAAAAAATTCAGCTGGGCATGGTGGTGCATGCCTGTAATCCCAGCTACTCAGGAGGCTGAGGCATGAGAATCTCTTGAACCTGGGGGACAGAGGTTGCAGTGAGCTGAGATTGTGCCACTGCACTCCAGCCTGGGCAACAGAGTGACACTCTGTCTCGGAGTGGCCATTGGCCAAGAGTGCTTTTGGAGCCATGGGCAATTGCCCCATGATGGAAGGAATGAGGAACATTGGTTCATCCAGCCACCTTGGTAAGTGGATCAGTTCTAAGAATCCTTAGATCAATGACAACAAATGCTAATCAATTGGAGGGAGAGAGGGAGATCGTTGACTGAAAGTCTTAAAAGTGGCAACTCTTTGGAGTAACTTACTTATTAAGCACTTACTATCTGCCAAGCACCACGTTAAGCACACCACAGGCTTTCTCTCATTTCTTTATTCCCATTGTATAGACAACGAAACTGAAGTCCAGAGAGGGGATGTAATTTGCCCTAGGTCGTGTTGAAAATGAATACTGTTATCTCACATGTTTAAACTGATGAAAGAAAAATAGAATCACACTGGATTCCTGTTTTGAAACTGGTTTTGTTTTTTCCCCCTTCTCAAATAAGATCTTGCGATCAGTTTTCTTTAAAGAAATAAAATTAAATATTGGGTAGAAATACTTGAATATTTATGGTATGGGTAGGGTGTAAAAATAGCAATTAGTGAATCCCTTTTATCCGAAACCCAGTTTAAGCAAAAGACCAGAATGGTGCGTGTCCTTTCGCACCATCAGGTGCGCTCCTGCGTCTCACTCCCTCCTTCTCCCCCACAGAGTAACCACCGTCCTGAATTCAGTATTTATCAGCTGTTGCTGTTCTTTATAATTTTATTTATATGTTTGTAAGCCTCAACAACACATTGTTTACTTTTGTCTTTTTAAAAATATTTTAATTTTCTTTTTCTATTGAGACAAAATAGGTGTACGTATTTCCACGGTACTTGTGATAATTTAACATATTCATATAATTTGTAAAGATCAAATCAATGTAATTTGGATATCCATCACCTTAAATATTTGTCTTTTCTTTGTATTAGAAACATTTTAATTAATACTTTTTAGCTATTTTGAAATATATGATAGATCGTTGTAAACTATAGTCACCCTCCCGATCTATCAAACACTAGGTCTTATTTCTTCTATCAAATTGTGTACTTGTACCCATTAATCAGCCTCTCTTCCTGGTACTTTTGTCTATTTTTGAGCTATCAGTAAACAGAATTGGCCTGGCATACTTCGGGAAGACTTGCCTTTTTCTCTTAATAAGATGCCGTGGGCATCCTTCCATGTCAATAGCTGTGCCTCTCATTCTTGGTGTTAATGACGGTGCCCTATGCATTATGTGGTTGAATTCACATTTACTCAGCCAAGGACAATGGTCTGAATGGTCACTCTTCCATCACACCTTACTTTGCAATGGAGTTTGTTAGGGCCATCCTTCCTGTGCAGGCCCGGAGTGGGGATATAAGTATGGCTGCTTTGCTAACAAGTGAAAGATTCATTCACTTGTTAAGATGTTGACCTGTGGTTGAGAAACCCCCCGAGAAAGAAGGACCTCCAAGCAGGGTTTCAAAAGTGACAGATATTAAATCTCAACTCAATCCTCTCTGCTCTAAGGCCTTCTGGGGCTCCTCTTTGCCTTCACTGAACATCCAAAATCCAGGAAGTCCAGGATACACGTTTCATCCCCTGCTGGAGTCTAGCTCCAGGCTGGGAATAGAGCAGTGCTTAATAATATTGGGTGAAGGATGGAAGGAAGGTACGAAGGAAGTCAGTCTTCCCTGGTTCTGTTCTGAAGTCACAAGTCACCCCTCTTTCCCTCTCATTCCCCGTACATACATTTCCATCCTTCTCTTATACCAAATTCTGTCCATCTTGCAACACTTAGAATTAGCCTCTGCCTATAGGTGCTTTGGACTCAGTGCTGACATGACTTAATCTCCGATTAAGCTGCTGAGTCTCTAAATGTTAAAGACAAGGCAGCACCAATGACCAGTCCCAGCAGAAGTGCACACCTGCAGAGGGGCTTTGCTGGTGAGGATTTCATGAGTTTCCCATAGAGTCAGCCCACAAATATTGATCAAGCATCTGCCACACAATAGGCCTAGCTCTAACTCAGTCCACAGACAGCCAAGAGGAGCAGAGAAGAAAGAATGATCTCACTATTATCACTACAAATAACATGTAGGAATCACTCACTGTATACTGTTTCGGCTTCCAAGTGCTGTACATGTTTTAACTCACTGAATCCCAAAAGCACAGGATGATGTAGGCACTGCTGTTATCTGTATTTTGCAGAGAGTAAACTGCCTTTTGCAGAGAGGCACAGAGAGCTTAAAGAACTTGCTCAAAAAGTCACACAGGTTATAAGAGAAAGATGAGCTAGTATTTATTAAGGTCCTATTATGGGCTAAGCAATTTAACCCCATCTCTGTATTGAGCCCTCCGGTGAGCCTGTGAGCTTACTGATGTTGTTTCCCTGTTGTAGGCGAGAAGTTGAGAATCAGGGCGATACAGCGACACTCCAAAATCACACAGCCCATTAGTAGCAGAGTGGGGTCTGTCACTTACGAAGGCAACGGCTATTTCCCAGATGGCAAGGGGATGGAACGTGACTAGGACAAAGATGCCGTTCTTGAAGAAGACACAGTCTAAAGGCCGGGGTGGGTAAAGCAGCACATGGAATGGGTGGGACACTGGGGACTCAATGTGATCACGCTGGGTGCAGAAGCAGCTGTAGAGAGCTTCAGAGGGAGACGAGCAAAAAAACCTGGGGCAAGTCAGAGCCTAACCCCAGGGGAAAATGGACAACCTCATGGGGTGAGAATTTAGGGAAGCACAAAGGATGTGACGATCATAAGAGCCGCATTTCTTGAGCACCTACTCTGTGATGGGCCCTGTGCTAGACCTTATGAGTGTTCGCACCTAATCCTCACATGATCCTCCAAGGTAGGAGCTATTTTTGTGCCCACAATAATAAGATAGCAGTTTATTAACCCATGCGCTTATTCCATGAGGTAGGTACTGTTATTGTTCCCATTTCACAGATGAGGAAATGGAGGCCCCGGGGAGGCTGGTGAATACTTCAGGTCACGTAGGTGGTAAGTGGTAAAGCTGGGCTGTGAACTCAGATGGGCTGGTTCCGGAGTCCCCCCTCTTACCCACCTGGCTGCAGCTCAGATGGGTCCAGCCAAGTCTCCCCAAGACAGCAAGCGGCCCCTGAGAGGCACTGAGCACACCCCTGTCCTCAGCACAGCTCCAAGCTCCACAGCAGACGAGTTTGCCCAGGCAGGTTCTCAGACTCCCCCAAGGCCCGGGGATGGGGACCTGAGCTAGGTCAACTGAAGCCGTGGGTGGCCTGGACCTGCTCTTGAATGGAGAATCCCATGGGGTTGTTTGTGTTGGGTGACATCACGGCTTCAGTTTGGTCTCGACCTCTCCAAATTAAAGAGAAGGTAATTGACTTTGCGTTAGGAGGGGCCTCTTCATAATTTCCATCTCTTCTGGGTTGATGTGGCCACTGTTGAGTTAGCTCATTCTGGGAAGTTCCTCCCAAAGAGGCCTTTCCATCCTCTTTCCATCCAAAGAGGCCTTGTCATCATCAGGCTGGTGGGGCTGATTCACAGGCAGCTGCTTCCGGAGCTCAGAATTGGCTCCAAGGCCCCACAGTAGATAGAAAGGACCTCATTGAGCAGCCTTGGCAGCTGCCAAGGAGAACTCAGGCCCGTGTCACTCCCAGGCTGGGTGTCAGTGCAGGGTCAGCCAGGAAGATGCAAACTCACATACCTTGAGCACCTACTGCATGCCAGGCTATGCATTGTAAGTTGCCTTGACTCTGTATCATTGTAAGTTGCATTGTAAGTTGCCTTGACTCTGTATCTTCTCGAAAGCCCACACGGGAGACCTTTGTTCCTTCGTCCATTTGGCGGGCCTTTTATCAGACATTTAGTAAATGCTTAAGCCATGTCCTGCTCCATGCTAAGCCTGAAAGAGTGCTTTGAGGAGCAAAAACACTCAAGCTCCTGCCCTAAAGGGGCCCGCAGTCCAGTGTGGAGACACTGATTGTCAAGTGCAACACAGGCAAATAACAAGAAAACACATGCAAATCACATGCAAACACATGTAAAATAGTGACTATAAAAAGTGGGTGGATGACAGTTGCTTCTTCTCCCTAGGTCTATAATTATGGTTAAGAACCCCATTTTACAACTAAGGACATTGAGGTTCCTAAACATAAGCAACGAGCCTGAAGGATAATGTCCACTCTCCCTGGGGCAGGTTAGAGGACCTCTACTTGCGGCCTTTCAGCCTCAATCCTAACACTCCACACCTTCACTACAAGGAGCTACAGGCGGATATATTTGCAGCATATTTGCCTTTCTCCTCTCCTTCACCAAATTGCAAGTACCTTCTCAAACAAGGAGTGTTTTTGCATCCATTGTCCCCTTCTCATGGCAGACTGCTAGTCCTAATACAGTACCTGACATTCAGTAGGTAGTCAGTGAGTATTTGGAGGATGGATGGATTAAAAGTTAGGTGGATAGGTAGGTGGGTGCATGGGATTTGGAATGGGCAGATGGAGGAATAGATGCATGGAGCAATGGTTGGACAGGCAAATGGTTAGATGGTTGGATGAACAGATGGATGAATGAATGGTTGGCTTGATTAATTCATGGATGATTAGATTGATGGATGGATAGGTGGTTAGTTGGATAGATAGATTGATGGATGAATGAATGGACACTAAGTCTTTATATATTTATTTTTATTCTTTGCTATCCTAGCATTACAAATCAATACACTTTTCTTTAATAATTCTAAGAAAGATAATGGGGTGAAACTAATATTTTTTTTTCTCCTTTCACCCATATGTCCTCCTCCCCACTCATTTCTTGGGAATGCACAATACCCTTTTAAATGCTCTGATAAGCCCTGTGATAAAGAAAGATTTAACTTTACGTAACTGAGAGTTTACCAATTATAGTCAATGACAGCTTTTATTTTCCCTAAGACCATTTGCCACCTCTGGATCTACTCTTCTATGTACAACCTTGTCAATGTAAGTATAAAACACCTTCAGAATTTTTTTTAACTTGACAACCCCTTACTTCAAGTGTTTCTATGATAGGAAAGTCACTTCGTGTATGTGTGTCGTCTGTGTGTGTGTTTGTGTCTATGTATGCATGTGTATGTGTGTATGTGTGCATATGACTCTGTGTGTGTGTGTGTGTTTGTATTCCAATGGCATGGTTTTATAAACACTATACCAGGAGGAAGGAGGTGTTTCATGCCCACTTTGCTGGTGATGAAACTTGCTGTGTGACCTTGGTGGTTCAATCCTCTCTGGTCTCCCTATGTCATCTATAAAAGTAAGAACATGATGGGCTTGGCCTCTAAATTCTCTTTCAGTTCCAGCCTGGCTCTGCTGCATGATACTGCCTGTCTCCCAAGGGATGCGTCCATGTATGAAGACCTCCACATCTCTTCCTGGGCTGCCCTCTTTCCCAAGATGCTGTCCTTCTCCTCTGTCTAAGGAACAGACATGCCACAAAGGGGTAAATTACCCATACCTGCTCCAAATGTCTGGACATCTTGATGCTATGACTCAGTTTTCTTTGCCAGCCCTGCAGACCTTCGCAGAGCAGTCACATTCATCTTCTTAGCATAGCCCAGCCCTGCCAGGCAATCAGCTCCCAGCACTGGCTGCTCTGTCCCAGTACAATGCCCCCACCTCCCCCTCCTCAGAGCAAACTAACCCATCACTGTGTTTTGACTGTAGCTGCTTGCACCCCCTGCTCTGGCTCCTCCTGTCTCTTGGGAATCAGCAGTGGCTGAGCCGACAAAATCATTCTACCCTAAATGTTCCAGAAGCTCAGAGCAACAGTACTAGAATCATCATCACTACAGTCCCATTGAGGACTGCCTGGGGCCCAGCGCAGTCTCTCCGGGCCCAGGGAACTTGGGAAAGGTGTTTGTCTGAGTGGAGATGGACAGCGGGGCACCTGCACAGACTGAACAGAGGCTCAGCTCTCAGGCTCCTCAATGAGAGCTCCTGAGAGGCTGGTGATGGTCGATGGTCACTACCACCCCCAACCGTCACCACCAAAGTGGATCTGTCTGCACCCCCCGTTCCTTGAACAGAGCTGGCCAATGAACATGGTGAAGGGAACCAAACCCTGACACCTAAAATCCATCTTCCTAGGACTTCCCAAGAATCTCAGCTTTCCCATGGCCTGCTCCATGGATGAGGAGAGCAGCAGGAGCCATGTCCAACACTGGCATATAATAGGTGCTCAGTAAATACCATCAAATAGGCCTTTGCTTACAACTGCACCGTTATTTTATGTTTCCCTAAGAAAAAAAATCTACCAGTTAAAACATAGCATGTCATGTGTTGTATGATGAAACTTGATTTCAGAGCTAGTAAAAGCTAAACGAGCACATTTGAATCAATTACACAGGGTACCTGTTATGTGAGGGGATGAATGAACGAACAGTGGGAGGTTTAGGTTTACAGTTTTGTATTTCCAGATCGTGCTGCTGCTGACTTGCTTTGTAACCTCGAGGAAATCATTTTCCATCCCTAGACCTCAGCTTCCTCACCAGTCAGGTGGGATTCACCATCCTTTCCGGCAACCCCAGAAGGCTACTGTAGAAATCAGATAGGATCCGGGCAGCAACCCATCTTCAAAAGCTGCAAAGCCATTGAAATAGGAACTCAAGATGGTCAGTCAACCAGTGAAATCCTCATCCTGGGTATTTCCTGTCAGTGTATTTGCTATGTGACTTTGGATAAGTTGCTTTGCCTCTCTGGGCTTGGCTTCCATTTCCCCCAGTATCACCTATAGAGACAAAGGTGTATATATATATATGTATGTATGTATCTTGCAGGGCTGTTGGGAATATTAAAAGCGGTGATGTTTGTAAGGTGCTTTCACACCATGCCTGACACATGGTAAATCAGGCCTATGGACACCAGCTGCTGTTGGTGTTGGTACACACATTCATATTATCTGAGTGGTGGAAAACATGCTTCCAGTGGCCTTGCTCCCCGCTTTCTTTACATCACCATTTGCATCCCCAGTGTCTTGTAGACAGTAATTTGCTCATTGAATAATCTGATGAATGAAAGGATGAATGAATGAATGAATGAATGAATGAATGAATGCCTAATCTTGGGTGTGCAGGTAAGGCTGAATTCTACAGGCATAAACTTTTCAAATCACTTACAGGCAAAACAAGAAACAACTCACCTTGGAGGTCATGCAGCCAAACCCTCATTTCATAGAGAAGGAAACTGAGGCTCCGAGAGGTTCAGGAAGTTGCCCAAAGCCACACAGCCCACAGGTATCAAGCCCCCAACCACCATCCCCAGTATATCTCCTTCAGTCTTAGACCCTGGGTCAATGTCCAGTCCCTCTCCGACTCCAGTGACCAAGGGCACACTCTTCCCAGGTTAAGCATTGTTCCATTTTCCCTGACACGAATGCTTCCCAAGGAAGCCCTGGGTGGAGAAACCGCCACTGCCTCCGGGGCCTCAGACCTGGCCCCATTATTATTCCTCTCAGTGTAATAAATACATTTTAAGAGAAACAGATGCCGGAACAGTTGGACAGGAAGGGCCCAGGCCTGTGAAGAGGAATCTGGTTTGTGAAAATCTGTCTATTTGCCAGACGGTGAGCAATATGCTGCTGCCAGCCAGGTCTGGGTCTGGCTGCCAGGTGGGCTAATCGAGCCTTCCCGCGGTGCCGGTGGGTCCTTCCAGACCACCATCCTCAGGCACTCAAATGGGCGTCGAGTGGTCGTGCCTGCTGCAAAGGGCCCCACGATGCCAATCATGGCCCCTTAATCACTTTGGCCACTTTTGTGGGAGGGGCACCCATAGCAACTTATGCAAAGCGTGGCAGGGATAGGGAGGCATCCTCTGACTCAGACACACCACCATCCATGAGTGGCTCTTCTCTTCCATCACTGTCTGAGGATGCTTGTTACCTGCAAATAGCTACCTTGATACCTGACACTTTGAAACCGCGATAGGAAACGGTCCCCTTACCGCCTCTTCTGTCTGGCAAGTCTCTTCAGTCTCCCTGCATCGCTGCCCTGATGGAAAAAAAGAAATGTGGGCTGCTACAGGTGCAGGCTCCAGCTTCCGTGAGGTACAGAGACCCAGATCAGACTTTTGTCCTGGAATTGACACCCCATCACATACATTCTCCGTTGGCTTGAGCTCATAAATCCCAGTGATTTTTGGCAGGCCCATGGGCAGCGGCAGGAAAACAGAACACTAGTGTATGGCCTGACTTTGTGTCCTCGTAGCCATCCAGCGGGGAGAAGAGATCACCTCCACTTTGCAGATGAGGAAGAAGGGGTTCTAGGAAGAACACGACCTGCCCAACGTCATGCATCCCGGTGGGGGCAGGGGCACACAGGGCTGCCTGATTGTGATTTCTCACCTCTTTTTGCGGACTCAGCTGCCCTTCTAGGAACAGATTAATAACTCTCTTCCATCCTCTCAAAACACTGGATGGAGATGAAGATATTCCACTATTTTCCTCCCATGCTCTGTGGTCCCAAGCAAAGTGAGGCATTCGTTTGCTTCTGAGAGAATTAATACCAAGAACCTCTTTTTCTTTCTCCTCCCTTCTCGGAGCTGCTCCACAGAGGGGGATTAACCATATACTAAGCTTTCCCCACAATAAATTTAGCTTCCAGTATTCTTTCCCATTGTCCCCCAAAAGCTACAGAAAAGCCCTGGTAATTCAAGAATTCTGTATCTAAATTATATTTCTACAAGGATTCTTGTTCTCAGAAGCAGTATGAAAATACTTTGTGTGACTGTGTAACCTGAATTTTTTTTTTTTTTTTTTTTTTTTTGGTGATGGTGGTGTTGGTAAGGAGATGAGAGGAGCTAGCCTTTTCTAAAACTGTGATAATAATAATGGTCTCACTCACCTACCATTTGTTGAGGACTTACGGTGTTCCAGGCTCTCCACTGAGCATTGGGCAAGCATCATCTTATTTAACCCTTTCAGCCCTGCTAGGAGATGGCTGCTGGCATTGTCATGTCATAGTGACAAGAAAGCAAAGCATATTTTTGTCACTTGCCCAAAACCACACAATTAGAAAGTGGCAAAGCTGGAATTCAGCCTGGGGTTTCCTAAGTGCTGGGTTCTCTGCGTGGCTTCCCTGAACTTCCATTCTACCTTCTTTGGCCTGGAGAGGCTACAAAGCTAAGCAGGATATTTCTTTTTCTTTCTTTTTCTTCTTTTTTTGAGTTGGAGTCTCTCTCTGTCACCCAGGCTGGAGTGCAATGGCACGATCTTGGCTCACGGAAACCTCCGCCTCTCAGGTTCAGGCAATTCTCCAGCCTCAGCCTCCCAAGTAGCTTGAATTATGCCTGGCTAACTTTTGTATTTTTTTTAAAGTAGAGGCGGGATTTCACCATGTTGGTCAGGCTGGTCGCGAACTCCTGACCTCACGTGATCCGCTCACATCGGCCCCCCCCCGCATGCTGGGATTACAGGCGTGAGCCACCGCGCCCAGCCTAAGCAGGATATTTCTAGACTCTCTGAAAGCTAGGGTTCTGGATGCAGATTTGTTCCTGTCAATGAGAGGTATTGATGTGAGATTTAGGAAGCTAATGTGACTCCATTCTCTGGCAGTTTGTGGCTATTGCTATTGGCAAATAGTGTGGTGGTAGTAACTGGAGATTTTCCTGCAACAGGGACCTCACTTCATTCTCCCACATCCTAGACATCAAGAGGCAGTGGTGTTAGAAATGCAACAGCGTCTTGCATCTGGCATAATTCTGGCAGTAGCTGTCCATATGCCTCTGCTCTGTATATTCTGGGAGTTATTCTAGGAGACTTAACCTAGAACTTGCTCCTTCTGCCCTTCCAGTGGTCTTATATGCCCTGGATTCCGTATATTAAATCCCTTCCTGCTTAAGATATCTAGACTGTATTTTGTTTCCTGTATGGAGCCGGGACTGATACATTGGGTGGCATCAGGGAAACCCATTCTAGTTTCTGAGCCTTACTTTCTGTACCACTTACAGAGTCATAGAAAGGCTGTAATGAGGGAGTGGAAGTAAAAGAGCTTCCCAAAGGTAAGTCTTTCTGCAGAGATCGTGGCCCGATCAGAAGGTACTTTTCCAAATAGAGGACCTGGGGCGTAGTTTCCCCAGTAAATGGCCTGTACTCACTTGTTACTTTCAAAACCATTATAGAACCTGCTACCTAAACAGCTCGCCAAGGACTTGGAGAGCACCTGGAATATGGAACAAGGGGCAGGACAGGCTTTTAGCTCATATCTGTTCCTGCTCCTCTTCACTCTTCATTCTACCACCTGTGCCTGCTCACTTGGGAGCCTTGCTTTGACAGCACAGTGAGGAGCTGCTGAAATGGGCTGCATAACCCTTCTCCTTCTATCTAACAGGGGGCATGGCAGGATGCCCCAGGAACAGACTCCACCGCACCATTCTTGAGATGTTGCAGCTTCCAGAAGTCCACAGTGCTAATTAGGGACCTGTGGGATCTTGTTCACCTAACGGAGAAAGAGGTCTGAAGTGGATGGCCGTGAGAATGAAGCCAGCTATCTGCCAGGATGCCTCAGCCACCATCAAGACTTTTGTGTGCAGAGAAACAGGATTTAAGAGGGGAGGGATTGAAAGGGTGTGGAAGCCACTGGGTTCAGTCATCCATTCAGTCCACATTTTTTGACCACCTGCTATGTGCTAGGCCCTGTGCTTACACTCAGGATTTAATAGAAAAGAAATTATTGAACCTCACTGGGCTGATAGCGTTTCAGGGGAGAGAGAAGTGAATATGGTTATACATGAGGGTGATTAGTGCCAAATTGGGGGAAGCAAAGTGGGTGGGGTGTGTGTGCTGTGGAAGCCCAAGGAAAAGCACCTGATTCAGCCAGGGACAATCAGGGAAGGATACCTGGAAGAGGTGACACCTAAGCCAAGACCCGATGAACATATACGAATATTTTTGGCAAACGGGGATGCTGAAGTGAGGGAAAAAATGCCTCTAAAGAACACCTGAGCAAAGACTCTGGAATGAGAATGAGTTCATCCCAGCACTAAGAGATGTTCAAAAGTACTGAGTAAGGAGTGATGGGGAGAAGGGCAGAGCCAGACCTCACAGGGCCCTGGAGACCAGGCTAAGGAGCATGGCTTTGTTGTGAGGACACTGAGAAACCATGGAACGGTTTTGGGCAGGGAAATGTGTTATAGTTATTGATGGTTGCATAAATCCATAGAGCTTCTATTTTTCTAATGGACTATTTTTTAGAACAGTTTTAAATTCACAGCAACATTGAGAAGAAAGTACATGAGTTCCCACCTATCCCTCACCCACCAACATAGCCTCCCCGACCATCAACATTACAATAGATGAACTAACATTGATACATCATTATCAACCAAAGTTCATAGTCTACATTCAGGTTCGCTCTTGGTACTGTACAGTCCATGTTTTTTAACAAATGTATAATGACATGTATCCACCATTATAATAATGTACAGAATAATTTCACTACCCTAAAAGCCCTCCAACTCCCATGGAACCTTTTTAAAGGAAAGATTTCTGGGTTTCTCTCTCAGATCTATAGAACTGGAATCCTTATAGGTAAGACCCAGGAATTTGCATATTAATGTTTCCCCCACCTATCTCCATATGGAGGGTGAAATTTAGATAGCTAATCCAAGCCATGGTCTGTCTGCAGAAACTTCTGGATGATGTGATATCTAAGGCCTCTTCTCTGTCTTGGCCTGGAAATCCACTTCCAGTTGATTTTAGAAATAACCAAGCAGTTCTCATGGGACCTCGGTGGTCTTCCCTGAACGATTAGTGTTGAGAAAAGATCCTTCCCCTCTACAAAGCTTTTTCTTCCCACCAGGGTTCTTGGACTTCTAGCCTTCCTCTAGGGACACTCACCTCTTTCAGGGGAATATGTAGTGCATGATGACCAAAGTTTGGAAACAAAATGAAGGGAAAGAGCAAAAATACAGATATCTTCTGGAGTTAGCACCCCTCATCTTTGCTATAGTAATCAATCTCGCCTGTAATCCCAGCACTTTGGGAGGCCAAGGCAGGTGGATCATCTGAGGTCAGGAGGTCGAGACCAGCCTGGCCAACATGAGGAAACCCCATCTTCACTAAAAATACAAAAATTAGCCAGGTATGATGGCAGGCACCTGTAATCCCAGCTACTTGGGAGGCTGAGGCAGGAGAATAGCTTGAACCTGGGAGGTGGAGGTTGCAGCAAGCTGAGGTCGTGCCACTGCACTCCAGCCTGGGTGACAGAGCAAGTCTCCATTAAAACAAACAAACAAACAGACAAACAAAAAGATTCTCAAAGTGCTGTAGCAGCTTCCTTTACACTCATGAAAGCACCCTTAATGCACTAATGCCTGTGGCTCTTGCCATATCTAAAGTGGAAAAAAATATGACTTGGATCAAGGATGGGAGATTCTCATTCAGTAGAGTGAGTTCTTTGTAAACTAGGAGGTTTTATTATTTCTTTCTGTATCTGTAATGTTAAAATGTTACTGGACCAGGGGGAAGCTTAGTGAGTATCTGTTGAATGAATGAATGAATGACTTAAATAGTGAAGAGGAGACAGTTTACTTCAATGCTTGGCACATATAGGTGCTCAATTTAATGACACATTCTTATTGTGAGTCCTAGGTCAGCTGTCAGGAGCCTGGGTTATTAATCTGGCTTTATCTTTAAAATACTGTGAAATGGTGGTCAGTCTCTTTTCCTCTCCAGACCTCAGTTTCCTCATCTAAAAGTTAAAGTCCTTCCAGTTCAGGCATTTTATGAAGTGGATGAGAATTTGGCACTGATTTTTTTAAAGAGGTCTACAAACACAGTGAGACTACTACACACCCACAAGAATGAATAAGATGAAAAAGACTGACAATGCCAAATGTTGACAAGGATGTGGAGAAACTGGAACTCTCATACATTGTTGGCAGGAATGTAAAATGATACCAGAATTTTGGAGAAAGATCTTATGTGGTTTCTTATAACACTTAACATCGTCCTACCTTCTGACCCAGCAATTCAATGCTTAAGTATTTACCAAGAACATAAAAATAAATGTTCACAAGAAGATTTGTATCCAAATGTTTATAGAAGCTTTATTTATAGTTGCCTCAAACTGGAAATAACCCAATGACCATAAACAAGAGAATAAATAAATCAATTGTGGTATATTCATAAATTGGAATCCCATACAATAGTGAAAAAGACAAAGTACTGCTACATGCAAAAACAAAAACCAGTCTCCAAAACTTTATATTGAATGAAATAAGCTAGAAACAAAAAAGTACAAATTGTATGATTCCACTTACATGAAGTTCTAGAACAAACAACTAATCAGAGGTGGGGGGAAAAAAAGCACAGTGCTGAACTCTGGGTGTGAGAACAAGGATTGACTGGGGAAGAGTGTAAGGAAACATTCTGGAGGATTGACGGGTTTGGGCTACACAGATGTTTGCATTTGACAAAATTCAATGTATGTATCTTTAAGATGTATGCATTTCAATACATGTATATGCTTTTTACATAAAAAGCTATAGATAAATATTGGCATTGCATTGTTGAAATGCTTGCTTGAAATGTATCAAAAATTAAGATGGATCGATAGATGTATTGAGGGATGGGCAGACATTGCAAATAAAGTATATAAATGCTAACCAATGGTGGGATCTATGTGGAGGGTATACATATATTTGCTATAAACTTCTTCCAAGTTTTCTGTTTTAATACTTTTACAATAAAATTTTGGTTAAAAAGGGAGGATCTGGGACCCATGTAAGTTTGATATAATGTTCATCAGCTTTACCCCTGCCCCATTTGATTTTTTTTCAGACCAATAATATGAAAGAAAAATTAATCTTAAGCACCTCTAGGGCACATATAGATTTATCGATTTATCTCTTATATACATATATATATGTATGTGTATGTACATGTGTGTATATTTGTCTTTGAACATCTATAAAAAGATAATTGAGTAAATAATTCCTTATTTCTACATAATTACTAATTATTAAAGATCTCCTGGGACCAGTAACAATAACACAAACTTACCAAGATGACAACATTTGGATTCAGCAAACATCTACTGAGCTGAACTAAAATGTGCCGGGCAATGTGAGCCATGGTTTCTTTGGCTTTATCTTCAAAATAACTCACTATAGTGTAGACATCTCTGTGACCATTTTACAGACTTCAAACTGAACTCAGATGTTTGCAAATTGTATCCAAAATCACGGAGCCATTGAAATGATCTTTAATGACTACCATTTTTCTCTTTTCAGAAAATGTGTCCACCTTCCCTATCTTAAGATAAAAACCCTTGTTGTGTAACCACAGACAGCCCTTTGGATGTGTGATCAGGTTAAAGGATGGTCACATGACTGGGGCAGGCAAATCAGAGGACTTCTCTGGGATTTTCTAAGTTGGAGGTAGTGAAAGGGCATCTTGTTCTTTCTTTTAGATCTCATACTTTAAGCTGATAGACTTGAGGACACTGGGGTCATGTGAAGTACACTCTATTCCAGGAACTCTATATGGTCCAACCTATTCAAATTCACAGCAACTTTGTGAGATGGAAACTATTCTTTCCCTATCTTACGAAGGAGGCAACTGCAGGCCAGTGAGGCTAACAGGAAACATAGCTAGTAAGGGAAAGATTCAAAACCAGGCTAAGCCACCACACAATGTGCCTAGAGGGCTCTCACCTAGGTTGGTGAGGCAGCCTGGATCTAGCAAGGCCCCTTCCCATCCAGAACTGCACTGGCCAGAGCTCTCCACCTGTTGTCAGTCAAAACCCACAAATGCACACGCCAAGCAACTGTCTACCTCTGGGTTACCGGAACTACCCAGCTAGACTCCTAAAGGAACCAGGGGCCACCTGGTTCTCCAGTCCTAAGTAATCTGGTCTTCACAGATTCTCTTCCTGTATAAAGAAGCAAAGCTCAAGGCCAGGCCAAGCGCAGTGGCTCACACCTGTAATCCTAGCACTCTGGGAGGCTGAGGCAGGTGGATCACTTGAGTTCAGGAGTTCAAGACCAGCCTGGCCAACGTGGCAAAACCCCATCTCTACTAAAAATACAAAACTAGCTTGGTGTGGTGGCGGGTGCCTGTAATCCCAGCTACTCTGGAAGCTGAGGCAGGAGAATCAGTTGAACCAAGGTGGTGGAGGTTGCAGTGAGCTGAGATCATGCCACTATACTCCATCCTGGGCAACAGAGAGAGATGTGGCATCTAAAAAAAAAAAAGGTAGCAGAGCTCAAGATCTGGTTGTGGTTACGGGAAAGTAAAGGAATTCTCCAACCATTGAAGATCCCTTCCTGATACTGGGGGTATATATTCCTATAATAGCATATCGGATGTCAGTCAATTACAGCAAACTGAAGACAAGAGACATTGGCATTGGCTTGGGGGCTGGACTTCTAGATCCTGATCCAGGCTATGCTGTACCAGTTTATCTCATTTAATCCTCAGAGGTAGATAATAGAAGTCCCATTTTACAGATGAGGAAACTGAGGTCAAAAAGACTTTCCAAACTAGTCTTTATTAACTCTTTACTCTGTAAAATCCTGTACTAGGTTCCTTCTGTGCTTTAGTCATATGCTTGCCACACAGCCCTGTGATGGGTATTGTCCATCATACCCATTTGACAGATGACAAAACTGAGGTTTGGAGAGGGAAGTGAGTCGTCTAGGAGGTAGCAGAGTCAAGATTTGAACCTATGACTCTTGAACCTTTTTAGATGCAGCTCTGCCTCTAGTGTAGATCAAGGACTGAATGGTGGCTAAAGCCCACTGGATCCATGGGTACGAAATTAATTCTGATATTGACACTAAAATCCAAGGTTTTTTTTTAAAGGTATATTCTGTGCTGCTTTCAGAAAAAAAAAAAGAGAGAGAGAAGAAGTGATTAAGTCTACCTTCCTCCTGCCCACCCTTCTCCTAACACCCTTTCAAAGGTCTATCGCCGGACCCATAGGCACGGGTGTGGGGTTTATGGGCATCGACAGCAGCTGAGATGCAGCCATTGCAGGCCACGTGGTGCTAAAAATGTTTCAAAGTTCACAGGGGAAAAAAGGGAGAGGAGGGAGGAGTCAGAAGCAACTTTTGCCAACTCTGAAAACAGTTCCGCCCACTAAGTCTTAACTGCGCAGTAGGGGTCAGATCAGATTAGGGCTGCCAGTTGCCACATTATCCTGTCTTGAGTCCACTAACTCTCATTAAGCTCCAAAAATCCCGTTTACGGTGTTTAGGACACCACTGGAGGAGTTTGCTGTGTAAATATTATTCCACCATTAAATCCTACAACCAGGCCACCGTCAACAAGTGGATTCGCAATGGTTTCGCCGAAGGGGCTGTGCTGGGGGCCTGTGAAGTGCGGCCAAGGGGCTTGGCCCAGAAGCCAGCATGAGCGGGAAAGCGCCTCATTCTCCTACCAAAGCCTCCTGCCACTTGGGCCTGCTTAATAAAATGGGGCCGCTGGGGCACTCAATTTGGGCTGGGAATCAAGCACACCACCGAGAGCCACTGAGAGCAAGGGCCTGCCTTAGACAGCTGGAGCTCCTGCTTACCCGCCTTAATCTCATGCGGGGGACTTGTGGGTTGCAGCCCTCTTGGCTGAGTCTGGGACTTACCTCCAGTATCTCCCACCTCGGCAGCAGAGCCGATGTGGGCATCGTTCTGGGGAGGTGACTTTTTCCCAGCCAGAGGCAACTTTGCCTTGGGTGTCCTTTCTGTTGTCTGCAAGCCCAGACCCTTTCTTTATTCATTTGTGTATTTGGAGGAGGGAAATGGCTGGATGATGAGCCATCGATTATTGTGGATGGATAACCTGACTCAGCAGATGCTGCTGTTGCTGCTGCTGCGATGGCTGTCACTGCTTTTTGCTTTTTTCTTTCTTTCTTTTTTTTTAAAAAAAATTAATTAATTTGCTTTTTAAGCTGATTTGCAGATTGCACTTCTGGGATGTGGTGAGCAAGGATGAAGGACTTAAATTTGAAAAGTGCTGAGCTCAGGTATGGTAGGAATTCCTCATTCCAGAATTGTTCTTTGAACTCCACAGTGCGTAATCAAGCCTGGTGCTCTCACAGTGAGGAATCCAATGTTCTCAACCTAAAGGGCTATGAACCGGGCAGGTCCTGGCACACAATGGGTGCCCAGTACATGGGGACTGAGGCGTATGAAGCCCCAAGCACCACTGTGTCTGGCACATAGCAATTGCTCAGTTAACATTCTTCTTTTGGGAGCTTGAACCCCAGCTCAGTCATGTTTACAGTTGCGTGATGCTGAGAAAATCCCTTTCCTTTTCTGAGCCTCAGCTTCCACATCTGTAAAATGGAGCTTATATCTGCAACATGGAGCTGCTTAAAAGGTTCATTCATCCACACATGGGCTTGTTTAATATGTAGTTGTTGACTACCTACTATGTGCTGGTGCTGAGGGTTTTGTGATGAATGAAACCTAGGGCTTCCTTCAAGGAGCTGGCGGTCCACAGAGGAGTTAACAGGTAATTAGGATTACCTAATTCTGTTCTGTTGTCAGTGCTGTGATGTGGAAACCCTGATGAAAGGCCCTTAATGTAGCCTGCCTAGAGGACAGGGGGTGACCAGCAATTACCTCCCAGAGCAAGGCTTAGCAAACTGCTGCCCCCAGGCTAAGTCTGGCCCACTGCCTCTTTCATACAACTCACAAGCTACGAATGGTTTTTACACTTTTAAATGGTTTTACACAATCAAAATCATGTTTCATCCCACTCGAAAATTATATGACATTCAAATTTCAGTGTCCATAAATCACGCTTTATTGAAACACAGCCATGCTCATTCTGGTGTATTGTTTGTGTCTCTTTGCACTTTGACAGCAGAGTTGAGTTGTAGCAACAGAGACCGTGTGCCTCCACAAAGTCTAAAATATTTACTGTCTGGCTCTGTACAGAATAAGTTTGCTGACCACTATCCTAGAGGAAGTGATATGTGAGCCCAAGCCAAAGGACAGGGAGAAATTGGTCAGCCAGAGACGGATGAAAGGTGTGAGAAGAGGTTTGCTTTGCAGATTGGAGCATATTCGTGGCATCTTCAAAGATGATGCAACTCCTGTGCAGCAAACTGCAAAGTGCAGTACCAACTTGAGTGAGTATTCAGAACAGTGGAGGACAGGCCCATCACCAATCTCCTTAGAGAAAGTACAAGGGGAATAATCATGACACGAGATCTCAGTACCTATTTGGTCCACTGCAGTTTTCCTAACACTTTCATATTCAGTCCTCCAAATGGACCTGAGAAATGGGATCGTTAACCCACTTCACAGATGAGGAATTGGGAACTCAGAGAAGTAAAGACACCCAGCCGAGGTCACACAGCAAAACAGAGATCAGAATGCCCAGGCTGCCTCCTTTGCAAATTCATGTTCCAAACCCACACTCATAAACCAGTCATTGTCAGCCCTTATCCTGTAATGTTAAAAAGCCATATGTTGGTAAGAAAAAAGAAAAATAAATGAAAAATGAAAATGAACTAGAATCCAAAGTAGATTTTTTTTTGAAGCAGTGTCTTATTCTGTTGCCCATGCTGGAGTGCAGTGGCACAATCATAGCTCACTGTAGCCTCGACCTCCTTGGCTCAAGCCGTTCCCCTACCTCAGCCTCCCAAGTAGCAGGGACCATGGGCATACGCCACCATGCTCTGCTGATTTTTTTATTTTTTTGTAGAGCTGAAGTCTCACTGTGTGGCTCAGACTGGTCTCGAACTACTGGGCTCAAGCGATCCTCCCACCTCCGCCTCCCAAAGTGCTGGGATTAGAGGCATGAGCCACCGCGTTTGGTCCAAAGTAGAAATTTTGCAGCTACTCTCCACCCTCCAACATCTTGGATGCTGTATCCACTTCCCTCCCCCCAACTCTTGCAAGTCCTTCTGAAATCCAGCTACACCGCTGGGAAGGAGAAAGAGAAAAATAAAAATAAGCCAGGCTTCCCAGAAAGAGCCAGCAGGAAAGAGCTCTCTGAGATGGGTGGAGAGACGCATCCCTGAACGCAGCAGAGTTGGCAGGCCCAGCTCCCGGCAGCTGTTGGCTGCGCACAGAATAAACACAAGCGGATGGATGGGTTCGGGCAGGGAAGCCACCTCGCCTGGCGGGCTCCAGGCAAAGCCGCGAGGCGCTGGGTGGCAGGCCTGCCAGCTGACGGGAAGTGACTCGGGCGCGGGGTTTGTGCTTTTGGCTGCTTGGCGCAGGTCTGCGCAGCGTCAGGGGCATTGGTGAGAGACATAGGAAGCGATGGAATTGGGAGGTCCTGGCAGCTCCTGTCTGTGTGTCCTGGAGTGAGACTGTTTACGCATCTGAACCTCAGTGACCTCATCCATATGTGGAGGTAGCAGTACCCTCCTTTGGGGACAGTTGTGCACTGGACATTAAGAGGTGTTGCTCGGATCCCTCTTCGAGGAAAGCCTCATTGTCGCAGCGTCTGGGAGTGCTCGCCTTAGCCACTGGCCCTTTAAGGGATGACCCCAGCTCCACAGTTTCATCTGAGGTCACGTCCACATGGAGATAGGAGGCTTCATCCAATGACTGATCCATGTAAGTTATAAAGGCTTGGATGGCACTGAAGGGCTGTTCTAGCTCCAGGGCTGCCCATGTTGTTGGCTGAGGCCGTTGTTCAGCCTGCATCGTGACTCAACTTCTCCCTCCACCCACTTCCCTTCTTCCCTCCCTTCTGTGGGTGTCGATCTGAAAACTCTTCCTAATAAATGACACGCATGGTAAACTCTGCCTCACTATGCTTCTTGGGCACCCAACTCGGGACTATATGCTTGAGAAATTGTGTTTGGAAAGCACCTATGGCACAGAGGGAGCTCAATATGTGCTAATAAGCGAGAGGAAGATGAGAACTGCAGAGGAACCTACTTCAGCGTGCCCACATCCCTCTTGATGTCAAAGATAATGAACAAAGTAAATCAGCAGAACACGATCCCTTTTCTAAAGCATTGGGGCGTTTGTTCTGCCATCGAATACTGAAGCCAGATACGCACCAGACATGCACAGGCAGCTAAAGGCATTATTATTCCCACTTGACAGAGGTGAAGACTGAGGCCAAGAGAAATGACTATAATTTGGCAGAGTATCCTGCATGATCATTACTCATTTATTAATAAAATACTGAGTGCTGGGCTCTAGGGCAACTGGAGCCTGCTCAGAGTCCAGAAGAGAGACAGTCGGTGAGCCCAGCAATGAAAATGACACGAAGTTTGAGAAAACTGATGATGCACACATGCAGGGGGTGATTAAGGGATAAAACAGGGGAACCTAAGGTGGCCAGGAGGGGTCACAGCAGGATTGAAATTGAAATCTTCCAACTCTGCTTCCTCAGCAGCCCAACAAATTTCTGTTTGGGGAGGTAAATTGGAGAGGCTGGGTTCTCAGTCATCCCTAGCTTCTTCCACCTCTGTGTTTAAGAGGCAGCACAAAAGCCCCAAATGTCCCCAACCTCTCTGCAACTGAGGAGCCAGAATCCCGTAGCTGAGCTTCTTCTCCAGCCAATCTAAGACTTAGCAAACTCGGTTTTCTCCAAAGCAAGATGGCCAAGTTTGGAAGCAAGTCCGAATCTTCCCTTTCCTTTTCCTCTCCAGTGAGTGGTCAGCTTCTCTTTCCAGTAATCAAAGCCAAAGTCATTTCCATTTTCCTCCTTTTTCTCTCATAGGCTGAAGCATCTGTCCTCTGCAGAAGCTCTTTCCTGCTCTGAAGTCCCTCATCCAGGTCTTTTTCCTGGCAACATCAAGAAGCTTTCTCAGCATGGGGAAAAAGAGTCTAGAAGGGTCATGGCTCAGTGGCAGCTATTGGATGCCTGGGAAAAGGCAGGCTTAGACCATCAGAGTTATGTGGGTGCAGTGGTGAGTGCAGCAGAAATGCACCTTCAAAGCCACAGCCTTGAGGAGCTCTCCCAAAGACAGCTTGGGACAGTCTCACTTGTACCAACACAAGTCCCAGAAAGTCTGGCCCTTGCCCAGGTCTGCAGCCTCCAAGCCCACTGCTCCACGTAAGTGCCCCAGTCCACACTGCTGCCAAGTTCCTCCCCGCTCTTCCTTCTGTCTGGAATGCTGGTCCTCCTGTTGGCTAGGACCAATACATTCTTCCAATTGTAGCTCAAGTAGCACCTCCTCTGAGAAACATTCCTGGCCAGCCCTGCACTTTGGTATCTCTCCCATAGACCTCTTCATGTAAGAGTGCTTGTCACACTGAATTGTCATTGTGGGTTGACTAATCTTCTTCCCTCACCAGTCTCTGAGCCCTTTGAAAGCAGGGAACACTGGAGTTTACTCATGCTTGGACCACCAGAAGTTAGCTCAGAGCCTGGCACATAGTAGGTGCTTTGATGTTGTTGCCTGACTCCACGAGGGCTACCCTTCTCTCTTTTTATCTTGGCTTCATTCTTCAAATAGGCCTCAAATTGTACCTGGGATGGCCATCCACCTTCCTGAACTGGTACACCCCTTGCTTAGTAACCCACCAAGAGGAAAAAACTCTCAGGGAAGATTCTCATTGGTCCAGAATGGGTCATGTGCTTCTCCCTGAAACAATCACATGACCTGGGGAAAGGATGGCTTTGATTGGCCAGGTCTGAGTCACATGTGGCTCCTGTGGCTGGCAGTGAGATCAACTACATCAGGAAGCTGTAAAGGAAGCAAGAGGAAGCAGTGGTTCTATTCCTGGAAAATGAGGAGGAGTGTGAGACAGGGAGAGACAACACATTTCCAGCACGAACCATGTAGATCAATCTTGGGAGGGAAAAGATGTTTGTTTGCTTTACCAGATGATTATTTTGTGGAGTAACTGGTGATTTTCTCCAAAAGGAGAGATTCTGAAATTCCTCTGGTAAAAGCCTATATTGGGTTTTGAATGCACCTAGTGAGGAGTTGACAAATATTTAAGCACGAGGCTGAAGTGTGAAAGGCCTTGAATGGTTCAAGATGTTTGATCCTGTAGCTGAGCAAACTACAGCCCTGGAACTGGCCATCTGTTTTATAAATAAATATTTATTGTAAAACAGCCACACACACATATTGTCGATGGCTACTTTACCTTTGCAGAGTTGAGTGGTTGTGAAAGTGACCGTATAGCCTCAAGCCAGAAATACTTAATGTCTGACAATTTACAGAAGGTATTTTAAAGATAGGGATGATGGGCCACGCAGTTCACTGGGATGTGGGTGGATCTGTAAGTGGTCGCTGTCCCGCTGGTCTTTCTCTCAGGTGGGCCTCCCTAGAAACAGACCCTGAGACAAGGAAACCATTGAGAGTTTATTTGGAAGGTGATCTCAGGAAGCACCATTAGGAAAGGGGCAGGGAGTCAGAGAGGAAAGGGAAGACAGCCTTTAATAGGGGCATTAGGAGTAGGTTATCATTGTCAACCAGAGGTTAGTTTCACTGGGAACTCTGGGAATGGCATAGATTAAGTACTTCTGTGGGGAAAACGAGCTGGGGTATTTATACACCAACTTCCACCTGGGACTGGTTGAGGACTGTTCCTAGGGCAGTATAAATGACTTGGCACTTGCAACCTTGCCCATGCATGGGTAGAGCAGGCTCACAGCCAGAGGAAACCAATGAGCCACAGATGCTGGCAGGCATGCCCTCTTCCCCAAACCCAGGGCAAAGAATCTGGCCCTAGATATTCCTTGAGGCTGATTTTCTTCAGCTTCTGATGGAGCTGTCTTTGAGAACAGTCTTGAGGAATTCCCAGGGGAGGGCTAGTGGTGGCAGAAAAGGTGAGTGGTTTACACTTCTGGATTTTACAGGTGTTTATAGAATGTCTGTGATATGTCAATGAATTTCCTGGCACATCTGTGGGAGGCAGAGCTCCTCTTCTGCTAAGTACTGGCGGTGGGATCTGGAGCGAGTTCCTACACAGTTCTAAGCCTAAATTTCCTTTTCTGTAAAGGAGGCAACAAAGCTTCCCTGGCGGAGTGATTTGAGGATCGACAAGAGACACTTAGAATGGTTCCATCGCATGCTGAGCCTCAATTATTATTATTTTCCATGTCCCTGGACTCTCTTCTGCCCCTCAGCCTTTCTTGTGCATGCCCAGGGACTCTGTACCCCTGGGAATGGAACTCCACTAGGTGGCTTTGGGAGCAGTGGGGCTGGAGCCACAGAGCCAACACTCCCAGTGGGACCTGGGAAAGCTGCTTCACCCCTCTGGCCTCAGTTTCCTCATCTGCTGATTTGGGATTGGAGTATCTCTTCTTTTCTGCCCACAGAGTTGGTGGGTGTGAGAATTGAATGATGTGTATTCAAAGTGAGTTGTCAACTGTAAAGCAATGGGATATTTTTTGCTGTTTGCGTAATTGTTTTTGTTTGTTTTGTTGGGTTTTTTTGTTGGTGGTGTGGTGGTTTTTCTATCGTGTGCGTGTGTGTGTGTGTGTTCTGTCACCCAGGTTGGAGTGCAGTGGCGTGATCATAGCTCATGCAGCCTCAATCTGCTGGGCTCAAGCAATCCTCCTACCTCAGCCTCCTGAGTAGCTGGGATTACAGGTAAGCACCACCATGACCAGCTAATGTTTTTAATTTTGTTTTTGTAGAAATGGGGTCTTGCTATGTTGTCCAGGCTGCTCTGAAACTCTTGCCTTCAAACCATCCTCCTGCCTTGGCTTCCCAAAGTACTGGGATGACAGGCATGAGGAACTATGCACGGCCTGTTTGTTTTTTTTATACACTTGTTTCCAAACCCATGTATAAAACGTGAGCTCCTCATATCTCAAGTAACCAGCACCTGCCACATAGTAGATCCTCAATAAGTGTTTATTTAATAAGTCACTGTGCCTGGAACATAACAGGACCTTAACACAAGCTCAATGAAAGAGTCAATGAATGAATGAGCAAATGAAATGCATCAGGGAGTCAATGAGTGTGTGAGTGTAGAGAAAGTAGCCCAAGATCTAGGGTTCCTAACTGGTAGCTTTTACTCTGCCTTTTTCCATCTGTTGGACCTTAAACAAGTCTTTCCTGATCCAAGCCTCAGTTTTCCTATGTGTAAAATGGAAAGGTATCAGGAGTCCTTCCAGCCTGAAAATTGAGGGCTTTCCTGCTTCATCCAGACAGCCCAGGGTGACCTTGATGTCACTGGTTTGTCTCCTGGACCCTCCGGGACCCAGTTGGATGCTTCTTTTTCCTTGAATGTTGTTTGCAATGCGTTTTCTGAACCACTTCTTATCTAGCATTTTTGCTTTCCTCCGTGTGCTAGAATTAACCAGTGGAGTAGAATTCCTTCAAATCTGCTTATGCGTCAGCATCCACATGATTGATGGTCAAATGCAGAGTCCTGGGCCCTACCTCACGTAAAAGGTCTTACTAGGTCTTGAGTCAGAATCTCAGGGAAGGAAGGTCCAGACATCTGCATTTCAGAAGCTCCCCTCCGGGTGCCAACGCTGCTAACATTGGGAACTCTGGCAACTGTGATGCAGTGCACAGGCTCTGGGCTCAGGCTGGCGCATCTCACTTGCTGAGAGGATTTGAGGAATTATCTACTGTCTCCGATCCCTGCTTCTTTCTATTGTAAAAGGCCTCGTGAGCCAGGTGCAGTGGCTCACGCCTGTAATACCAACACTCTGGGACAGCAAGGAGGGTGGATCACCTGAGGTCAGGAGTTCGAGACCAGCCTGCCCAGTGTGGTGAAACCCCGTCTCTACTAAAAATAAAAAAGTGGCCTGGTGCCTGTAATCCCAGCTACTCGGGAGGCTGAGGCAGGAGAATTGCTTGAACCCGGGAGGAGGAGGTTGCAATGAGCCGAGATCGCACCACTGCACTCCAGCCTCAGCAACAGAGTGATACTCCATCTCTAAATAAATAAATAAATAAATAAATAAAGTCTCATGGTTGGATGAGGCTTAAACGAGACACAAATTCAGGCTATCATTACCAGTCCTATGGCAGGCTTGAACCTTGTTCCCCAGCTCAGGAGTCTGCAAGAAATCACAGCTGTTTATTTTCTGTAAATCAATGTAACTTCTTTTTCCAACCCCCATTCCACTGGGCTAGAGGAAAACATAACATAAGGCAGATATTGAGAAAGCTCAGCTCCCACCTGTACCCCCAGGGTGGTGCCACAGCCAGGGTCTTAGTTTTAAAATATCAGAAAACCAGGGATCTTTGTCAGTTCTCTGCATGGCTTGTACCCACCCCCGAATGATGACAGTAGAGTTGGCAACCTGCTTGAATGAAATGGGGGAGAGAGAAAAAAGATGAAACTCTGCAGAAAACAGAAATGCACACTTACTGACAAACAATTTCCATTCCAAATATCATCCAAACCCAGTCCCTCTACTCTCCCATCTCAAGTTGTTGAATTTGACCTTTCCTTATTGGGTGGTTACCGTTAAAGGATAATTTTTAAATAAAGGCAAAATCACGACTCTCGTGCAATTACAGAATGAACACCCATCACAGATTTTATTTAAAGCATTAATTAATGACGGAACCAGGAAAATGGCACAACCGGTTGAAAGGAGAATTTAAGCACCACACAGACATGCAGGCAAACAGAAATGCTGGCATTCATTTACAAGTAGATACGAAAGTGGTCAATAACTTGAGGATAATAATCAATTGCATTCCACTGGACACAATTCATTTGCATTTCTATGGCATCAAGCATTTGTATTACTCTCGGTTTTTTCTTGAGCTTAGAGAGTTAGGAAATAGCTCAAAGACGATGAAAGGCATAGATGTCCTGGACAGTTATGCTAGACAGAACATTCAGCAATCTTTATACCTTTTTTGGCCCATATCAACATCTTTTATAATTTTTTCTGACAGTACAATGCAGCCACCACCATTCCAGAGAAGAAGTGAGGGGCTATGTTGTGTTTCCTGGACCTCCGTTTCTTAATCTGCAAAATGGGCATAAGAGCCCTTGACAATCCAGAGACATGAGGTCCCGCTCTGACGAGTACCGTGGGAAACTTGAAGTGCTAAGGGACAGGGTCCCAAATCTCAGTCACGGTGTGGCCCTCCTTCCTGATTTAGGTCACACCCTTGTTCTACCTTGAAAGAGTTATTTTTTTCCCTTTATACCAACTTTGATTTGATAAAACCCTTGAAATCAGAGAATGAGGTGCTGATTCTGTATTTTTTTTCCTAATGCCTATGAAAATAGACAAAAAGCCATTGAGATAAGAAAGGTAAGTTCATTCTTGTACCAACTAATCTAGTGCTCTGTGGGAAGTGCAGGATTAGGAAGATTTTGAGGAAGAAATTAAATGATAGGCTACAAACACACACACACACCACTAACCACCACCACCACCACCGCTGCCACCACCAATGTATTCTGCAAATTCATATACAATTTGCAAACCTCCTCCTGAAATAAAAGACTGAGCCAGGGACGGATTGTTATCACGTGGGCTGTCGGGAGGCAGAGCTCCCCTGTGTTCCCGAGAGCACCCCTTCCTGAGAGCGCCCCTCCCTGGGGCCCCACCAGCCTCCAACTCGCCTCTCAAATTCCCACCTCTCCCCTTGCTCTGCGCCTTTGGAAACCCAGACAGCGGCCCCACTCCTGTGATTCATCCGGCAGGAATGTGGGAGTTCTCGAATTGCTCCAGCTAAAGCCTTTTAATTCCCCTTCGGTGATGAATGGGCGAGGCCCTCAAATGAAATGTGGAGGCTCCCAGTCCCAGCCCGCCGTCCTCCCCCTCCTCGGCGTAATTATTTCTGTGCAGAACATGTCAAGTGCCCTGCTTCCCAGGAACTCGTTTCGCATGCAAACATTTGGTGATTAAGCGAGGCTTACTTAATTAAGCACTTTGTAATGACTCTTAAACCAAAGAACAGTGGATTAGGAGTCCAATTCGTGCTGGTAATGGGAAAGGCAGTTTCATATCACAGGGAGGCAGACAGTGATCCGGTGTGGGGAGGTGGCCAGGCCAGGCGGGGCAGAGTAGGGGCCCTGGGAACTCTGCTAGAATCATTCATTCATTCATTCATTCATTCAACTTATTTTTGGAGCACTTTTTGGAGCCAGAGTAGCTGGTGAACAATAATAGTAATAATACGGCCAAGCACTGTGCTAATAAGTCTGGTGAATAACCAGAGTGAGGAGGAGCCAGAGATAGTTATTGAGAGCTGACTCTACAAGGCATGAACTGCTAGTATTAATGACGGCAATAATAAGCATCTTCATTACAGCAGCACATCCTTGAATAGGATTTTTCTGTGGCCCTGTGTGCCCTGAAACTGCTGGGTTTCTGCCATGGCCTCGGCCTTTGGAAACGGCCCCCGTCTTTGTTGCGTCTTCCTGACTTGTCGGCTTCTCACCCACCAGTGGCTCACTGCCCACATCTGTATAATGAGTAGTTGGATCTGGGTCTTCTCTTAGATGCTTTTGGGTCTTAGGAGCCTAGGGTGTCTCCTCTGCTTCTGGGGGCTACGGGAATGGTGGCGCCACTTCGGGGACCTCAGCTGCAATATTGCAGAAGGCTTCAGAGCCCAGCCCTACACAGCTCCAAGACAGAGCAAGGGTGAGTCTCAGCTCAGACCTTCATAAACTGTGGGACCTTCACCAGGTAGCTTGCCCTCTCTGAGGTACGAGTCCTTCACCTCTCAAATGAAATAACTCTTCCATCTGCTTCGAGGGCTCCTGTAAGGGAATCATACAGACTCATGGACATAGGGGCCCTTTGAAAACCACCTATCTGGTGGCAGAAGCCATCATGTCTCAAACTTGGGCCCACGAACACACCCCAATGTATTCACTTGTCTACTTGCTTTGGTTTTCCCATTTCTACCGTAACCTGGAAAAGGGTTCTAATTGCCTTCTAACCTGGGAGATCATCTTAGAACCAAGGACTTCCACGTGACTTCAGTGCCTGGGTGCACAGTTGTGAGATTACTGAGTAAAATCCAAAAGGTGTCACAGCGTGGCTCCAATGAAGATTCTGCTGGTGTTCTAAGAGTAGAATTGGATGGAGGAGTTGCCTCATCATGTAGCAGACGAAAGCACAGTGGCCTCCACAAGGTCCAGCCCACTGCATCAGTGCCAGACTCACATGTGAGTGGACACTAGACTCCAGCCCTGCACAGGCCAATGCGCAATAACTCAATGGCAATGAGGGAGGCAGGCAATATGCAGAGAAAACGTTTCTCTGTTTCTGATGCCTTCAGTGATTGTAATAGATGTTCATTTAATGGTGATTTCAAAAATCTGGTTTATGTAAAGCAGACTACCTTCTTGTGTACTGAAGTGATGCATCATTAAGTTCGGTAGATTAAGTGAAATCTGATTTAACGGAGGTCTGATTATCCTGAGCTAACAAGCTAAGCCTTTCCATTGCACATACTGTTTTGACCAATACCCCATTTCAAAAGTTAGTCTTTGCTTGGAATTATACAAGTTAGAAAACAAAAATAGAGTGTGGTAGCCACTGGTACTCTCCTATCCAAAGTCCATTCTTCCCTTTCTCCATAGCGACAGGCCCCTTATTTTATCTGAGGTGCTGATATGCTGAGCTAAAATATTTTATTCTCTGCCTCCCTTAGACATGGAGCTGCCAATGTGACACAAGCAAAGGTTGTTAGGTGAGATTTTTGAACAGACTTTTCAAAAGGGATGGGTGTACTTGGGGGGCATGATTCCCTCCTTCTATTTTCTTCTCGCAGGGAGTACAGATGCAAAAGCTGGAGCCACAGAAGCCATCTTGTGACCATCAGGCACCTTGAACTTGTTGGTCTTGTGCTAAGGCTCTTAGCGCAGAAGAGTCCAGATATTTCCTGATTACTCTGACACAAGAGAAAAATAAAACTTTGATTCACTTAAACCATGGTCTTCCGGGTTTCTTTGATTAGTTGCCATTTCTAACTGATGCAGAGTATACATATAGAAGTGGATCTAGAATTTCAGTCCTATATTAAACCTGGTATGTGTGGTTTAGATTCAAACAAACAGCACTCATTCTCCATCAGATTCAATTAATGTTGATAATTTAAATTGTATGTGTATGTAGTTATGCTTAGAAGGTGAGGAGGTTTTCTACAAAAATAAGATATAAAAGGTTAATGTGTTGATTTACACTGGTACAAATTTAAAATAAACTGACTTAAGTAACTATTAGGAGCCTTTTCATTTTTGCTCCTTAAAAGGGACCCCACGTTATTTGAGTTTAAGAAATGCTGACCAGAACTCGTCCCTGCACCCCCTCATGTTGGAGCTGAGCAGGAGAATCAGGAATTCTCATTAGCAGGTGAGAAGAGCTCAAGCTGGGAAGTCTAGGGTTTGGCTTCAAGTGAGAGTGGGGAATAAAAGAAATGCTTTCTTGCATTTTAAAAAATGTTCCCACCCAAGACAAGCCCCAGCAGCATTTGTCTTCTCATCGTTTCCTGGCCCAGAGTGAGGCCGGAAAGCAGAAACTACGAAACACCTTCATGAGAAGCTGTTTTTATAGTGTCCCCTGCAAGTACCGGTACAGGAAAGACAGCACTCAGAGGGAAACCCGCCTGATGAGATTCCCATTTCAGGGCTAGTGGAGCTGCTGTGACCAAGAGTGAATCCACCACCCGTCAGGTCAGAACTTAGGCTTCCCCTGTGGCTCCACTGAGCATGTCCCTCAGTGGCCCCAGTGTCTGCATCTGGGCAGTGGGACCGTGGGTTCAGCAGAGCATCTGCTGGACGTCTGTAGTTCGAAGTAACCCAATAACGTATGTTCACACAGGAGGTATCTAAGTAGAGCAAGGGCTGTATCAGAGTTAGCTTAGTTTCTCTAAGGTATTCCTTTTCCTTCCAAAGGGATATTTGTTTCAACCTTTTGTTGCAAATGGCATTTCCAGGATCCACAGATCTGGGGCCATTTGGATGAATCAGAGCAAATGCTTGGAGTAGTCGGTGGCTAAGTGCAGATAAATGCTGGAGGCTCAGGCTGAGTCCTTAAGCTCAAAAGTAAAGGAGGCTTGAACCAGTGGAATCATGAGAAATCAGATCCTAAACGAATCTCTCCCAGCTGATCCCCACAGTAAGGGGAGAGGGTCTTTGCTTTGGAGGGGCTGTGAGTGTGCCGAGTTACATGCTAAATCTAATGAAGTCAAGTTTAACAGAAATCAGAACAAAGCCATCCTGCTGGGTCCAAGAAGTCAATGATGCAAGTCAGAGTGAGGACATTTTTTGTTATTATTACAGCTAACACTGAGCATTTGCTATGTACCAGGCGTATTGCCAAGCATCTGTGTGTATTCTTTCACTCCAAAGAAGGTGGTGGATCTCCTCTGCCAGGGGCTGAGTCCAGCCAGGTGAGGCCCCAGGGCGTGTGGTGATTGCTGAGTCCCCTGTGACATCTCTTACAACCTGGATTCCCCTGGAATCATTATTTATCATTGGTCTGTCCTGCTAGACTGTGAGCCCCACAAAGGCAGAGATTATTTCAGGCTGGTTCACCCTAAATCTACTGCTGGCATGGCACTTGGCACAGGTAGATTCTCAGTTAATCCTTGTTGCACAAATGAATGTGGTAATAAATCAAAGCCAGCCTCTTGGAAAACACTGGGGTCTTCAGTGGGCTGCGAACCTCTGTAAGACCCCCAGACCAACCTTGAATCACATGGCAGTTCTGTCATTCAAGGTGGCTCATGGGTGAAGCACGGTCTTGAGCCATATGTCCTCTGCCTTTGAATCTCGTCTCAACCATCGACCAGCTGGAAGGCCTTGGGTATGGGAACCAAGCCTCAGTTTCCCCTTCTGAAAATGGGGATAATAACTGAACTCACTCAGAGGGAAGTTGTGGAGGATGCTGCATGCAAAGCCCTTACTTAGAAGTTTTTGGCATAGAATGGGATGGTTGTGAGCTTGTGTTATAGCTACTATTATTTGCATCGTGAGCTCTTGTTACAGTAAATATGATTCCTAGAGTTGAATTTTTGGATGCAGCTCTAGGATCTTCAGAGCTCCCTGTTCAATTGTACCTGCCCAGATTTGACCTATTCTCCAATCACTTGAGATCCTTTGGAGTCCTGGGTTTGTCACCAGCTATGGACCCAGTTGCCTGCCATTCAGACATCTGGTCATAGATTCTCTGTGTTCCCTTTGAATCATCAAAGAAAACACTTAGAAGTGTATGTTCAAGGCAGAGCCACAAAGGACGTTCTGATGAGGAAGCTACATTTCTGCAAAGACACAAGCAGTGGTGATTAGTCCAGTGAAATGGAGTTAATCTACAAGGCAAAGAAGGGGCACAGATTTGATCCAAAAGTCCCCAGAGAGGCTCAAATGATGGCCAACCTTGATCATGGCCATCCATGTGCCAGACACTGTGCTACGTGTTGATTGTATTTCCTCTCCTTTCATCCTCACGATGACCTGTGAGAGGACCTCTGCTATTATCCCATTTTAAGCATAAGAAACTGAGGTTTGCAGAGCCCAAAGTCACACCAGAAGTGGTGAAGAGGGATCTAGGCACGGTTTTGTTATTTGATGTTTTTACCTAAGACTCAAAACATGTCTGACTCAGCACCTTGTATTAGATATTGACTACAGTCTGCCCAACTATGGGAGTCAAGACATCTGGGGCTCGAAGGATGGATCCCACTGGGAATTCACCCTCAGCCACTCCCCAGGGCTCTCCTCACAACAAGCTGTCTTGGGAAATACTGTCTTTCCCAAGCTGTGTGACTGACTCCCTGGCTTCAATCAAAAGCCACTTATGTGGATGAAATGACACTCCCCCTCCAGGGACCAGCACAACAATTTGTTTTGGCTGCTTTCAAAGCCAGGCTCTGGTGAGGGCCTGATTTCCCACCCTGGAGTGACTCAGAGCATCAGAAAAGAAATGAGAGGTTTCGAAGAAGACACAGAGCCTAGCCTACATACAGATGTGTCATGCCAGGACGTTTACCATGTGATTCATTCCTAAGGGTAAGAAAACAGAGACAGCCCATGACATTGACATAGGGGGTTTCCCATCAGCCACTATTTTGCACCTATTTAAAAATATTTACATTCACTTATTCTCCCTTCTGTTTATTTATTTATTCAGCAAATATTTATTGACCCACTACCATGTGCTATGTATTTCATCCCCTTTCATCCTCACGAGGACCTGGGAGAGGACCTCTGCTATTTTCCCAATTTTTAATTTTTTTTTGAGACGGAGTCTCGCTCTGTCGCCCAGGCTGGAGTGCAGTGGCCGGATGTCGGCTCACTGCAAGCTCCGCCTCCCGGGTTTACGCCATTCTCCTGCCTCAGCCTCCTGAGTAGCTGGGACTACAGGCGCCCGCCACCTCGCCTGGCTAGTTTTTTTGTATTTTTTAGTAGAGACGGGGTTTCACCGTGTTAGCCAGGATGGTCTCGATCTCCTGAAGAAACTGAGCCAGGTCTGTCAATACAGCAAATAATAGGATGGCTGTCTCCCTGCCCTGGGGGAGCAGCCAGCCAATCAAAACAATTGATAGGTAATTCCGACATGCATCGGATTAGGGAAAATACAGGTGGCCTTACCATCACGGGGCCTCCTAGCGTGATTACAGACTAAATGTTAATGATCTGGGAAAACCCTTATGTGAAAACGTTAAGTGAAAGAACAGACTACAAAATTTTCTATGAAGCATAATTCCAACTTTATTATAAAAATATATGTGTTCGTGAATAAGGAAAAAGACCATGAGGAAATACATTAAAATGTCAACAGTGGTTATCGCTGAGCTGTGGTAATTAAATAGTCTTTTTTTTTTTTTTTTTTACCTTAATGCAAAGCTCAGATTCTCAACCACGAGTAGGGATTCATTTCATTTTATAGGTTTATATGTGTTTTAATTGTAAAAGTAATTTATGTTCTTTGGAACACTTCAAAGTGTTTAACTCCCCTCTCCCCACTCCAAACCCTATTATTTAAAGGTGGGATGTGCTTCAGGCATCACCCACAAGTACCATTTTGTTTCTGTTTTGATGTGTATACTGTTTGCAATGTTGGTTTGTTTCTTAAAGAAACATGGGGCCGGGTATGGTGGCTCATGCCTGCAATCCAAGCACTCTGAGGGGCCGAGGCGGGTGGATTGCCTGAGGTCAGGAGTTCGAGACCAGCCTGGCCAACACAGTGAAAACCCATCTCTACTAAAAATACAAAAAATGAGCTGGGCGTGGTGGCAGGCACCTGTAATCCAAGCTACTTGGGAGACTGAGGCAGGAGAATCGCTTGAACCCGGGAGGTGGAGGTTGCGGTGAGCCAAGATTGTACCATTGTACTCCAGCCTGGGCAACAAGAGTGAAACTCTGACTCAAAAAAAAACACACACACACGTATATATCTATCTGTTTCACATATGTTCCCCTAAATTATATGTGTATATTATATATGTGCGTATATATTACATATAAGCATATAATTTCTGCAACTTTCTCTTAATAATATATTTTGGTCATTTCATAACAGTACATGTAATCATTCTTGTTCACAGCTGAAAGGTATTCCAGAGTATGGCAGTAGAAAATGTACTAAATCCCACCAAAATAATGGACATCCTTAAATCAATATATTTGCACACCTGCACAAAGATCCTTCCTTCCTTCCTCCCTCCCTCCCTCCGTCTTTTTCTCTCTTTTCTTTCTTTCTTTCTCTTTCTTTCTCTCTTTCTTTCTTTCTCTCTCTCTTTCTTTTTTCTTTCTCTTTCTCTCTTTCTTTGTTTTTTCTTTCCTTTTCTCTCTCTTTCTCTTCCTTTCTTTCTTTCCTTCTTTCTTTATTTCTTCTTTCTTTCTCTCTTTCTGTTTCTTTCTGTCTTTCTCCCTCTCTCCCTCTCTCCCTCTCTCTCTCTCTTTCTCTCTCTCTCTCTGTCTTTCTTTCTTTCTGTCACCCAGACTGGAGTGCAATGGCACAGTCATGGCTCACTGCAGCCTCGAACCCCTGGGCTCAAGAGATCCTCCCAAGTAGCTGAGACTATAGGTGCATATCGCCACACCCAACTAATGCACAAATATTTTAGAGGACAAGTTCCTGCAAGCAGGCTTCCTGGGTGTGGTATATTTGTAATCAGTTATTAAATTAGTATTGAAATAACACCCATGATGTTTGGGTGAGTGGCAGAACGGGGCTAAAAACTCTGGCAGAACAGGGCAGAAAGTACAAACAGTACTTTCTCGGTCCCATTTTACAAATGGGAAAACTGAGCTCAGGGAGGCCAGCTCTTGGCCAAGGTCATGGTTGAGTAGGTGCCATGGCCAGGCCTAGAAGTCGAGACTAACTCCCATCGGGGCTCTTTTCGCTCCCCAAAGCCCCATCCAATATTCACCTCAGCTGGGACCCAAGAGACTTGTCTGAGTCTCTCCCTTCAGGCCAGTCTGCCTTTGACCACAGCCGGGTTATTGACTGTACTTTCAATGTGTGGCCTTGTGGGTGGAATTACTGGCCCTTAATTGAATTGAAAACAAAAGGAGATTGAATTTTATGGGGAGCAGGAGGCCATTGGAGGGAGGAAATCAAACGCAGAGCAAGCATGAAAGGATTCTGGAGGAAGATGAGCTGCAGGTGGGAGTGTGGGCTGCTGGGGCTGTTTATGGGTCTAAGGGGGGAAGGGAGCTGCCGCACTTAAGGTCAGTCCCTCCCTGTGGGCCCTCTGTTCTCTCACTCCCCTTGCTCCAACTGGACACTGTCCTCTGATATGCATCCTGCAGACAAAGAAGCACCCGGATTCCCACACAGCCGGCTGAAATGGCACTGGCTTTTGGTGACTCTGGGATCTTGGGTCTGGTTGTCCCAGGCAAGCGAAGGAGGCCAGCTCCTCCCTGCAGATGCCCAGCCCAGGAAGAAAGTATGTTTGCATCATCAATTAACCCCATGCCTGTTCACAGCCCCTCTGTAACAAAGACAGAGCAGAGGGTGGGCAACGAGTCCAGGGAAGTTCCACCACCAGATAGGAGCCATCCAGGACTTGAATCTGGGGCTCTAACCTTCCAACCTAGCACTTTTCCCCCTCCATTGCCCTCCATTCATCTCTCCATGCAGTATGTCTTTCGATGTCTGCAGACTGAGGAACTTGACAGTTGAGCTCAGGGACTATAGATTATTTATTTCTGCTTCCCAGGCTTCAGTTCAGTGCCTTCCACATCCTCGGTCCTTGAAAAGCTTTGCTTAATGAATATATTTGTGTTTACGGAAGTAGATAAATATTCATGGAGCCAAGACCTTCCAGAGGGTGGGATGAGGATGGACCAGTCTTTCCACACAGGCATCTACTAACAGCAGAGAGCTTGGTGGACATAGAGAGAGGGGCATTTTGGGCAAAGGGATGGTGTGAGCAGAATCAAGGAGGCTGGAATCTCAGGGGCTATTTGAGGGGAAATAGCAAACAGCATTCTGCTCAGCCAGAGAAGGATGTCAGGAAGTGAGACCTGAAGGCCAGTAGAGGCTGGATTGGGAAGATCCCTACGTACCAAGCCAAGGGCTAGACTTTGACTCCAGATTTGGATGCTTAAACTGTCTTTGCAAGGGGCACGCGGCGTACTCTTGTGAGAAAATGAATCCATTGATAAACACAGCACATCTTTCTGGTGCGTTAACTGATTTTTTAGGGTTAATTATTCTTATCTACAAGATTTTCAGTCTTGCAGGTGGTTAAGCATGAAGCCTCTGGAGTGACTACCTGGGTTCAAATCTTCATTACAGGTGCTGACTGTGAGACCTTGGGCAAGTCACTTCCCCGCTCTTGCCTCCGTCTCCTCATCTGCTGGGTGCAGCTCATCACAGAAAAGCCTTTACATGTGAGTTCTTAGCACTTTATCCACAATAGTCACAAACTGAAAACAACCAGATGTCCTTCGACAGGTGGACAGATAAAGCATGGTTCATCTATACAAACGAATACTAATCAGCAACAAGAAGAAATGAACTATTGATACCTCCAGCCACGTGGACGGATCTCAATGGCATTATGCTGAGTGAAAAAAAGTCAACCTCAAAGGCTGCATACTGTATAGCTCCATTTACGTGACATTCTTAAATTGACTAAATTATAGTGATGGAGAACTGTTCAGTGACTTCTAGAGCTTAGGGTGGAAGAGAGCATACCTTTATGATAGGGTAACCCAAAGGAATTTTATCGTGGGGATAGAAAAATTCTATATTCTCATGCGGTGATGGTTGCTGTAATCTAAACATGTGCTAAAATAGCATAGGACTATTTTTTTAAATGCATGTACACACTGGATACAAGCTGCATAAGGTTTATGGCATTGGACCCAAGCTGATTTCCTGGCTTTGACAATGTACTATGGTCATATAGGATATCATCATTGGAGGATGCTGGGGGAAGGGAACCTGAGAACCCTTTGTCCTGATTCTGCAACTTCTCCTGAGTCTTCAACCATTTCAGACTAAAACATTAGCTTTAAAGTGTAGATCATCACAGTCCCTGCTTCTCCGTGCAGATGACAGGAGATGATTTGTAGAAGTATCTGGTACCCCAGTAAGTTTTTGATAAATGTTAACCAGTGTTACTGTTCACTCTCAGAAAGGAGTAAGGACAGGATTCTGGGAGCATTGCTGAAGCTGACAGCAATTCCTGATGGAAACTCTTAAGGCTGAAAGAGGATTCAGATTTAATCTCTCAGGAAAAAAAAAAAGCAAAAGGAAGAAAGACAGGAAGGAACGACTCTGGTTTGTATATGAGCCCGTGCTGTTCTGTCGAGCAATGCCTCCCAACGCTTTGCAAGTTCCTTGCGCAACATCTGTTAATCCCGTGATGTCAAATCCCCAACTCACTGAGCCTGGGAAATCGCTGCTGTGTTTTACTGACTTCCCCACACTTGGCAGCTTCCCTTGGAATCGCAGTGTTAATCAGAAACACGCCGTCCCTATTGTCAACACTTTGTTTAACCACTTCTATAAATTCAGCATTAGTGTTGGAGCGATCCTGAGTTGATGGATGAAATCGTCGGCGGCCCCAGACAGCCAAACCCCATAAAACAAAGTCCAGGGCTCAAGGCTCTAAAGCAGGAGACACTTGACATTCACCGAAACACGTGACGCGCGGATGACTCACCTCTGAGCTTGAAAGAGCTGTGGGTCTCAGGGGGGAACAATGGCTGGAGGAGAGGGGGAGAAGTGAGAACACACAGGAGTCTCCTCGTGAGACCCTGTGGGGAGTCTGTCGCAGTCTCTGTCCCTCCCCATTGGCTTCTGAAAGGAAGCCAGGGAACAAGAGGGAGTAAAGGAGCCTTGAAGAAGAAGGGAGTCCTTGGGATGGAGTGATTGGTCTTCACAGACCAAATAAAGACCTTTCTTTTGAGGCACATGACCTCTTTTGACTGGTGATCACGACATAATGAAGGTGGGTGGGATATATTTATCCCTAGAGTGTGGCTTTCTGCATAATCTTAAGAAGGTATAGAAGAACTCATCTCCATCTGTCCATCATCTGTCTGGTACCTGCCTGGTGTCCTGGGGTCCAGCAGGTCAAATGTGAGCTCTGCCCTTGCCTTTGGGTTGAGACACCCACTGCTGTGAGCCCTGCTGGGGAGGTGTTTCCATTCGCCCACTGAGCACCTTCTGTATGTCAGGCCAGAAGCCAGGGAAACCACAGTAAACAAGAAGGACGTGGTTTCTCTCCTCATAAGCCTCAGAGTCAGTGAGAGAGGTAGACATTGGACAAGGAATCATAGAATTAAACTGTGAAATGTGCTCCAAGGAAGTACCGAATGCTAGAACAATGGAGGCTCTGGCTCAGTTTGGGAGATCAGGAAGGCTTCCCGAGGAGGTGATATTCAAGTGGGGCCAGGAAGATGAGGCAGAGGTAGGTTAGGAGCAAAGAGAAGGGTTCCAGGCAGAAGGGAAGGCCTCAAGGCTGGCAAGACCGTGGGCCTTCAGGGGTCTGAGGGACAGTCAGTGGGGTTGGATGCCAGCACATGAAGAAGAGAGTGATGTGGAATGAACCTGGAGGGACAAGTAGGGACTGGGTCATACAAAGCATGCTCAAAGTTCTTGAGTCCAGCGGGGAAACTGAGGCACACAGTGAGTCAGCGATATCTAGACAGCACTCCATGAGAAGCAACCCTTAGCTTGGTTGGCCTAAAGGCCAACCAGGATGGTGTTTGTCCACCTTTCCTCTGTCACCATCCTTGCTCCAGGGAAAGGCCAAGTGGATGAAGCGCATTTCTCAAGAGTGAGGCCACAGAGACTCCAATCAGCTTTCATCTTCTAGAAGCCTCTTCCTTTGGTCGGGAATGGCCAGACTCCCAAGGCCCGGCTCAAGAAGAGCCTGAGCAAAGGGTGCCAGCCCTTCTCCCGGCTGCCTCCTCCGTCCCCTCCCCGCAGGACCACAGCTCTCCATTCCACATCCTGCCTGCCTCGGCCAACTCTTTCCAAGTGCCTGTTTTTCCAGAAACACGAGTTGAGCAAAACAGTCCCCCTCCCTGAACTTGAGTCTGAAAAAATAACCCCAAGAAACACACGCTTTCTTGGAAAACCCTTCAGAGCCTCCTGCTGCCTTTGGACACGTCAACACTGGGTTTGTTAAAATAATAATCTTTAGGAACTAGAGTTTATCTGCCGCCAAATGCCTTGCATAAGAGTATCACACACCACCCCTGTCGCTGACCCAGAAAACCAGGCCATGAGCTAACATGGCCTGGTGTCCAGGGTGAAGTCACTCCATTTCATTCTTTATTACTTTTCTATTATTATTATTATTATTATTAAAGGCATAGATGACTTCCTGAATCTTGCAAGATCTGGAGTAGCTGGACAGTGTGTTCCAGAGACAGGCTATTATGAACGGGGCTGTGGTTGAATATGGGGGACTAGGCTGGAGTTTCCACGGAGTGTGGAGTCTCTAGACTCTAGACTTGGTGTCCCTTGAGACATGAATGTCCCGTAGAGAAACAAAGAAGCATCCAGTCTAGCTGACTGGCTGTGACCAAGCAGGACCAGGCAGTGACCATCTGCCCAGGGCAATGAAGTTGTCTTCGGTACCTTCATCAGGTATTTGCAGGAAAAAAATTCACATTTCTTAGCTCAGGTGATGGTGGATGGACCGTTGGGCTCCTGAGCTCCATCCTGGCCTCCACTACTTGCCAGCTGTTGTAATTTGAACAAAGGATCTTGCCTCTCTGACCTCTACTTGCTCACCCATAAAATGGCAAAGCTGAGAGATCTCGCTCAGGGGTTGTAGTTAAGACTCTGTAGGATGAAATATGTAAAGTGCTTAGCACAGGACCAGCACGCTATGTGGTGACAGCCCACCGGATGGCATGACCCTGAGGAAGCTGTCTGCTACCACGCTCCAGGCAGTGACTTGGAATTTCCTCTGCGAAACCTTGGGAGGAGGAGGAGGTTCCTTAAGGGGGTTGCTAAAGAGGACATGGAAGTCTGCAACCAGATTCGACTGGCCTCTTACATCTGACCTGTGCAACAGCCGGGCTTCCAGCATTGAAAGCTCATATATCTTCTGCCTCCAAGAGCCTCCTGTGAATTATCAAACCCCTTAGAGTTGATGGAATATTTATGGACTCAATTAGTTTCTCTAAAGTCTTGATGCCCTTCAATTTTTAGATCAACCTAGGGAAGAATGTACTACTTGTGTCCCCATTTTAGAGATAGGGAAACTGAGTCCCAGAGATGGTACAATGCTTCACTAGCCCTATAGCTGGTGAAAACTGGATGGCCAGGAAATAAAGCAGAAACTCTGATGCCAGAGGCCCTGGGTTAACCACCGGCTTCCACTGCCTCCCAGTGCATCTCCACACAACTTTCATTCCCATAGCCTGTGTTAGGGAGGGGACTACATATTGCCCGGCATAAGCACTGGATTCAGAGCCGGGTCTTCATCCCAGCTCTGACCATTCCTCACTGTGTAACCCTGGGCAAGTGACTTTCCCCCTCTGAGCCTTCACTCCTTCATCTTTAAAATGGAAATAAAAATAATAATACCTATTCTTAAGTGGCTGGGTTGGGGGACACAAGGAGGCAAGCCAGGTAAAGCCCCAGACATTTGGGAGGTGCGGTAAATAGTTATCTAGATAGTAATTCTCTTCTTGTTCCAGGTTGACAGATACACTCATGGCCCAACCACTTAGAGCGAGTATTTTTGCTCAACCCAATGGAATCTTCCTCCTCCCCCTTTTTCTTTTAAACCTCTACTCCGACGCTAAATCAAAGCTGAGTGCTGGTCCCTGACAGGACTTGCCTTCAGCCAGCCGCCAGCAGACGTCCAGAATGCTTTATGGGTCCCCTACCTTTGCAATTAGCACCACAGCCTCTGCAGGAGGCACAGGCCTGAAGGACAGGCAATGTCCTCCTCTCTCGGTGGCACCAGCTCCTAGAAGCCAGACAGCCATTCCATGCCCTTCCTGGAGCAAAAGTAAATTTGGGGTGCTTCTTTGGACAGCTGGTCACCTCATTGTCAGCTTTGGAGGAGAACACTGGTCTGGGAGTCCAAATGGGGAGGTGGGGGCAGATGATGTCCTTGGTTTTCAACCTGAATTATTATTATTGCTGTCAATGTCATTGTTGTTGTTGTCATTGCTATTATTTTAGCAGAAGGATGCTTTTTAACTGAAGTCTTCCAGACATGCTGTCAAGAAGTAGTGGGCACCCTGACCATGCCTGCTGGTCCCTCACCCTTCCCATGCCCACTGACTTTACTACTGCCTTTGCCCAGGGGCTTTCTCTGGCCCACTGAGTATACTGGGCTTGTGCAGGGGATTAGGCCAGAGATGTAGAGGACTTGGAGGATAAATATCCCAACTCCCTCGCCCCTGGTAGAGACAACTCCTAGGTGTGCTCTGTGCAGCCTCCCAGAGTTCCCCAGCAGGACTGTGTTCCAAGTGCTGGCAGCAGTCACCTGCTCATTCACGCACCCTGTGTCTCTTCTTTTCCTGTCTTCCTGGCTATTCCTCTACTGGGGCATCCTGAGTTCACCTCCCAAAGGAACCACCTGCTCTGAAGTCTCTATCTCAAGCTCTGCTACTGAAAGAGCCCAAAGACAGATGCTTAAAAATGACCGTAACTACTCACATTTACTTTGCAGTTTCTATGTGTTAGGAAGCACTATGCTAAGTGCTTTTTATGGATTGAGTCATTTGAAGATTACAACAGTTCTTTCTAGAGGAAGGTATTTTTTTCACCCTCTTTTTACAGGCAAGGAGATGCAAGATGAGAGAGGTGGAGTACCTTGCCCAGGGTCACACAGCCAGGAAGTGTCAGAGCTTCTCTGTTGGAGGCAGAAGAGGGTACCTGGACTCCACTGGCTGAACCCTATCTTGACCCTCTGAGTTGCTCCAGTGCTCAGCTTTGGAACTCTGTAAACATTTGTCCTGACACCAACTCACTGCAAACAGCCAGGGAAGTCTCAGCTCCCATCAGAAATAAGAATAATGATGTCTTTGTTTACAGGGGGCTGCTGAGAGGGTTAAATGGGATATGGCTGGTGATGGGCCTGTGTGTGCTGCTTGCCACAGCCTGGTAGCCCTGTGCTCTACCCTCTAGGGACCCACTCCACAGTTGCCCTCATTCTATCTATTTATGTGGCTGATAAAGCAGCTTAGAGGAGGGATGGAGCCAGACAGCCTACTGCCTGGGTTTGAAGCCTCATTCAGACATTGATGAGCCTGTGTGACCTTGGGCAAGTCTTAGTTTTCAGTTTCTCCATTTGCAAAATAGAGATCGTAGTAATAGTTTAGCGATAGTATCTACTCTATCTACTCACAGAGTTGATGAGGTCAGTTAAGGAGGGAACCCTTGCAAGGCACTCAGAACAGTGTTTCTCTATCAGCAACCCAGGTCTCACAGCTGTAACCAACGTTTAACCTTGTGGAGTCCTGAGACTTTCAGCAATAAAACGGGGACAATGACATTCTCACAGTGAGTGATGTGGTGACAATGAAGTCATGTGAAGGACATGCCTGGAGCATAGTAGCTACTCAGTAAATGATGAGTTTTAATATTTGTGCTGATTAATATTAATTAGCTACATGAATAATTATTAATACTATAGTAATTGATATTAACAAATTAGTATTAGCACTTAATATCTAGTATTCCTGGTATGACACTAATAGAAATGGTGACTGGGCTCTGATCACTTTCCCTGGAGTGAAGCACACCATGAAGGATGTGTACACACCATTTCACTTTATTGTTACAACATTGAGGGTTGCCAGATCAAATATAGAATGCCCCATTAAATTTGAATTTCAGAGGAACAAAGAAAAATTCCTGGGATAACTGTGTCCCAAATATTGCACAAGCTCTACTTATACGAACAAATGTAATTCATTGTTTATCTGGCATTGACATCTAACTGAACGTCCTGTGTTTTTATTTGCTAAATCTGGCAACCTTTATAACAACTCATGAAACAAACGATGAAGAAACAGATACTAGGAGCTGCAAAGGCTTGCCCAAGGCTCAAAGAGCCAGACACGACCCAGGTCTCTTAGGTCTGCGCCCCCTGGTCTGCACCCCTTGGGTTCATTCATTTTGCTGTGTTGGCTGTTGCTGTAGGTCAACTGCACTGTCTCATTAGGTCATGATGGGAGTGCAGTCTGCCGGTGTTTTGGGGGGCCTGCTCCCATTTTCTCGCTTTCCCCTCAAGATCCCAGGGACTGTCCAGCACCCGCTGCTGTCTATGTAGCCAACACCATCTCTCTGGCTCCCAGGCAGGCCACCTGTTCTATGCACACTCTGGGTTGGGCTCCCTGAGTCCAGCTGTGCAGAGATCAGGACCAAATTCAAGGCTGGCTGGTGTCAGGCAACCCAGCAGGAAACAAACAAATGCAAATGGAAAAGGAAAAAAAAAAATCCACCAATTACTTAATGCTTTGCTGATGTCCAAATATTTCGCCTTGTGTGAACTGAGCACTGAGACCTGGCTGGGAAAACGAGATGGGGCGGGGGCCAGACCTTTTCTACGCAAATCCGGAGGGATAAAATTGCACTTTCAGATCCAGAGAGGTGGATTGGGTATCTCTCATCTGAAAACATCTCGAGGTGAACAACCAAGGTCAAGGATGGGAACTGGGCCCACCTGGAAATGAAGGGCCTCTCGGGCTGCTCTTCCTAGCCCCAGCCTCAGCCTCCATTTCCTGCTGCTGCTGCTCCAGCCTGACTTCCCTCCTGTTCCTCCAGCTGTATGGTTCCAGCTCTCCTTTCTCGGCCTGGAATGTTTTCCCTTTCACTTGTGTGAGCTTCTTTTCCCTGTGAAGGTGTCCCTGAGCATGCCCGGAGACACAGACGCTCACTATGGCATCTGGATGCAGCCCCACTTTACAGATGCAGAGATTGAGGCCCAGAGAGCCCAACAGCGTTTCTCCAAGCTTCAAGCCAGGTCTCTGGACCCCAAATCCAGCGCCATCTTCACTGCCAAATGTTGTCTTTATTGGACAACATAAATGGCACCAAACCTGGACTCTGCTTCTTTCCTGCTGGGGAACCTCAGGAAAGTTGCCTAACTTCTCTGAGCCTCATCCAGATAATATTGTAAAAAGCACACTGGTGGGAAAGAATGAGACCCAAGTTGTTACGCCAAAATTCTTTCTTTCTTTCCCTTTCTCTCTCTCTCTCTTTCTTTCTTTCTTTCTTTCTTTCTTTCTTTCTTTCTTTCTTTCTTTCTTTCTTTCTTTCTCTCTTTTCTTTCTTTCTTTCTTTCTTTCTTTCTCTCTCTCTCTCTCTTTCTTTCTTTCTTTCTTTCCTTCTTTTTCTTTCTTTCCTTCCTTTCTTCCTACCTATCTTCCTTCCTTCCTCATTCATCCAAAGATGCCTCTGAGCATCTCTCTATGCTGTCATTACCCTATGACCTAAGGACATGGAGTGAATGGTGCCCACACCAAGTCTCCAATGACCTTCTGATCCAAGGGGAGACGCAAACATCCAAATAGACACAGACAACCTTAAGACAGACTTATTAGTGGTAGGGGGAGTCCAGAGGTCTCTAGGAACACAAAGGAGGGGCCCCCCTACCCAGACAGGGAAGGCCTTCCTGGAACATGATCTGGGCTTGAGACCTGAAAGATGAATAGGAACCTGGGTAAAAAGGGATCTGGATAAAAAGGGATGAGTAGGGATCTGGGCAAAAAGTGAGTGGAAGGGAATTTTAGGAATAAGAAACAATTTTTGCAAAGGCCAAAGACAGCCAGGGTCATTCTGGGACTTGCACAGAGTTCAGGATGACTTGAGAATGAGGAACAAAATGAGGAAGGAATGGAACAGGGGAGTGGGGCTGTTCCTGAGGGGTCTCGAGTGCCCACCAAGCTTCTTGGGCTCCACCCAGAGGAGCCAACTCTAGCCCCTCCACGTGGCTTCACTGAGTTTCTGCTATCCTGATCTGGTTGGGACCAGAAGAGAGTCACCAGCCTGCAGGCCCCCAGTCCGAGATCTCTGGACTAGACCAGCTCTAAGAACTCTGCCTGCTCTAATGCTCTGATGGGAAAGGGGGTGAAGGGACCCCACTCACACGACATGCAGGTTGAAGATTCAACAGGATGAAGTGCAGAGCCTGCCTTGTAAACCACAGAGCTGTGTGGAAAGAACATCGTAAAGGTATTGGTTGGGAGGAGGAATCCTCTATCTCCTTCCAAGCCACAAAACACGGTGACTCAATAATTGAAAACTGCATCTGATTTTCCTTGGCTTGTTCTGGGCAGAATCCTGCCTTCTCTCCCCTGCTGACTCATGTGCAGGCTCACACTATCCTTCTTGAATGACAACAGCCAACCCTTACTAGGCACCCACACTGCCCAACGACAGCCTTGGAAGTATTTCTAAGCTCCACTTTATAGGTGAGGAAATGGAGGCTCAGAGAAGTGAAACAATCTCCCTGGGATCACAAAGCATACAAGGAGCTCCCTGGAAATTAAAAGGCAGGTCTGTATTATTCCAGGATCACCTGAGCCACAGTAGTTCTTGGTTAATAAACTTTGAAGATGCACTTAACCTTGGGAATTGGAGGTTCTGGGAATGCGGAGGGAGGTGTTTAAGAATGTCTCATTCACTGCACTGCCCACATGAAAGTTAAGCAATAATTATCTCCTTCTTGAGGAGGAAAGACTGCTAGCTCCCTAAGACCCCCTGGATTCATAATAAGCACCTTCAACCCTCCAGAGCCCACTTGGTCTGTTCATGGCTGCCAGGTGCTCTCTGGTATACCAGCAGGATGCCAGAGATGACCCCAGGTAGCAAGGATGCTGGTTCCCCAGTGGTGTGATGCCTGGCTGATAGGAAAGTGATGCCTGGCTGATAGGAAACTCAAAAGAAACCTTGTATGTACACGTGCACGCGCGCGCGCACACACACACACACACACACACACACATATACATAATTATAGCCCATTCTAGAGTTTATAAAGCCACTGCATCACTGTGTTCACATGGAAGTCATTCAAGATGGTTTCATCAGCTGGGCTCAGTGGCTCACGCCTGTAATCCCAGCACTTTGGGAGGCCAAGGTGGGCGGATCATGAGGTCAGATCGAGACCATCCTGGGCAACATGGTGAAACCCCATCTCTACTAAAAATACAAAAATTAGCTGAGTGTGGAGGCATGTGCCTGCAGTCCCAGCTACTTGGAAGACTGAGGCAAGAGAATGGCTTGAACCCTGGAGGCGGAGATTGCAGTGAGCCGAGATCCCGCCACTGCACTCCTGCATGGTGACAGAGTGAGACTGTGTCAAAAAAAAAAAAAAAAAAAAAGATGATTTTAGCAACATTGTCCCCATTTTCCAGAAGAGAAAACTGAGGCTGATCTACAAGTTAAGGATTCCAGTGGTAGAAGAAGCACCAGGTGTCATGATCCAGCCCTGTCACATCATAAGTCTCTAGAGAGCAGAAATTTTGTGCTCACTTCAGGGTCTCCCGTGAACAGCTCCTCCCCTGAATTCCAGAAAACAGTGGGGTGAACTGCATACAGGTAGGAACCAGGTCTGTTGCCTTCACCTCCTAACTCCAGAGGCTAGCATAGCACTTGGCACAAAGTAGTAGCACTTGTAAATACTCAGGGGTATGAATAGAATTGAAGATTTAGTGAATTCATGAATTAAAATATATAATAAATAGACACACTGTTAAGTGAATAGATTCATTAATTAACATAAGGGCATTAGGATTAATGCCCTTATGTGTGGATTAAATGAAAAGTATATCAATGGATAATGGATGAATGCAGGGTGGATGGAAGGATAGGTGGATGAATGGGTGAATGAATGGATGATGGATAAGTGGATAGATGAGTGGATAAATGGATGGGTGGATGGATGGATGGATGACGAATGGATGGTGGATGAATGGGTGAATGGATGGATGGTGGATACATGGATAGATGGTTACATGGATGGGTTGGTGGATGAATAGACGGATGCATGAAAGAATGGGTGGATGAATGGAAAGATGGGTGGATGGTGGGTGAATGGATGAACGATGGATAAATGTGTAGATGGGTGGATAGATGGAGAGTGGATGGATGGATGAATAGTTGAGTGCATGGATGGATAAATGGATTAATTAGTAAGTATAAAATATAGGATAGATAATAAATTAATGTAGATATAAATAGATAAGCAAATAATAAATAGTGAATTAATTAACAATTGACTCAGTGGAAGGATGGATAAATGAATAAGTGAGTATAATTTATGTGTGGATAAGTGATCAGACTGGGGTTGCTCAGAGACAATAGAGCTGCCTCAGCTTCAGCCTCACAGTACCCACCTCCCATCTCCATTAAAATCCTGGCTATTTTCATCCCTTTTGCAAAGGGGAGTTATTTATTTATTTATTTATTTTTTGGACACAGCTTATTAAAGGAGAAAGCACACAGAGCCCTTCCTCCCACAGGTGCCTCTTTAGCTGCATAAACCCACCCTCTGTCAGGCAGCCAGGAATAAAACTAAGCAGAAAGCCACAGAAAGTGCAAGAAATCAAATACAGAAAGACAGAAAAAGAAGTTGGGCAAACTTTACTGCTCTCTCTAGAGAGATCCATAGGAGGGAGATTTATTAGGCTGAGCCTGAAATGACTGATTTCCATTTACCCATGCCTGAGTTACTTAAAGTGAGCTCCATATGCCAGGCTGTGGAGACACATGGATGAACTACACAGACATAGCCACTGCCCTTATGGAACTTAACGCTTAGTGGGAGAGACAGAGGAAAAAAATCAGCAAACAAAAATATAGTATGGCATCAGAAAAAAGGAATAGTGAGTGTACTGATTATCTATGGCTGCATAATAAATTACCCAAAATGTAGTGGCACAATTTCTGGGGGCCAAAAATCCATCTGCATGGCTCTTGCTTAGGATCGCTTGTGAAGTTGCAGTTCAGATGGTGGCCAGGACTGCAGTCTCATCTGAAAGCTCAACTGGGGCTGAAGCCTCCACTACCCAGGTGGCTCACACACATGCTTGGCAAGTTAGTGCCGGCTGTTGGCAGGAGGCCTCAGTTTCTCTCCATACATACATCTCCAGAAAGCTGCTTCAGCACCCCCATGACATGGCATCTGGCTTCCTCCACTGTGACTGATCCGAGAAATTGCTGGGGGAAGTTGAAATTTCACTTATGACCTTATCTCAGAGGTCACACACCATCCTTCTCCACCACATTCTGTTCTCCAAGAGCAAGTTAAAAAGTCCAGCCCACACTCAAGGAGAGGGGAATGAATCATTGCCTTTTGAAGGGAGGAGTGTCAAAGAATGTAAGGACATGTTTTAAAACCACCACAAAGAGTGCCAGAAGGCCAGAATGATATGACAAGTGGATGCTGTCAAAGTCTTTGGAAAGTGCCCCCCAAGGAGAAGATCTGCAAGGACAAAGGCCTACAGGTAGGAGTGAGCTTGTTGTGTTTGGAATCAAGAAGGTGTGGATGAGGCTACAGTGTGTAAAGAAAGCAGGGATCAAAGAAGACCTGGTTGGAGAAAGGCAGGAGGAGGGCATGTGTATGTATGCAGTGTGGATTCTAGCCCACTGGAGATTTTATGGAGTTCTTGCCTGTGCCAATTTTTCGACTGCCTCCAGAACTTCATGGGAGAGGTGTTATTGTTATTCCCACCACAAAAAGGAGGACAATTAGGCTCAGATAAGTTAAGAAAGGTCACGCACCTACCTGTGAATTGGAGCTCAAGTGTGCACCCAGGCAGGACAGCCCCAAAGGCAACAGTGCTGATGTATTCCAGAGGGAATGCTGCAAGGAACATACAGAGACATTGGGGTGCAAATGCCTCTGAAGGGAAAATAGGTGGAGAAAGAGAGAGAAACAGAAGACGTGGAACTGAGATGCCAAGAGATACAATGACAGAGAAAGACAGCAAAGGAGATAGAGGAGGATTAAGCATCGGAAATCTTTAGGCAGGCAGACGCAAGGAAGAGGAGAGAAAAATAAAGTAAGAGACAGAGACCTGAAGACAGGGGAGGCACGGGATGGAGGAGGTGAGCCAGCATGTGTATGGCGTGCGTGAGTGCAGTGCCTTTGCGCTGGGTGGTGCCGGGAGCCCGCTAACTCAGACCATCCATCGCTCCTGTCTCCTATCAGCAGGAGGGCCGGGGGAGGGAGAGAAAGCTGACAGGAGACAGTGTGATTCCAGTAATTCCAGATGAAATCACAGCCAGAATGCTTGCCAGGAAGTGGGGCGGGGTGGTCAGGGAGAGGGAGGGAACGTCCAGAGAAAGTTTAGCAAATAGCTTGACAATTCCCTCCTCCATACTCTCAAAATGCCATAGATACGGGGTGGGGAGGATGGCCCTGAGTTTCGGGGTGGAATCAAGGCATCCAGGAGGGGAGGTTGTGCCCACTGACAAGGAGGACGTCTGCCTCCATCAGTCTATGTGAGGATCCAAGCCAGGATCACATGTTTTTGTGATTGGTTTTCACACCTCTTTCCTGTCCTTTGCTCTAGAACAGCCCCTCACCTTTTTTCCTTCCTTTTTAATGATATTGACATTTTTGAAAAGTCTGGACCAACTGTGTTTTGAATGTCTCACAATCTGGGTTCGTCCAGTGATGTCCTCACCATCCAATTCACGGTAAACCTTTTGGGCAGTCACATCACAAAAGTATATGTTGTCCATTGCATCTCTTCAGGGGACATACGACGTCACTCGGTCCCGTTACTGGATATGCTGAGTATTTGATCAGCTGGTTAAGGTGGGATCCACCAGATGTTTCTGTTGTTAAAGCACCCATTTCCCTGTGTAAATAATATAATCCACAGGATAGTACTTTGGGAGTATGTAAACACCCCTTTCTCTCATAAACTTTTGACCAGTAGTTTTAGAATCCATTAATGATCCTTGCCAGAATCAAATATTGCAGGGATGGCTGCAGCACGGAGTTTTTAAAATTTATGTATATTTTTACACTGTTAACATTCTTCGATAAAGAAGGGTTTCCCACTGCTCTCCTCTTATTTTATATATAATGCATGAGCATTTTTTTAATGCTCCAGTTGTCCCAGGTTTAGCCAGGTGGACCCCTGCAAACTGGCCCCTGCATCCTTGTGCATGTGCCTCCTTCATTCCTAACTTTCTGACACAATAAAATGTTCCAGACTCATCTTCTATTTTCCTTGTTCAAATGCTTAAATCATCCACTTCTCCAAGATGACCCGATCCCTTTCAGTGGAGAATGGTGTTTAAAAGCCATAATATCAAGGCAGGAGAATCACTTGAGCCCAGGAGTTCCAGATCAGCCTGGGCAAAATGACAAAACCACATCTCCATCAAGGAAAATACAAAAATTAGGCAGCCATGGTGGTGCATACTTGTAGTCACAGCTACTCAGGAGGTTGAGGTGGGAGGATCACTTGAGCCCAGGAGGTCAAGGCTGCAGTGGGCCAAGATCATGCCATTGCACTCCAGCCTGGGTGACAGAGTGAGACCCTATCTCAAAAATGAATAAAATAAAATAAAACAAAAGCCAAAATACGTGTTCTAAGTGTGCTTATTGCTGTAAAGGTATTGCTATTTCTAGTTTCTTTCAGTAAATAGAAGAAACATTTGAGTTCATTCTGATGCCTCCAAATTAAATCCAACATCACAGAGTTCTTTCTCACAAGTCCCTCATTCCATACCATATCTCTCTGATTTCACTTTGAGAACCCCATTTTCTCCAATATCAACATATTTGCTCAATAGTTTCAGAATTACACTGATCTTATTATCAACAACAATCTATTCGTTCAAGTTCAAGATTTCTTTGTAGTTCTTGTTGTCCTTAGAGTGTATTGAATTGAGAGCACAGGTAGAGAACTGTGTTCAAAGGTTACTTGAGCTGATTCCCTTCCTACATGGTTACGTTTGTATTATTATTGGTTATTGCTTAACAAACTACCCCAGAACTTAGTGGCTTAAAGCCATAACGTTTATTGTCTCACAGTATCTCTGGATCCAGGTGTGGCTTACCTGGGTCCTCCAGTTCAGGAGCTCTCACAGGCTTTGACCAAGGTGTCAGCAGGGCTGGGTCCTTCTGGGGGCTTGACCAGGGGAGATCTACTTCCATGCTCACTCACAAGGCTGTTGTGGGATTTGATTCCTTGGGGGCTGCTGGACTGTGGGCCTCAGTTCCTTACTCAGTACTTTGCCAGATGTCCTTCAGTTCTTTGCCAGGTCACCTTGTCTATCTATCAAGCTCAGCACATGAGAAGCACCAGGGAGGCAGAATACCAACAAGATAGAAGCCGCAGTGCTTTGGAACCTAATTGACAGGAGTAACTTTTTCTCATCACTTTTTCCATATTTCATTCATTAGAAGTGAGTCACCAGGTCCAGTCAATGTTCAAGGGAAAAGGATTATACAAAAGGCGGTAGTACCGGAAAGTGGGCATCACTGGGGGCCACTTTAGAACCCTGCCTAGCAGAGTTATCAACGTGATATGTAGTTAGGCTTGTTTGTTTCTATGTACATTCAATTTTAGGGTTTGATGTCTTTTTCAACATCTTTGATTAAATTTCATCTTTGAATCTGTAAAATATTTATATGATTCAAGAGTATAAATTACAGACGAAGAAGTCCCAAGAGGAGCCTCATTCTTATCTCCATGCTGTCACCCCGTTCCCAATTACCTTCTTTTTTAATTTTTTTCTTTTTATTATTATTATTATTGTTTTTTGAGATGCAGTCTTGCTCTGTCGCCCAGGCTGGAGTGCGGTGGCTCGATCTTGGCTCACTGCAAGCTCTGCCTCCCGGGTTCATGCCATTCTCCTGACTCAGCCTCCCGAGTAGCTGGGACTACAGGTGCCCGCCACCACACCCGGATACTTTTTTTGTATTTTCAGTAGAGATAGAGTTTCACCGTGTTAGCCAGGATGGTCTCAATCTCCTGACCTCGTGATTCACCTGCCTCGGCCTCCCAAAGTGCTGGGATTACAGGCGTGACCCACCGGGCCCGGCCCCCAATTACTGTCTATAGTCACTTCTACCCATAAGTGAATCCTGCCAGTTTTTACTTCTACGACTCCATATTCACATATTTTTAGCTTTCCATATTTTTTAGATGAAACAGAACATACCATAAGTACTCACTTGCACTTTGCTTTTTCATTTAAAACAAAAAAAGATTTAGAAATCATTTTCGTTTGTAATAGTTATCCTCATTTTTTTTTTTTTTTTTGTAGCTGCTTGGTACTTCATTATCTGGAAGATTCATAGTTCGTTCAACTGGTCTCCTATGAGTAGGCATTTGTGTTTCTAATATTTTGCTACTACAAATAATATTATAATGAATAACCACATGCATTTGTTGTTCTGGGCTTGCAGAGGTATATTTTTAGGTAAATTCCAAAATGTAGGATTTAAGGCCTAAAAGGTAAATGCATATGTGATATTGTTAGATATTTTCAAATACCCCATTTGCATTTCCACCAGTGGTGTATGAGATAATCTGTTTCCCTACAATGTCACTATGTTCCAACAGAGTATGTGGTCAAGCTTTCACCTTTTGTCAATCTAAGAGGTAAGAAATACTATGTTTGGGTAGCTTTAATTTGCATTTCTCTTGTGCATGGAGTTGAACATCTTTTCACCTTTTGAGGTCCATTTATACACCTCTTTCTGAGAAACATCTAATCATGTTTTTTGCTTATTTTTTAAAAACTGAGTTTTTGGTCTTTATTCTCAATTTTTAACAACTCTTTCTATATTAAAGACATCAACTACTTATCTGTGACATAGATTACAAATATTCTCTTTAGATGTTTGTTACAAAATGGTTATGCATTCAGATTTAGCAGTCTTTTAAATGCATTATGTTTGAATCATAAGTAGAAAGGTTTTTCCCATACTTTAGTCATACAGGAATCTATTCATACTTTCTTCTAATGTTTATATGGTTTTGTTGTTATTTTTACATTTTTACATTTAGATGTTTGGCTAATTTAGATTTAAATCTGGTATAAGAAGACCATTCTCATTTTATAATGGAGAAAACCTCTGAAGCTCAGAGGATTCATGTGACTTTTTTAAGTGCACATGGACAGTAACAAAAGTATTTGTTTAATATCTACTATAAACCAGGCAACAAAGTATGCATTTTAAATTTGTTATCTCATTGCATACACCTTGTATTTATTATCAACGATCTTTTAATCTTTACCAAAACTCTTTGAAGTAGGTTGTGTTCCTAGTATATGTATAAAGTAACTGAGGCATGAAGACCTGAGGTAATATGTCCAAGTTCACAGGGCAACAAAATGAAGAAAAGCAAAGAGAAAAGTAGTATGTGCTAGTTGTCATTTAAAAAAGATTTGTAGAAGCTACAATAAAACAGCTTAACTTACAGCCAATAGGACCCAATGTGGTCACATGGACATAAATAGCTGCAAGGGAGTCTGGGAAATGTAGTCCTTATCCTGGGTGTTTGTGTGTCCCACTAAATTCATGCAGGCTGTTACCATTGGAAGAAGGGGTAACAGATTTCACATTTCAGCAGGGCTGGGGTAATTGAGGCCTGGGGATGTTTTGCAGTTCCCAAAATGAAATTTGATCAGCAACAAATAATGGGACCTAGAAAAATAAGTGTTTATTGAATTTAGGGCTCAGATACCAATGCCCTTGAACTTTTACTCCACACATCAGTTCTGTTTATGGACTGCAACACATGGATCTAAGGTGTATATACTCAGAATCTGCTTCCAGGTCTTCTCTCAGGATGCCCATCCCTTCCTCATTCCTGGAGTTAACCCTCTGCCTCTTTCTGACTTGCATTTTGTAGGCTCTTGTTTAAGATAAGGAAGAATACAAATCTGTCCATGTCTCAAGGTCAAAAGTCAAAGAATGGCCTCTCCCCTAAAGAAGAGAGATAAACCTAATGACCTACTGGAATGAACTCAAGCTGGTTTTTTTTTTTTTTTTTTTTTTTTTTTTTGACCCAACTATAGTGAAAATAATTATGGCTACTGATTTCTAAGTACCTGCTATATGCTAGTCCCTGTGCTGGGCATTTTACATGCATCACTTCTTATCTACAACTCAGTTTTACCAATGAAGACAATGAGACTCAGAGAATTTGAGTAAGGTGCCCATGATTTCAAAACTACAAAGTGCTAGAGGACAAATTTGAACCCAGTTCTGCCTGGCTACTCAGAACCCTATTTCTGATTCTAACTAGCCAGGAAACTACCCATTATGCAGTTGATGTTTAACAGGCTGAATTTTTGCTATATTCATTTATTTAAAAAATATATGTAAAAAGCACCTACCATGTGCCTGGAAATCTGCTAAACACTGGGGATACAGAGAAGAACAAGACAGAGTTCCAGCCCTAACAGGGCTCATAGTCTCATGGGAGAACTCAGGCAATGAACAAATATGTCAATAAACCTACAAATTGATTTCAGATTGTAATAAGTACAACACAAATAAAAAACCGGGATAGTTTGTAGCTGGGGGTGGGAGGCAAGTGGGTAGTTATTGATAATGAAGTTCTGAGACCTGAAGAATGAGAAGAAAGCATCCATCAGTGGGTATAAGAGTATTCCAGGCAGAGGGAATGCCCTGTGCAAAGTCCTTGAGATTGAAAAGAGCTTGATATATTCTTGGAACTGACCTAAGTTTAGTGGGAGTGTTGTGGAAAGCAGGTCCCTGGCTTGCAATTAAGATTGAGTGAAAGGAATGAAATAGATCAAACAGTGCCATTAAAGGGAAATTGAATTTACCTTTTCATTTGCCTGGGATAGTCAGGTGAAATTAATAGTGCCCTTTTTTTTTAATTCTCAGAACTATTCTGACTTGAATGTTATGTCATATGATGTGTCAGTTAGCTACTGCTGTGTAACAAAGCAGCTCTCAATTGTAGTGGTGTAAAATGGTAAGCATAGCTCATGAATCTGTGGCTCAGCTGAGGTTTGTGCCAATCTGGGCTGGGTTCCCTAATGTGTCTGTGGTCAGCTGCAGGGCAGCAGGGCTGCTCTTTATCTGGGATTGACTGGCTGTTGGTTGGGATGATGGGAGGGACTGGGTCACCTGTCCCTCATCCTCCAGCAGGCTAGCTCGGGTTTGTTCTTATGGCAGCAGCAGGTTTCTACAAGAGACAGAAGTGTGCATGGCCACTTGACTCACAGGTTTAGAACTGATACAATGTTTTTGCCACATTCTATTGATTAAAGTAAGTCACATGGCTAATGCAGATTCAAGGGATGGGGAAACAGATCTATCTCTTGATGGAGAAACTGCACAGACAGATTGCAAAGGCTGTGATGGGAGAAATGAAATGTGCAGAAAAGTGGACCTTAAACACAAGTGACTACCACATATGATTACCTTACTAACAGGCTACATTGAGGAACTGGATATTATTATAAGTCGGGACTCTGTAAACATTTTTCTGTAGAGGATCAGATAATAAAGATTTCAAGCTTTGTGGATAATATGGTCATATAGTCTCTATTGCAGTGATTCAACTCTGTCATCTGTTGTCATACATGAGCAGCCACATACAAATCGCAAACAAATGAGTGTTCTAATAAAACTTTATTTACAAAAACAGGCAGCTGGCTGGATTTGATCCACAGGCCATATTTTGCTGGCTCCTGTTTTAAGCGTATTGAGAAACGATTAAAAACGTTTAGAAAGAGGAGTGCTGAAAGCAAATTTGAAAAATTCTCCCACACTGGAGAATGGATTGTAGGGTGGAGACAATGACAGAAGGATGGAGAGCCCTCAGAAGGCTGCTGTAGTGTCCAGGAGGGAGACGACAGTGGCCCTAGACAGATGATAACAACAGATAGGGGGAAATTAGATACATTAAAAATGCATGCCAAGGTGGAAATTAGAGGGTGCAGAAGGGTTGGATGTGGGTGATGCACAGTTGCAAAGTGGTGGGTGCCGATGACTGGGCGCAGGATGATGTCATCTGCCTAGATAGGCAAGGCTTGAGCATGGGTGGGTGACCAGAAGATGGGACTGAGAATTCTTCTATGTGTCAGAAAAAGCCTCAATACTGGAGATTCCTAGCAAGGTGAATGAATGGCCAAATGTCACTGGCTCTTGGTGGAGCCAATGACATTTCTGAGGTCAGATAGTGATTGGCAGTGAACCCCCAAGCTGGGACCCAGTCTGCAAAGCTTGTTCCCCTAGAAAGCATGGTTGCTTTTCAGTTGCTATCTGTCACCCAACTCCTTAAAAGAAAAAAAAAAAAAAGGAGAAAAACCTCCCCGGAGAATTTGTACGCAAGTGCAATGACTTGAGCGATAATTCGCCTCCATGAGGGCTGATGGGTATCTGGCTTAGCCCTGAATAGGGTCTTCAGTTTTTTGAAGCTTAAAAGAAAAAGAACGTTGAGCTCTGGGGCTTTAACATCACAAGGAAATAAAGTCCCTCACAGAATTAGAGGATCAGATAAGTTGAGACAAAAATAGAATTGCATAAAGTAAAAATGTCTATCTGAAATTCTTCCCCCTAACTGTTGGAAACAAGAAATAGCGGGTTGTGCTGGCAACTCTTATTCTGATGAATAGCGTCTGCCCGCTCATTCGGATTCCACGAGGCTCCTGATGAGAGAGAGGTGATTTGGGCGGGTGAAGAGGAATCTCCAAAACACGATTTTCCCTCTCCAGCCTCCAGAATAGATGCTCACTGGATAACCACAGAAAAGCCCCAGCTTCGTGCAGAGGAGATTCTGACCATGCAGGGCATGTCTGATAAACACCCAAAACAAAAGGAATTTTTTTGTTGTGTCTCTGGCAGCTTTGTTCCTTGGCTGCCAACTTCTTTCTTGCATTTTCCAGTCTTAGAAACAAAAAGGCTGTCTAGGATGGATAATGCATGCTGGCCTTTCATGCCCAAGTGCCAGCCTCCTTAATGACAGCAGAAAGGAGGCATGGAGAAGCATACATTCTGGGGTTAACAGACTGGGTTCAAATCCCACCTCTAACCTTGAGCAAGCATCTGTGCCTCTCAAAGCCTCAGTCTTCTCAACCTGACAATGGGGGTGATAATGGTAGGCACTCAGAAGATTGCTACGAGAATTCAATGAGATGAGCAAGGACACATTGCAGGTGCGAAATAAATGACCACCTTAATAATTCTTTTTCTCAGATCTAATAATCTGAAACAAAGATGGAAAGAATTGGGAAATAACATTTACAAAGAACTTGTAATGTGGTAGTCACTTCAAAAAACATATTTCAGGGGCTGGGCATGGTGGCTCACACCTGTAATTCCAGCACTTTGGCAAGCGGAGGTGGGAGGATTGCTTGAGGTCAGGAGTTGCAGACCAGCCCAGGAAACATAGCGAGACCCCATCTCTACAAAAAAAAATTTACAACATTAGCTGGGCATTGTGGAGTGTGCCTATGGTGCCAGCTATTTGGTGAACTGAGGCAAAAGGATCATTTGAGCCCAGGAGTTTAAGGCTGCAGCGAGATCTGATTGCATCACTGTGCTCCAGCCTAGGCAACAGAGTGAGACCCCTATCTCTTAATAAACGATGTACCAGGGATGAAGTCAACTTGATCGTGGTGGATAAGCTTTTTGATGAGGATTTTCACATAGATGTTCATCAGGGGTGATGGCCTGAAATTTCCTTTTTTTGTTGTGTCTCTGCCAGATTTTGGTATCAGGATGATGCTGACCTCATAAAATGAATTAGGGAGGAGGCTCTCTTTTTTTATTATTTGGAATAGTTTCAGAAGGAATGATACCAGCTCTACTTTGTACCTCTGGTAGAATTTGGCTGTGAATCCGTCTGGTCCTGGGCTTTTTTTGGTTGGTAGGCTATTAATTACTGCCTCAATTTCAGACCTTCTTATTGGTCTATTCAGGGATTCGAATTCTTCCTGGCAAGGCTGGTTCAACATACGCAAATCAATAAATGTAATCCATCACATAAACAGAACCAATCACAAAAACCACATGATTATTTCAATGGATGCAGAAAAGACCTTCGATAAAATTCAACACTCCTTTATGCTAAAAACTCTCAATAAACTAGGTATTGATGGAACGTATCTCATAATAATAAGAGCTATTTATGACCAACCCACAGCCAATATACTATTGAATGGGCAGAAGTTGCAAGCATTCCCTTTGAAAACCAGCACAAGACAAGGATGCCCTCTCTAACCACTCCTATTCAACGTAGTATTGGAAGTTCTGGCCAGGGCAATCAGGCAAGAGAAAGAAATAAAGGGTATTCAAACAGGAAGAGAGGAAGTCAAATTGTCTCTATTTGCAGATGACATGATTGTATATTTAGAAAACCCCATCATCTTAGCCCAAAATCTCCTTAAGCTGATAAACAACTTCAGCAAAGTCTAAGGATACAAAATCAACATGCAAAAATCACAAGCATTTCTGTACACCAATAATAGACAAACAGAGAGCCAAATCATGAGTGAACTCCCATTCACTATTGCTACAAAGAGAATAAAATACCTAGGAATACAACTTACAAGGGATGTGAAGGACGTCTTCAAGGAGAACTACAAACCACTGCCCAAGGAAATAAGAGAGGACACACACAAACAGAAAAACATTCCATGCTCATGGATAGGAAGAATCAATATCATAAAAATGGCCATACTGCCCAAAGTAATTTATAGATTCAATGCTATCCCCATCAAGCTACCATTGACTTTCTTCAAAGAATTGGAAAAAATTACTTTAAATTTTATGTGGAACCAAAAAAGAGCCTGTATAGCCAAGACAATCCCAAGCAAAAAGAACGAAGCTGGAGGCATCATGCTACCTGACTTCAAACTATACTACAAGGCTACAGTAACCAAAACAGCATGGTACTGGTACCAAAGCAGATATATAGACCAACAGAACAGAACAGAGGGCTCAGAAATAATGCCACATATCTACAACCATCTGATCTTTGACATACCTGACAAAAACAATCAATGGGGAAAGGATTCCCTATTTAATAAATGGTGTTGGGAAAACTGGCTGGCCATATGCAGAAAACTGAAACAGGACCCCTTCCTTACACCTTATACAAAAGTTAACTCGAGATGGATTAAAGACTTAAATGTAAGCCCTAAAACCATTAAAACCCTAGGAAAAAACCTAGGCAATATCATTCAGGACATAAGGATGGGCAAAGACTTCATGACTAAAACACCAAAAGCAATGGCAACAAAAGTCAAAATTGACAAATGGGATCTAATTAAACTAAAGAGCCTCTGCACGCAAAAGAAACTATCATCAGAGTGAACAGGCAACTTACAGAACGGGAGAAAAATTTTGCAATCTATCCATCTGACAAAGGGCTAATATCCAGAATCTACAAAGAACTTAAACAAATTTACAAGAAAAAAACAACCCCATCAAAAAGTGAGCAAAGAATAAGAACAATCACTTCTGAAAAGAAGACATTTATGAGGCCAACAAACACATGAAAAAATGCTCATCATCACTGGTCATTACAGAAATGCAAATCAAAACCACAATGAGATGCCATCTCACACCAGTTAGAATGGTGAGCATTAAAAAGTCAGGAAACAACAGATGCTGGAGAGGATATGGAGAAATAGCAACACTTTTACACCGTTGGTGAGAGTATAAATTAGTTCAACTATTTTGGAAGACAGTGTGGTGATTCCTCAAGGATCTAGAACCAGAAGTACCATTTGACTAGACAATCCCATTACTGGGTATATACCCAAAGGATTATAAATCATTCTACTATAAAGACATATGCACACATATGTTTACTGCAGCACTGTTCACAATAGTAAAGACTTGGAACCATCCAAATGCCCATCAATGATAGACTGGATAAAGAAAATGTGGCACATATACACCATGGAATACCACATAGTCATATAAAAGGATGAGTTCATGTCCCTTGTAGGGACACGGATGAAGCTGGAAACCATCATTCTCAGCAAATTAACACAGGAACAGAAAACCAAACACTGCATGTTCTCACTCATAAGTGGGAATTGAACAATGAGAATACATGGACACAGGGATGGGAACATCACACACCAGGGCCTGTCGGGGGTGAGGGGCTAGGGGAAGGACAGCATTAGGAGAAATAGCTAATGTAGATGACCAGTTGATGGGTGCAGCAAACCACCATGGCACGTGTATACCTACATAACAAACCTACACGTTCAGCACATGTATCCAAGGACTTAAAGTATAATTAAAAAACAAACAAACAAAAAAAACGATGTCATAAGCTTCTCATATAAATATCCTATGAGATGAGTGTGTAAAAAGGACAGAATGAGACAAAGATTTCCAGGTCCTGTCTAGGACTATAAACCCAAAACATAACAGGTAAAACCCAGCATATACCGAGTTGTTCAAACTGAAAATATCTTCCAGATTAGGTGTCAGCAAATTAACGGCCAAATCCAGCCCGCTGCATGTTTTTGTAAGTTTTTATTGAAACACAGTCACTCCCATTCATTTGCATGTTGTCTGTGGCTTTCAGGCTACAGCACTAGAGTTAAGTAGCTTTGACCAAGACCCTCTGGCCTGAAAAACTGAAAATATTTATGAACTGAGCCTAATTTGCAGATAGTTTTCTGGATCCCTGGTCTAGAGTAATAACGGTAACGATCCCACTACCTGTTGAGGGCTTACAGGTGCCGGGCACAGTGCAGACCCTGTTAGATGCTCTCCCAGCAGTCCCAAGAAGCAGGCACTATTATTACTCCCCCTTAGGGATGTGGAAGCCAAGGCACAGGGAGGTGAACAGGGATGGAGGCAGGAAACCACACAAAGGCAAGATTTGCACCCAGTTCCAGTCTGGCTCTTCCACTTTACCCTTTTGCAGGAGGAAGACATAGATTTAGGGTCTGGTCTCGATCACATGAAAAGGGCTAAACTGTTATTCTCAGCTTTGCCACTCATTAGAATCATCTAGGGAGCTTTAAAAACTAGGGTCCCCTCCTTTCCCACAACCAGAGAGTTTGACTTAATTGGTCTGGTCTGGAGTAAATATTTTTTACAGCTCCTCAGGTGATAGTAACATGCAGCAAAAGATGAGATCCACTGGGCTAAAGAAAGGAAACAACTAGGGTCCCAAACCCCAGCATGATGGAGAGACCACTGAGCTCAGGACCCTTCTGCATGGGTACTGTTGAACATTCACGGTCAGCCCTCTGATGGTGGCTGGTGTCATGGAGGTAGGGAAGGACGCACCAGTCCTGAGTGAGGCCCCATAGCATCTCCCTCCTCTGATGCAGTGGCCCCAAGACACAACAGCCAGCCTTGTGTGGGGTAGGTTTAATTAGTATTAGGGTACCCCTAAAGAACTGGGGAAAAAATCACTGTTTTAATTTTAGCCCAGCAGAATTCACCAACGTGCTCTCCTATAGGGATCAAGAAACTCACTTCTCTTTGGAAACAATGACGTTAACAGAGAAGGTATACTAAATGCCTTCTGTCATTTTTGATCTTATTTAATCCTTGAAGCAACTCTGTGATGGGGGTTCCATCATTAGCCATGTTTTACAGATGAAGAAACTGAGGCCCAGAGAACGGAGGCAATGTGCCCAATTCTTCCATTTTTAAACGACACCGTTTAAAAGGCTGGAACGTGGGTCTCCAGGCTCCCAGCCCCAGGAACATTCTTAGCACAGGAGGCGTCTCTGAAATGCCTCATGCATTGTCTCCATGGCTCAGGAAGAGCTTTGTTTCTGGGAATGTGCGCTGAAAAATAATAGAACAAGGCATTTCTTTCCCCCTTTATCGAGGCCCTCAGTGTGTTCTCCAGAGAGAACTAAGTGATCAGGAAAAGGTTACTCTGCAGCAGGGCCCCCTCGCTGCCATAGGTCTAATAAAACAAAACCCCCGCCAAATTAGGGGCGTATTTCATCTAATGGGAGGAAATATATGTGGCATTTCTGCCTAGCGGTTGACCGGCCGCATTTATGCGCAGAGAGAGGGTTCAATACATCACAGGGCAGTTATGCGCCGCTTAAGTGGCCTCTCGGGCGGGGGGAACGAGAAGAAAAATCTCACACCCTGGTCCCTGTCTTCTTACATTTCCACTGCCTCGCTCTGGCTCCAGCACTTCTAAGGAGTATCTCGAGGTTTGGGCTCAGCAGAAAGACCCGGGACAATTCCAAACCCTGGATTAGTTCCCCGCTGAGCTGCTCACTAGTTCTGTACCTTTGGATGGGCCACAGCTCCTCTCTGAGCCTCAGCTTCCTCATCTGTGAATGAAGAGGTTGAGGATCAGTGTCTTCAAACTGGACTCAGCAAGGATGTAGAATTTAGGGGAGAGGGCTGATTTCTGAGACCACCTTGAGGAGCAAATAATACCTAAGAGTTGAAGCCTGGCCATCCACTAGAATCCTGCTTGTGTCTGTATAACTCAGGGGTGTCCAAACTATTTGAACTCACACCCTAAAAAATACAAACATATGCACAAATACATATAAACATACCTATATAATAAATACACATGCTTATAAATCGCAACCATGCACTACTGTATTCATAGATTAAGTACCATATAAAACAGACACAAAGATGAAGTTTTTAAAGGAAAAGCTAAACTATATCCAGTTCTACTAACATCATCATCATTATTATTATTATTATTATTATTATTATTATTATTATTTTGAGACGAAGTTTTACTCTTGTCGCCCAGGCTGGAGTACAATGGCAGGATTTCAGCTCACTGCAACCTCTGCCTCCTGGGTTCAAGCAATTCTCCTGCCTCAGCCTCCCAAGTAGCTGGGACTACAGGCACCTGCCACCACAACCGGCTAATTTTTGTATTTTTAGTAGAGACGGGGGTTTCACCATGTTGGGCAGCCTGGTCTCGAACTCCTGACCTCAGATATCTGCCCACCTTGGCCTCCTAAAGTGTTGGAATTACAGGCGTGAGCCACCTCGCCCAGCCAAGTTCTATTAAAATTCTAGCACCACCTCCCACCCCTGAGACACCCAATTTCCTTTATCCTCCTCTACTTGTTTCTTTCCCATAGAACTATCACATTCCAACATATCCTATAGCTTGTTATTTATAACTTTTGCATTCCATGGGGCCGTGAAACCAGGCTGGAGGGAAGGGAAGACCAGGTACTGAACCTCTACAACTACAGGTTCCTCCTCTTAACCCGTATACTTCCCCAGAAGTGGGTCTCAAACAAGTTCCTGTAAAACTGGGAAACCAATTTGAATGCATTAAGAGAATGTGCTGGGAGCCATTTGGGGAATAATCTGGAGACATTAACTCAGAAGTAGATTCTGTCCAAAGCTGTATATGGGTAATTGCATTGATCTTACAAAAGGAGCTCTAGAGCTCGGAGTATATATTTAATGAGACAGAGAGAATGTGCTAGCCAGACCTATTAGGTGCAGTCACATCCACTGTCTTATTTAATCCTCACAACTACTCGAGGAAGTGGGTCCTGTTAATATTCCCATTTTAGAGAGAAGAAAACTGAGGCGAGTCACTAAGCCCAGCAGTCCAAATTCAAACCCATACCTGTCCAGTTCCACGCCATTTCCCTGTTGCAACATCTCTCAGCTGACACACGCGAGGCCCAGTGGCTGTGTTGGGAGCTGGGAGGGTCTGTGTGTGTGGGAGGCTGACATGTTATCGTCTGGGCTTCTGGGCTTGGGCGTTGGCTGGGGTTCAGGCTCTGTGTTGGCTGCAGCTGGAGGAGGAAGAGCCCACTGATTTAGGGCCCATCTGGATGGACAGCCGACAGGAACCAGGCTGCTCCGGACACTTGGGGAGGGTGATAAGCATGGCCCCTGGGTGCCCCTGCATTCCTGGCCAGTGATGCTTCAGGGCAGGCAGCTGCGGGGAATGCCTCAGTAGATTTTCCTCTCCCCGAAGCCCTCCCTGCTGGCTGCGGCCTCCCGAGGACCCCAGGAATCAACAGTGACGCTTTGCTCCAGAGAGCTCTGACCTCACCCCACCCAGGCTACAAAGGCTACGGACCTGGAGGATGGGCTTGGGAGTGGGGGAGCTGCTCCTCAGAGACAACCTGAGCTTAGGGACAAGGAATATGGAACAACATCTCTGCACCCCTGCGGGAGACATTTCCTAACCACCTTCTGCTTGTTTCATGAAAGACAGGGCCCCTCCCAACTTTATTCTGCTCTCTATGCTGCACAAAGTCTTTCTCAAACCCTCATCTGACTATATCCCTTCTGTGCCTACAGCCTTCCATGGCTCCCTGCTGCCCTCAAGTGAAGTCCAAACCCTTTTCTCCTTTTGGCTGGAAGATCTGGCCCCTGTTGACCTCCATGCCTCCTTCTTCCATGACCTTCCAACCCCCACTCTTTTCAGGACCCCGTCCCCCATGATCTTCAGTACTATAAAACCACATTCTGGTCCTCCAGCACTCCTGTGGTCTGTCCACCACTAGGCTATTACACATGCTGATCCCACCACCCCCAATCCTGTTCCTCTCACCTTCTTCTGAGTCCACCTATCCTCCGAGAAGTCTACCCAGCCCACATCCCACCCCTACTGGCTCTGGGGCCTCCTGGGGGCTTCCCTCAGCAGCCCTGATCACTCTGGGTGGAACTGTCTGTTTCCCCATCCATCGCCCCACTAGACTGGGGCAGGGTGGCGCATGGGACAGGGCTGGTGCCTGCCTGCTTCTTCACTATTTCACCCTCAGTGCCTAGCATAGGGCCTGGCACACAGTGGGTGTCCAATAAATACCCTGTGGTTGGCAATGTGTGGCACAGACCTCGTCTATGGTGACAACTCCAGTTTGTAGCACACCCCTGCCCCAGTGATAGAAGTAGCAGTAGCCATAGTAACCATCACTTATAGTGAGCTCTGGGGTGTGCTGGCATTTTTCCAACACTTTAAATAGTCACTACTTTCATTTCCACCTTATGAGGCAAGTACTATTATTAGTCCCAGTTTACAGATGAGGAAAGTAAAGCCCAGAGAGGGTAAGTGACTTGTTTAAGGTCACACCGCTGTCAAAACACAGATACAGGCAGGCAGATTCCAGAGTCCCTGCTATCACCACTCGCAACAAGACCAAGGAGCTGGGACAAGCTCTTGGTGATGAAAAGACATGACACTGAGGCTAGACTGCATTGAACAAGCTAAGTGTCAGGAATCCGGCAGAGAGTCTACCTCTGTGCCCAGCTTGGGTGGCTGCCAGAATAGTAGACTGGAGTGTGATGACTGATCACCCACCACAGCCCCAGGCTGTGAGATCCCCTAAGGGTCCACCTGCCCTGTGAGCGCTTAGCTCATGGCCTGGCCACACTGGAAGAAGCTTGACTCCATCCTCGGTGGGAAAGCCACGTGGATAACAGGTAAAAGGTTGGCCTCCGGTTCAAACTCCAGCTTTGCCACCAACTGGCTCTCTTCATCCATTTTGTGCTGCTATAATCAAATACCCCAGACTGGGTAATTTATGAAGAAAAGAAATCTATTTCTCACACTTCTGGAGTCTGGGAATTGTCCCACCTCTTACTACTGTCACAATGGCAACTAAATTTCAACACGGGTTTTGGAGAGGACATTCAAACCATAGCACTTGTTGCGTGACCTTGGACAAGTTATTTAACCTCTCTGAGCCTCAGAGCCTTCCGCTGTCAGTGGGGATACTACAAGTGTCCTAGTGGGGCTTGGGGGAGGATTAAATGAGTTAATCCTTATGCTAATCCAGAGTTGGCCGTTTTGTGTGTGCTAGAAATGGCTAAGTTGCCATTTTTTAAATGTTTGTCCTTTGCCCTCTCAAGGGCTGGTCATATCACATATTCCAATTACTCTCTGGGCAGGTGGACTTCTATTTCTCCTAGGAAGACAAACACATGGGTGCATGGGTCTGCAACCCAACCCTGTCCCATCCCGCTGTTTGACCTTTTCCCAGTAGCTTGCAGTCTCTGGGTCATAGTTACCCTAACTCTACAAGGAGAAGGGAGCCAATGCTCTCCGAGGGTCCTCCTAGCTCTGAGCTGAACCCCTGACTGTCCCATCAGGACCACATGATCTCTAAGGCAGTGAGGTGATGGTCTCCGTGGAGATGGCTCAGATCTGGGCCCTGTGCAGGAAGAGGGAGGCACCAAGAGCAGGGATTGGCAAGGCTCCCTTGTCTGTCAAGGTCTTGGGCACTTTTGGTTTCAGCCGGCACTGAGCCAAGGCCAGGGGCAGACAGCCCAGGGCTCCAGCTGCCTCCTGCCTGCTGTCCTGTGCTTGGCTTTATGAGGCCTGTCCGGCTCCCTCCGGGGCTCATTAGCTGGGCAGCCAGCTGGGGCCCAGGCAGCTCTGTTCCCACCAAGTCCTGTGGGAAAGTGCCACTCAGCACCTTCTCCACCCCAGGAGGGACAGTGCCATTAAACCTGTCCCTTCCCAAGGGTAGGGGGTCAGGCAGGCCTGGGAAGGGCCCTGGGAAAGGCTGCGTGTCCCCAGCCTGTTTCTTATTCCTCTAACCTTTCTCCTGTCAGCTCTGCTTTTCCGACAGCATGAGACCGGGCACGGGGCCACACAGACCGGGGCTCATTCTTGGCTCGGCCACTGGCAAGCCGCAGCTCCCTAACCAAGTGCCGGCCCCTCTCTGAGCTCCAGGTCCCTCATCTGTAAAATGGGCATCATAATTCCTAGCCTGGAGGTTGCCTGGAGGGTTGAAAAGACATGACAGTGAAGGCGCACAGGTTTACATGGGGACTGGCATATTGAGTATGCTGGACGGAAGGCCCTTCTTCCTCCTCCGCTTCTTTTTGGCTTCTCTCTTTGTTCTTGCCTCATTATTCTAGGTCCCTACAACCACTGATCTTCCTTCCCTGAGAGCAGAGGGATCAGCGTCTGCTTGCTTTGGCCTAGAAAAGTTCTCCTTCACCTTCCTCTGGGTTTTTACTTCCCCTCTTATTTCTCTCTCTCTCTCTCTCTCTCTCTCTCTCTCTCTCTCTCTCTCTCTCTCTCTCTCTCTCCTCTCTTTCTCTCTCTCTCCTCTCTTTGTTTGTTAATCTCTTAACAATCTATCCAACATTGGTTTTATCCTTCTTTTCTTGATATGTTGGTGAATTCACAGCTTCTAGTTACTTAGGGAATTTTTCCTTCTGTTGCAGCACACCCCCTGTATACACACACACACACACACACACAAAATAATGTCTATCATCATGGGGCACTTGACCACTTACTTCCCAGGACCAACAGGCAGTCATCTGGGTGGGAGAAGGGACAGGGACCACGCTTCTCACAAAAGCAAGACTTTTGCTGTGCTCCCAGGGCTCCATGAACACTGTGTGTGAAGCTGATGTGGTCTGCCATCAGACTGTACCCCACTCCCCAAGGGTAGAAGTCACAGTGTGATTCCTGGGAAGGCATTGCTTCTTATCTATTACTTCATTCATATATAAATAAGACGTGTTTGCACTTCCGAGGTGCACCCCCGCCCCGAGGAAGAGGGATGCAGTCGTGTAGTAGACGCCTTCCACTCCCTTGCAGAGCAGCTGGGGAGGACAAGACACAGGCACACAGAGACAGAGCAGCTTTAGAGCTGGAAAGGAGGGAGGGGATCAGCAAAGGTTTCTGGGACAGGGGTGCAAGCTGGGACACAAAACCACCCCAAAGGAAGGACGGGGGCAAACGTGGCAGCACAGGTAATGCCAGGGGACAGGGTGGTGCACTGTGTGGCTATGGAGCAGTGTGACGACGGCTGCAGGGCAGGATGTAGCCATAGAGGGCCATGAGAGGGACAGAGCAGGTGTCAAGAAGTTATAGGGAGAGCACAGGAAAGACAATTTGAGGCCGCTCTGGGGAAGACCTGGAAAGCCAGGTTAAGGTTCCTTCCTTTGCAAAAATGTTCCCAAATATCACCCAAATCATTTCACCCTTTCCAGATTCATTGGTCGGTGAAAGTTCTGGCGCAGATGTTTCTTTGGTAAGATCCTGCAGATAGTCACTCCGGCAAGCCATTTTCCTCTGCAAACTAACCCAGGAACAGAAAACCAAACACAGCATGTTCTCACTCATAAGTGGGAGCTGAACAATGCAAACACATGGACACAGGGAAGGGAACAACGCACTGGGGCCTGTCATGGGTGTGGAGAGGGAGAGCATTAGGAAAAATAGCTAATGCTTGCGGGGCTTAATACTTAGGTGATGGGTTGATAGATGTAGCAAACCACCATGACACATGTTTACCTACGTAACAAACCTGCACATCCTACACATGTACCCCAGAACCTAAAATTAAAAAAAAAAAAGAAAAGAAAATTTAAAAAAAAGAAAGTCACTCCAGCGACTCAAGCCTCCATTACCCCACCTGTAAAATGAGAACACTAATAACAATAGTATGTATTAGTGTGAGTTCTCCAGGGAAACAGAATATATCTAGATACGAAGAGATTATTTTAAAGAATTGGCTCACGTGACTATGGAAGCCGGGAAGTCTCAGATCTGTAGTTGGCAAGCTGGGGACCAGGAGAGTCAATGGTGTAGTTCCAGTCCAAGTCCAAGTTCAAAAAGGCAGGAGAAAACTGATGTCCCAACTGGGAGACAGTGAGGCAGAGAGAAATAATCCTTTCTTACTCAGCCCTTTATTCTATTTAAGCCTCCAGTGGATTGGAAGAAGTCAGTCCACCAATTTGAATGTTAATCTTACCCAGAAACACCCTCACAGACCCAGTGAGAGAAACATTCCACCAAATATCTGGGCCCTCTGTGGCCTGGTCAAGTTGACATATAAAATTAACCATCGCGTAATATGTTCTAAGAAAATTACACAGGACCAGGGAGATGAGCGTTATGTTCCCAGGATTCGGATGCCAAACGGTTCTGCCATTTGAGCATCATGGGGGCTTGGACAGGTCACAGAGGCCAAGGGTTGGCAAACAATGGCTCTCAGGCCAAACCTAGCCTGGCCCCTCTTTTTGTAAATAAAGTTTTATTGGGTCACAGCTGCACCCATTCATCTACATATCGTCTGTGACTGCTTTCACACTAAAACGACAGGGTTGAGTGGTTGCAACTGAGCCCATATGGGCTGCGATGCCTAAAATATTTACTATCTGGTTCTTTAGAGAAAAGGTTTGCCCATTCCTGACTTAGACACACGGTGCCTTGGTTTTCTCATTAGTAAAATGGATACAGCCATAGGACCTTCCTTGTAGAGTCATCGGAAGAACTCAGTGGGGCTGGTGAAGGGCCCGGCACGTGGTGTATGCTCAACAACTGGTGAGGTGGTGGTGGGGCTGTGACTGTATTTTCGGGTGCTGGTGTGACCACTAGTCACAGTGATCAGATGAAACAATATGAAGGTTTGAGGTTTGCCTCCAGCTCTCTGTGAATGGACCTTGCCAAGGAGGGTGAGGTGACCGGCCCCAGGCCCAGCTGGGATCCTTTCCAACACATAAGAGTCATTCCTGGGCATCAGACATAAAAGGCTGACCGGGAAGTCAGGCCAAGCGTCCATAATCGCCTGTAATTTGGACTCAGCCTCTTGAGGCAAAAGGATTTTGTCAAAGGCTTTTCACGGTCCAGTACCCCTGTAACCCAAGGTCGCACGGATCGAGTCCTCTCTGACACATATTTATTATCAGGTGGAAATGGCACTTGGGTTTGTCCCAAGCTGTGTGCAGATGCTGTTTCGGGCCACTGCCGAGCTCCCTAGCCAGCAGCGTTGGCAGAAATGTCGCTGAGAGGAGCTGGCAGTGGGGAGGGCTTGTAAGTTAATGGCGATGTTCTGGGAAAGAGTAGGCAGGGGCTGTGCTACATGGCAGCTGTGCTACATGGCAGCTGTGCAATTTACCTTCAGGCCAGGATTTAACCTGAGCCTCAGTTTCCCTACCCGTAAAATATAGATAATAAATGCCTATAAAATGCTTCACACTTTGCCTGGCCCATGGTGAGCTCCTGACCTCTTTGCAGTTGCTACGCTTTATTTGTACTAACAACTCCCTCCTCACATCTGGACCCACAAGTGAAACCACAGCACAGTGGGTAAGAGATTGGGCTCTGGGATCAGCCAGAACTCAGTTCCAATGCCTGATCTGATGCTTAGTAACTGTATGACCTTGAGCAATCAACCAACCCATGACTGGGTCTCACCTACAGAAGAAGTTAATAACAACATCACCCTCACTAGGAGACAGAGAGCTCTAAACAAGGCACAGGCTTCAAAGTGGCCACCACGCAGTGGGGGCTCCAGAAATGTCCATTTCCCAGGTCAAAGGAAACCAGGTTCAGCGTAATTCCAAAAGGAATCAAAGAAACCAAAATGGGCAAAACCCACAGAAACAAGAATGTGCTCAGAAGGCACTAGTTTGCCCAAAGAAAGAGAGATGCGTTCTGTACTTTCTCTGAGGGGGCTGCTAAGAGTCATGGTAAGTCCATGTCTCAGAGGGAACCCAGATGATACTGCAGTGTGGTGAATGGCCTGGGGTCTAAGCTCGATGGATTGGAGTTCTAATCCTGTCTGGGAGAAACAAAACAAATTGCTTCACTTTCTGAGACTCTGTTTCTCGTTTCACTTGTTTATTCCTCATTTTACCAAATGTTTTCTTAAAGGCCTACTGTGTACCAGGAACCACCGTGGCTAATGGAAATATAGCAGGGAACAAGATGGACAAAGTCTCTGCCCACTTAATGCGTGAGTCAGACAACAAATAAGTAAATGAATAAATACTGATGATAATATGACTGTGTTAAGGAAAAAAAAGCAGAGTAAGGGGATTAAAGGGGAAGAGGTGCTGTTTTAGATTTGGTGGTCAGGGGAGATCTCTTTGCAGAAGTAGCAATTGAGAAAAACAGGGATAGTAACAGTACTAACTTCAGGATGTTGTCAGACTTTAACAGGTAAGTAGATAAACCTCTTACCACATTGCCTAGCGCATACTAGGCACTACGTGCATATATGGGTTGGGTAAAAGATGGATGGATAATGGATAGATGGATGGATGATGGATGAATGAATGAATGGAAGGATCTATTGATGGGTAGATAGTAGATGAATGGATGAGTAAGTGGATGGATGGACGGATGGACAGGTGGATGGATACATGAATTGGTGGATGATAGATGGATGAGTGAATGGGTGGACAGATGCATAAATAGATGGCATATCTGTGAGAGACCCAGTGGGAAATAAGTGGTATTCTCAAACGGCTTCACTGGAAAGATGTTAATCAAAGAACTATATGCAGAGATACGGGCAGAACTTAGGGACCTAACAAGAGATGTTAAGACACACAGGTACTAGCAACGGAGTAACATGCTGGCACTCCTGGTCTTGAAGGAAAGAGGGTGGGAGAAATGTTCCTAGAACCTGCACCAGGGCCTTATAGGAGCTATAACTGTAGGTGGAAAATCACAGCCACTGCCAAAACAAGAGCCCAGAACGGAGGAAGTGGGCAATAAAAACTACAGCCTCACTCCCTTCCATTCTCTCATCTCCTTTTGGTGCCTTCCATTGACCTAGCTCACCTGGAAGCCCTTAGGGAGGGAGCCTGGGTCGTGCAGCCCACAGAGGAGGGCCTCTTGTATTCTAGCAGAATACAGCAGAGCAAAGAGGGATAGAGAGAAGATCTGGAAAACAAAAGGAAAATAATCAGAAAATGAGTAGATGAATAAATGAGCAAATCAGTCTGGAGGCTGCTAAATCAGCAGAGAGGGCGCTGTGACAAGTGGATGTCCCATCCCAGGTCACAACCCTCCTTGTACATTTCTTATTAGTCAAAAAAGAGAGCATACTTTCAATTTTAAAAGCAGGTAAATCCTAATAACTGATCATAATGAATGTCTATTTCTCAGTTATTTCACTGTCCGATGCAAGTCAGGGGCTGTTCTCTGAGAGACGACACAAGGAATCATCCCCTCGCTTGCTAGAGACTCCGCCATTTTTAATCTAGGAGATGCATCTGGCTTTTAATTTGCCTCAACCTGAAAGTGATCTGTCACTTCCTCTCACATTCTACCCCCCGGAAGTAGCCACATGACCCTGCCTAGAAGCAAGGAGGCTGGGAAATGCAATTTCCTTTTGTGCCCAACAAGTGCAATCCGGTTTAGAGAAAGCAGCTAGCCTATCTGCTCCCATGTTGTTTCAGGACTCACAGCTGCCTGATGCAAAGAAAGAAAATCCAGTCTGCTCTGACCTCAGATGATAAGATTTAGGAACATGGATAAAAGCCTAAAGTTTGGAGTCACAACGACCTGGGCTTGAATCCAGTTCAGCTCCTTGCCAGTTAAATGAAACTAGACAAGTCACTGCAATTAGTTTCAGTGTCTCTAAAGTGGAAAATAATCAAGGCTTTGACAGTTGTCTAGCACAGCGCCTGGCACGGAATATGTACTCAAAGTTTTGTTGAGTGAGTTTACAAATGGACTTATAAGGATTGCAAATGGTGGGGCAGGTGAAGTGCCTTACACTGGAGGACACATCCCGTGTGAGTGTCATCACAGTGTGAGTGTCATCTCCACCAGTGTGAGTGTCATCCCATAAGCCATTGGCTCCCTGGATCCAGAGACTTCCTGCTTGCAGGGAGAAGCTGATAATAGCCCCAGAGGGGAGGAGGGATGCTTGCTGAGACCACGTTTTACGATCCAAAAATAAGGATGAGGGCTATTTCCCTGATTTGTGAATTTCTTTATGTGCAACATCTTACATAGGTATAAAACTGACATTGCATTTAGTTATTCATTTTTCAAATGGCCTTTAGTGTAAAGAATATGACTATGTGGCAGGCTGGGAGAAGCAGATTCCACTCACTGCTGTTGATGGAGGCTCTTCCCTGGCTGCAGGCTTGGCCAGGGCACTCATGTCCTGGAGACATCCCCAGATAAAGATACTCAAGGGTGGGCTAGAGGCTGTGGTCTAGTGGAAAGCGAGGACTATGAAGTCTGAATGCCTGGGTTCTGACTCATGCCCCCATTCCTCAGCTGTGTGGTTTCAGACATGCTACATAACCTCTCTCTGCCTCAGTGTTCACTGTGAGAACTACACTGAGTTTGTACATATGAGTACTCTAGTATGGGGCCAGGAAGATAGGAAGTGCTCAAAAGAAAGTGAGTTTATTAGAGAAGGGTGAGTCCTTTTGCTTAAATATTCATTCAACAGACCTGAACTGAACACCCATAGGGCGCTGCTTACCAGGGTGAAAAAGACGGGCGTGATCCCTGAGTGCACAATCTGGACACAGGGATGGATATGGAAGGGAAAATTCCACTGATGCATCTTTAACTGCAACTCCAAGGAAAAGTCTGGAGTGAGATGTGGCTAGAGTCCCAACAGGCCCCAGATGGCTTTCAGGATCATGGATCCAAAGGCTCATTGTCAGAACCTGCAGGGACATTTCAGGAGGCAGTGCCCCTGGCCAGTGTATGCTTGTGACATCAGAGCAGAGACCCCAGGCATCAAGGCCACAGACTCACAAGCCAGCAGAGGCATGGCCAAGCAGCAGAGGTTGAGATGGAAAGGACTGGACGATGGCTCAGTTACACCAGCTGTGAATCAAGGCCTGCTTTCTCCATTCACTAGGCTCTTACCCAGTTGAGGCCCTACTGTAACCTGTCTCCACCTCTCCAAGTGCAGTGACTCTCAAGGGAACTTCAGGCACCCAAGATACAGGAGAGGATGTTCTAGGCACATCGGTGTCCTGTAGGCCAGTGAGGGGAGCAAGCAAAACAGAGAGAGAGCCTGGGTTGGGAGTCAAAGACCAGAGCTCAAGTCCCAGACTCCCTGTTTGCTATGCAACCTTTGAGAAGGAATTTCTCTGGGTGCTCAGTTTACCTATCCATACAATGGAAATAACCCTTGTGAGGATGGATGAAGCAAACCATTTGAAAGGACTGTAACTGAGTAAACTTTTGTCAAAGGCAGCAGAGTATTTCGTGAAGAGGCAAGACCAGGCTCAGGAGTGGTGCTGGGCTGGATTCTAAACCCAGAGCCACTAGTTACCCACCATATGGCACTGGGTACATCATCAGTGCTTATCCTCTCTGGGCCTCAGTTTCTCCATCTGTAAAATTGGAAAAATTGAAGCAGTACCTGCATCTTTGGTCTGTTGTGAGGTTTAAAAGAAATCCTAGACCTGGCACGGTGGCTCACGCCTGTAATCCCAGCACTTTGGGAGGCCAGGGCGAGAAGATCACGAGGTCAAGAGATCGAGACCATCCTGGCCAATGTGGTGAAACATGAATCTACTAAAAATACAAAAAGTAGCTGGGCATAGTGGTGGGCACCTGTAGTCCCAGCTACTCGGAAGCCTGAGGCAGGAGAATCGCCTGAACCTGGGAGGTGGAGGTTGCAGTGAGCCGAGATCACACCACTGCACTCCAACCTGGGGACAGAGCGAGACTCCATCTCAGGAAAAAAAATAAAAGAAGGAAAGAAATTCTAGATCAAAAACACACAGCACAATGCCTGGCAGAGATCCAGGGCTCTGTGAGTGGTAGGCAATATGCAGTTAACAGTCAACAAATATTTTTGAGCACTTACTAAATGATGGTTGTCTTTATAGGCATTTGAGCTAGAGCAGGGGACAAAACAGCTCTCACAGAGCTTACAATCAAATGGGAGAGGTCAGCACAGACAAGACAGAAAAAGCTGTATAAGAATGCAAATGAAGGTAAGTGCTTTGGGGGAAAATAAAACAGGTGAAATGGAATCTTGGTTGGAATATCAGCGGGATGTCCAGGAAAGACCTCCATGAGAAGGTGACATTTAAGAGCTGAAGGCAGTGAGCAAGCGAGGCTCAAAATCACCTGGGGTGAAAGCAGTCCAGGCAGAGGCACAACCAGTACCAAGGCCCTGGGATGCATTGCAGGGGCCATGAAGCAGGGAGGAAGCAAGAGATGGGGTCTGGGAGGTGATGTGGTAGATTAGGCAGGATTTTGTGGGCCATGATAAGGGCTTTGGCTTTTATTCTGAGTGAGGTGGGAGCTGTGGAAGGATTTTGAGCATGGTAGTAACATGAGTTGATATGTTCTGAAAAGAGATCTTCAGCTGATGTGTTGAGTACAGGCTAAGGGTGCAAGGCTGGACACAGGGACACCATTAGAAGGCCATGATCTAGCAAGAGGTGATGGTGGTAACTGTTGCGGAGTGACTGTTATCATTTCCTGGCTTCCCAAGTCATTGCACTCATGTCAGCATACTTGGCTCATGGTAGGTGCTTCTTCCTAGTAGTTGGGAGCCTGTTGGCTGATCCTGCTGGAGTAGCTGACCTCCACCCCATCCCCCTGCCAGAGTCATGTCTCCCATTCCCCTCTCCCAGACATTTTTCAGCCGCCTCCTTCACTGCAGCCCAGCCAAGCTGAGGTGTCAGCACCTTTAATCATCCTTGGAGCCAATCTTCCCCTTCCCCTTAATCATAGAAGCCAGCTTGCCCTGGCCCCATTCCAACTTGTCTACATCTGTCTGAGACTGAGGGGCTCAGAGTGAATTCCAAATGCTCTCCAGATAACCACAGAATTGTCCCAGCTTGAAGGAGCCTCAGAGAGCACCACGTTCGATACCATTTCAGATACAAATGAGGAATGGTGTGGGCAAGTGAGCACCTTGCTCACTGGTTAATTGCACTGTTGGTTAGTTGCAGAAACACCATTGGTTCCAGACTTAGCATTCTCCAGCTCCAGCTCAAATGGCTTCCACATTTTGAATAGTTTTTGCTTCCTCCAGTGGAAGCCCTCATCTCTCTGTTCCGCAAGCCAATGGCCTTCCCTCAGCAACCCTGAGAACTGCTGGGTTGTAACCACATTGGATGGTGACATGGGGTCCACTGTGATCCCCGATGTGCTTACCTCAGTTGGGTGTTGAGTGGCCAGAATTGTCTTTGTTCAGATCTACCTTGCAGGAAGAAGGGAACACCAAGGAAGCAAGATGGGAACCAGGGAACTCTAACAGGAACTGGCACTGGAATGTGGGAGGGAGCTGTGGGACCTGCCCCCAACTTCTTGTTACTTCCCAGGGCTGATGCTGGCATGGCACTTATCTGTCCAGATAACCAGAACTCTGTTCCCTGCACCCTCACTAACATGATGTCATCTTTGCCTAAATAACAGGCAAAACCAGGACTCCTGGTGTAGTTCTAATTCACATTCTCTTACTGGAGGTGAAGTTGAGCATCTTTTCACTTATTTCAGAAACATTTTCTTCTTAGTTTGTACTACTGTTTTATAAAGTAAAAAAGTTAGACCTCTTTCTGTAATACAAATCTTAAGTGCTTTCCTGGGTTTGTCTTTTTTATTTTGCATAGATTTTGCAATGCAGGTCTTTTAGTTGGATTTATAAACATTTTCTTCAAATATTCCTGGATCATATTTTTGTACCATCATTCATTCATTCATTTAAAAATATGTAATGTATATCCATTGTTTTCAGGACTGCAGAATGAAACAGGACAGACAAGGCCCTGCCCTCATCGGGCTCAGAATCTAGTAGGAAGACAGAAGATGAGCACATAAACTCATATTTACATAAGATACTTCCAGAGAGTGGCAAGCGCAATGATGAGAACAATAAAAAGTGACATCAAGGAAGGTCAAGGTTGAGAGAGGACCTGTATTCTATTATATTAGTTATCTATTGCCACATAACAAATGCCGTAAATTTAGCAGCTGAAAACAACACACATTTATTGTGCAATGGTTTCTATGAGTCAAGCGTCTGGCTATGACTTGTTGGCGTCTCTATTCAAGGCCGCATCAAGATGCTGGCTGGGCTGTGCTTTCATCCCAAGGCTCAGCTGGGGAGCAATCTGACTCCAAGTTCATTCAGGTTATTGGCAGAATTCATTTCCTTGTGGCTGTTTGATCAAGGGCCCAAACTTTTTGCTGGCTATCAGCTGGGGACAACCCTCTGGTCTCAGAGGCTACCTGCAGTTCCTTACTACATCAAGCCAGCAAGGAGAGTTTCTCCCTTGGTCCCTCTTTTAAGGGATTTTACCTGATTAATTCTGGTCCACTCAGAATACCTCCACCTTTGCTACACAGCATAACCTAACCATAAGTGTGACGCCCCGCTACCTCTGCCACATTTATTGGTTAGGAGCAAGTCAGTCACAGATTCCATCCCTACCCAAAGGTAGGGATAACAAAGGCATGCATGCCAGGAAGAGGAGAATTACTGCCGGCACCCTAGGGTCTGTCCACCACATGGATTGTGCCAAAGAAGGTCTTTCTGAAGAGATAAGCTAAAACGTGAACAATCAGAAGGAGGCAATTGTGCAAAGACATCGAGAAATGGTTTTCCTGGTAAGAGGGCACAGCAAGTGCAAAGATCCTGAGGTGATTATGAATTTGCAGAAAACTGAAAAGTTGGATATGACTGGAGAACATTGGAGAGGGAGATGGTAGGATGACCCAGTGAATGCAATACAATGCAATACAATTACATTAAATTCAATTACAGTGAAGAGAATTAGAGCCAGGACGGCAGAACTAGAAACCAGAAGACCTGACCTCAAGTCCCAGGTCTGCAAGTCTGGCCTGCAAGCCCCTAGTTGCAGAGTAACCCTAGACCACTCTCTTTCCTCCTTAACCTGCTCTTCCTCCTCTGTGGACTGAAAGGGACTGAGGCTAACGACCCTGAAGACCTTTCTAGCTTGAGCAACCCTAGAGTCTCCGATTAACTAAATGACACCTCCAGCTAATTAGCCAATAGTGCCAAGTTAATTAAGGCCTGGGAAAGTGATTATCTCAACCTCGTGCTTTCTCATGCTTCTTGGATATCATTGGAGGGAAAGCAGGGACTATGCAACAACAAAGAATCCAAGAATCACCCAGGGGAACAGGGGTGGGGGCTTTCAATCCCCTGGAATCAATGCACAGTATTGCTGACTCTCGCTGGAGTACTGTGGGTCTGCACAAATCATTAAGCCCCATTCTGTTGGCAGGATACTCGGTCTGAGGTCCAGCTTTCCTCACTGGAAATCCACACGGGGTTAGTTTGGCCCCATGAAGCATGGGGATTGAATTTCTCTGCTCATCCTTGTCATGGAAAAGCAGAAATGTGGTGGTTAGGAGTTTGGAATTTGTTGGGGATTTATTCTTTTTTTTTTTTTTTTGGTCAGTTTCAGAAAAGTCATTGACTTTCAGCGGATCTGAAGTGAAGGCCCTGGATGGAAGAACAGGGTGGGCCCCAATCAAAGTGGGAATGCATCCAAATTTATTTGCATCACTTTCAGGGAGAATATAAGCTATACCCTGTTGGGACAGAGACAGAAGGGAGGGACTTTTCATTACCACACAGTTGGTCCTGCTGTGTGGTCACCTTGAAGGTTCATGCTTCGAAAAGGAGCCTGAGTGAATGGGAGGTGCTGAGAAAGAATGCTAAGAATCAAAGTTCAGAATAGATAGTTGGGCGTTGGGCTGGGGTGCTGTCCAGCCACAGGGCTGATGGTCCCAGTATCCCTTCACTGCAACAGATGGGGAGTTTGGCTACAAAAAGAGTTCCTGTGTGTGGTCGGGCGCCATGGCTCACGCCTGTAATCCCAACACTTTGGGAGGCCAAGGTGGCCGGATCACAAGGTCAGGAGATTGAGACCATCCTGGTTAACATGGTGAAACTCCATCTCTACGAAAAATACAAAAAAGTAGCCAGGTGTGGTGATGGGTGCCTGTAGTCCCAGCTACTCAGGAGGCTGAGGCAGGGGAATCGCTTGAACCCAGGAGGCAGAGGTTGCAGTGAGCCAAGATCACGCTACTGCACTCCATCCTGGGTGACAGAGCAAGACTCTGTCTCAAAAAAAAAAAAAAAAAAAAAAAGTCTTCCCGTGTGTGATGACAATTGTTATTTTTTTTGGAAATAGATTTATTGTTTTTTTTTGTAAAATTGATGCTTTCCAATTGTATAAGAAAACAGAAGGGAGGAGGAGAGATGAAGATAGGGAGAAAAGACAAGCATTTAAAAGTACAAGGATGAAAGGAAAAACATCTTTTAGTGCCTCTGGTCTAGCTAGTCCCCCTAGAGTAGCTAGCCTCTTGAGGAGAACCATATTGTCCCACATGTACCTCCAGGTTCTCTGCTAAGGAGAAAAGATACTCCTACAGGGAAAAACATGGTACACTCCAGGACTCTCTTGGGAGGACCATCAATCCCCCATCTCCATGCATATCCAATTGGTTGGAACCATTTACAGCATAGAGAGGGAGGCAAGACCTGCTGTGCCCACCTTCCAACACCTTCAGGTCTGGTGCTATGTTATATAAATAGTGGGCTCTGCAATTGTGCCTGTGTCCACTTCCCATAGTCTTGGAGCTCCCCAGGAAGGAGAAAACAGGCAGAGTGTGGTTTCACAGAGTGGGATTCACAGAAGAAACTGCCAGAAGGAGACTGGGACAGGGCTGGAGGAGTGTGTCACAGGGATCTGTTTTTCAATCATGCTCTGGGCAAGCTGGTACCACTTTTTTCTAGTACTTAGAAAGGCAAGTGGCATCTGGATACCTGAATAGGGAATAATTTTCTCCTCACCATTTTTGTCTCTGATGAAAATCTCCTAATTAGAATCGGAGCTATTCAATTAGATAGGGCCAGAATGTACAGTGGCAGAATACTCCTCCCAGATACGCTCGATGTTCACAACAGCCTGAAGGTTTATCCTTCCTTGTTTTCTAAACTGAGAAAACTGAGGCCCTGGGAATTGAAGTGACCTCCCCCCTCCCCCGCCGAGGGTCCCTGGGTCAGTCCGTTGCAGAGAAAGAATAAGTATACAGACCTCCCCACATCTGGCCTTAGTTTTTCCCTCTCCAGCTTCATTTCCTACCACTCCTTCCCAAGGGCTTTGCCCAGCACCAGTTTTGAACCATGCATGCCTCACACCCTATACTTCCTCATCTTCATGCTGTTACCCATGCTATTTCTTCTCTTTGGAAGTTATTTTTCTGTTCTGGCAAGTTCCAACTTGTATTTGTAGAACTAGTTCAGATGTTCTCTGGCTGCCAAGATCTCAAAGTAAAATAACTCCTCCCCTGTTCTTGCACTGGATTTGTGCCATTTACATTTATTGTTGTAATCTCCTACTGTGTCTCCCCAACTACGTTGGTATGATTGCAGACTGCAGCCATGTCCTATTCAGTGATGCTTTCCTAGATATTTGCACAGGTAAGTATTTGTCAAATGAATGAATGAATAAATAAATGGATTGGATCTGTAAATATTCTCATAACTCCTTGCTAAAATGGCAACCATCATATTAAGCTGCCTCATTTAGCATCAGGCACAGACATAGAGACACTTGGGGGCCTGATGCCTGATGTCTTATCACAGTGATGCTCAGCTGAAGGATCCCAGATAACAATGCTCTTTATTCTGTTCCAGTGCCACGTGATCCCCCATTAAGCAGATGGAAAGGGCCTGTCTCACTCTCCTGCTTCCAGGAAAGTGATGTGCCCTCTCTTCCTTGGGTTGTCATCAGCAACATGATAAAGTAGATCGCTTTTCAATTATATCTTTTATAACTGAAATATTAATTATAAATATTTCTCCTAATTTTCTGATGAAATGTCCTTGTCTCAAAGTCCATCAACCTTAGAACCAGGAGGAGATTTAGATGATAAATGGCCAAGAATCTCTAGAAATTGCTTTGAGGATTCAAGGTGGTTTTCTAGATGTTGGCCTTAAGCCAGGACACTTTGGCACTTGTCTTCACAGTCGGTGACTTGCTGTATGACCTTGGACACATCAATTACCTCCTCTGAGCCTCTGTCTCTCCACCTGTAACATAAATGCATCGTCTACCTTGCAGGGCTGCTATGGCAAGCTCCATGCAGTGTCAGGCATGAACCAAATGATAGGAGCTGTTGTTGTTGTTGCTGTTGTTACAGAAGCTGCAGCCTGCCTGCCTAGATTTCACTGCTGGTCTTACTACTTCACCTCCTTGGTGAACTTAGACAAGTAACTTGATGTTTCAGAGTTCACTTTCTCAGTTGTGAAAGGAGTAATATTAATTTCATCTCATAGGATTGTTGTGAAGACTAGATGAGATATTACATGTAAACTAGTACATAGATTAGTGGCAGATGCAATAGGGAGTGCTCAGTACATTATAGCTCTTATTAGAGTTTGAAAGTTGACTATTTGCTGAAGACTCAGCATTAACATTCTAAAATCTTAGAGCTAAAAGAAATCACAGGAGGACCCTTTTCCCATTTCTCAACTGGGCAAACTGAGGCCTAGAGTGGTTAGGTCATATGCTGGAGGACAAAAGCAAATGTTTCCTGGTTCCCAGCCACCCCCTTTGAACCCACAGTGAGAGGTGGCTGGAGATAGGGTTGACAAATATCTCAATAGAGCTGCTGGGATCTTTCCCCACACCAGGAGCCATGGCTGTTATCTGGGAGGGAGCCACTCCTTGCTTCCATGTCATCATTGTCTTCCCTTCATTCACAGCATCCCAGGGCCCCAGGAATGAAGAATGGATGGTGATCTTGGAAGAGTACTTCCAGCCATTTTGAGGGTGCCTTTGCCCCTAGAAGGAAATTCAAGAAACAAGTAAGGACTGAGTGCATTCCAAAAGTTAAATGCACCATTGGAAATCTGTAACAGGCCACTTGACTGTGAGCCAGACAGGGCCCTTGCCCTCCTGGAAAGGGCATTCTATTTGGGAGCTGGCAACAAACAAACCAGCATTAAGATTATGATGAAATAGAACTGAGTACTGAGCCTTTTCGATGAGGAGACCAGAGAAGGCTCTGCCATTGGCCCTTACACGCATGGCCTTAGAACCCCATTCCATCCCCAGATGGATTTTTCCCAGGGGCCCTATGGGGTCATATGCAAATTAACTCCTGGTGGCTTACCCAGATATCCAAGAATTCCCAAGGTGAGCTTGTAGACCAACTTCCTTGGAAAATGCTTCAACATTTCTTCTTCTTCTTGCCTCTCCATGTGTTGCAACAATGAGTTTAGGCTGATTCCAAGCTCAATATGTCTACCTTCAAATTGAGGATCCTCCACTCATCTCTGCCATGTGACTTTGGACAACTTACTTAACCTCTCTGAACCTCAGCTTCCTTGTCACTAACATAAGGCGGTTGTGATAATAAAATCTAACTGTAAGGTTGTTAGGATAACTGGATGAGGTCATATACAAAAAAGCACATAGATGTGGCTCAGAAATGTTAACCATTATTAATTCTTTTTCTTTGTCCTTTCACCTCCATCTCTGTCCACTCCTTTTTTCTATACCCTCCTCCTCCTCTCTTCATTCTATCCTCCCATCTTATACCTCTTTCTCTGCTACCTACTTCTTGTCCTCCTCCTCCTCCTTCTCCTCCTCCTGGTAAATATCCAGATAGATTTTTATCCTATCAGGGCTAAGAACACAAATGCCCTCAAACCATCTCCAAGTGGTCAAACCAAGAACATATTCCACCCAGATGAGCAAAACCAGAAAGTTTGTCTGAGTGACACTGCAGATCAGCCTCCCGGTGGTAGGTTCACAGAGGGCTCTTCACTCCATTTTCTGGGCACCGAGGTTGTGGCTTCCCACAACCCACATGCACCTCCCTATCCTCCATCAATGTGGAGGACAAAGTACATCCTGGCCGTATTGTAGAGATGTGGGGTGGGGTTTCCTCACAAGTGCCTGAAACAAAGGCATACTGCGCCTAACTTATTTTAGCAGTTTTCAGTAATATAATTTTCAGTTCATTTGGTTATCAAAAACACACTTTTTCCCCCTTTTCTTCTCACCAAAAAGGCAAAGCAGATCTAGCCTGTTCTGGGGGTGCTAGTGGCTTGATATTCTTTATATACATACATATATATATATATCTCCTCACTAATTTATCCATGCTGTGGAGAATTTGTCACATGCACAGGTCTGTTTGATTTCATTAAACAGAATATTTAAGCATAAAAATTGTTTAATCGCCTTGTGTCATTATGAGATGAATTTCATTTTGCATACATTTGCATATTTCATCAGAATTAAGGCTGCTAATATGCAAATGAGAGACAGGTTGTGGCTGAGGTGTTTATTGTAATAGCTGCAGGCTGTTCCACTTGGACAGCTTTCTAGGTGGTGGGGAAGGAGGGGGAAGGAGAACTTGGGGTGGCTCAGAACACTTCAGGAAACCCAGAAGTCTCTGGGGCTTCAGCCATGGCAGAGAAGAGATGCGTGGGCGTGGCACACCTATGAGACTGGCCAATCAGAGCAGGCTGGGCTGGGGAGGCGGGAGGAAGCCCAGCTGTCTGCCCCAAAGGCTCCTGGGAACCCATGGGTATCAGGGATGGGGTGAGGGACCTGGGCAAGGCTGGGGGCATGCTGTTTGCCCAGGTCTCCCCCTCAGCATGAGCAGATGACATTCTGGAGGCCTCTCCAGCCTTCTCCCTTCTCTGTGTGTTGCTGTTTCTTCCTCTGCCTGCTGTTTTTTTTTGTTTTTTTTTTTCCCTTACCCTTTGTTTCCTCCTTGGCTTTGTTTCAGGCCCTATTTAGTTCCTTGTTAGCCTTTCTCTCTTCCTCTTCTTTGTTTTTCCTTTGCCTGTTTCCTCCTGTGCGTTCCTCCACCCCATGGGCTGGCATGCTTGTCTATTGGCTTTCCTGTCTTCTTATGCTTGCCTGCTTTGTTCTTTTCCCCACCCTGCCTTCCTCCTGCCTCGGCTTTCAATTTCCTCCTTCCCAGGGCCCTCTTTCCTCCTGCCCATTGCTCCCCCAGCCTGGAAGGCATCTGCAGCAGCTAGCAATGGCTTGAGGTGAGGACAGAATCAGACATGCCCCCCACCCACCCTTGCCTCCTTGCACAGCCTCCCCGCCCCTCCATCTAAATCCTTGATTAATCCCTGTCCTCATTTGAAGGTCAGAGATTAGATACATATCATTTTCCTCTCCAGGGCTAGAGCTGCTGGTCCCCAGGAGAGCCAGTTCCAAGTTACCCCCCAAGGCACAGACGGAGGAGCAGAGAACTCGGTGTGTAATGAGCCGGCTTCGAGGTCGAGAGGGTGTTTAATACAGATGCAGATTTCAAAAGTAGCGAGGAGCTTCTTGCTTCTCTCCTGTGCAGCCCTCCCACAACAGTGAGTGAGGATGTTTTGGAAAAAGGACAGTTCACGTGGAGCAAAGTTGAAAGGCAGCTTGAGTCAGGCACTGGCCTGAACAAACCAAGCCCCTCCCTTCTCTGAGCCTCAGTTTCTCCCATTTATCTCTTGCAATTCTTCGGAGACTTCAGTGGCAGTTGCAGGCAGGAGGTGACTAGGACAGGGTGGAATATGTTTTCTGAATCAAACACTATTTATTGAACACCTACTATATGCCAGGCAGTGGGTGGGTACTGGCTACAGCCCTGAACAAGAAAGGCAGCTGATATTAACAAGATCATGTCAGATAGTGATAAATTCCCACAGTGAGCCAGTAGACTAAGACTAGGTGTACCCCTTTCTACTTCTCTTTTTGGCTCTTACTAGTGGCCATGTCTTGGGCCCATTTTCTGAGCCACACTTCCAATGGCTACAGGCCCCTCCCCTCCACAATGCCCAAGGGCCCTGCAGAGAATCATTGTTTTTTTCTGACTCTCTGAGCATCTCCCAAGAGCTGGTAGGGCAGCATCTGCCAGGCTAACCACCCCCCTCCCCCCGCCCCCCCACCGCTCCCCCCGCCACCGCCAGATTAGCTTTTCAGGCCTGCGTTTTAGAGCCTGAGCAATTAAAGCAGAATTAATTGGCTGGTAGGCAATCACCTTCCAATCGGAGCAGGGAGGGAGCGGGTGGGCCTGTTTTGCTGAGTCGACAAACTGAACACAATGCTCATCGACCAGGGGCAGTGGGGAGGGGGTGGCAAGGCAAGCTGGTGGGAATTAGAGGCATCCCCCTCCCCTAGCCCCCAGCCAAATGCAACAGCCAGCCGTGGGGATCTGAGCATCTCTGTGGGGAATCCAGCTTCGCTGGTGCGGAACTTTCTGGAATAGAACTTTGACTTTGCAACTTCAAAACATCCAATCCAAGGATGTTTTTCAATTTGATTTAATTTTTAATATCTTTATTCTCTTCCCAATCACCAAAGCAATACATTTTCTATTGATTTTAAAAAATCAAATATTGAAAATATGTATGACTTTAAAAGCCTCATAAAATTATACATCTGCATATATATTAGCATTTGATAGGAGAAAAATCTGCAAGAATACACACGAAACTGTCAACAGAAGCTTGCCCTGGTGTGTGCATGGAGAACGGAATTGAAAGAAGCTTGGTTGCATGCAATATATTTAAAGGAAAATTTAATGGGCACCAAGATATACAGTGGTGTTTCTTGCTGTTCTTGTTACTGGTTGGGCTTTTTTTTGTTTGTTTTTTGTTTGTTTGTTTAGTATTATAAAAATCAAACGTGTTCGTGGTGAAAAAAAATACAGAAATATGTAAAAGACCCCTGGACTCCAGCCTCCCATTTCCACCCATATGTGGTAACCCAATTGTGGGAAGCTCCAGTAGGGAAGAGTATGGCTCTTGGGCTGGAATTCAGGCTCTGAATGCACCCAAGTAGGATGCCCAAAATAGGGTAGTTTTACTCTCAGGATACCAAATTTCCATGCATCTCAAGATACTCAAAAAGAGTTGTTGAAAAATAGTATACGGGCTGGGCATGGTGGCTCGTGCCTGCAATCCCAGCACTTTGGGAGGCTGAGGCAGGATGATTGTTTGAGGCTAGAGTTCAAGACTACGCTGGGTAACACAGTGAGACCCCCACCTCTACAAAAAGTATTAGAAATTAGCCAGGCATGGTACCTGTAGTCCCAGCTACTCAGGAGGGTGACATGGGAGGATTGCTTGACTGCAAGAGATCTGGGTTACAGCGAACCATGATTGTGTCACTGCATTCCAGTTTGGATGAGAGAGCAAGACCCTGTCTCTAAAAAGAAATAAAAATAATAAAATAAAATAAAAAAACTTTTCAAAGGTGGTATACATGGCCCAAAACCCAGAATAGATGACGAATGGGAGAACAGAGGCTGAGTGACATCAAAGCTGAGATGACAAGGAGAACCTAAATATATGAGGCCAATTCCTGACTTTGTCTCTACCCACCTCATGAGCTTGGGTTCACCCCTTTCTTGCTCGAGGGCCTCAGTTTCCCCCTCTGAGACATGGAACAAGGACAAATAGCTAATCTAGCATGTGTTCAGTGATGAAAAAATATTTTAAATTTGCATCATCTTTTTTCTTTTAATAAACTTGCATGCCCAGTTGTCAGCATCCAAGCGATTGAGTGAGGGAGAGGTGGCAGTGATGGGAATGCAAGCCAGATAAATTTGGGTGCCAGAGTGATGACCGGGGGCCCACAGACCCGTGGACAGAGGACCATGTTATAGGGCATCGAAGCTCCCTTCTGGAAGCCGGCAGCTGGGTCTAAGGCAAGGAAACGAGTCAGGAAGTCCTGGGCCTGGAGGTAAGTGTTTGTGTAAGAAGCAGGGGCGGGAGCCGGGAGGTGGGGGCTGTACTGATTGCACCGAGGAGGCCTCGAAACCTGAGCACATCCTGCAGGCAGTCAGACAGGGTCACCAAACCCAGACTAAATAGTCTGGCGGGCCTGGCTCAGGGCTGTCTGGAAAACGATCCTGGGATGGAAGGAGTAAGTCACGGAGGGGGCTGGGAGGAGAGCACGGTCAACAACACAGGGACCTGTATCAGTGGCCACTCCGAGGAGTCTGCCTCCCCAAGGAGGAGCCAAACTGTGAATGAGACAGCGTTTTTTGTTTTTGTTTGTTTGTTTGTTTTTCATTTTTTTTTCTCCATTTCAGTTTCTTCTTCTTGATGGGAGAGGGGGAGGTAGAGAGAGACTGAAGCTCCTTCAGCCTCCTCGCCTCCAGGACCTCTGCTCACCTGTGCAAGGTTCTCAGCTACACACGTTGCTCTGTTCTTCAGGCCTGGAGCCAGGTCCTCACACTCAAAGGGGTCTCAGTAATGCTGTGTGGCCTTGGGCTGGTGCTTTACCAGCCCTCATAAGCCAAGCAGGGATAAGCCTGTGTGTCTGTATTGATTGAGGCCGGAGCCACACTAGCACCTATGAGTCTTTGTGGAGATGGAACAAAGATGGCCCCTCCAGACAGGTGCTGCCCCTGGATTCAGATTGGCAAGTTGAGTACCTGGACCAGGTGTACTTGAACAATGAACAACACGGCAGTCCTGGGCAGGAGAGTGAAATGAATAAGGCCTACCTAGTACATCACCGAGCATCTGCTCTGCCGGTCACCACCCTCAGTGCTCTAAACCTCACATCAACATGAGGAGATGGGTGTTTTCTCCCTCTTCTTAGGGATGAGGAAATTGAGGCTCAGAGAAGTCAAGTGACTTGCCCAAGGTCACACAGCTGGTAAGTGGCAATGCCCATATTTGAACACAGGTCTAATCCTAAAGCCTTTCCCAGGACACCTCATTGCCTTGTTACTATGAATGTTAACACCTCCTTCTAATGCATTAGGCTTCTGTTTAAACAGCTTTGCCAAAAAGTGGCAACAATCCAACTGTCCATCACTGGATGAATGGTGAAATAAAATGTGGCCTATACATAAAATGGAATATTATTCAGCCTCAGAATGGAATGGCATTCAAATATGCGCTTCATCATGGATGAACCTTGAGGACGCAGTGCTAAATGAAACAAGCCAGGCACAAAGATAACTATTGCATGATTCCAATTATACAATAGCTTTGCTTGAGGAGACTGAAAGGTAGGGAGGGGTCTTGAGAGGTTTCATGAAGGAGACACTTTGTAAGCTGAATCTCTCAGTATGAGTTTGCTTGTTTATAGTCCAAAGAGGAAAAAGAAAGTCAGGCATCAAGAATAGCATGTGCAAAGGCCTAGGGGCATGAAAGTACATTAGGCATATTCAGGAACTGAAGGAATGTTGGGTTTTAGTGAGTTACCTAGAGAAGTTAAACTCATAGACACAGAAAGTGGGGTGGTGGATACTGGAGTGGAAGAGAGGAAAGAGGAGGAGAGAGAAGCCCTAGCAGCTGATATAATCAGAATGTTCAACCTAGTCTGGGGAGGCCCTGGAAGGCTGCTCTGAGCCTCTTCAGATGATCACTTTGGATAATCAGGCTGAAATCTGATTACGTGGAGGGGGCAGAGAACTTTCCAAGGAGAGGAAACAACATGTGGAAGGTGGCATGGTGGACCAAGGTGCAAATCCCTGAAAGAAAGTCAGTGTGGCCAGAGCCATGGAAGGGGAGCCACAGAAGCGGGTGGGGAGAGAGGCTGGCAGAAAGGAAGGCAGGTAGAGGGAGGGGCATTCATCGCCCTGCAGGAGGGACTCCATTCCACAGCCTAGGGACGAGAGGAAGTGTGGAAGGGACTCACCAGGTGGGACGTGATTGAAGGTGTGTCTGAAAAGATCACATTTATTGCTGAGTGTGCAATGGATTCTAGGAAGCTGTAAGGCAGAAGGGAGATGTGTTAAGAGGCTACTGCAGGTGTCCTGGTGAGAGATGGTGGTGTTGGCAGCAGAGAGGCAGCAGAAGATGGGAAGAAGAAAATGACAAATTCAAGAGAGACTTAGACAGAAAAATCTCCAGAATCTGCTAACTGTTATGGGGACCCTGTGAGAAGAGCAGGCATGGGGTGGGAAGAAAGGAGATGAATCTACAGTCACAAAAATGCTCTTGGCAGCCAGCAATCCCCGCCCTGTTAATTTACAGATGGGAAACTGAGCTGCTTAAAAGCAGTGTCTTTCCCAAGATAGCACACTGAGGCCATGGCCAAGCCAAGCCAAAATTCAGGTCCCGTGTGAATGACTATGAGGCATCAGTTATAATCCAGCCAAGACAGAAAACTTCATTCATTCATTTATTTGTTCATTCATTCAATAAGCATTTTTTAATTGGATAAATATATCCCAGTTCCTGCCCTCAAGGAGTTTTTGGTGGAGGAGACAGACACATCCACCTGCCACGGTAACCCAGAGTGGGTAAGTGTACCGGGGGGGTTCGTCATAGCTGCAGGAAGTACAGAGAGAGAAGCACAAATTGTACTTGAGAGGGTTGAAAGGTAGGGAGGGATCTCGAGAGACTTCATGAAGGAGATGCTTTGTGACTTGAATCTCTAGATATGAGTTTATTCATTGTCCAAAGGGGAGAAAGAAAACCAGGCATCAGGAATAGGATGTGCAAAGGGCCACAGGCATGAAAGTGCATTGGACATATTCAGGAACTGAAGTATTGGTTGGAATGGAGTAAGTGCCATGAAGCAGGAGTGGCCCGAGGGTCCAGGTCAGATGACACACTCTGGAGGGTGGACCTCAGTTTTCAGGCAAGCCTGAGACCCACCACTTAGAGCCCCAACATCAGCTCTGTAGGTGATGGTTTTTGCTGTTGCTGCTGCTGCTGTTGTTGCTGTTGTTGTTTTGTTGTTGTCGTTAACTGGAAGCCTCCTTTTGCACAGCAAAACACTGACATCCCCCATAATACAAAAACACGTGATGTTCAATAGTTTTACCCACATGCTAACTGTTAAGTAGCCTTGCTTAACCAAGAGGTAGTGTAGGGTCCTGGGTAACAATGGGGCTCTGGAGTAAGCCTCCCTGGGTGCAAACCCCAACTCCATGTGATCCTGAGAGACTCATCCCACTATCTTGGCTTTCTCCTCTCTAAAATAGGATCAGTCTGGGACTGGGAAAATTAACATATGCAAAGTGCTTAGAAGGGTACCTGCCACATAGTAGGCACTCATCAAATATGAGCCACACTTATTGATTGCATACCAACCTTGTAAGAAAGATGTGATTACTATTACCATCTCCATTTTAAAGATGAGTAATCTGAGGCTTACATAGGATGAACAGGACCAAGGCTTCACAGAAGTTGGAAGTCGGCAGAGGTGTCATTGGAACCTAGGTCCTGAACTGTTAACCACCCTGCTACATTGCATCTGATCTCAGCCTCAAGGTCAAGGCTACACACAGGTGCTTCAAAACCAGAGAATCCAGTTTCAAGCTGGAAAATGGTCTAATCACTTCCACCAAAGAGAAGCTGACATTGACAGGCACATCAGGGGAGGCCAGCTCTGTGTGTGGACCACTGCAGTTGTTCTCCTGGGCTGGGCACTGCTGTGGCAGAAACACAAGATCTGGAGTCAGGCAGCCATAGGTTCGAGTCCTAGCTCCTGGCTAGGGGACCTTGGACAAGGCACTGATAGTCCCAAGCCTCAGCTTACCCACCTATGCAGTAACATATTTGGTTAGCCCAAGTCAAAGGAATCTTCCAGCACTGCTGTGACCATTTAACTAATCAGAGTTTGTGAAGTCAGCCCAGGGAAAGGAAATGCTGTCTCCAGAGCCTCCGCTGATGTGTTCTGTGGCCACCTAACCTCTCTGAGACTCAATATACTCACCCAATAAACAGGCAGAATAAAAATAAGAGATGCCCTGCCTCCTTTCAGAGTTACTGTGCATGCAAAGACCGCAGCTTTGGAGGCCAGAATTTCTGATGCTGATTCCCACATCTGTTCTTCCCAGCAGATGCCTTTGGGTAAGTCTGAGCCTTAGAGCCCTCATCTGTAATTCAGGAACAGGAATTCCAATTTTGTAAGCTCATTTGAGGATGTAAAGGTAACATGCACTTAGGATCTGGCACATAGTAGGCATGTGGTTAATAGTAATTAATGACAATGAAACCAACAAGAGCTAGAGTGTCTTCCTTTTTTTAGACAGAGTCTCACTCTGTTGCCCGGGGCTGGAGAGCAGTGGCATGATCTCAGCTCCCCGCAACCTCCATCTCCCTGGTTCCTAGCAATTCTCCTGCCTCAGCCTCCCAAGTAGTTGGGATTACAGGTGCCCACCACCATGCCCAGCTAATTTTTGTATTTGTAGTAGAGATGGGATTTCGCCATGTTGGCCAGGCTGGTCTCAAACTCCTGACCTCATGTGATCTGCTCACCTCGACCTCCCAAATTTCTGGGATTACAAGTCTGAGCCTCCGTCCCCAGCTACTAGGGTGTCTTCTTTAGGCCAGGCAGGGTGCTGGCCTTATGCATTTTGAGCTTGTAGCATAACTAAGTTTATTAACACGAAGGGGTTTTCTATAAACTGTAAAGTCCAGGGCACACATACATGACCCCAGCAGAGGGATCATCAGATGTCCCCAGGGGCCTCCTTAGGAACAGAGACCATGTATAAGGAGGCCTTACAGTCACCACAGAGGCTGGGCGCATGCCTCTCATCCGAACATTTTCCATTCATTCGAATTTGAGACATTCACGACTCAGCAAAGGCATCTGAGGCTGATGACAGAGTCCCAGCCCGGCCGCTCCAGCAAGGTAGAGATGAAGCACCCGTTGAGTTCTTTCCAAGTTCCAATGGCATGTAATGATGGCCTTTTCCTCCACTCATAAACCACATATGGAATTAATGACACCAGTATCACAACAGACGAGGCTGGGTTTATTCACCAGAAACAATGACACGTTAAGAAAGCCGGGGCAGGAGAGGCACAGAAGGCTTTAACAAGCTTCTAGGTGGGATGTTTATTCCCCCCTCCCTTTCCACTTTATTGAATCTGGTCCTTGCTGATTTGGTTACAGCCTGTGATTTCAGTTTATGATTCAATAACCCATTTGAAAGCTTGTAAATAGCACGGTTCTGCTATCTGCTCCCTCCTCCCCAAGGGGACTGCCACTGAGGAAAGAGTGAGAGCTTGCTCCTTCTCACAACTGGTGAGCATCCCTCAGAGGGACGTTTTGAGGATGGGGTCTCTGAGCAAAGTAGACCTTGGGTGGAGTCTTCATCATTAGACAAGGTAGGTCTAGGCTGAAGCATCATCTAGACAACAGGGATCCGCCAATCCAAATGAGGACGTCTGCCACTGCAGACATGACCACGTCTGGGCATATCTGATCCTCCCCACCAGACCCAGGGGCTGAGGACCCCACAGGCACAAGCTTCAACTCACCCTCTTAGAAACCCATGAAAGTGACCACAGCAGCTCTGGTTCACAGGTTCTATGAGTCTGCCCAGCCACACTTCGTCTGCCACTTCCTCACCTCCCCTCACTCCCCAGTTCTCTGCTAATTGGCTAGCCTGCTGGTCCCAAGACGAGGATGAGAGACACATGGAACGGAACCCCACCCCCAGACAAACTCAGTCTAAAGCAGATCTTCTGGCTGAGCTGCAGATGCATGTGTGAGCCCAGGCAAATAATAGGTCAATAAGTTATTGATTATGTAAATCACTGAGTTTGGGGTTGCTTGTTTTGCAGCAATAACTAACTAATACATTATCTAGTGGGGACTTTTCAACTTTGGTAACTAAATGAGTGAGTGATAAAATGCATGATGCAGTTGCCTAGATCTTTGGGTTTGTACATTGAAGAGGTGTTAACAGGGGGAGCCTGTGCTTCTGTGTTTCTGTGGCTCAAATTCCTAGTGGAGAAGTTGAGGCATGGTTCTCTCCAGGGGAGCAGCATGGTCCATGCTGAAAGATCCTTGCTGATCTTCACCCCATCCTGAGTTACCTTTTGACCTCAATGAGAGCAGTCTGGCGCCAAGAAGCTGAGCATGAGGGGAAGAGGAAGCTATGGTGTGAACAGCTGAACTAAACGTGTCTTCTAGACTCCCCTGCCTACAGGGAAAAGCCAAGTGCCAGGGAAGACCTTCAGGCTGGCATTACCCACCTCATGGCCTCATCTCCTGCAGCTCCACACTTCCTAAGATAAGATACACAATTTTCCTAAATGGTCAAAAAAAAAAAAAAATCGTGCTTTTTCATGGATCCCTGCCTTTGTTCCTACCATCTCCCCTGTCTGGTGATCCCTGTTCTGTGTAGCCAGTGAATGAACTCCTGTTCACACTGTAAAACCTGGCCAACAAAGCCCTCTGTGAGGCCTTCCCCACACTCAGCTCAGACATTCTTCTTCTGATACTGAAATAATTTAACTACACATGAGCCCACGCAGACCCCAGGCCGCCAACTAGACTGTGAACTCCTCCAGAACATGCTCAATAAAGTGGAAGACAGCAATGAGTAAATGAGTGAGTAATTAGAGTGGAGACTTCTCCAACCAAGGAAGATCATTCCGTGAACATACAGTGGGCATTGGACTCAACAAATCCTGGGTTCACATCCAGACAACTGTGACTCCATGAAATCAGGTTAGTTTCGTTGTTTTTTGGGTGTCAGTTTCTCTACCTGTAAATTGGGACCATAGAGTGATGATGTAATGACATACCATCCCCAGGAGAAAGGCTTGCTTCCTTCCGCCCGCCAGGTGACTCACAGTCTGCCTCCTCTTCTTAGGGTCCCTGCCTTTTTGACCTCTTTTCTGGCACCTCTCCCAGGAGTGAAAGATCCCAAGCATTGGAAATCAAAGAAGGCTAGAGCTCAGGCTTTGCTGAAGGCAAATTTCCTTCCCTGAAGAGGTACCAGTGAGCAGTGTAAATCAAAAATCATATTAATAATAATAACTCCCACTTATCAGACACCAATTAGGACTTCCTATTCATCATCTTGCAACAGTCCTTCAGGGTAGACACTCTTAACATCCCCATTTTAAAGATGAGAACGCTGAGGCTCAGGGAGATGATGAGACCTGGTGGGATGGCTTTCCTGGGTCCCGTGCTCATCGCTCCATTCTCTAATTGGTCTGAGGATCTTTTACCTTTGACCCTGCATATCTGTGCTGCTGATCACTGGGATATTATTTTTTGATTTGGAAATGATCTCAATGAGTTTGTGGTTTGGGTTTCCCGGGCTCTGGGCTCTGTTCTCTGGAGACCACAGGTTGGGGCATGAAATGCAAGATTCCAAAAACCTCCTGGGGTGTTTCTCTGTATGTTTGATGGGTTCTCTCCACTTCTAAGGTTCCACACTTAACAAACATTTTTTCAGCACCTAGTGTTTGCCAGGCTCTGTGCCCAGAGGGAGAGATGCTTACATAAATGACATTGTCATGCTCTTGAAAGCCGCCCTGTCTGATGGCCAAGGTAGCCATGAAGACAACTTCTGGAGCCCATTTATCTAAAGCCTGTAGTTAATGACACTTGGGAGTGAGGTCCCATTAAGGCATCATCTTGGTGCCATCTCCTATGAATGCTCATGGCTGCCTGGAGGCCCCAGGGCTCTGAAAGAAAGGATGCTATGATTGATTAGCAATGTCTGCCATGTGCATGGCTAGGAGAGTTCTAGCCTGTGTGCCAATTATCTGCCACCCCTGCTGGAGCAAATGCCACTTACTAGGTATGGCAGCCTGGCCAGTCAGTGGGGATAGAGAGAGCCATAGACAGTGAGAATCTCTCCAATCCTAATCTGAGCCTGAGAAATATGCCTCAGAGGAAGGAGGTATTCCTGCTCCTAGGGGAATCTAGAAGGCTTCCCTGAGGGACTGACAAGGGAGTTGAGCTTGATGGATAAGTAAGAGTTCAACATTGACATGTGGATTCGATTGACATATATTTAGCACCTACTGTATTCCATGTATTTTCCAGGTGGAGAAGATGGCCAGGAGGTCCCTCCAGGCAACCAGATCAGTCAAAGCAAATCTGTAAGGGACATCACCAAAGCAGGTCTTCAATGCAGCAGGGCAAGAGTAACCAGAGAAAGGAGGGTGAGGAAAATGGAGTGGAGGGGGTAGCTTATGAAGGTTCTGGGGTTTGGACTCGGACTTTCATCCCACAGAATGGGGCACCTGGGAGCAATGGGGGACATTGTACTTGAGAATAATTTCCCTGACTCCTTGCAGAGGGGGCACCAGCGAAGAGGCGGCTGCAGGGCTGAGGAATCTTCTTCCTGATTGTTCTTGGCCAGTCGGGAGAAGAGAGCTCCTGCAGCCGTGAGGATGCGCTGCTATTTTAAGCAACCTGCCAACAGCCTGCCTGCCTCCCCCGCTGCTGCCTTGACATGCTGCTCCTGACAGCGAGCCCGGTGTCACCCCAGCAGACAGTGCTGGGCGGCTGGATGCAGACGCACTCCGGGCAGGTGACAGCTTGGGCACCCTGAGCTCCTGTCCCACCCTTAGCATCCAGCCTTGTTGACACGCTAGCCTCCAGGAAGCGGAAGAGGATGCACCATCTGGCACAGCTCAGGCACTGGGCAGGCAGACTGGGTTCCCTGTCTGGTATTTCCTCCAAGCGTCACCGTGGTAAGACATCTCTCTTCTCAGAGCCTCAGTTCCTCATCTGTAAAATGGGTATGATGATGTAATAAAGGAGCCTACCTCACAGGGTGGTTGAGGTCTCTTCATGAAATCGAATATGTAAGGCACTTTGCACATAGTAGACACCTGGTGAAAGTCAGAACATCTACATTAGCCACTGAATCCCATGGTCACCCTCCTCCCCTTGTCCTGCTTTGCTTCTCAACACCCGACATCATATGAGATATTTGTTGGACCCAGATAGTGAGGACTTTGAATCCCTGGCATCTCCAACAGCGCCTGGCACATAGTAGGTGCTCAGTAAACAGTTACTAAATAAGGGGGATGATCCTTGTTAAATTGCTTAACTTCTCTCAGTCTCAGTTTCTCATCTTGAAAGCATTTGTTCAACCAGATGACCATTCGTTCATTCATTCACTCATTCATTCAGTCATGAATCACTGAGCCTCTACTATAGGCCAAATACCATGTGAGGCTCTAAGAATGCAACACTGGGCAAAACCCACAGAACCTCTGCTTGGAGCATCGAGACTGGACCTGGATTCTCTGGTCAAGGATTAAATTCTTAATTCTAAAAGTAGATCAAATAATGGACTATTTGACCTCAAAACAGGCCAATTTTTACCTGGCCTCCTTGACTTCCATAAAACAAGAGTCTGCTTTGTTTCTGTTGCTGACCACCACCAGATCTAGTGGTCAACCTGTCCAAGTGGGGCCAAGGCAGCATTTGATGGTGGAAGGCCAGGCACTGTCCCCGTGGCCTGTAGTTCCCAGAGATATCTATGTCCACCTATCCTGTTGGCAGGAGGTCATCAATTGTACCAGCATGTTCCAGAACATGTAATGCAGTGTCTGGGATCCCAGTGTGTCCTGACAACTCAGGTTGACCTAGAAACAGCAAGAAAGAGAGACATGAAACTCTGCCCACAGGGTGGGACTGGGTGAGCGTGACTCTTCTCAAACATGTCCGGACCCTCAGAGGTTGGTCAGTCCTAGAGCAGATACCACCCTGATCCTGCCCAAGTGTATTTCTCAAAGTCGACTGAAGTCTAACTTCTCAAATAGAGCATCTAGCTCCAAAATTCAAACTTCTGCATTACCATTTAGTTTTATCTAGGGTGGTTCAGGAACAGCCTGGGTTCAAATCCTGACACTACCCCTAACCAGCTGTGTGGCCTCAGGCAAGTTACCTTACTTCTCTGTTCCTGTTTTTTCTTCTGTGAAACAGGGATAATAATAATACCTACTTTATTGGGTTATTAGGAGGACAAAAATGAGTCAATAAGTGTAAAGCACTTAGACTAGTACTTGGTCCTGTAGACTTCGGTTAAGGATTTGCCATTTTGCTTTTTATTATCATTTGATGTGTAGGCTTCTCATGTCATTTAACAAGGAGCCCACTCTGGAGACCAAAGGGTACAAATATTTTTGCAAAAGTGGTATTTTCTTGGGGCAGTGGGGGCAGATTTCTTGATCTCCGAAAGGGATTGCACTACAGTCTCCTTATTGGTACCTACATCTTCACTTTCCTCTAGCAGTATTAGACATCTACAAGGTTACCCTGGACTTATGGTGGGCAAAGTTTACATCCCCACCCGTTGATGCTGGATTTGGCCATGTGATTTGCTTTTGCCAGTGAGCTATTAGCAGACACAATGCAGACAGAGGCTGGAAATGCAGCTGCCCTTTTGCCATCAGGTAGCTCTGCCCCTCCAGCCTGGTCCCCAGAATGAGACACGGGGAATAGACACGACACAGACTGCAGCCTGCAGCCAGCAGCCAAGCCCCACTGAACACAGCTGAGATCAGCACAAGACTGACCTACCTGCAGACCCTGGAATGAGAAAAATAAATGTGTGTTATTGTTGGCTACTGAAATGCTGAGGCTATTTGTTATGTGGTATTATCACGCTAATAGCTAACGGACATGTCCACCAATGCATTGCCATCACGGGGTTCTTGTGATGATTAAGAGATTATGCATGCAACGTGGTTAATACAATGCTGGACACATAGTGAGCCTTCAACTAACCTTAACTATTTTTCTGATTATTATTTTCATCATCATCATTACACCCTCCCACAGCTGGAGCCAAGGTTCTCCCCTCCTAACTTGAGGTCAAGTGCCCTCCAAGGACCAGGCACACACCCCCACCTGCTTTCCACCCTGCCTCTCCTTGATGTTCTGAAGAAATGAGAAAGAAGTGTTAAATTTGTTCTTGGCTACTTTTCCTTGCAACTCCCAGAGGCCCTGCTTACAAACTGAATCAGTTATCAGCTAGTTAGGCTGGCGGTCCCCGGAGGTGCCGCTTGAATACAGATAGGGACCCATGCATTATTCAGTGCGAAGACGGGGAGAAATGAGCAATGCGTCCAAAGCCAGAACAGCAGTGGCAGTAAGGGAATAATTAGCGAGCTGTCACTTGTCCCTGTCACTGTTTCCTCCCTTAACACATGAGGGAAAATAAAAAAATAAAAAAATATATATTTTTTTGTAAAAAAAAAAAAAAAAAAAGGAAGAAGAAAAAAAGGCAGGGAAGATCATCTTGCTTCTCAAGGCAGCTGGTAGGTTAAAATGTGACACTAAAGAAACTCAAAGCCAGGGCTCTGGTTGAACTCACAAAAGCCATGGCCTGAGGACCCTCCCCGCTCCCTCACCCCCACCTCCACCCCCACCCACCACCAGTATTGTATCGAACTCCCCTTCCTGCCTGACGATTCACGAGTGCCGTCCCAGCCTTCCATTCAGATTTTCTGCACGTTTCCATAGCACTGGGAATTAATTTCTTCCCCCTGAGGAGGAGGTGGGGGCCGGGGAGGGGGTAAGGAGGGAGTAAATGTGAGGGACACAGCCACCAGGCCTGCAAAGGTTTGAGGTGACCTTCCAGGAGAAAACTGGGATGAAGTTGACAAGAGCTGCGCTTGGCTCGTTTGGGGACCGTGCAATTTGATTATTCATGAGTTTACGCACACAGAAAGAAATCATTTTGTTGCGTGACTCCTCATCGTTTCTTGTGGAAGCTATTTTTATTTATCTATTAATGTCTTGTTAGAATTGTGTGTGTGTGTGTGTGTGTGTGTGGTGGTGGTGTGTGCTGGTTTGTCACTTGGGGGCGTTGAGCCAGATGTGTGGAGGTCTGGGATGTGCTGAAGGTGAGGCCAAGTTTCTCAAAGACTTCCTCTCCCTTGGGAAAAAAATAGCAAAGATCGGGTGGGACTGGGGGGAAAAGCCTCTGAGTCTTTGCTTGTTTGATTCATGCATCTGTTTCCCATTGGAAATAAGCTGGTTACCTTTGGGTAGGACAGTTGCTTTCGGCAGTTCTGAGGGCTGTGAAACTCAACTCAGTGAGATGGGGAAAATGCATTGCATAAAAAGAGTCAGAAAGAGGTCGTAGGAGGAAGCAGAGCTTGTTGCAAAGGAGCACTAAGCTAGATGACACTGATGGCGGGGGGGTCTCCAGAATCCAGGTCCAAATGGGAGGCAAGGTTGCCCCTGTTTGATTCTCAACTGTTGAAAAAGTCACCCCTGTTTATAAAAATAACTCAGCTTCCTTACTGCACAGTGAAGGTCACTCAGGGATAGATTTCCTTCTGAAACCCCAGAGATACAGAGAATGCTTTCATGAAGCCACCAGCCAAGACTTCGCAAGTCCATGGCAAGCATACCACTGCCCCTTTACCCAGTGCCCAAGCAGACATTGCTAGTCAATTCCAGAACACTCAACTCCCATACAGTCACCTAAGTCTCCTAGGCAGCCACTAGCATGCAATCAGAGATGCTACTGGAATTGGAGCCATAAGAACTCTTACGCTTCTTGCTATGGGAGTGTAAGAGGGTGGATTCTTAAGGGAGGAAGTCATCATGCCAAAACTTATGGAGTCGAACTGTATATTGAAAATATCATGAGCTCTGGATTAGAGAAACAAAGAGTGTGGACTTCATCGGGAGTCTCAGCAGCTGTGTGACCTCGGGGAAATCTCTCCATGGGTGAGGCCTCAGTGTTGACATCTAGGAAATGGGTCTAATAATACTAACTCATTGGGCAGCTAAGAGGATCCAATGAAACGCAGCAAACAAACACAGAGCTGCACGCCATATGAAGCCCGTCAACCTACCTCTCTTTTCAGACTCTTGACCCTCTTCATACGTGTTATTCCTTTAGCCTGGAGTCTCCCCTGGCTAATATCTACCCAGGACAAATGCCACCTCTCCCTTGGAGCCTTCAGAAGCTAACCCTTAGTTCCTTCAGGGTAAATTACTTTCCTCCCAGGCTCCTCTCTTCCCTATTTTCACATCTGCTACGTATGCTCAGAAGCAAATGACCAGTGTAATTTGCTATGTCTTTTCCTCACTAGATTAAAGATACAGGGGATAGGTAACTTCCCTGTCCCCAGCAGACAGCACAGAGGTTGACACATGGAAGGGGATCCAGTAAAGGTTTGTCAAATGAATAAATGAATTGCTATTGTGTGTCTCCAGGCAAATCTGGTCCCTCTCTGGTCCAGATGTCTGGCATTCAGCCCAAGCTTAGACTTAGAGGTGACCAGACTTTGTGCAGGAGGGTTACAGATGGGGCACAAGTTAGTGGGGGGGATGCCACCTCTTCAGCCTCCTCCTTGGCTCTGTTACCAGTTCCCAGGTTCACAAAGCCAATACTAAAGGGGAAAATAGAGACAGATTGACCCAGAAGAATGGTCTTTTTCTGCAATTATCAGCCCAGGGAGGTCTAGGATCTGCAGTCAGGAGGAGAAGGAAGGCAAGGCAGAAATGGAACTCCCAATGCTGATGATTCCAGATAAAAGCCCTCAAGTCATGCAGTAGCGCCTGGATCTTATGCCCTTCAAAACGTATGTTGAAATTTGATCCCCAGTGTTAGAGGTGGGGCCTGATGGGAGGTGTTTGTGTCCTCACGGTATTGAGTGACTTCTCTATTTGTTTCCCAGAGATCTGATTGTTAAGAAAACAAACAAACCCTATTACCTCCTCTCACTCTCTCTGTTGGTCCCTCTCTTACCATGTGGCATGCCAGCATCCCTTCCCCTTCTGCTATGACTGGAAGCTCCCTGAGGCCCTCAACAACCACAGATGCTAGTGCCATGCTTCTTGTGCAGCCTGCAGAACCATGAGCCAAATAAACCTATTTTCTTTCTAAATTAACCAGCCTCAAATATTTTTTTTTAGATGGGCGTCTAGCTCTGTTGCCCAGGCTGGAGTGCGGTGGCACAGTCTCAGCTCACTGCAACCTCCACTTCCCAGGTTCAAGCGATTCTCCTGTCTCAGCCTCCTGAGTAGTTGGAACTACAGGCACAGACCACCATGACTAGATAATTTTTGTATTTTTAGTAGCAATAGGGTTCTGCCATGTTGGCTAGGATGGTCTCAAACTCCTGACCTCAGGTGATCTGCCCACCTCGGCCTCCCAAAGTGCTAGGATTATAGGCAAGAGCTACGACACCTGGCGAGATATTTCTTTATAGCAACACAAGACAGACTAAGACATCATGTATAGTCTGAAATGTGTCCCCCAAACATAGCAGGTCTTTATGTCTAGAACCTGTGTTACTTGTTAAATAAAAAGGTCTTTGTAGATGTGAGTAAGCTAAAGATCTTAAGATGGGGAGATTATCATGGACTATCCAGGGGTGCCCTAATTATAATCACAAGTGTCCTGAGAAGAGAAGGACAGTGGGAGACCACATGCAGAGGAGAAGGGCATGTGATCACAGAGGCAGAGATTGGAGTGGTGCAGCCACAAGCCAAGGAATGTCTGCAACCTCCAGAAGCTGGAAAAAGCAAGGAATAGATTTTCACCTCTGGAGGGAGTGTGGTCCTAGCAATACCTTGATTTCTACCCTGTGGCACTAACTTCAGACTTCTGGCCTCCGGAACTGAGGAAGAATAAATAGCTACTGTTTTCAGCCACCAAGTTAGTGGTAAGTTTCTACAGCCTGTAATTAATACAGGCTGAAAATAGGCTGATGATGGAGAGGAAATGGGGTGGGGGAGAGGATCTTGGCTTCTCTAGAGACTAGCCCCTTCTTCCTTGGATGCAAGCAGCCACTGGAGCAATGTCACAACACCACAGGTGGCATTGTCCCTTCCACATCCCTCTGTCACTCAGTGGAGAGGGCAGCAACACGGACGTTAGGCACACAAGTTAAGAACTACTCAGAAGTCAGGCTTTTCTGGGTTCAAATCCTGGCTTTGTCACTTTCTAACTGTATGGTTGCGAGCACGTCATTTAACCTCAGTTTTCTCATCTGTAAAATTGGGATAATAAAGTGCAACTACTTCATGTATGAGGATATGACTGGCATCTAGTAGGTGCTTAATGAAATGCTGGCTATTGATACTACTAATTATTATTTATTGCACATCCATTTATTGAGCACCTACTAGGTGCCAGAGATTCAACTAGGTCCTGGGGATATAACTGAATAGAAATTTAGAGAAAAGGACAGGGATAGAGACCACATCCTTGGAGATAATCCCTTTTCTGTCCCCCATGTGGCATTTTGCCCTTGTCTTTATTTGCCTTGGATTCTGCCCCAAATGGTATCTTGGTTGATTTTTCTACCAGGGTAGTTTGCCTACAAGGGGGAATTTAGAGTCCTGGACTGGGAGAGTCACTTGTTTTCTTTAGACTTTTGTTTGTTTGTTTATTTAATCTGGACAATTGTACAATGAATTATGGTTTGTCATGTCTTTAAAATCTGTGATCTCCATCCTCATGGCGTCTACAGGTAGATCTTTTTATTCTCATTTTGGAAATGGGAAAATAGAGGTTTCAAAGGGGTAGAACACTTTGAGTGAGGTAGGAGGATGTCACATGGATTCATCCCAGTGTCATTACATGTATCTGGGACCTCGGGCGAGGGACCTCACCTCTCCAAGTCTTGGCTTTCCCATCTATAAAATGAGGAGACTGATAAAGTTGGGGGAACCCTGCCAGGTCATTTCCTCTCTCTAGTCCCCCTGTCCTGAGGCCGTGCAGCCTAAATAGGGGTACAAGACTGCTCATCATCCCTCCTGTCACATTCAGTGCCCCAGGGGACACTGGGAGGTCCTGAACTTGGGGAGGACCTATCCCTCATGTACTTTAGAGATGACTCCTGAGAGCTGGGTTGAATGAAAGTTCTTTAGATAACATAAAGTTACATTTTACAGACAGTTGGTTAAACATTTCTTAATATTAACTTTGCACTTGTCTTAAAATTTTGTAGCCAATGAATTTTGCAGCAGGGGGTGGTCTCAAATATTTTTTGAAATCTTCAAAAAGCTGTAGGCAAGAGGTCACGGATTGGAGAAAATCTCTGCCCTATCTCTTTCTTCATATCGCTCTCTGGCTCATCTCCCTTCCTCTCTCTGTCATTGTCTCCTTTTAATATCTGTTTCTCTGTCTCCCTATTTCTTCTCTCTCTCTCTCCCTCTCTCTCTCTCTCTCTCTCTCACACACACACACACACACACACACACACACACACACACACACACGCTTGCATGCACCCCCAAGACTCCAAGGGCGAATGGTGAAGATGCCTTTCCTCCCTCCCTCCCACCATCTCTTCTAACAACTTTCTCCATCTTTCAGGCCATATTCCTCCCTAATGGGACGCACACATGCATTGGAATCACATTTTCTCCACCATCTTCCCCTTGACCGTCTAGCCACTGGACCCCATGATGAAGAGAATTTCCCACAAGTACCAGGGTCTGCTTAGAAATCAGCATGTGGCCAAAGCAAATCTCAAAAGCGAGCCACCGGATTATGTAGCAAGAGAGGGAGGGCAGGACAGAACAAGCAGGAGCCAGGCTGACGAAGGAAACAGCAAGAGAGCTGGCAGCTGATAAGTCAAGAACTTGGCTATTAACTGGCAGAGCCTTGGCACGGAAGACCCAGCAGCCGGGGCTCAGCGCATGTTGCCCAGCCCTCTCCATGGAGCCTGAGATGGCTCCAGATCACCGGGCATGGGGTGCAGAAGTGGCCAGTTCTCCCACCAGGTATTAGTTCTGGGGACACCACGACTCCCGCTCAACTGGCATTTCCCAAGAGCATCCTCTGTGCCTGGCCCTTTGTGGACAGCTCTGCTTCCCAGACTGTGGCATGATTCCATGTGGCCTTATGACTCACTTAATCCTTTAAAAAAATGTTAATAGACTTCTTTATTGAGGTGTAACTTAAATATAATAAAGTGTGCCAATATGAAGCGAACAACTCAATTAAGGTTTGCATATGCGTACTCACCAGCCAGGCCAAGATGACACCCCTTTTCAGGCCCCTGGGCGGCTCCCTCATGTCCCTCCCTGTTAAAACCTGCCCCATTGTAATCACTCTGCTGACTCCTAACACTTCTATTCCATTTTTGAACCTCAAATGAATAGACTTATCCAGTATACACTTCTTGGTATCAAACTTTCACTTCATGTTGTATCTTCGTCATATTGTTGCATATATCAGTAGTTTGCATATGTGTTTTTTTAATTGCTGAGTAGTATTTCATTGCATGCATATATCATAATCTATTTATCCATCGCACTACTGATGGACATTTGAGTTGTCCAAATAAAGAGCTGGTATGAAATTTTATCTTGTGTCTTTTGGTGGTTACAAGCATTTTTTTCCTACAGTTTATATATCCAGAACTGGAATTGCTGGGCTAAAGCATGTAAGCATATAGAATAAATGTATGTTTAGCTCTGGTAGTGGTGCCATATGTTTTTTTGGAGATTATATATATATACATACATATATATATATAGTGGTTTCCAGCATATTTTGTTGCTTAGAATGACGATATAATTTTTCAAAGTGATTCTGTCTAAAATTAATTTAAACAAAACTATTAAGTAAATAATGATACTGGTGACAAGGTGAAATGGGGCATGGCAAAAACCACCGAGGCAGTGTACAAAATGGCTGAGGTTTAGGGACCACTCAAACCCTAACTCATTTATTCAGCATGTTATTCAAATCATTATTCAGTACATACTTCGTTGTTGTTTCAGCTCCCTCAACTGTAAAATGGGGGTGATAGAACAGCCCCTCCTGAGGTTTCATGAGTATTAAATGGGTTTGTTGCATGTAGAGCTCTTAGAATAGCACGTGGCAGAGTAAGTACAAAATAATGTGAGCTATTATTGCTGTTTATTGAGCATCTGCTAGGTGCCAGACACTACAAACTCTGTGTGTGTGATCTCACTGAATCCACACAAACACCCTATGGAAGCCTCCTGATCACCACTACTTTGCAAATGAGGCAACTTGAGCTCAGAGAGGCTGAGTCCTCTGTCTGAAGTCACACAGCCAGCAAGTAATAAAATGGGAAGTGGGGTCTACACAGTTCCAATGCTTGTATTATCCTTATTACTCCTTGAAGACAGCTGCTTCTTATGCACCAAGCAATCAATTTCTGCAATGTTAGGAATAGTTGCATGTAACCATATGTCCAAGTATAAATGGTGTAAACAAGCATGACAGAAATTATCTTTTTTTCTCATGTAAGTCAGACAGGTGGCAGCTCCATAATGCCATCAGGTACCCAAGTTCTTTCTAACTATCATATATAAATTTTTTCACTGTGGCTTGCATTCCAGTGCTCTCAAAGTGATTGCCAGAGCTCCAACCGTCACATCCCCCATTCAGACTAGAAGAAAATGCGAGTCTAGTGATAAACACATGAGTGTTAGCTCAGATTGCCTCCTTTGTAAAGGAGCTTTTCTGGAAGATGCACCCAACACCTTCCACGTACGAGTTATTAGACAGAGGTTGTCACATGACAGTCCCACATGTAAGTAAGGCTGAGAGATGTAGATTTTTAAAAATGTTTAGAACATTATGACTCACTCCCTCTCTCCCCCACAAAATAAGTGTTATCTAGGTAAGAAGAGTTTAATGGAAATGTATGGCCAGTAGTAGCCCAGACCAACACTAACCCAGGGATCCAATGTCCTTCCTCAATTGTGCCTAGAGAAGGGTAATAGCTAGAAAAGTCCCAACAATGCCACGGTCCTTCATTCTTGCGTAGATGCAGAGGTATATACGTATTATAACCAGCAAGGTTAGATCAGGCATTATAATTCAAAGCGTAAACCTGAGAGACCCAAGGAGAAGGAGGGAAATATTGAGGATCACACAACATGTGACAAACACGGGACTTGGATCTGTCTCTGGACTCCAAGTCCAGTGCTCTTTCAAGGGTTTCGGGCTGCTTCGTTTTTCCCCCAGACTATTTTCCTCCTACTTTTAGCCCAGCTTTTAGCCTTGCATACTATGTACTCATTAGTGCAGATCACCAAATATTTCTGGTTTTCTTTCCTTCTGGAACACATTAGGTTGCATTTCCTATACCTACGTATTCTATATAGGGGAATGATGTGTGAATAGTTCTGGCCAATAAGTTGGAGGCAGAAACAGTATGTGTCCATTCTGAGTAGATTTCATAATCAATGCAAGGTCCTTGACAGTTCAGTTTTCCATCTGGCCCTTCGAGCAGTAACTTTCAAGAGGGTGCTAGTCCATTAGCTTGGGTACCCAAATAACTACGATGAGAGAGCTTCTTGCCAACCTGCGATGAATATCCAGCATAAGCAAGAAATACACCTTTATTGCTTAAAGCCACTGAGATCTGAGGGTTGCTTGTTACTGCAGTGTAACCTGCTCTCTCCTGACCGATATACGTACAATTCCAGATCAAGTGACCCAAATTGGGGTTGTGGTGCTGTTGAGAACTTCTTCAGTCATGTTCCATGAACTTTGTGAGAAAATTAGAAGAGGATGTAAGGTTTTGATTCCCAGTACAGTAGCCACTAGCTATGTGTGCTTCTTAGATTCAAATTAATTACAATGAAGTAAAATTAAAATTCAATTTATTCTTTACACCAACCACATTTCAGTGCTCAATAACCACAGGAAGATAGTGGCCATCACACTTCTGTGCTGGAAAACATTGATATAGAATCTTTCCATTGTTGTGGAAAGTGCTCTTGGACAGCCCTGGTCTAGAATCTTAGAAGTTGAATTTGGAATCCCAGAGCTAAGAAAGGGTGGAAATCTTAGAAATATAGGGTACAGAATCTTAGAATGTTGACATCTGAGTACCATTGACTCCCAAGATAATCTTGGTCATGCAATGGGAAAGCACTTCCCTCATTACCTTGAAGTGATAAATGCCACCATCAGACCACGGCTGCTACCTACAGGAGGGGCTCAGGAGTCACTGTATCCTTGTATTTTTCAGGATCCAGATCTGGATGAAGAGGAAAGCAAAAGGCAGAGCATCTCACCTTTAGACCAACTGATCTTTGGGTCAGCATCCATCAGTGTTCATTACAGGACATGGTGCCCAGAACTGGTCAGGAAACCAGGTAGGCTCTGATTGAACAAAGCAAAAGGAAGAGAGGATCGTTATGTGTGTGGAATGTGAATGAAATCAAGGGTGATATGACTAACAGAGGACTCTGCAGCCACTCAGTCACTGGATCATCATCATCACTGAGTGACCTTGAGAGTCACTCTACCACCACCAGCCTCGATTGCTTCATCTGTAAAATGGCCATAAAAGCTTGTATTTATAGAACTCCGATTTTTGCTGGGTGACATGCCAAAAACATCATATGCTTCAACTTCTATCTTCACAATAAGTCCAGGAAGCAGGTTCTAAAATTACATTTCTTTCTCTCTCTCTCTCTCTCTCTTTTTAACAATTGGCCCTGTCTCCCCAAGTTGAATGTGAGCTGCTAGAAGACAGTTCATCCCTTAATCCCAAACACCAGGTGGAGAGCAGATAACAACAGACGGTTTCATCTTCTCACCTTTGGGGTGAACATGAGACACACGGAAAGTGAGTTTGAGTCAGATGCCAAGTTCTTCCCTCTTTAGAGGCAGATATTATTACTTCTCCCTGGTATTTCCAATCTGCCCCTCCTTCAGGGAATATGGGAGGATTACTTGAAGTTGGACACCATTATGTAAGCAGATGGAATGTGTGTCACTTCAGGCAGGAGAAATCAAGAGCCGGGTCACCATCCTCCATTCTTCTTTTCCCTGCTGTGGCAGCATGTGTGTATAAAGTTGAAGCTTCCCAGACTGTTGATTTGCTGTGCAAGGAAAAGCTCTCCTGGAGAGTCACCCAAACTCACCACGAACTTACCACGAACTTTGTGAGAATAAGAAACAGGCATTAATCGGCTTTGGTAAGTCACTAAGATTTGGAGGGGTGGAGGTTGTTACTGCAGCATCACCTGACCTATCCTGTCTAAAACAACCAACTTAGAATCCCAGACACACTTTTCGAAGCCCTATGATACTCCCACCTACCATTCCAAATCTCCAGCCTAGGATGACCAGTGTTTGTCTCCAGTAGGGGTTCCAGGCAGTCTTGACTGGGCCATCAAATGGACACCACAAGACCTAGACTGCTGGGAGGAGGTTGACTATCTTTATTTCTTCATAGGCAGCTGGCCTTGAGGCACGCTCTTGCACACTCAAAGTTCCTGAGTCAAACACTACTTATGGCTTGACTTTTCCCATGCACTTTATGTAGAGAATCAGGCAATTTTCCAGAGATATTACATCAGTTTTTGAGGCTATCTTCTCTCTCCTTGGGAGGGAAGAAAGTAGAACACCCTGATTTCTGTGTGGGAATGCACTGGTTGCCGTGTTTAAGGGCAGAAGCATGTGACCCAGGAAGAGCCTATCAGCATAGCCCACCCCCAGACCACCAGGATTGGTTCACGGCTGTAGATGGAAACCGAACTGTCCAATCAGAGTGGATCTCAGGGCTTGGGGGCAGTGCCCAGATTAAGACACACCCTTTCTTCCCTCTTGAGTGGGAACATGAAAGCTTGGTCATTTGCTGTGCAAAGAGCCAATGGCAGCCATGAAGGGAAGCAGACTTAGAATGAAGACAGGAGACACCTAAGAGACAAAAAGGGAATGGTGTCTTTAATGCGTGACATCATGGAGCTGCTGGTCCCAGACTCACCTGACAGCTGGAACCTCTGACTTTTTGTTACATGAACCCAGACGCTTCATGTTTAAGCTAACGTGAATCAGGTTTGCTGTTACTTAAAGCATAAATCGTCCCCTTATGAATGAGAGGACTAGGCCTTCTGTCAGTTCACTCTCCTCCTGGTGTCCTAGAGTTAGAGACCCCAGAAACATGAATTTATCCCGACCCGAAGAGGTGAAAAAAGGGTTCAAGTTCACTCAGGAAGTCCCTGGAAGTTCCTGGCTCCTGACTCTGCACAGAAGGGGAATCGTGCTGGATGTGAGCTCACATTCAGAGGGAGAAAAAGAGAGAGAGAGAGATGCTCCTTTTAGCGCTGGCTGCCTGCAGCATAAATATATGCAAATTTATTCAGAGGAGCTCTGCATGGCATGGGCAGATAGAGGCAAAGTGAGGAGGAAAATTCATCTCCGTCTCAGGGATTTTGCCTCTGATAGGGTGCTCCTGGAGGTCTCGGTGAAACCTTCATTATCCCCCCTTCTTCTCTCCAATTGGTCCCCACGTCCTGGCTGATTCTGCTTAAAAGCTCATCTCTCGAATCGGCCCCTTCTCACCAGTCCTGCACCAGTGCGCTGTCTTCTGCCTCCTTTGCTCCCCAAGGAGCTGTTTCTCTAGCTCCTGTCCAGGCTCCCTGCCTCCACCTTTGTTGCCTGCATGACAGAGCCCCCTGAGGTACCAATTGGATGGGATCATGTCCTTGATGAAGGTCTTCCAATGGCTTCCTGTCATCCCCAGGGGGAAAAAAAACTCCAAGTTCAACGTCCTAAAATGCAAGGTCTTTGAGGTCTAGTTCAACACAAGTAACTTCTCCCCTTCTCCCCATGAGTCCCACGCTCCTGTCACATCCCCCTCACCTTTTGTTGAATCTTCAGTTGCACCTTCAGATTTTTGTGCAAGCTGCTGGCTCTGCTGGCCATGCTGGTTCCTTCTGGCACCTGAGGAAAGCTTCCCTCTTCTACAAACCCAGCTCAGATATTGTTTCTTGGGTAACATCTTTCCTCATCTTCGCAGTTTGACATAATTTGTCTTTCCTCCTTTGTCCCTATTATTCATGCAACAATCAGAATGGTAAGAAGAAGAAAGTGTATCAAGTGCTGACTATGGCCTGACACTAGGCTAAGTGCTTATATGGGTTATCTCATCAGATTCTGCCAAGGCCTCTGCCAGGGGCATCAGTATTATTATTAATTATTACCTCCCTTCCCATTTTATAGATGAGGAAACCAAGGCTTGGTAAGAGGAAGTCGTTTAGCTGTGGTTCCACCACTAGATAGAAGGAAGCAGGCTGCTCTAACTCATTACATTGTTTACATATATGTTATACTTTTAAATGATTTATAGTTTGTTAAGTCCTTTTTATATGCATTAAGTAATTTGAGCTTCACAATGATCCTGGCAGGTATATGTTTGTCTTCTCCTCTTATCCATGAGCTTTGTGAGGAGTTTCCTGGTCATCTCTAATTCCCTAGTACTCAGTCCATAGGCCTATATTGATAAGTGTGGAATGGATGGTTGGATGGATTCGTAGTTAGATGGGTGGATAGGTGGGTGGGTGGGTGGATGGATGCATGGATGAACTGGTCAGTGGGTGGATTGATGAATGGATATATGAATAAAAGAACGAATGATGAATAAGTGGATAGGTTGGTGGATGGGTAAGTGAATGGGAAAATGGAGAGATGGAGAGATGAATGATGGGTATGTGGATGGATTGGCAGGTGGATAAGTGGATGGGCAAATGGATGGATGGATAAATGGGTCAGTAGATGAATGGATGAATGGATGATGGATAAGTGGGTAGATTGATAGGTAGATGGGAAAATGAATGGACACACAGACGGATAAATGGAGGAATGACTAGGGAGATGTCTGGAAGAATGGATCAATGGTCAGACAGATGAAGCAATAAACCCCAATAAAGTCCTCGCTGTCATTTCCAATACTTCCTGAATCCAGGTGTCACATAAGCCATTATTAGAGTTATGTGAATGAGCCAAAGACTGAAAGTCCAATATATCCCAGGCATCTTCTCCACTTCCCCTACCACAATCCCCGTTCACTGCAGAGGAACAAAAGTATTCCTTCTGAAAAGCTGCTTCAGCATCTGATCTCCATGTAGTGGCTGGGCCTAGCATCCTGTGTATTCACACACAATGGGGCACTGGATTCACTGAAGGTAAAACTCAGCCAGGAGACTTGGGAGTGGCACTGTGGACTCCAGCCTGGGGAAGCAGACATCCCATGCCACGCTGCGCTCTGCAGCCTTCCCCGACCACTGTTGTCTGCTTTCTAAATAAACCCTGAGACAGAGCCATGTGAGGTTATAAATCAGCCGGAAATCAAATGCTAACATGTAAATAAATTGCAAATCAGCTGAGAAATTGGTTTCATTTTGAGACGATAAAGCACATTTCTCCTGCACTGATTTTGTAAGGCGCCCCTTAAGAATTGTAATATTTCTGTGTGGTAATGATAAACATTAGTGAGTTGCTTTAGAAATGAAAAAATAGACAGCCTCTGGGGATTTGAAAAACATATGCACTTCAAATTTGAAAATCCAATTTAACTGTCCATTATAAGGAGAATAAAAAGGTAAGGATAGGATAATTTTGCAGTTACACAGCATTTGACTAAATCTGATTCCGCGATGACAGGCACACTTTAAAAGCTACAAGTCTGAATGCAAGGAGACAGCAAATCATTTATTTATGATTGTAATCTAGCTCCTGTCTAACAAGTTAGCGACTGTGCCGCTTGCTCCCTGGCTGCGGACGGCATGTGTACACTTGTCAGTTAACACTCTTAAAAACACTTCTCACGGAATTTCTGGATTTGGAGGTGGAAAAAAATAGAGAAGAGGGAAGACAAAAGAGATAATCCTTGTCTAATTTACCCAAATAGGCAGATGCTGAAATTGCAAAAGTTTAGAAAGAAACAAATCTTTTGTCTTTAATTTTTGCGGAAAGCAACTTTGGTAAATACATGTGTGCGCAAACATGGGTGCCTACCTGCACACACACATACTTAAACATTGTGCTGAATACATACACACACACACACACACACACACACACACACACACACACACAGGACCGGAGGCTTTGTCTGAAGCTGGAGAAGTTCACAGCATAAAACTTCAACGCAACAGTTGGTTTTTCTCCTGAATGTCGGCTCTCCTTAATTCCTGTTGTCAGCATCTCTCTGGTGACATCTCTCCGCCTTTACCCCCCATGCCTGGGACTCCTCCTACTGCAATTAATTATTGCAAGCATGTTTTCTCAAAATATGCCACGGTTCCTCCAGAAACAAACTTAGAAGTTTCTAAGAGCCTGACATGGAGGAAAAGGTCAGAAGGACTAAAATGCATAAAGACTCCTTTAGCCCCTACCCCATGAGTGCCCAAATCCAGGATTCCAACAGTTACGTAGTATTAATTTTAAGCACAGAATGGAGTCACCGGTGGTATATGACCCTTCCCCATGCTGAGCACTAGATCCTTTCCGTGTTTGGAGCCTGTAAAGTTTCACAATGCTACCAACCAGGTAAGTCCAATTAATTCATCCTTTTTCACAGATGAGGCTCATCGGGTTTAAGTGGCCCAAGGTCACAAAGCTAGCATGTAGTATAGTTTAGAATTTGCATGCCATCTATTTGAATCTTGTGTCTATCCTACCTGTAACCACATTCATTTATTTGTTCAATCAAACTGAGATTAACTGAGCACCTAGTCTATAACAGATGCAGCTGTAGGCAGGCGGGATGAAACAGTGAGAAAGGCCGGGCGCAGTGGCTCAAGCCTGTAATCCCAGCACTTTGGGAGGCCAAGACGGGCGGATCACGAGGTCAGGAGATCGAGACCATCCTGGCTAACATGGTGAAACCCCGTCTCTACTAAAAAAAAAATTACAAAAAACTAGCCGGGTGTGGTGGCAGGCGCCTGTGGTCCCAGCTACTCGGGAGGCTGAGACAGGAGAATAGCGTAAACCCGGGAGGCAGAGCTTGCAATGAGCTGAGATCCGGCCACTGCACTCCAGTCTGGGTGACAGAGTGAGACTCTGTCTCAAAAAACAAAACAAAACAAAACAAAACAGTAAAAAATACACAAGCAAGACAAATTCATGGAGTGAATTTAGACAATCCCTATGAAGGAAGAACCCAGGTGATGGAATAGGGTGTGGCCAGTGGGAGGTGGGGAGGCCCGTTTTAGGGAAGAGCTTGGAATGCCCGTCAGCAGTGGTGACATTTCTGCTGCCTCCTGCATGGGTTGGTGGAGCCAGTTCTCCTTGCTCTCTTGTAAGTCTAAACAGATTCCACGAGGTTCCTGACTGCAGGACTTGTCAGAGCCTTCAGTGCACGGCCATGCCCTGTGCTTTGAAAGTGAGAGGACAGCAGTATTTTTGGAATCCCTGTCCTAAGGGAACATCTGGAGGGACATGTCTTCTATGAGATGCATAGGAAGACATACCAGATCAGTGCTAGCTTGGATCAACTGTCAACTGGTGGCTGTTGTTTTTCAGTTACTTGACACTCAGGCCCTGAGCAAAAGGTCCTCTTGCAGTGTGACTGAGCCCCTCCCATTACTCCCACCTCTGACTTGCAGCCTAGCAGCAGCAGCTCCCTCTGTGTGCTTCTTCTGGGGCATACTTGGGACACTTTGGAGTCTGTTTTACTAGCAAGACAACTGAGGCTCTCTTGTCTCATGGGCAGCCTGAAAATGGAAACTCCTCTCTCTCCTCCCGCATCCCTGCTCCATGCATCCGGCCTCCGTGGACTCCAGCGTCACCCTGTGTCCCCATCCCCTTGGCCAACCTGCTGCAGTCCCAGTACCCTGTTCCAGGAACAGGATAAACTCACCTCGGAGCGTTGCATCTGCCACTCCCCAGCCTAAAGTGTGATCCCCAAAACCACCCGTGTGCACCCTGGAACCTTCTGGGCAGCTTTCTAAAATACTGGTGATGCCCAGGTCCTACCTCAGACCAATGACATCAGACGGCCTGACTGATGCCAACGTGAAGCCACCTGGTGAATCCTGGTCCTTCTTACACTTCTGGCCCCTTATCCTTTATGATGGTTTTATCTCAGAGAGACCCACATCTAAAGCTGTGTCTGTAATCCCAAGCTGCCTACAGCCCCAATCCTTCTCCGTCACCTCGCTGGGATCGTGCTCTTCCCAGCACCTATTGCGGTGGAAATTACCTCGCATGGTCATTTGCTTAGTGGCTGTCTGTTTATGGTCTGTTTGAGACGGGGGCTCCTGGGGAGCAGGGGCTGCTATATTGTGTTCACTTCTACAACCCCAGCATGGGAAGCAGTGTCCAGCACACAGCTCGGCGGCCTTTAGATCTCTATTGACTTGAAGGAAGTTCAGAGAGGTTAAGCTACGTTCCCAAGATCTCCCAGCTGGGCCTGGACTCCTGCCTGGAACGCTGCACCCTCAGACCCCCTACAGATGAAATAACAGCCCGGGTCTATACTCCTTGTTCCACACAGATGGGGAAATTGAGGTCTAGGGGCCCAGGATCATAAGATCATAACTCTATGCCCAGACCGAGTATGGAATAGAATCATCTGGCTGCCAGCTGTCCTTCCTCCCAGCACAGCCACCAGCAGAAGTCCCGATGAGCAGTGCTCTGTCTGATTGCCTAAGCTGATCAGAATTTGTAACCAACAAGGAAAGCTCGAAATTGCCAGGAGACCTCCAGGCAGGGAGGTAGAGGAGTGAGACATTGCATGGGCTTGCCTCAATTTGGAAAGCTCTGTGTGTTTGTCTCTCTGGGCCCATAAACAGGGTCAGAATGGAAGAAAAAACAATTACCCGGCGTCGATTCATGTCTCCTTCGTTCCCTGCCCAATCCTATTCCCTCCTATAGGGTTCTAAGAGTTGTGGGGCTTGGTTTTTCTCTGATGGTGAAGAGACCTAGTGGGTCATGTGAGAGGGAGGAGTTTCGGGGCTGACAGACAGGAGGCCTTGCTTAGGTCCTAGACTGGTTGTTATCTCTCTTGTGACGTGGGGAGCATGCATCCTGACCTCAGAGCCTTACACTATGCCTATGTTTTGACCTAGTGATTATTACTTGGTTGGGAGGTGGGATAGTAGGAGAAAATTAACACAGAAATATACAGCAAATATGTAGCTACAAAGATGTTCGATGCAGCATTATTTACATTAGGAGAAAGCAACTAGAAACAACGTAGTCATCCATCACTAGTGGGTTGATGGACGGACATATATATGTGTGTGTACATATATAATTATATATAATATATTTATATATAAATATATTTAATATATAAATATATAATATAATAATATAATATATAATATATATTTCCATATATATATGGAAAGAACAAAACCATTTAAAAATTTGCTGTAGAAAAATATTTTTTGAGGGCCCCTGTTTTCTTTTCTCCTTTTTTTTAAATTTTATTTTTCTGTAAGTTATCGGGGTACAGGTGGTGTTTGGTTACATGAGTAAGTTCTTTCATGGAGATCTGTGAGAACCTGGTGCACTCCTCAACTGAGCAGTATACGCTGTACCTATATTTGTTGTCTTTTATCCCTCACCCCTTCCTATTCTTCACCCCAACTCCCCAAAGTCCATTGCATCATTCTTATGCCTCTGCATCCTCACAACTTAGCTCCCGCATATCAGTGAGAACATATGATGTTTGGTTTTCTATTCCTGAGTTACTTCACTTAGAATAATAGTCTCTAATCGATCCAGGTCATTGCATATGCTGTTAATTCATTCCTTTTTATGGCCAAGTAGTACTCCACCGTCTATGTATACCAGAGTTTCTTTATCCACTTGTTGACTGATGGGCATTTGGGTTGGTTCCACGATTTTGCTATTGTGAATTGCTGTCGAAAAATACTGAATGACATGAATAAATATTCTCCCTGTGTTGTGTCATATTTTTCAAAGAGCTTGTTGCAAATTACGAAACCACAAACAACTTTTTTCTTCTGTAAACAAACAATACACATTCACTGAAAGAAAGACCTCGAAGGATACAGGTTGAACTATTTATCTTGGCTCAGATGGGGCAGGAATTTCAGATCACACTGATGTCTTCCTTGCCTGTATTTTTAGAAGTGCACATGCGTTACTTTTCTAATCAAATAACGCAAAAGGAAAGCTCCACATCACTCTCACCTCCCAATATTGTTTTGAGAATCAACTGAGAGAGACTGTGTGAAAATATTTGCAAAAGTTCCAAGAATGACATGAGTATGAAACATAACCACGCTTGCCTAGAAAAAGTGTTGCTTATGAAACCCGATGAGGATTAAATATATACACGTACATTTAATGTTCTAATCTTGGGAAAATTGTTTAGTACTAGGACAATTTCTAACTGGTGAACTGCTACTCATCTCACAAGGCCCAGCTCACACTGCCCTTCTTCAGGGACATCTCCCTTACCCAGCATGCCCCTATTTAAGGCAGTGGGCTCCTTTCTTTATTTTCTTAAGGCATTAATTCATTTCCAAGTTGGAAAACTCATCTGTTAGTTATCTCCCTATCATACCAGACGGGGTGCCCCTTGAAGGCTGAAGCCATGATGCTTACTGCTGATTCCCCGGCTCCTTACAGAATACATGGTACATAGTAGGTGCTCAATAATTGCCTGCTGAAAAGCCAGATGAATGAATGACGCTCGTGCCAGCTCCCTTTATTCAAGTAAGGGCTTCCGAAAGCGTGTGTGTAATTCCCAGCTATAAATTGAATCGTATTTTTAAATGCACTAGGGGGGACTTGCTATTTAAAGAAACTGTGATGTAAATCCTTTTTATAAAATGAAGACATCTTGAGTAATGCGAATAATTGCTCCTTGACATATCTGTTTATAAGTTGGTATATTTAAGGATCAGAAAGACGGATGCATTTTTTAAAAATTCACTTGACAAATATTTGTGAAGCATGCTCTGTGCCAAACTGGGTGTTGGAAGTGGGCATGATTGCAGTGTGGCCCCAACCCTTAAGGACTCACAAGCCCAGGTACATTCATTGGTAGTGTTGCCTTGGGGATCTGGGGACAAGCGTCAGCCTGCTAAGGTATAATCTTGCCTTCTCTACTTTCTAGCTGTGTGTCCCTGGGCCACTTACTTAACCTCTCTGAACCTCAACTGTCATGTGTGTCAGCTGATGGTGCTAAAGGTGCTCACCTCCTACCAGTCATGAAGATAGGATAAGACAGTACATGTAAACTGATTGGAAAATCGCCTGGCCTAATACGTATTTGCTTTTATCATTAGAAGGTGAGGTGGGGAAGTGTCCGTGTGGAGTGCACACCATGGGAAAGCTTCTGCCCCTAGAGTCCTGATGATCTTTATGGCTTTACCTCTTCCTAACAGCTACAGGACTCAGCCTCAGTTTCTCCATCTGCACAATGAGGGCAGTAATACTTACAAAATGAAGACATGCTGAACTCTAAGAAAAGTAGGTATATTTAGTGTTTCAGAGACAATTTAAGAAATTACAATCATTCTTTCTGTTTTAGCAGGCAGAAGATGATTAATGTAAGCCCGTTCCCATTTCCCCCTCAACTCCCCACTCTCTGCACATGGAAGAGGATTTTAGCTTAGAGGGGTGATATCCCTTTTCTCCCTAATGGATGCCTTTTGGCAGAGCTTCGATGGATGTGTCCAGCTCTGAGCTGAGGGGTCCCCGTAGAGGCCTGTGTCAACAGGGTGATGGAAGTGCCTGTTGTTTGCACAGGCTGAACGCACAGGAGAAGGTGGCTGTTCACTTGTACTAGTGCCTGTGGAAGACAGACCAGCCTCAGTTTTAGATATAGGATAACAATGTTAGATGTAGATAATAATCTTTTGCTCCCATTTTGCGGATGGGAAAACTGAGGTCCTGCAGCTGTTCAGAAGAAGCAGAACCACACCAATCTGCAATGTAGGAAAATTCCAGGTTGGAAAATATCTCCGACAGTGGGTGTCTCCCTTTACAAAACTGCAGCTCTCTTGGAGGATGGTTTCATTACAGGGCATGGGAGAGCCTTTAGTGTCCAATTGTGGCCCTGCTGAGGGCAGAAGATTGGACTGGGGTTGACAGATGGGATGGGGGTGTTAGAAAATCAGGAGTGAGGAGGCTGCAAGCTGGTGTCCCAGTGTGAGTTCCATTCGAGGCAGTTTCCTAAAAATAGTCCTGCTGTGGACTATGAACAGATGAGCATCACCTCCAGTGCCTGGCCCCAGGCTGCTGAGTGGACCCTACGAGACAAGGGCTCTCTGAGGCCATCTAGCACCTCCCTTCCCTCTGAACCTACAGATGAGCTAAAAGACTGGCTAGGGCCATCCATTGAGTGAGTGAGATTAGGCACCCAGGGCTCATACCTCACTGGTTCTCCTTGAATCCTCATAATGGCTTGAAACTTCAGGTGCATTTCGTCCCTTATTCTGTATTTAACAAACACAGAACATTTGTCATCTGCCAGCTCTCGGTGCTTTCTAGACTTAGCTCATGTCATCCTGATCAGAGTGACCCTTTAAAATAGGTACTATTAGTATCCCCATTTCACGGATATATTAACTGAGACATACAGAGTTAAATCCTTGGTCCAGCACACAAAGCTAGTGAGCTGCAAGCTGGGCCCAGGGTCTCTGCTTCTAACGACCTCACTATGCCACTTGGCCTCTTGTGAAGAGGAACTCATTCCCTTTAGACTTCTCATTTTCTTCTGATTTCATCAAGAAGAAAGTCTCAACTTGGTGTTAGTCTGCCTTTGACACTTTTCCAGTGCTTACTAATATTTTTTAACAAAGAGAGAGCAGGCCTCAGGCTCTGTGCCTTCCTGGCAACAGTGTCTAACGGGAAGTGTTACGAGGGTAGTATGTCCACGGGTAACTTTGGGAAACGCTGTCTTTTGTAGAAATAGATTTTGAGGGATGCTGAGACTTGCACAAGGTCTCTGAACAGGCAGGTCACTCAACAAGAAGTAAAAAAAAATGGTCTTTTTGACCACCTGCTGTCTTGAGCTTTTTCAATCCAATGCAGTTCAAAACCGATTCAACAAACAGCTTTAGAATGACTGGCAAGAGGCATAACGCATATGTGAATACTGTGAGAATCATAAACGTTATACAAATGTAATGGATCATGAATGCATTATTTTTTTTTATTGGGGGGAACTTATTCCTTTAGCTATACTTCTTTTCCTGCAGATACTTTTAGCCCGAAAGGGTTACAATCCCAAGGAAAGCTTTTTCATAAGCACAAAGAACTAATATTAGCAGATTGGGGTTTCTGTAAATATTCATTGTAATCTGTGACTTGGTGAGCATCAAATTCCACCCTCCCGAAAGCTGCACATTTATAACTTGTGAATTCATAAATATTTACGAATTCACACAATCATCACTGACAAATTATTTCATCTGACAGCTCCACACAGGCTCAGCCTGGTTTTGTGAAATCCTGATCAAATCTCGCGTAAACTTCCCGGGTGACAAGCAGAGACCGAACACAGCTAAAATCACACCAGATCCCGCAGAATCTAGTGGGTCAGTAACCGATATTTGCAACAACAGTAACAGCAACAACTTCAACAAGAGAGATTTTGTTTTATGATGGGCTGCCAGATGTTCTCAACAACTGTACATATATTTATAGAGACAAGTCCAAATCTTTGAAGGTGTCGAAAATGGGGTCTTGTCAGGAAGAGGGAGGTGCGCTTGGAATCTGGACAAGCTGGGTTTGAATTCAGAGTTGGCGACTGAGATCTGTGCGTTCTGTAACAGGTTTTCACACCTTGCTGAGCCTCAGTTTCTCAGGTTTGAATTCAGGAAAGTACAAGAAGCAACATAATCGGATTACTAGAGTGAAACTCTTGGCCCAGGGTCTGCCACATAGTAGGCAGCTCAATACATGTTGGTTTTTTTATTACTGTGGCAATAATCGTTTAAGTCATCGTGATTTCCGGCATGACCAGGTTTTCAGTGGGTTTGAATGTAGGCAGAGGAAGAATTGCTTCAAAGTCCTTTTCCTGTGTTTCTCCCTAACGTTGCTTGGGAACATGTTTCTGTGTGGTTTTCATTGTGGCCCCAGAAGTAAATCATGGGTCTCCCATGCAAAGACTGCAGGACACCCTAAGCATCCATCTACCAATTGGACTTATTCTTTCATTCATGTACCTTTGCAAGGACAATAAATAATTTGCCTTTTTATTTTACTTGTTTCCAATTTGGTCATTGAACACCATGCTGGTGAATATGAGTTTGCTTCCAGACGAGTCGGAAAAACTCTCTTTTTGTCACTCTTGTTTCCTTCATAGCACTTGCCAATTGAAACACTAATGTCTTTACTTTTTTCTTATTTACTGTCTCTGTCCACTCACTCTGAAGTCTGCAAAGGCAGAATCTCAACTGCCTTACCATGGATGGGTGGGTGGATGGATGGATGGATGGATGGATGGATGGATGGATGGATAGATAATGGTTGGATGGATAGGAAAGAGGGAAAGAGGGAGGAGAAAAGTGGGAAAGAAAGGAAGAGAGGAAAGGAAGGAGAAAGGAACAAAGGAAAAAAGGGAGAAAGAAAAAGAGAATAAAGGAAATGAAAAACTCCCACCATTGCTGACCGGGGTTGAATAAGGAGACCTCAAGCCATGTCTGGAGGAGAAAATCTGACTCTGGTGATGAAAGCTAGGTCTGCCTGTGGCTTAGCTTGGCCCTGGCAGATAGAAGCAGTCCAATTTATTACCATGATTATGGTTTAGCTTTGACTCAATGCCGGGCACTGGAGTCCTGCTGGGGTAGCTATAAAGGCTGGATCAGACCACGCTATTCCTTGGCTTAAAATATCTAGTAGCTTTCCATAGTGTCCCACGTAGCTCTGGTTATCCCACGTGCCCCTGCCTCCGTGGCTGCCCTGGATACCTTCTATTTTTTGAACAAATCCATCTCATTCTCATCTCATGGTTCTTGCACTTGCTGTTCCCTCTGCCTAAAACCTGACCCCACCCTGCCAGTTCTTCCCTCTATCTGTACTCATCACCCTTTTACCCAATCACTCTCTTTTTGTTACTCTTGTTTCCTTCATAGCACTTACCAATTGAAATGCTAATGTCTTTACTTTTTTCTTATTTACTGTCTCTGTCCACTCACTCTGAAGTCTGCAAAGGCAGGATCTCAACTGCCTTACTATGGATGGGTGGGTGAATGGATGGATGGATGGATGGATGGATGGATAATGGTTGGATGGATGGATAATGGTCGGACGGATAGGAGAGAGGGAAGGAGGAAGAAGAAAAGTGGGAAAGAGGGGAAGAGAGGAAAGGAAGGGGAAAGGAAGAAAGGAAAAGAGGGAGAAAGAAAAAGGGAATAAAGGAAATGAAAAAAACAAGATGGAAGGATGAATGGATAGATAAATGGACCGGGGATGGGTGAGAGGAAAGGAGGGAGGAAGGGAGGGACAGAGGGAAGAAGAGAGGTTAGATGAACCTAGTATTTCCCAAACTCAGTTGACCACAAAACCTTCTTTGTCAAAGACACACCTGTTTATAACACAAGAAAGTCACTTTGGGAAAGCAAACAAAACCACTCAGCACTCTGGTCCTGTTACAGAGAGAAAGGACACACAGTCATAACCCTGCGCTCTGGTCTATATACATACACTATTTTATTGATTTGCTTGCTTTTATTTTTCACCTTCTTACCTTCCCCCAGACAGCAACCACCTGATCACACACAGGCGCAGGCACCACACGGCGCCGGGCACCACTTTGCCGCTGCAGCTCGGCCCAGAGCCTGCCGTTGGCACCTCGAACCCACTGTGCAGTTGCTCAGCCCGTCTGCCTCCTCCGTGAGCCACGGGTCCTCAGAGCGTCAGCAGAACAGCCGGGCCCGACTGCAAAGCCCGCGGTAGCACCAGCCTCGGAGGGAAACGAGATCTTGAATGGAAACATATGGATCTGAGAGGTGTGGGAGTCTGTCTTTTTTAAATGGCATCAAACCCTTCGCTTGCCTTGAGAGCTCTATGTGTTTCAAAGGCGCTGAACGCGATGGCAGGCTGCAGCTTGCTTTTCCCTGTTCACCTGCCTTCAGAGCGCTGAAAAATAATGAACCTCTCCCCTCACCCCGCCTTCAGCCTGCACAAGGAAGAAGGGAAACAAGCAGCCACCTTCTTCCTAACCGTTTAACATGTCTCGACGCCTTCTTTTCTCCCATAGAAGGAATCGGCACTTTTTCACATTCCTCTTTTTGCAAGAGGTGTTTGTGCTGTGCAGATCAAACCCCTTTATTCCCAGTTTCTTGTTGGCTCCTGTGTTCTGGAACTTCAGAATGCCGTAGTAGGGAAAGCAGGGCTGGGGCCTGCAGAAAACGAGAGGAAACGCTGGCTTGCAGATAGCAGAGTTCTCATTCATTCATTCATTCATTCATTCACACAGCAAGCATTGTACACTCAGCCTGCCCAGGAACTTTCATTCACTCATCCATCCATCCATCCATCCATCCATCCATCCATCCACCCATCCATCCACCCATTCATCCACTCATCCATCCATTCATTCATTCACACAGCAAGCATTGCACACTCAGCCTGCCCAGGAACTTTCATTCACTCATCCATCCATCCATCCAGCCACCCACCCACCCACCCACCCACCCATCCATCCACCCACCCACCCATCCATCCACCCATCCATCCACTCATCCATCCATTCATTCATTGGGTTTCCCACTATGTGCCTAGCATTATGCTGGGAACCAGGACCACACATTCAAGTTTCAATAACACCCGTTTCAGAGACCACACTGCAGCTTGCAGATGCGAGGCCGGCTTTATCTTTAGCAGGAAAGCTAGTCGGGAAGCTAAACTGGCACAGGCTATCCCAAAGAAAGGCTTCAATGCCTGTAGGTAAAAGTCGGAAAAGGGGATGGAAGTGAGGAGTCAGGAGTGAGAGGCGCTATGCACATTTGATTCAGGACTCACCAGCACCCTGCCAGGAGGCACGAATAGTCCCATTTTGCTGATGGGAAAACTGAGGCTCAGAGACATGAAGAGGTGGAAGCAAGCTGATGCAGCAGTAAGATGGGCACAGGTCTCTGTGTGGTCAGTAAATGACCAGAGCCACAATAACTGTGTAATCAGGACACGGTGGGAGGGGCATAAAGGGGGTCGCCAGCTTTGTCACATTTTGCCCTTACTATGGCCCCCATGAGGAGGGTGTGGCAGGTTTTCCTATTGCCACTGTTTTGCAGATGAGGAGACCTCGGCTCTGAGAGGCTCAGGTTTATTTAAGGTCGCACGAGTGACAAAACCAGGATTGATTTCAATGCTTCCCCCTGCCATCGCCCCTACACAGTCAGCTCAGCCAGAATCTACCCACACATGGCAGCTTGGAGGACACTTGGAGCCCCGAGTGTGGCTTTTCCCGACAAAGCCAGCGCTCAATTATTGGGAAGTGCCTCCCCCCGGCATTTCTGGATCCATTTGACAAAAATAAATAAAGCTGGGGTCTGACTCTGCGGTGATAAGATGACAGGGGTGGACAGACGGGGAGGTCAGCTGGCTTTGCAATGCCATTGGCGAAAACAGACAGCATTCCCCACCACTAATGGGGTTCCTACACACACCCCCACACCCAGCCTTGGGAAAGTGCTGCTAATTGAATCTGCATAAGAACCTAAGCCTACACCACTCCTTCCTGTCCATTTGATCTGATTCCTTTTTTGTTATAGTAGCAATGCCTTTAGTAATGTTGTTATGATTAAGGGGACAGGAATCTAAGAAAGGATGGATATGTTAAAGTCACATGGCCCTTCCTCTTCCTCCCAGCCCACTCCCCACCCCAGCTGGAAAAAATTTAAACAGTTTTCAGGAAACATGGACTCTGTGTTAGGTTAGGGCAGTAAAGGACTTTGCGTGTGTGTGTGTGTGTGTGTGTGTGTGAATCAAAAAACCTGGATAATTCATTTTTTTCTTGGGTTGTTCCAAACTGTCTTCTTTCCTTTCCTCTTCTTCTCCTCTACCTGAGAAGATGTTATTTTTGTTTTAAATGGAGATTATTATCCTTCAAACAGAAATATTGCCTCCAAATTTGGAGTAAGCAGATAATGAGGCCACTCTGGTAATTTCACACTGATGACAAGAGAAACATCTACATGACTGATTGACAGTTGCCACGGGAAAAGCAGAACCCTCCGAAATCCCTCCTGGGCTGGCTGCAGAAGGGTGGGTGGTGTGGGAGGGGGCCGGGGCTGAGAGCTGGTCTGGTCTGAGGAAGCAGGGAGGCCTGATGACCCCGTGACCTCTGCCCACAATCTGTGGGGTCTTCACCACCTCGTCAGACATTCGAGCTGACAACTGTGTGAAATTGAAATTGTGGAGTTGATTAAATGATGTATTTAAGGCTTCAGGAAAGGAGGAGGTGGGTATGGGAGTGAGGAGGGGAGGAGTGGGGAGAGATGAAGGAGAGGGGAAGAGGGAGGGGGCAAGAGGAAGAGGGATAGGAAAGGAGAGAAAGGAAGAGAGTAGGGAGAGAAAAGAAGAAACCGGGAGAGGTGGGGAGAGGGGAGAGAAATGGAGAATGGGAGAGAGGCGAAAGGAGGGAGAGGCAAGGAGAAAGATGGAGAGGAAGGAAGAAAAAGAAAGAGGAAGAGGTGAAGGGGAAAAAGAGAATTGAGAATTTAGAAGGAGAAAGAGAAGAAGAAGGGAGGAAAGAAAAAAAGATGAAACATACAGGAAAAAAGAAAAGATGGAGGAAAAGAAATGAGACGAATATCCCCAGGAGAGAAGGAAAAGAGGAAGAATGCCGGAGGAGGAAGGAAGAGGAAAGAGAAAGAAAGAGAGAGATGAAGGTGCAGGGAAGAGAGAGGAAGAGAGGAAGGGGGCCGAGCTGGGGAGGGGGAGGCCGCGCAGACAACGCTGGGAGGGCTGGTGGAGGAGCAGGAAGTCTGGGGGCTCAGAAGTCCGCCCTCCGTCCACCCCCTCTCTCCCCTGTAATGTGGGGAGGGTTTATCTCACCAGGAGCAGCAGGCTCAGTCACTGATCTAATCAAATTATTCAGCATTAAAAAACTGCCAAGACATTCCAGTACTTCAGCTCCCAGAGACCCAGCTGGGATCAAATGCTAATCAACATCGCCACGATATTTATTCCCACTGTCAGGCTGCTGCGTGTTTGTTTTCCGAGGGCTGCATACTAAAGTGGAGGAGCGAGATGGATCGGCCCAGTGGCCGGGGGATGAGGAGCCGAGGACGGCAGGGAGGAGGCCGGGCAGGTGGGGAAGAGAAGGCCGGACCCAGGAGAGGCACCCACAGAGCTCACAGGGCGGGGCAATGGCCCCCGAAATCACCCCACCAAAATGTCCAGTGGCCTTTTCAAAGATGCCTGCGCCTCATCTCCACTCTCGTGAGTCCCATTTCAAGGCAAGTCAGCGGCCGGTTTGGGCTCAGAGAGGCTGACATTTGAACTCAGCCTCTGTGATTCCAGGCACACGGTTTAACCTCTTTGGGCTTTCTGCTCTCTCCTCTGTCCCCTGGGGCCCTATGCCGACCCCACCAGCTTGCCAGGGATTCACTGAGAGGGAGGTAATAAAAGAAGCAAGGCCAGACAGATGCCAACCCGGGCCCTCGCTGTGTGACTGTGTGCAGCTTACTTAACCTCTCTGTGCCTCAGGTTTTCTCCTCGGTAACTGGGGATAACAATAGTGACCGATCCCACGAGGTTATCCGTTTAAGTGAATTAATACACAGAAAGCATATATGAGCACTCAGTATACGTTAGGAATAATGACTAGCTCTCCACATTTTTGCAAGAGTTGGATGAAATAATGCGTGTAAAATATTAGCAGGGGAGCTGGAATGGATGAGATCTGATCATGATGAAACAATGAATCAAATGCCCACACGGTCACTGCGTTCAGGTTGCTGGGTTCTTACCTCTCTCAGGGATCCCTCCCTGGATCGCAGAGGGGCATCTGAGCCGAGATCACAGGCCCCCAGATGCCTTCCCTGCAGGGGCAGCAGAAAGCAGAGAGGACCCGCCCAGACTCATGCCTGAACTTGACACCCTTCTCCTGGGATCCTGCCCACCCCTCACCCACTCCCTGAAGGTCACAGCACAGGGGGGAAGACGAATTAATTTCCTTTGTTTTTCAGAGTTTCATTTTTTAAATTACAGCCTTCCCTCCTCTCTAATAAATACTCAACAATTAAAGCTTTTTTTCTCAAAGTGTGATTTCAACATTTCAATGTCCCTCCCCTCCTGTCACCTTCGCTGCCATAAACAGATTCGTAAAAACTGCTTTTGACGCCCCAGCTGCCATTAGCCACTTAAAATCCCGTAATTATCATCCTATCACGGGCCTGTTAACGAGCAGTAAAAATAAGGCCATTGAATATGGTAATTTATTCGTAAATTAGCCTAATGAGAATAGGTTTCAGACACTGTTTACTTGCGGGCTGCCTACGCCAGGCCCAGGCAACAGCGACAGGAGCTATGCCTGGGAGGGCGGCCGGGCACCCACCGGGTGGCAATGCCCCCTCCCCATGGCTCTGCACCCAGGCATCCATTCTTGTTCCCTTCGTCAAGATGGCATCTGGCTCCATGGGCTGTGGGGACAAGTGACAGCCCTTCCTGCCCTAGCCTGGCTCCAGACAGTAAGACAGGAATGCCAGGGCCTGTGGTCAGTGCTGATCGCTACTGGGAAACCTTTACATGCTTGGTGACCTTGGGCATATCACTCTGTGGCCCTCAGTTTTCTCATCCGCAAAATGGGATTAATGTGCCAACTAATGGAGTTATTTTGAAGATGAAACGAGGTAATATATAGAAATGCTTGGAACAGGGCCTAGCACAGAGTTAGGTGCTTTGTACATACATTATAGCCACTATTATGATTATTGGGACGTTAGCCTCAGCAGATAAAATCCAGGGCTGGCTAACTTACCCTAAAAAAGTATCCCTACTGTAGTGAGTAAAACAGTGGCCCCCTGCCCCCTGAAGTAACATCAACTTGGAACTCAGCATGTGATTTTCTTTGAAAACAGGGTCTTGGAAGGTGCAATTAAATTAAGATCAGGGTGTGCTGGATTAGGGTGGGCCCTAAATCAAATGACGGTGTTCTTTTATCTTTTTCTTTCTTTTTTTCTTTTCTGAGATAGGGTCTCCCTCTGTCACCCAGGTTGCCAGGCTGCAGTGCAATGGCATGATCACAGTCACAGCAGCCTGGATCTCCCCAGCTCAAGCAATCCTCTTACCTCAGCCTCCCCAGTAGCTAGGACTACAGGCACGTGCCACCACGCCTGGCCAATATCGGGCGTTTTTTTTAGAGACAGGTCTCGCTACGTTGTCCAGGCTGGTCACAAACTCCTGGCCTCAAGCAAACTGGTGTTTTTGTAAGAAGAGGAGAGAACACACAGAAACATGAAGAAGAGGAGACGGACATGTGAAAATGGGGACAGAGACTGGAGAAATGCAGCCACAAGGCGAGGGACTCCTGGGGCCACCAGAAGCTGGAAGAGGCAAGGAAGGATGATGCCAAGATTTTAGCCTGAATGCCTGGGAGAAGAGAGGCGCCATTTTCTGAAACTTGGCTATGGCTAAAATTTGGGCGGAGGAAAGAGCCTGGGTTCTGAGTTGGGCTCAGTCGTACCATAAACCGGGCGTTCAGTGGTCAGTGGAGCTCCGCGAGGGCAAAAACTCTGTCCTCTCAACTTCACCAGCATATTATGTATGTAATGAATATTTGCTGAGCAAACCACACACCAGGCACTTCGCTGGGCCTGGACCAGTTGTGCAAAGCCCCAGTCTGCCCATCAGGACTCCAGGCTGACAAGTGCAGCAGGTATCAAAGGAACCTTTGTGGGAGGTACTTTTACTTTCCACTGGGTGAGTCTGCGGCCTCTGAAGCCCAGAGAAGGCCCCAACCAGGCCAGGGGTCTCAGGGTACCATCTTACTGGGTATGTGGGCTTCATTCATGTGTTGATTGTTCAGTAGGGAGGAACTGCCAAGTCCCCAGGGTGATAATGGAACACGATGCACACTACAGTCAGCAAGTGAATGTGCCCGAGCCTCGGTGTCCTCATCTGTAAAATGGACCCAATGATCTGTACCTCCTAAAACCTGGGGGGGCATGACTGAGATCTAGCACGTCAAGTGTGTAATGTGGTACTAGGCTGTATGCAGCAAACAGAAGCTGCCATTGTGGCAGCTGTGGTCATTATTAGCATTCTTAGCTACCCAGCTCCTCCTCTGAGTCTGCAAAGCCCGGCAGCTTGGCTGGGGGTCCTGAATTTTCTACCTCATCACCCTCTTCTCCCTCCACCCTCATCTTGCTCCAGATCCCTTTATCCCCTGAACACTCCACCTGGAACCAAACATGAGGCAGACCCCAAGACTCAATCCCTTAAGGAGAACGGCATTGTTCTCATGCTCCAGATGAGGAAACTGAGGCTCAGAGAGGTGAAGGGACTGCCCATCGTTGCCCAAGCTTGCTGCCCACTTTGCCTGAACCAGCCTAGTGCTCCCTTGCTCCCCTTTAATCTGGTCCCAGTGCTGCCCCAAGGCTCTCCTAGCACCTGAGGCAGTGACACATCCAACTCAACCCCAAACCCAGGCCAGGCTCGGGGCACCTGTGACTGAGCTCCTAGCTTTCTCCCCAGGCTGGAGGTGGAGCCTGGAAGCGCTGGATTCTAGTCCTGTCTCTGCCCCTGACCATCGCTGTGTGACTGCAGGCAAGCCTCTTACCTTCTCTGGTTCTCTGTTTTTATATACGTAAGTGATAAATATAAATTATGAATACTTACAGGGATTTATTATTACGGTGATTAAATGAAGAGAGCTGATATCCGTGGAGGTTTATCAACCACCTCCCAGTGCCTTGCTTGGTGTGTGAGGAATGGCAGAAGCAGCTGGCAGCAGGACCATAAATTAAGTAATTAAACCAATATTTATTGAGCACTTTCTAACTGCTAAGCACTGGTGAGCCAAACAGACACAGTCTCTGCCTTGGGGCTTACAGTCTGGTAGGGAGATGGACACTTCCTTCATTATCACTGGGTAGATGTAAACTGCACCTGTGACAAGAGGTCACATAATGGGAAAATGGAACATGGTGTCATGAGTGGAGACTTGACATAGCTGGGGGTCCAGGAATGCCTCCCTGAGGCCATCATCACTGAAATGGATGGTCTCTGGAACAGAGACCTAAAGGAGGACAAATGGGCCAAATAAGAGGAGCAGACAGAGTGCTCCAGGCAGCACGGATGGCACATGCAAAGGTCCTGGGGCAGGGAGAGCCCAACAAAATGCCAGTGTGGCGGGAGCCCAGATGTGGAGGGGGCACTGATGTGGGATAAGATGGGAGCGGTGAGCAGGAGCCAGGTTATACAAGAGCCTTATAGGCCTTGAAGAATAGTCAGACCTTCATCTCAACGTTGGTGGAGGGTTTAGCTTGAAGTGAGGGCACCTGAGCAAATCAGTGTATGGAAAATGGTGAGGGGGTCTACATATGGCATTAAAGAAGTAAGTTAGAAGGTTCTTTCATTTATGGCCCAGAAGGAAAAAATAAAAGCAGGGAGCAAAGGATGCCAAGTACAGATATTCAGGTTGTGGACTGCACAAAGGTCTTGCAGAGCCGTATCCTTGCCTTCATGGCCCAGAAAGAAAAATGAATAAAGGCAGGAAGCAAGGGATGTCAAGTACAGATATTCAGGTTGTTGACTACACAAGGGCCTTGCAGGGGTAGGTCCACCTGAAGAAGGGGTTCTTTTCTCCACCTCCCATTTTCTCTCTATCTCTCTCCTTTCCCTGCCCTGACTCCCCACGATATAACCTTCCTGACTTAGGCTTAAGTTCTCTTGCCTTCGACAGCGTCCTCGCAGATTGCAGGAGCCAGATGCCTACATCTCAGCAACTTACCCCAGCCCTGATCCTCCCACTTTCGTAAGAGAGGGAAATGAGGCTCAGAGAGATCCAGCGACTTTTCCAAGATCACACAAGCCCAGAGTGGGCAGAACCATGGTTCATGCTAAAATCTGCTGCCCTGTCTAGGGTTTTTTCTCTCACTGTGGTTGTCAGGAAGCAAACCACCAATTCAGATGTCACCACGGGTGGCACGTCCTTGGGCAATCTGTCCCTTTCCGGAGCCTGTCATAGGCCATGAAAGAAAAGTAGGGCCACATTTCTGATTTATATTTGCTCCTCAGGGCCCAATCTCTAGCTCACACTCTGCTCACACCCTTGCAAAAGGAAGGGCCATGTTAGACTGAAGCCAGAGCCATCGGGACCTGGATTTGTTCTTTCCTTGAAACCACAGGAGACCCGTGGCTTCACCTCCAGATCCACAATTTAAACCACCATAGATTCAGATCCTTGTAAAAGTTTGGACCCACAGGCAACATTTTTGAAAAATCACACAGCCCCCATTACTCCCCTTCATGGCCTCATCACCTCGACTTCTGCTGGGGACCTGGGCCATTTTTCTTCCACCCCCCTGACAGAGGCTGTGAGTTTTCGGGGGCAATGGTGATGAGGTTTCCGACCGACTTTCGACCAAACGGATTTCCAACTGCATTTGAAAAGGAAAATATCTTTCCAATGTACCAAATAATGAAAAATGACTGGGCCAGTTTATAACTGTTGATTTAGCCACCAACTTCCCCCCAGCCCTGACTCTGGTTCTCTGGAGGTTTTCATTGAGCATTAATTCACTCTTTCTCAGCGCACAAAGAAATAGGTCCTTCTGAATCCATTCTGCAGCGTATTAGCTTCAAGGCCTGTTGGAAATGGTTTAGCATCTGCTCTTAATAGACACCGCAGCATGTGGGGTGGGCGAGGGCTGGGATGGGGTCTCATGGCGTCAAAGAACAGACATGAAATTTCAGGGAAGCAGCACGCTGAGAAACTGTTGCCTGGAACAACCACAGAATATAGCAGGGAAGGTGGCTTTCGGGGGCCTCAAGAGACACAGAAGTGAGCTAAGCCACTCATAAGCCCTCCAACCCATTCAGCCACAAAGAAGATCAAGGTAAGGAGTCAAAACTGAATGCCGGGCTGGAGCTTTTCTGGCTATGCTGCTTTCGAAACATGCTGGGAGTTCTTTTTTAAATATTTTTTATTTTTTGAGACAGAGTCTTGCTCTGTCACCCAGGCTGGAGTGCAGTGGTGCAATCTCGGCTCACTGCAGCCTCCACCTCCTGGGCTCAAGCGATTCTCATGCCTCAGCCTCCTGAGCAGCTGTGACTACAGGTGCCTGCGACGTCACCTGGTTAATTTTTGTATTTTTAGTAGAGATGGGATTTTGCCATGTTGGCCGGATTGGTCTCTAACTCCTGGCCTCCAGTGATCTGCCAACCTTGGCCTCCCGAAGTACTGGGATTACAGGCATGAGCCACCACGCCCTGCCACACTGGGAGCTTTTAAAATCCCCAATGCCTGGCCACACCTCAGATCAGTTGCATGAGAATGTCCAGGGAAGGAGCCCAGGAATCTGCATTTTCTTAAATTCCTGCAGGTGGTTCCAATGTGCAGTGAAGATTGCGAACCATTGAGCTAGGGCTGCTAAAACCTGTAGTTCTCAAGGTAGATAGCCCAGACCAGCAGCATCAGCGTCAACTGGGAGCTTGTCAGAAATGCAAACTCCTGGACCCAACCCAGACCCGTTGAATCAAACACTCCTGGGCTGTACCCACCCGTCTGTGTTGTCACAAGGTCTCCAAGAGATCCTGATGCTTGCACCAGTTTGGGGGCTGCTGAGCCGGACATTGGCAGGGTAGGAAATATGTATTCATCCTTCCAGTCACTCCCTCACTCCACCAACTGCTCATGCTTTCAGCATACGGTATCCCTACTACGAGCCAAGCACTGTGCCAGATATTGGGGATCCATTAATAGGGCAGAGGTGGTGAATTTTGCATTCAAAGAGCTTGCAGTCCCCATATGGAATTTTCCAGATAATAGAACCAAAGATGGTCATCAAAGTAGGAAAGGATTTGAGCTGAGCCTTCCAATAACAGCCTCAGTTTCTCTCTTTTCTCTGCCTGTGTGCATCCAGTGTGAGCAGCTCACATCACTGCAAAGGAATCTGTGTGTGTACTGTCTCACTCACCCAACATTCATTTAGCAGATGCTTCAGTAAGCATCTACACAGTTCCAGGTTCTGTGATAGAAGCTGGAGATTGAGGAAGGCCCAAGTCTCCCAAATGACAAACTCCAGAGGTAAGCAGAACAGGTGAGAATAAAAGAGGGTTCAGAGCAGACTGTTCTTGTTGGAAACTCACCCCATGACAGATGGCAGCGTGGATCTTCCCTGTCTGGCCAGACCTGAATACTAGCCAGTTTCCTTCTCATGTGTAGAGGCAGAAAATTATAGCAATCAAAACTATAGACTCTGTCCCCAACAGCCTGGGTTTATACCTGGCTCTGAGGCTTACTGGCTGGATGGCCTTGAGCAAGTTATCTTATTTCTTCATGCCTCACTTACTTGATCTATAAATTGGGAATATAAACAACACCAGCCTCATTGCGTTGTTGCAAGAATTAAATTGGAAAGCTTAGAACACTGTCTGACATGTAAGAATTATTAGTCGTACTAATCATAAACATTACTTTTGAAAAAGTTGCTTGAAAATAAACTTCATTTTAAAAACAGATTGCTTTTCACGTGTACTGGAGATCTTGCTTCTTCAATGATTACTGTAGGGGATCCATTTTATAAAAGGAATAACTTGAGTAACCATATGTTGAATTTGCTTAAAATGAAGTAAACATGTCACCTGCTTCTGAGAGTGGCAGAAAGGGAGCTTTGCTAGGAAGTGTGGCAGGATTATTATGAAACTCTCATCTCAGATGGATCCGAAAATCCCTTGAAGTCCCTGATTTTGCATCCATGGTGGTCTGCCTTCTCTCCTTCCTTTCCTCTGATAGTTCCTTCAATACTGGGAAATAAGAAGATGTTTTAACTGAGAGCTAGTAAGGGACAACACATCCTTCCTTCTTAATATGTCAGGATGGGAAATACTATGAACTTCCATGAATCCACAAGCCACCCTTGCTCTGAAAATGGCTTCCCTATATATTTCTCTCCACTTCCTGTCTCACAGGAAGTGGCCACCTCCCATCTTTGTGGCATCATAGCCAAGGTGCTTTGCCTAAAATCACTCATCTCTTCAAAGTCCCTGGCATGGGCTACCCATCACTGTCTTACTCCCAGTGACCTAGACCACTTATGAGCATCTGGGCCCAAGAGATGATCTCAAACTTTTCACAACTATTTCAGGTATCAAAAAGATGGAAATAAAGTCAAAAGCTGTGCTGAGATTCAACCATCAACATCCCAAAAGGAGGATTCTGTTTCCCAGCATTTTTTGCCAAGGATGATCTCAGATTCGTCTGTTTCCATTCAGAGTGAGCAAAGGCCTCAATTTTAATAAGGGTGTGGTTCTATCTCTCCCTTTCCTGTTCCTGAAATTGGGCAGGGTGGGGACACTGATGGTCAGAACAGGGGAGAATCCAGAGAAAAGTATCTTTACCTTGGCAGCCCACGATGTCCGCTACCTACTAGGGTTTGAGCAACTCTCCTTGAGGCTCTGCTGCCACACAATTCCCTCTTCTGTGAACCTCTGTCTGCCCCATCTCCATAGGATTCATTTTTTTAACGTTGAACATTTATTTTGAGAATAGAGAGTTGTATAAGATATGGCTTTGTCTCATAGAGCTCACAGCTGGAACACAGGATGGGGGCAAGCAGACAAATGCACAGACAGTTAAACACAGTTGCAAGAAGCATGGCATTTGGGGAAAGCAGTGCTTAAAATCATGGGGAAGAGGCAGGAAGGTTCTGTGAGCAAAAGGTATAGAGAGTGAGAGAGGGTTGTGTAGCACCCCTGTTGGAAACTTACCTGCATCCTTCAGCCTTATTAATTCAGTGTGCTCAGCTATAGGTATATTTGAGTCTTAGGGATTGTTCTAGAGATCCACAGGGTAGGCTGGAAGTGCCAAGGAATTCTCCTGCCCCAACCCAAAGCAGCTCTCAGCTAGTGACTCTTGGGAGATGGTGTATCAATACCCCAGCTCCCTCACTCCTCAGGTGGGATGACTTCTGAAGCTTGGATTTTAGGGTTTTCTAGAATTTGTCTGCTGGAGTAAGCTCCAGTCACCCACACTGATAACTGGCTTTATGACATACCCTTTATTGACTGGATTATTTCTCCCACTCCCATCTTGGGGCTTCCTGGAATCCCCTCCCCAAAAATATTTCTTGCCCCTAGTTCCTTATCTCAAAGTCTGCTTCTGGGGAAATTTAAACTAAGATAGTTTGTGAGGAGGAGAGCGATGTGGTCCGGTTTGGGTTTCTGAAGAAGGGCCACTCTTTTTGTCCCTGTGGTTGGAAAGAGTCTCTGAGTTGGACAATTATTAATTACATTTTCATGTCTTAGAGTGGACAGGAGAGAGAGAAGACAGCCAGTTATGAGATTCCCAGATGGCTAGGACACAGATCATTCTTCCAGACCTGGAAATGCTAACAATGTTTCATTACCACATCCCTGACCAGCTTAAAGCAACATTCATCATACCCAAATCAAATACCTGTGGAAAGACTAAATCTGGCTAACAGCGACACAGCCCACCCTGACTCATGTGCTCACGGATGCACTCAATAGGAAAACAGGGCCTGGTGTGGTGGCTTATGCCTGTAATCCCAGCATTTTGGGAGGCCTAGGTGGGCATATCTCCTGAGGTCAGGAGTTCGAGACCAGCCTGGCCAACATGGTAAAACCCCATCTCTACTGAAAATACAAAAAAAAAAAAAAAATTAGCTGAGTGTGGGGTGGGCACCCATAATCCCAGCTACTCAGGAGGCTGAGGCAGGAGGATCACTTGAACCTGGGAGGCAGAGGCTGCAGTGAGCCAAGATTGTACCACTGCACTCCAGCCTGGGCGACAGAGTGAGACTCTGTCTCAAAAAAAAAAAAAAAAAAAAAAAAAGGAAAACAGAAGAAAAGGGCACTGCAAACTGGAAGTTGTCCTAAGATAGGATGGCACAGAGGCGATCTCCTAAATGAGCATGATCTTTCTTCCCGACCCTTCCTTCCAGGCTGTAGTCATGAAACATTGTTAGCATTTCTCCTAATGCATCCTACAGAGCTCAAATATTTTCAGAGTCCCTACTTTGTGTAACCACGATTGCACCTCTGCCTATTTTTTAAGGTCCAAGAATAGCCTAGACCAGCCAGATGCTTATAGATCCTGCCAATAACCAGGCCCAGCTTTGCAAGAGCTTTGCAAGAGGTCAAGCTTTGCTTTGCAAAGGCCCAGCTTTGCACAAGGTCAAAATGCTCCTGGCCCTGCTGGCTCCCACAGAGCATTCCTCTCCTTCCCTAAGCCTCACAATTCCCAGGAGCAGATTCTGCAGATGGAAGCCCCAAGGTCCAGGGAGGTTACAGGATTCACCCAGGGTTGCTCTGCTTAGTAGGTGCCGGATTCAGGGCCAGGGGGACCCAGATCCAAGGCACCTGGTCTGGCATATTTTCAGGCCCAGAGATGGGGAGTAATCTGTCCAAGGGGACTACTGACACAGGACAAATGAGACAGAGTATTCATTGAATACCTATTGCATGCCATGGGGTGATGGTGGGCAGGGCCACGTGGTCCCCAGCTGCTGTGCTCTCCAGAGGGATGATCAGATTCGTCTAGTCTCAAGTGTCCTTTACATGGCCAATTGCCATGTATGTCTCATGATTCAAAAGGAGAAATTAACATTTAATAGAAAAGAAAAAAGAAAGAGAAGGAAGGAAGGAAGGAAGGAAGGAAGGAAGGAAGGAAGGAAGGAAGGAAAGAAAGGGAAGGGAGGGAAGGTAGGGAAGGAAGGGAGGATGGAGGGAGGGAGAGAGGATGGAGGGAGGCAGGGAGGATGGAGGGAGGGAGGGAGGACAGGAGACAAACCTCAGAAGGGCTGTCCCTCAGGGACATCGAGTGGAATATGAATACTGATTTCTAACCCCACTTCCAACTCCTGAGTGCTTTATGCCGGGCTACAAGGTTCTCAGTGTCTCAGTGTCTCAGTGTTCTGAATTATTTGTTGGGAGCCTGCTTCGTCTATTCATATATTGCATTCTTAAACACAGAATAACAACAACAACAATGATAACAATACTAATAGCACTCCAATAGAGCTTGCTATGTGCCCGTCCCTGTTCAAAGTGCTCCCCAACTTTGGCTCCTTGGATGCTCAGAACATCCCTCTGAGCAGGCACTGATGCTGTCCCCCTCACATGCACAGAAACCGAGACATGAGTGTGGTCAAGTCGTTCATGCAGGGCCACCAGGCTGGGGATGGGCAGAGCTGGAGTGTGTGGGCACAGGGTCGGGGTTTGTCACCACTGTGCTGCACTGCCTCTGCACTCCAACCAGGCCTCACGCTGACGGGGACATCGCAGTGCATGGGAGAACATTCATGGCCTGGCGCCAAGGACGCAGCAGGTGCTAGGTACCACCTGTTCCTTGCGTGGCCCGCTCACTTTCGGTCCCAAAATAATCTGCCTCCTGAATCTGCAACCTTCCCCCCACCTGCTGGGCATTCTCTTAATTCAACCAAAGCTGCCTCCTGTCCCCATTACGATGGCCACTCCCAACAGGAGTTCCCGGCCTGTGAAGGCCAACCCGTCGGGGCTCGGCACCCCATTATCATTCTGCCACTTTCCAAAGGAAATTATAAGCACTTTGTGTCAACCCTCATCTGTCCCGGCAGCCGCACCGCAGGAAAGCGATTGAGGTCAGAGAAGGCAGACAGCCTACCCATCACACCCGCCGCGGCCATTCCTCATGTAGTGACATGCAATCTCCCGCCAAGGGTCACCTCTGGGGAAGCGATTCCTTCAAGCCCAGAACAAGTGCCAAATTGCAGCTTTGCCGAATGATCATGTGGAACACATTGAAAATAGCCGCCTCAGTAATAAATGCTTAACCAAAGCAGCCCCTTCCTCTGGCATAACCAGGAGTGTATTTACTGTAAATATATTAACCGAGTCATGCTGCAGCACATGGCCCAGGAGTCCGCTTCCCAGGCAGCAAAGAGCAAGCCTCCGCCGGGCTGGGAAGGAGCAAGCAGCGAAGCAGAGGATTGTGTCCGCCAGGAAAAAGAAGAGGCAGGAAAAGGCACCCGGGACAGAGGAGCCTCCTGCAGGCCCCACAGCCCCACCCGACAGAGGAGTGGCGAGAAGGGGACTTGGCGTTCTGCATCTGCCGTCACCTCTGTGCCCCACGGAATCTGAGAGTTAAGACTGGCTCTAAGAGAAGCGGGGTTTGTGCTTCTCCTTCATTTCCTGCTCACATGGTGAAGTCCGTAGTGTGACAGCTCTGAACTCCACAGGATGAATCAGGGTCAGGGGAGAGAAGAGGAGGAAAGAAGGAGCGAGAGAAAGGGGAGAGAGACAGAGGAGATAGGAGAGTGATGGCGAGAGACAGAAATATGGATGAGAAACGGGAAAAAAACCGAGAAGATGATTGGAAGCCTGAAAGACAGAGAAAGCAATCTAAGATGAGAAAAAGAGCACTGGAGAAAGAAAACATTCTGGAGGAGAGAGAAGGAGGGGCAGAGAGGGGAACAAGGAGGAGGTGGAGAGAGGGAGATTGAGAGGGCATGAGTCGCCTCTGGAAGGCTGGGTTTTGTTTCCACTGGGAAGAAAAAATGTTCTTTGTTATCAAAAGCCTTGAGTGACACCAGCAACTCCTCCCTACCCCTCTCTAACACACTAGCACCCAAGCGAGTGTGCACATACACATGTATACTCAAATGTGCACATACACACACAAACATGCACATATTTGTACACACAAAAACATATGCATACACACACATATGCACATTCACATGCACACATGCATACTCGTGCACATACACACTAACATGCACGCATACTCAAGGTACACAGATATTCACATGCATCACACATGCACACATGCATGTGCATGCACATACATGCACACACACACATGCACACACCTACTCAAAGCACACACATACATGCACACATACACATATGCACACACCTACTCAAGGCACACACATACCTGCACATACTCACACATTCATACATGCACACTAATGTGTACACACACATATGTATAGGCACACACACGCATGCATTTGCGCACACGTATGTGCACACACATACTCACATGCACACATTCACATGCACACACTCGTGCACATACACTCACATACCCTCATACATGCACATATATGCACATGTGCATGCACACATACATCACATACAGGCACACAGCCATCTACATGCACACATACACTCTTACAGCACACAATCAATTCCCTCCCCGCACCCCTGAACCTAATTCAGTCCCAGAACAGAGAGAGCAGTATGTGGTCTGAGCCAAAGGAAACAGACCAAAGCCAGACTGGGTCTGGGTATGGGGGAGGAGGAGGAAGGAGGTCAGGAGGAGGCAGCCCAGGTCAGGGGCCCCGAGAGGACCAGCAATGCAATTGGAATGGGAAAGAACTGTACAGCCCCCTGAGAAGCTGCAGCCCCCAAGGCCTGGGCCTCCCTTCATCCCAGTATCGGGCTGTATTCTTAATTGGGCCACGGCCCCGGCTACCTAAAGAGACAGTCAGACACTGACTTCAAGACCAGAGAAACCCCAGCAAAGGGCAGCCAGCTTCTGGGCGAAGAGTGAAGCCACCGGCTCCCTCTGGCTTGCAGCTTCTCCTTTCTGAAGTTCGTGGGCAGTTTCCGGCCAACCTTTTGCCTCGTTCTCTCCAGCCGCCCCTGCTAACTCCCAGTAATTTGCCAAAATTAACAGATTTATGGCAGCACGTTGGTTTGGATCAACTTTTCATATGTACTTTGCAAGAGAAAAACATTTTCTTCTCCCCCGACTTACTGTTTGCCCATTAATACGCTCCACATTCGCTGGTGCTTAATGACTGTTCAAATTTTCTCTGTTCATAGAGAATGTTGTTGTTTTGATTGAGGGTGCCAGGGTGCTTGCAAGTACAAACACACCAAAGCCATAAAAAGGGCAATTAATTCTTAAAAAAAAAATGCAGAGAGTGGGAGAGATTGGATGCTCTGTTTACAGAAGAGCAAGAAAGAAAACAGATATTTCTAAGAAGTGTCCTTCCAGGACAGCAATGACTCCTCAAAAAATGTTTCCTGGAAAAAAATGTTGAATCACAAATGTTCATGGAAAATGCTGTCCAGCAGACACTTGGTTATTCAACAACCATGTGCCAACTATTCATTCATTAAGGGCCTGGTTCTGGGATAATTCAAAAAGGAAGCCGCAGGGTGTGGGTGAAGTGGACATCCGGGCCAGGACGGAAATCTCAGCTCTAGATAAGTTATCCCTTACCTCTGAGCCTCAGTTTACCCATCTGAAAAATAGGAGGTGGAAATCCCAAGGGTGGCTATCAAAATTCAAGAGGGGCATGTCTATCAAGAGCTTAGCTTGCTGCCGGCACATAGTGGGTGTACAAGAACTGCCTGGTTCATTATTCGTTCACTCTCCTGAACAAATCAGTAGCCATTTTAATGGCTTTGGTGTGTTTGTACTTGCAAGCACCCTGACAGTCTTAATCACAGCAACCGCAGTCTCTAGCACCAGAGTACGTTCTCTGGGCCATGCCATGGGGCTAGGTTTTGAAGTTACAACTTCGAGAAAGACACGTTTCTGCCCATGTACAGCTGATGATCCAATGGTGAGAGACAGAAGCTACTAAACATCTGCAATGCCAATGTGTCCAATAGTGATAAATGCTTGAAGGGAAATAAAACAAAGTAAGATACTAGATAAGGCCCTGCTGGGCTGTGTTGGATGATGTCACCAAGGGCCTGGGGAGGCCAGCAAGGTGACTTGTGCAGACACCCGAGTCGGGTGTTGATATCTTCCTCCATTCCTTTCATCTTTCCTGAAAATATGGTTGGGAAGCCCTGGTCCATCGGCAAAGAACAGGGGCAAGTTGGCCTATGCGCTAACAATTGCTACATATTGTGAGAGCTCTTAAAACAAAGGTCAGGGCACACCCAATGAATGCTTCCCTTCCAGGTAAGAAAAATATTCTGGGCACCTGCTATGCGCCAAGTGTTGTGCTATGCAGTGGAGGCGCAAGTGCAGGGGAACCAGACATGGTCCCTCCCTGCCTCCTGGCATTTAGAGCCAAGACAGAGGGTCAGATTATAAATGAACACAGGCACCATGATTATTTCATGCCAAGCTCTGGTTGGTGCTATGGGGAAGGAGCAGCGATCTTTGAGACCTGGGAGGGGGTCCTGATGGAGCAGACACCAGTAGAAGGATGTTCCCAGGAAGTGACGATGAAGCTAAGTCTGAAAAGATAAGTAGGAGGTAGGGAGGAAATAGAGGGTAAAAGAGGGAACAATGTTTCTGACAGAGGGAACAACATGTGTGAGGGCCAGGTCAGTGGGAAAACGCATGGGCTTTGAAGTCAGAACCCAGGTTCAAATCCCAGCCCCACCGCCTTCCAACTCTGTGACTTTGGCCGGGTAAGAGGGTCTCATTCATAAAGTGAACTCGAGAAGACTTCATTGGCTCGTCCTGAGGGCCTGCGTGAGAAGAGTGTTGGTAGAGTGAAGTCCTAAAGGAAGCTTGGTTTCTTGTAGAATCGTCAGATCAGGGGATGGGATGGCCCTGGGACAATGGTCAAGACATCTAGCTTCTAGTCCCTGTTCTGTCAGTTTGACTCATCTGACCACCCTCCATTTCCCCCATTATAAAATAAAGGGATTTTATTCTCTGTTGTAGGAAAGTAACATTGAATTCACAGAAGAAATATGTATCGGGGCAGGTGTAAATCCAATAACACCCCTGTGGCCAGTTGCATTGCAGATTCCCTCATGACCAAGACTCAGCCTGTCTTATTGGGCTTCTCAGAATCAGGTCACTTCTGCCTTCTGCAAAGGAGTCCTTGCCTCTTTCGCAGGCACCTCCCATCCTGCTGTGTTCCCATCACCTGCTGTGCCTTTAGTCAGCTCTGTGGGGCTCTCTCCTCCTGACAACAGGACATGCTTGGAGCCACTCTTCTCCCCTGCATGCTTTCCCTAGGACACCTCATTCAGCTCACAGTTTCAATGCCACGTGGGTGCCGTCAGCTCCAATGTCTATGACCAGCCTCCCATGCCCACCTGCCTCCTCTTCATCTCCCCTTTGACGTCTAAATGGCATCCAGACCTCACATCTTCAAAACCCCAACCATGATCCCCACCTGACACCCCCACAACTTACTGCACCTGCACAGGTGTCCCCATTTCAGCCTAGGATGGTGCCACCCTCCCACTTGCTCAGAAAAAGAACCTGGCAGTCATCCCGAACTCCTCTCTCCTGCTCACATTCCAGTCCACATACAACCAGCGCTGTTGCTTCCAACTTCATCATTTTTACAGAGTCCAATCAATTCTCACCACCTCCACAGCCACCACCCAAGTCCAGGCCACCTGCACCTCTCGCCTGTTTATGGCAGCAGCCTCCAAGTGTCCCCAGGTTTTTTGTGCCACTCTTCATTGTTGATTCTGCAAGTTAAAATGTATGTCAAGTCACGTCCCTCCTCGGCTGGAGACACCCCACCTGGGTCCCAGCTCCCTCAGAGGAAAGCCCCAAGTTCCCACAGCTCACCCCCCTGTAGCCTGCCCCACATGGTGGCCTCAGGGCCTTTGCACTTACTGGTCCCTTGGCCTGGGATGCTCTTTCCCCATATGCCACTTCCTTCCCTCTTCCAGTCCCAGCTGTCACCTTAGGGAGAGCTTGCTGCTAGCCCACGTAATAAGACAACACTACCTTGTCTCTTCATGGCATGTGTTCCCTTCCCTGACGTTCTCTATCTTTAACTTATTTAGATACTCATTCTTTCTCTCTTTCTCTCTCTCTCTCCCTCCCTCTCTCTCTCTGTTTCAGAAGGCTACCTCCTTGAGGCAGAGATCTTTGTCTGGTTTGTTTGGGGTTGATGGGACACCCAGTAAGTATTTGTTGAATGAATGACTTCTGTGACTCCAACAATTATTCATTCACTGACTGACGTCAGAAAGAGGCCAATGGACATCTTCTGGTGAGACCCAGAGCACCCCACCTGCAAGGGGCCTGATCTCCGTTGAACCAGGAGCCCTGCCACTCACCCCAGCTGCCTAAAGGCTGACAGGAGAAGAGGGAGTCAGAATGATGCTCCAAACAGAGCTCACTGGAATCTCAGCTCAGCCACTCACTCGCTCTGTCAACGTGGGCTCTCACTGCAGGTACGTGAGACTGTTTTCTCGCCCATAAAATTGGAAGGTGCTATGGGTTGAATTGCTTCCCCAAAAAATATGTGGAAGACTTAACCCCCGGAAATGTGAGCTGAGTTGGAAATGGGGTCTTTGCAGATGTCACTAGTGAAGATGAAGCCACACTGGAGTAGGCTGGGCCCTAAATCAAATGGCTGTTAGTTTTATAAGAAGAGGGAAATTTGGACACAGACACACACCAGGAGGAACAACCAGCATGTGAAGATAGAGGCAGAGATTGGAATGAGGCAGCCACAAGCCGAGGAACCCCTGGAGCTCCCGGAGGCCAGAAGAGTCAAGGGAGGCTCCTCCCCTAGAGGCTGCAGAGGGAGCACAGCCCTGCCAGCGCCTTGATTTGAGACTTTCCCTCCAGAAGTGGGAAAGAATAAATGTCTGCTGTTTCAAGCCCTCTCGTTTGTGGTGCTTTGTCACAGCAGCCCCAGGACTAGTACACAATTATAACCCCTACCTGCCCCGAGGACTGCTTGTAAGAGGGCTCCCCAGGGTCCAGGTCTTAACAGACCCTCCCTGAATGTCCTGCAGCCACCACTGATGTGCTGGAAGTCACTTCCGCTGGCTTTGATGAAAGGAAGGAAGCAGATGAGAAAGAGGTTATATATCAGTGATTCATTGAACCTATTGTCTATCCACAGAGGGAGTACCTTGTCCCCAAGTCTGGGCCCACAGTGGCCCCTTAAAGTCAGGCCCTCTCACCTGGGCAGGGGCCAGAAACCTACAGGAACAGCCACCACTGAAAGCCCTCAGTACCCCACTTAAGCCTCCACTCCAGACCCTCAGAGCTGCCAGCTTCTTCTCCCTGACACCCCGGCAGAAACTCAGCCACCTTCTATTTAGAAGGATCAGCCGTCCGTCCTTCTAAATAAATCCAATCCCTCCACTCTCCTGCTTTCCACCTGCAACTGTCTCTGTCCACTGGCACTTGGACCCAAGAGCTAATTGCTGGAGCTTCATCTTAAAGGAAACCACAAACACGCTCTCGCCCACGTTTTACGACTTTATAACTCACCAAATAAACCTGATTCCTATAACCATAAAACAAAGCCGAAATGAGTTGGACATGTACCAGTGAGGAGAAGCAGGAGGGGGTGGAGATTGCCAGAGGGGGCTCTCAGCTGCAGAGTCGCGGCTCTCCGTGTGGATTTCGGCATCGCAGTCTTGCAGAAACTTAATATTCCAATCAGCACCCAAGCAAGGCATTAGAAGCCAAGGAGTGCATGAGTGCCCCCATAGCTGGGGGAATATTACTCACCAGGTCATGGTCGGCTGCGTAAAATACAACCCTCATATATCATTATAACTGCCAGCCAACGACAGTTATAATTGAGACGGCAATAACTAGGAGAGAGTTCTTTAATTTAACATCCAATTATTACAAGTTATCACTTCTTAATAAATGTAATATAACAGACAATCAATGTTGCATGCGACGGCCCAGACTGCAATGGGATGGGAAATTTATATCCTGGGGAAAAAAATATACTCTGTGTAGTGTGTGTGCGTTTGTGCGCATGTGTGTGCGTGCGTGTGTGTGTGTGTGTGTGGTGTGTGCTTAGCCTTTCTAAAGTCTGCAGAGGCTGTGATAAGTGTTGCAAGACTCTAGCTATAAATAGCTGAGCTTGTCTCAATAGCTGACATTGCTGCATTTGCATATGTACAATAGCTCCAGGCCAAGGGAGAGGAAAGAGTAAGAAGGGAAAAAAAGATTTCTTCTCCCTGGTGCAAGCTTTGAGAAACAGCAAGAGGAAGGAAGTAAAGCCCCCTGGCCCAGCTGGCACCAAGGCTCAGAAATGCAGCTGGGAATATCACCCCAAACCTAACTTGGCAGGGCAATTTCTTTTTAAATAATTTTTTTTTTAATGTAGGACATATATATATACAGAAAAGCAAACACATCACAAGTATGCAACTTGATGACTTTCTACTAGGTGTACACACCCAAGGATTCAGCACCCAGATTGATAAATAGAAATTATCAGCACCCCAAAAACAGCTCTCAAGCCCCAGCACCACCCGTTCTTAAACCACCAAGATAACTACTCTTTCCTGATTTCCACCTCCATAGATTGCTTTCGCTTGCTTTGAACTTTATGTAAATAGACTCACAGAGCATATTTCCTTGATGTGCGGCTTCTTTGGCTCAATATTATTTTGTGAGGTTCATCCATGTTGTTGCATGTCGTGTGTTGCAGCAGTTTGTTCATTTTTAGTTCTAGATAATATTCCACTGTGGGAATATGTCACAATTTACACATCCATTCTATCACTGGTGGACATTTGGGTAATTTTCAGTTTGGGGACTCTTACACATAGTGCTGTGATGAATATACTTGCGTGTGACTTTGGTGAACATACGTAGATGTTTCTGTTGGGTGTGTACCTAGAAGTGGAATCGTTAGGCTATAGGGTAGGCATGTATTCAGCTTTAGTAGATGCTGAAAAATAGATCTCCAAAGTGGATGTGCCATTTCACATTCTACCAACTATGAGAGTTCCAGTTGCTCCTTATCTTCATCAATGCTTGATATTATGTTGTCTTGTGTTGTGTTAGCCTCCCTGGTGGGTTCATAGTGGGATCTCAGTGTGTTTTAATTTGCATTTTTCTGGTGACTAGTGAATGAGGTTACACACCTTTTCGTGTGTTTGTCCTCTTTCGTAAAGTTCCTGATCCAGTGTTTTCCTGTTTTTCTCTTGGGTTGTTTGTCTTTTTTTTAACTCTCAGTACAAATCTTTGCCACTTGCATGTATTGCAAATAGCTTTCTCCCACTCTGTGGCTTGCCTTTTTACTCTGTTTCTGTTAATAAAGAGACATGTTTAATTTTTAATATTAATACAATTTTCAAATCTTTAACAGTTCTTTTTCTGTGCAATACAAAATTTTGATCTCTTTTTTAAGGAAATCACTTCAAAATGAGTTTTAGCTAGACTTCCAGAAGAAGAAATCGGTTGGGTAGCTTTGTGTTTGTTTTTATTTTTGTTTTTGACCCACCTACTTACCCCTCAACTCCATGCACATGGATTCAGTGGGTGGAGAGTGGGATATTATTCACTCACTGCTCACCTGTCATGCATTTATTCATTTATTGAGACTTACGTACTAGACACTATGCTAAGTACTAGAGTCACAGAGATGAATGTGACAGACGCTGTTCATGGCCTCAAGAAATATAAAACTCCTATGAGAAAACAAGAGAAAATTCTTCGTGACCTTGAGTTTGGGAAATATTTCTTAAATAAGACACAAAAAGAACAAAAATGCATGAGTTATACAATTTTAAAAATCAATATATTGAACTTGATCAAAATCAAATAATTTTGCTTTATGAAAGACACTGTTAAGAAGGGCTGATTTAAAAAAAAAACAAAAATATTGCAATAATAAAGTATAATGATGTCCCTGGAAGTTTAGAGAATGATACCACGATTCCAGCCACTTTTATAGTTATTCCTCCATTTATTGATCTGCTCAATAAGTAGGTTATTGCTCCATTTATTCACCTACTCAGTAAGTATTTATTGAGCACATACTATACGGCAGGGATTGTGCTAGGCCCTGGAGAATCGCTGCGTCTTCAAGGAGCTCATGCTCAGAGAAGAACGGGCAAGCAGACATGTTACAGGACTTGATGTGACAAGGGCTGCTGTGGGAATAGATGCAGATGTTGTAGGAATAATCAGGAAGACACCAGGAGGCCTTCCTTGAGGAAGTGATGTTTGAACTTGGCCTTGAAAGATGAGTAGCAGAGAGTATAGCCAAAGGCATGCAGACAGGAAACAGGTAGCCTGACTGTCATTTTAAGATCCAGTAGAGCATCAAATGAAAGGGCAAGATGTGAGTCTGGAGAATCAGTGGCTACATCCATGTCTGGTGGCATCTGAGTGTCCCGAGGCAGATTTGCATCTCACTGTGCAGGTGCTGAGGGATGTCAGGAAGATGAGAACATCCTCTTTTCGGATGAAGAGCTGTCACACTACAAATAAGAGCAGGTGGTATTCAGAACAGGAATTTGGAGTTTGGTGGCCAGGTTTGGATTATGACTATATGACCAGAGCTACTCTAGACCTTAGTTTCCTCATCTGTAAAATGGAAATGATAAAGATGATGAGCACTCACTGATGACCTGCTCTGTACCCAACACCACTCTAAGAGTCATTACTTATTTAGTCTCCTCAATCTCCCTGTAAGGTGGATTTTAAATCACTTGCCCTATTTAACAGATGAGAAAACAGACGTCACCCAGCTGGTAAGGGCCTGAGCCAAGATGCAAACCCAGGCCATCTTGCTCCAGGGTCTGGCTCTCTAACCATTGCCTGATGCTATTTAATAGTGGGGCTGGCATCCTAGGGCTGCCATGAGGACTGATGGAGGCAATGCACATAACATCTGACTCAAGCTCAATGCTGGAGTCAGAACTCACATTCTCTAAGTGCCAGCTGCCATTAATAAGAAGCCCAGACCATCTAGGGGCTGTGAAGGTCTCTTACCAAGGGCATTGCTCTCCAACAGGACATTATGGTCTCCTCCAACTTACACAGCACTGCCTCCAAGTGCAGTTCACACACAATATCTAACTAGAGCCCCATCCCTCAGCTCCCAGGGAGGACATGACAGGAGATTTCACAGATGAGAAAGTGGAGGTTTTAAAGCCATGTGCCCACACTCACAGGGGCGTCAGAGGTGAGCTGGGGTTTGAAGCCATGTTCGTGTGCATCTCAGTGCTGTGAACTCACTCATGCCCCCTGGTCATGGAGCCCCTGCAGGGCCTGGCATCAGAGCAGGGTGGTCCCTCAGGATGTTCATGCTCAAGCCTGGTGTAGATTGATGCAGATAGTAGCAAGAGTTCTCTAAGCAAAAATAACTCATGGGAATATTTTAAAACAGGGAGTATTCATCAACTCCAGCTGCAGTAACAAAAATACCACAGAGTGGGTGGCTTAAACAACAGAAATGTATATTGTTACACTTCCAGAGGCCAAAAGTCCAAGATCAAAGTGCCAGCAAATTCTGTTTCTGGTGAGGGCTCTCTTCTCTGCTTGCAGACAGCCACCTTCTTGCTGGGTCCTCACATGGCCTTTCTTCTCCTTGTGCTCTGAGAGAGATATCTGATGTCCCTTCTTCTTCTGATAAGAACACCAGTCCTATTGGGTTAGAGTCCTGTCTTTATGACCTCATTTAATCGTAATCATCTCCCTCAAGTTCCTAGATCCAAACAGTCACATCGCTGGTTGGGGTTTCAACATGTGAGCCTGGGGAGGCCACAGTTCAGTCTATAACATGAGAGAATGAAAGAAAAATGAAAGTAGGGAGGGAGGAAAGAGAGACTAAAGTAACAAGCAACAAGCGAAGAAAACAAGAGAGATGAAGAGGAGAGTAGAAAGAGGGCGATAAAAGAAAGGCGAGGTGGGATTATGACCTGTGTAATGCCTTGAACATGCCGTCGTTTGCTGGGGATGCTTGCAGCCACCAGAAATTGTTCATCTGGGACCTCTGGAACAACTGGGAATTTTCTGCTGGCAAAATATGAAGTTTGAAAACAATGAAGTTTATATTTGAGAGTCATAACTAATAACCCTTTGATATAATGAATTTACAAAGAACAAAAATCTGGTTGCCATAGCTGGAGTGCCATTCAGAAGTTAATTAACCAAATATCTTCGTTTTGCATTCAGAAAAACGGAAGCCCAGAGTGGGGAAGGCACCTGCCCCAGGTCACACAGCTCGTGCAAATCCAAATCTTCTGACTGCACCTGTGGTGTTTCTTTCAGGAGGTCAGAGGCTGCAGAGAGAGGCAGTTATGGGCTGGGGAATCAGCATCAGAAAACAGAGAAGAATTGAAGTGTGTAGACAGAGCTAGGCTCTAAAACAAGAGCTATCAATAGAGCCAAGGGCTCCCAGGATACAGAATAGGCAGACAGCTGTGCAGGTTGCACACTGCACAAGAACCCGTGATTGAGTAAAAGACCGGTGGCTGAAACCCAGTTCCCATTCTGTAAGAGTCGTGTACCCTGGCAGAGAGCTGCATTTACCCAGAGGAACAGACAGGCTTCTAATTTTCAGAAAGGCAACACATTGGCCCGTAGAGGTTTTTTGAGGAGATTCAGATTGATGGGGCACCTACTATGTGCCAGAATTTTGCAGGGATCCTACTCACATTATTTTGCTTAACTCCTTATGACTAACCCTGCAATAGGGATTGGTATTTTCATCATACAGAAGGGGAAACTGAGGCGTAAAGTAGTGAAAAGACTTGTCACAAAAGTGCTGGCATATGGCTTCCTGCTCAGCAATGGTAATCATGTTTGTCAGAACCTCACTGGGGGCTGCCCCTCGCCTGAGAGCTTTGTATGCAATATTCCACCTAATATTCATGGCAATATCCCCATGCTGGAGAAGCGAAACAGATGCTCAGAGGGGAAATAAATTTCTGAGGCCACCTGGATGTGTCCAGTCCTCCCTTTGCCCATGTGATTTCTAGGAGCTGGGACTTTTCTGTGAGGCTGAACCTCAGGCAGGTGTGGGACTCCCCAGGCTTGGCAGGCAATTACCATAGTATCTCTTCCACCCTCATTCTCTATCTCTTCCTGGTGCTCCCCCACCCCCATCCCAGACCAACCCACAAGAGGTGGGAGGGACGTCCCACTCCCCAGACAGAAGGTTCCACGTGGCTCCCAAACCTGGGGTGTCAGTTCCCGCAGCTCAGGCGCAGCAGCCAAACCCACCCTCCTTCTGGGGGAGGCGAGATGTGGAGAGGCTGGGGGCCCGAGCGCTCGGGCTCAGCAGCCGGACGGGCAGACTGAAGGGTTCCTTGCCAAGGGAGGTGTGATCTCCCCCGGCTCAGCGTCCTGGAGTGCGAACTTCAAACGCCCGATTCTCAACATTTGGCCATATTTTTTTTCTTATCCCAAAGCAAATCCGGCTCCAATGTGGGTTCCCAGTGCCTGGCTGGGTTGCAGTTGGCTGCTTTGTGGAGTGAGAGTAGCTGCTCACACAAGGGGGATTTGAAAGGGAAAACCTGGGTAGGGAAGAGGGGAGCAGGAAAGGGCAACTTTCCCTATGGCTGACCTGGGGGAGGGTTGTTGATGTGTGGTGGGTGGGTGGATGAACAGAAAGATGGAGACATGAGCAGACAGGCACTGAGCAGGCAGTCTGGAGAGGATCAGCCCAGGACCCACACATTACCTCTCTCTCCCCTGGACCCCTGGGCCCCTTGCAGCCTTTATTATCTCACTCACCTCCCTGGACGGTGAAGGGCCCTGTCTGTGTCTGCCTCTCAAGGGTCTGAGCCTTGCTAAGCTCTATATGGCTGGAGTTGAACACAGGGTCTGACATGGCCCATGCCAGAGTTGAGGGAGAAAGGAAGGAAGGAGGTGGGAGAAAAGGAAGGAGAGAAGGTGAATCAAGGGAAGTTTGACATATATATAAATAACATGACATCCTACACACAGTAAAGAACAATCTACTGCTACATCCATGTGCGAATCTCACAGGCATATGCATAAGCAAAAGAAGCCAGACACAAAAGGAGAGAAACTGGACAATCCCATTTGTGTGAGTTTCCAAACAGGCGCAACCAAGCTGTGCTAGGGGTTACAAGAATGGTTATCTCTGGGAGAATATGAATTTGGGGGATAAGAGGTTGCCTTTTGGGATATTGGAAATGTTCTAAATCTTGTTCTGGCTGACAGTTTCATGGGTGTCTATGCAGCTGAAGGCCCATCAAGTTGTACAATGAAGATTGGTATAGCTTGGCCATACAGTTTTCTAATATGTAAGTTTTGTAGCTCATTTTTTAAAATAAATGCTACAACACAAAATGGATGGATGATGAATCCATTGATTCATCCTTCCATCAGGTTGATAGATGGAAGGGTAGATGGATGAATGGATGGATAGATAGGTGGGTGGATGGATGGATGAATGGATGGATAGATAGGTGAATTATTGGATGGATGGATGGATGGATGGATGGATGGATGGATGGATGGATGGACTGATGGACAGGTGGGTGGGTGGGTGGATGGATGGATGGATGGATTGTTGGATGGATGGATGGATGGATTGTTGGATGGATGGATGGATGAATGGACTGACGGATAGGTGAATGGATAGATGGATGGACAGATGGATGGATGGATGGATGAATGTGTGTAGATGGGTGGATGGATGGGGTATAGATGGTTGGATGGATGGATAGACAAACGCAGACACTCATTCAGTGGACATTTATGGAGACTTGGTGCATGTTGGGCCCTGTGCTTGTTTTGGGACATGCAGACAAATTTTTTCTAGCCTCTGCCTCTAAGGAACTCAGACTCACTTGGGAGACCGGTGCATGCAGACATTATAACAAAACAGGAGGAAAAGAAAGGAGGAGAATGAAAATATTTGCCAAGACCACCAGATAGGTAGAATGGGATAAAAGCAGAGCACTAGATGGGAAGCAGGACAGTACAAGAGACAGATATGTGAAAAATGAAGGTGGATGAATGGTGACTGAGTGGGTAGATGGGGGGAAGATGGGTCAATGAAGAATTTCTTTTACTCCTCAAAGGTAAAAGTTGCCTTGCACATTGTAAATGTTTAATTACATATTGTGATATTATGAAATATATTTGGTTGTCCCTGGCATAAGGCTCCTGTAACCCTTGGAATCTCTGGGGTTATGAGTGTCTTTGTATGCTAATGAGATGACCGGTGGCTGGAAACCTCTAAATACCTTCAGGCTGAGGCCAGGAAAGACCTAGACATACTTAGAGGGTTGAGACTTTCAGCCTCAACCCCACCAACTCCTGGGAGGAAAATGCGGGTGAAGATTGAGTTGGTCACCAATGGCCAAGGATTTCATCAGTTACAAACTATGTAATGAAGCCTCCATAAAAATCCCAAAGGACTGGGTTCTGGGAGCTTCCAGTTAGCTGAACGCGTGGAGGATCCTTGTGGGTGGCACACCCAGGTGAGGGCATGGAAGCTCTGTGCCCCTTTCCACGTGCCTTGCCCTGTGCGTCGCTTCATCAGACTGTTCATCTGTGTCATTTTTAATATGCTTTGTAATAAACTGGTAAACGTAAATCACGTGTTCCCCCAAGTTCTGTGAGCCTGCTCTAGCAAATTAATTGAACCTGGAAAGGGATTCGCGGGAACCCCAGTTTATAGACAACAGGTCAGAAGCTCCAGAGGCCTGAACCTGTGACTAGCATCTGACGTGGGGGATGGAGCCCTCAACCTGTGGGATCTGACACTATCTCCAGGTAGACAGTGTCAGAATTCGGTTGAATTAGAGGATACCCAGCTGCTGTCCATCGGAGAATCTGCTAGAGAAAATAATTGGTTTTGGGAGGGCAGAAATCTCTGAACATTCTGGTGACCAGGGGTGCTGTGCTGTATTAGTGATGAGAGAGAATAGGAAAAAAGGTGTTAGATTTTTCCTTTCTATCCTTACACGTGTTGAATGAATAAATCAACTAATTGAATATGTGTTAGTTCTAGTTTCTCTAGCATGTCTGATGGCAAATATAATCAAGGAATGCCCTTAAGCATTTTGAAGTTCTTTGGTCTAATTGTCTTCCTGCTCAGATCCAGCCTAGAGAAATAATCAGGGATACAGGAAGGGCCCAGGACACGGGTGGTCATTGTGGTTTTATTTGTAATGGCAAAGGTTGGGAGACAATCCTCAAAAAGTATCAACAGGGAACTTCGACGCAGCCTCATGGGAACATGATGACCAAATAAGTCAGGGGGGAGGTGTTTTAATGATAGGAGAAAATACTTAGAAAGGAAAGTAAAGATAAAATAAAATAATTCGTATATGTTATAAAAGTATGTATACAATATGAACTCACTAATGTTTATTTTGTTTTAAGTGCATAAAAACAGGACTTAGAGAAGCTTTTATGTCAAAGCATTCTGGTGGCTTTCTCTAAGTGGCAAGATATTTTTGTTTTCTACTTTTTTACACATGTCATGTTAACTGACCATTCCACAATTACAATGCAGGACTTTCATGATCCGGTAAAGAAAAGCCATTCCCACTTTGTCAACTTCAAGAAAAAATATAAGGAAATTTGCTCGGAAAAATAATGATGATGTCAGGGATGCAGCCACAGCAATCAATTCCAAACTGTTTCGTCTTGAAGCTGCCCCTTTTTAGTTCTCAGAGACTCCTGTGTACCTCAAAGCAAAGTTGTATTGAGAGCCTCGTATGGGGTATTTTTAGACAGTCCCATCATTCCTCCAACACATGTTTTTTGAGTACCTACTAGGACCCAGGTAGGCCAATGGGCTGCAAGGGAAGCCCATTGTTGGGAGTGAGTGTTTCGTTAGACGCCAAACCTGAGTTAGCTGGACTGTCACCTCTACCCACTCAAGCAAGGGATGAGAAGAGTGGCTCACATCTATGGAATCCTTACTTCGTGCCAGGGGCTTGGCATGCATCAAGACTAATCTTGATCCAGCCCTAAGAGATTTGCACATCTATATTTCACAGATGAGGAAACTGAGGCTCAGAGAGGCCAGGTAACTTCTCCAAGGACACAGAGCAAGGATGTACCAGAGATAGAGCCTGTGGTTCCAAGCACAGAGTATTCTCTCTCTGTGACCTGCTTCAACTCAGGAGTCGTGAGAATTGCAGCCTGTCATGGAGAGAGGACAAACAAGAAATAATAGAAAGATAATATACTGTGAGAGGCCAATCAAGCAAGATGAAAGCAGGAAGTGACCAATATGTGCCAGTTTTTAGTCAAGAGGAGTTCAGGGACATGCTCCATGAAGTGGGGTATTTAAGCCAAGACCTGAGTGAAGGAGAAAACCATGTGCAGAACCCAGGCTGCAGGCACAGCAGGTGCAAAGGCCCTGAGGCAGGACAGAGGTGCTTGGCACAAGCAAGGAACAGCAGGAGGCCAGTGGTACTGGAGTAGGGTGGGCATGAGGAGAGAGGGAAGGTGCTAGGAGGTGAAGACAATGAGGTCTCCAGATCACATAGGACCCTGGAGGACTGAGAAATCCTTGGGATGTTCACCATCCAAGGATTTTGTGCAAGATCCACATTATAACAAGACCCAGCAGGTTGATGAGGGGAAAACAAACCGCAGTCAGGCAAGGACAGAAGTGGCTACTGCAACAGTCCAAGTGAGAGATGGGTGTGGCTTAGCAGGAGCGACCCCTCCCCACTAACAAAACAAAACAGTGATTTAACTCAGTGGAACCTGTTTATTCTGTGATGAACTCAGACAAACTGGCTTTGGAGGAACCATCTCCCTTATGAAACTCACAGGCCCAGGGCAGGTCAGGAGCAGGTTGGCTGAGAGGGTGTGGGGTCTGGAACACTCCATAGCAGGAGGAGAACTTTGCAGGGCTGCTCTGCTGGAAGTGAAGATGTGGGGGGCCAGCTTCTTTGGTTGCCACTCCACTGTGGACCAGCTCCCTCAGTTAACCATCAAAAGCTCTCAACAACACCCGCTTACAACAGTCTGTGGGATTTGGTTACACCATGAGCAGAGACTGAATCTCTCTTGACCACCCAGTTACAGATGAGGAGACTGAGGCTCAGAGAGGCCAGGTAACCTGCCTAAGGCCTCCCTGGAGATTCTCCTCTATCACATAACTGGTGACGGGCAGGGCCCGGGTTTGAATTGTGACAGCCTGCTCCAGGGCTCACATTGCAACCACCATCATATGGCCCTGACATCCCAGTTGATGAACAAGTCTTTTATGAAATGACAAAAGTCTATTAATCACTGTCCTGGGGCTCCATCCTGTGGCCCCCGAGGACAGAGAGAGGCACAATGTATAGAACATAGAAGGGACCAGTGTAACGAATACTCTCCAGGGCCAGAACTCTTCAAAGCTGAAATTGGCTGTGGGCATGTGGTAGAGAGCTCCCCATCCCTGGAGGCAAACAAGCAGAAAGTAGTCAATCACTGTATATACACGGGCTTCAAATGTTCAGTTGGGATATACTAGATGTTCTGTATTACTTCTCCCAACCTTAACACCCTATACATGGTCAGTCATTCATCTATAGATTTATTCATGCAATTATTGAGCATTTACTAGGCACCTGGCACTGGGTTAAATATGGAGACACACACACAAAAAAAGAAAAAATCAGCATGGTCTCAGTCTTCATGAAGTTTGCAGAGAAAGTGACAGCACAAGCGTTTTGGTAACATTTGCTCTCTTATCAAAAGTGTTGCCTATAGTCCAGAGATATTTACATCATGTAACCTCATTAAACTTTTCCCAAGTAGAGGTTAGCATGCTGCCTTTCATAGGAGAAACTGAGGCACGAAGAAGTGCAGGGAGCTGCCCAAATCGTGTGTTAAAGACAGAGACAAGACACACACCTTGATCTATAAAAATCTCTGTAAGAACTTTGTCTCCTATCCAAGGAACAGGTCTATAATCCCTATAGAAAATTCAGGGCTCCGTGGAAGACACTAACCACCCCCACCCCAACCCCCCCCCCCCCCCCCCACCCACACACAAAAAACACACCCCCCCCCCCCCCCCCCCCCCCCCCCCCCCCCCACACAAACACACAAAAAAACCTTCATGCCAATTTCCCTGGCCAAGGATGCTTTAGGAAACCCTCATCTTCCTTCTTAGGCAGTAGAAGAAGACCTTCGGCAAAAGCCAGACCACTTTCCTCTACGCTTAATGTATTCTCGACTAAATTAAAGTCATACTTCATTTTAAATTAAGGGAATTTAAAAAAAATAAAATATCTACAACATTTAAATATCATTAGTAATTACATTTTATTTTATTTCGAGCTGGTTGGGAACATTTTATTTCTAATTAGGTACATTTGTTTTTAATATCCAGTTTACCAAACAGAAGGACCTCGCTGAACTGAATGGGGAGTGGAAGGGGACTAGCTAGGTCTAGCATGCGATTGGAGGAAGTGAGCTCGGCAGAGATCAGAAAGATCCCCCAGACCACAGGCGCTGCTCCTTCGACACTCACATCTCTGGGACCAGCAGCTCTTCTGCCTTTATTATTAGTCGTTGAAGAAGCAATGGGGAGCATGCAAAATTGGGCACTGGTGGAAACTTGTAATAATAATTACAGAAAACTTAATTTAACCAGCATTTACTATACATAAAGCATTTGTACTAAGCATTTTACTACTTGAAGCACCACTGCTAATGATGATAATAATCAGCTAACATTTATCGAGTAGTTGACATATGCCCAGCACTTCATATACAGGATTATTTTAATCCTCACAGGAAACTTTCTTAGGTAGATTCAATCCATCATTCTCAATTCTATAATCCAAAAAGCTCTGAAAACTTCAAGTATTTTGGGAATGCATTTGACGGCAAACCCTGACTTCACCTGACAAGAGGTACTCTGGAATCTTTGTGAACCCCTGGACTGGGAGCCAGCACAATCTGTTGCAGAAAGACTGACACTGCCCCAGCCGCTGGTGGTGAGACCTCTCTGAAATCTGAAAAAGACCTGGCCCTAAAAGATGTGGATGAGGGATGGTAGGCCTGTGTACTATTTTACCAACTTTACAGGTGAGGAGAGAGTTGGATATTGAAATAACTTACCTCCGGGTCACACAGCTCTGGAGTGTGGATTTGAACTTACATCTTCCTGTTACACTGTTCAAAACAACAGAAGATCAGCCCTGGTGGCCCCCACCTGTGCCCATGTCTTCCCCCCTTGGTCCTGGGGCAAGGCTTGGTGTCCCAAGTAGGACTAGAACCCAGGACTCTACCTTGTTGCCCCGTCTACCCCAGTTCAGCTAACTGGGCAGAGTGTGTGTTGCCTGGCTCTGTGACTGACATGACAGCCTTCACCCTGAAGGAATGGGCTTGGGGTTGGCTGATTACTGAGCTAGGAGGGACCTCAGATGTTATGGAACATCTACAGTGAATACCTTGGGGGCATTTTTGTATAAAATGTAGGTGTCTGAACTTCACACCTACCTGTGGAATAAGAATCTTTAAGGGTGTGACCCCAGAACCTGCATTTTCAATATTCTCTCCCCGTCATGAGCTGATGATGAGCAGTTCAGAATCATCTCATTCCCCCTCCACCAGCACCTCTTGTATGAATCTTCTCTCCAGCCTCCCTGACAGAAAGATGCTTGATCTGTTTTGTTTGCATACCTCCAGGAATGGGGAGCTCACTCACTTTCATAGCTATTAAGTCCAAACCTTAAGCTTATGAAACATCCCAATGCTGATCCCTGGAGGCTTGCAGAAGAAACAGCTGCTTCGGCACAGGTTACCCTGAACAGTGGCCAAAGAGGTGGCTGGGACTCTATTCCAATGTTGTCAGAAAGCATCATTCAGATGAAGGAACAGTAATGAAGTTTCAAACAAAATAGGCATTGCCACATTTGCATTTGAGAAAAGCCAAGCTGGGGCCACTACCTGTGGCCAGTAGATTAGATGGTGTCAGGCAAAGTTGACCAAACAGGTGATCCAAAGACCCCCGCTGTGCCCGTAACTTCTTTATGATCTCATGCAAGGTCATAAACTCCACCCAAGTTCTTTGAGACTCAGTTTTGTCTTCTGTAAAATGTAACAAGCAATAACTGCCTCTTAGGGATGTATAGAGAGAATTCCCGCAGGAGAGAGATGGCGTATTTCAAATTGGGACCATTTGATCCAGGGGCTGGTCATTAAGACGGAGCAGGGTATAGAGAAGCCATTAGGGGTGATACGGAACAGCACCAAAGGGTTAGTAACAGTGGGGAACTGTTTGCACTCTCAGGCCTGAAAGAGTGGAGTAGGGTGGGATTACCTGGAAAGAGAGAGAGACAGAAGGAGAATGAGATTGAGGGAAGGGCTGCCTGGCAGGGGAAGCTGACGCCTTCAGGCAAGTGAAGAAGCCAGCCCACAGCAACTCTGCAGGGAAGAATGTGGGGAAATAAATGCCTTCATCTCTCTCTTGTCCCACCCGCAGAGCTCCTTCTGGGATTCTCTATTGGCTGAATTCAGCCAGAAGCTGCCTAGGGAGACCCCCACAACTGGATGCAGCCCACTGAAGTCAGCTTCCTGGGGTGCATAGCCGAAGGTAGCAGGGTGCAAAAAGGATCTGAAGGGACAAGTGAACAATGTAGAGCATATCTGTACTGAAGACGTAAGGAGAGAGTGGAGGTCAGAAGCTGGCAGGGTCCCTGGTGCACGTGTCAGCTGCTAAAGGTAAGTCCCCTCCCGCTGCCACAGCCCTGCTGTCCTTGGCATTGACTGACACCCCAAAGCTCAAGGACCTTGGGTCGGACCCCTCAGAGATTGTAGGACCCACCAAGTGGCCAGTCCTGGGCACTGCACAGACACGGGGCATGGGTTTGTCAGGAAGCCAGCCAGGTTTGAGACCAGGGGCCGCTGGGGCTGTTTGTGCAATTCTGCCTGCTCGTAGCTGTGAGCTGCGTAGCCACGAGCTGTCGAAATCAAGAGGCTGACATTTAACATGCAGCAGCTTCCTGTGATGGATAAATATTAAACACAGCACGACCGACAGGACTAAGTAAATATCTATTAGTCTCTGAGATGGAGTCTGCAGGCACAAGGAGAGGATGTCCTAATTGTTCACCCTCCTTGTAATATTAAATAAGCATCTCGCTAGACTTCAGCCAGGAGGAGTTGCCTTGCTTGGTTCTGTCAATTTCTCTCTCTCGCGCGCTCTCTCTCTCCCTCCCCATCTCTTTTGATTTCTCTCAATCTCTTTCTAATTTTATTATATTAACTCAAAGAGTCTTATATTTTTTGAGAGCAGGGCAGAAAAAAAAATAACATGAAAAAGTAAGCATTTTCATGACCTTCCTCCAAAGACTGGAATAGAAAGCAAAACTGCAGGAGACCCTAGTAATGGTACAATTCAACCTATTTCTTTATAAGTGTTAAGAAAAAAAAAGGTGAAAGACAAGGAGGAAGATTGTGGCAAAAATCTCTAACCCATGATGTCAGGTCTAGTGCTGGCTATCTTTCATCACCATTGGAAAGTCTAATTTTCTACTCTGTGTATGTGTGCATGTGTGTGTATACATACATTATATTATCTATAATACACTATCTACTATATATATCTACCCTGAATATTAATATGTATATGATAGTATCTATTACACACACACAGGCACACAATACATACATACACACACTTTGGCAACATGATACAGTGCCATGTTGATGAGCACCATGCATTCAATCAACCAGTGCATGTTAACTATGCACATGCTGTAAGACAGACACTATGCCAGGCTTTGAGTCAGAGGAGCAAACAAGACAGAGTAGATCATTGACTGTATTTGTTATTTACTTTGTATAGCAAGTCACCACAAACTTTGTAGTCGAGAAAAACAAACACTTATTATCTCATGTTTTCTGTGGGTCAGGAATCCAGGCTTTGCAAGATCCTCTGCTCAGGATCTCTCATGAGACTGCAATCACAGTGTTGTCTGGGGCTGCAGTCTCATCTGCAAGGTTGACTGGGGAAGGAGCCACTTCCAAACTCATGTGTTGTTGGCAGAATTCTGTTCCATTAACACTGAGTACTGAAGGCTTCTGTTTTTCATTGGCTGTTGGCTAGAGGCTGTTTCCAGTTCCTTACCCTGGGGGTCTCTCCATAGGTTGGCTTACAACATGGCCACTGGCGCCATCCAAGCTAGCAAGGGAGAGAATGTATTAGCATATTAGCAAAATAGGCATTAGAGTTTTATACAGTATAATCATAGACGTGACTTCCTATCCCCTTTGTAGCACTGGATAGAGGCAAGACACTCAAGGAAAGTGTCACAAAAGAGTGTGTGAGTACTGGGAAGTGGAGATCATGGTGCCCACCTTATAGTTTATTGTCCACATTGGCAATGGAGCTTATGTTTCGGTAGAGAAGGCAGACAACACATGCATAGATCAAGAAAATCATCACTAATAGTGAAAAATGTGAGGAAGAAAATCACGAGGGATCTTTGATCAAAGATAGTGAAAGGCTAGTTCAAGGACAATGTGGAGACAGAAGGAGCTACTTTACACAGGGCCCCAGAAATAGCCTCTCATGAAGAGATCATTTTAGTGGAGACTTGATGAATGAGAACAACCCAATCTTGCCGCGGTGAAAGGGCACTCGGGCAGACGGAATGGCAAGAACAAAAGTCTGAAGGCAGAAAGGAGGCCAGTGTCATTGAAGTACAGTGGCATAGTGGAGTGTGGTTTGCAATAAGGTTGAGAGGTAGGTAGAACTCAGGCCATGCAGGGACTTATAGGTCAAGTGAGGGGAGACATTAAGATTTTATTCTTAGGGTGACGGGCAGTGTATTAGTGCCCTAGGGCTGCTGTGACCAATTGTGACAAACTGTGTGGCTTTCAGCAATAAGAATTCACTTTCTCACAGTTCTGAAAGCCAGAAGTCTGAAATCCAGGTGTCGGCAAGGCCATGCTCCCTCTGACGGCTCTAGGAGTTAATCTTTTCAGCTGGGCCTGGTGGCGTGTGCTTGTCGTCCTAGCTACTTGGGAGGCTAAGGCAGGAGAATCGCTTGAATCCAGGAGGTGGAGGTTGTGGTGAGCCGAGACGGCACCACTGCACTCCAGCCTGGTGACAGAGCGAGACTCCATCTCAAAAAAAAAAAAAAAAAAAAGAGAAAAAGAGTTGATTTTTTCCAGGCCTCTCTCCTGGCTCCCAGAGTTGCTAACACTCGTCAGTGTTCCTTACCTCACAGGCATGTCATTCCAGTCCCCGTTTCTGTCACCACATAGCATTCTCTTCCTGTGTGTCCATTATAGTTTCCTTGTCCTCTCTCTAAGGACACTTGTCCTATTGGATTAAAGGTCTACCCAACTCCAGTAGTACCCCCATCATAATGTACAGCTTAATGACATCTGCAAAGACCCTATTTCCAAATAAGATCACAGTCACAGGCTGTGATCACAGTCACAGTCACAGTCACAGAGATTAGGACTTTAATATATTCTTTGGAGTGGGGAGACACCATTCAGTCCACAACTGGAAGTCATTGAAGGGTTTGAAAAAGAGGAATGGTGCTTTTTAGAGAGCCCTTAGGTTACTGTCTAGAAAATAAATTTGGGGGCAAGCATCATAACCTGAATTGCAGGTAGATGACCATGCAGATTCATAATGGAGATGGCTAGGTCAAGGGTGAGAACAGTGGCAAGGAAGGGAGGTCTCAGTGGGAGGTAGATGCACTGGGGGTGGGAAAGGATGGCTGTGCCCTCTTTGTTGTGATCTGTCATTTCAGTATTCTGGGAAGATGGCCTCTGGTTGGAAAATAGGAATAGCAAGAGGAGGTATAGGGGGCACATACTGGAGAAGACCATGGTAGGGGCAGGAGGTCGGTGGCCATTGAGGTCTGTGTACAAATATCCCATTTCTCCTCCCTCCATTTGGAACAGAAGTGGAGAGTATGAACATAAGCAAGAGGAAGTGATGAGTATCCCCTCCAGGAGAACTTTAAGAGCCAGTGAGTGATTTGCTGGGCTCCCAAGCCCTCTGCTCTGATGACAGCAAAGCCCCAAATCATGACGCCTCTATCATTCTGGACCCCTCAGCAGAGCCAGCTTCTCAGGTGAGCAACCCGTGCAGTCATACAGGGTCCCACAGTTAAAGGGACCCTGCACTTGGTTTCTTGCTGTGTTGTCACCATCTTCAAATTCTTAGCAATATTTGAACAAGGAGTCCTGCATTTGCATTGTGCACTGAGCTCTGCAAATTACAGAGCTGGTGCTACCTCTGAGTGAGGCCAGTGCTTTGCAACACCTCAGCTGCCTCATGGGGAACAAGTAGCATAAGTGAGAAATAAAAATTGTCTGAAGTCACTAAAATTCAGGAATTATTTTGTTACGGCAGAATAGCTTAGCCTATTCTAACTGCCCATGGAAGCAACATCAAGGCCAAAGGCTTCTAGAGGGGAAAGAAATGAGCCTAGAAGAAAGAGCACTAAGATGTGCTCAAATCTCTTATCTTATGTTTTGAGCTCTGGGTGAGATTTGCTTGGGAGGTATGTTTGTTCTTATTCCAAGGGCAACTACATTTCTAACTAGATCTATGCTATATTGGTATATGTCTTGGATAAAACCTCTCAGGCTCAGACAGACCTGAGTTGCACTACTGGCTGTGTGACTTTGAGCAGATGACTCAACTCTCCAAGGCTCAAATTCTCACCTGTAACATAGGAGTAATCGTGACAGGTTCTCCCTCAGGGCTGCTATGATAACCCAAGTAAGTGCTCAAATCGTGGTAGCTATTATTATTGTTGTTGTTGGATAATGAAGAGTGTGAGGCTTCCCCAAAGCCAGCTTCCCCACCTGATTCCTCTGAGTCTCACCCATTTAACTGGAGTGGATGAGTCAGAACTTTCCCCATGGGAGCATTTATAAAAAGGGGACACCCAGCACAGAATATATTTTCCAGGGAGATCCCGGGAAGCACAACAAGCCAAGAAGAGCAGAGCAAAGCATCCCAAGGAAGGAATCTACGTCTGTAGCAGAGCACTCACAAGGCAGGTGCCTTTATCCCTGCTGTGCATTCAAGGAAAGGAGATCCAGAGAGGTTATAGCATCAGTCCTTAGCCACAAAAAATTAGTAGCAGACGTGGGATTCATGCCAAGACATTCTGATGCCCTAACCAGGTCTCTTAACCATGGCTTTTTGCAAAACTGTGGTTGATAAATTTGCCCTTTGTTATTTTGTGTCCTTCATGCCAGTAACTAACACAGTAAATTCCCATGCAAGTTTATTTCAAGGTTAACACTTGCCTTTGTAGATGACTTCCCTTGCTTTCTCTCATCAGAAATCTCTAACCATGCAGGGTAAGCCTGGATGGCAAGGAGCTTAGAACACAACTCAGTGGTCATGGGCCTGACGTCATTCATCATTTTGCATAACCTTCAAGGTCCTCTAACCTCCTCTCTCCTTCAAAATCTTACTTTGGGCTCTGCCTCTTCCAAGAAGCAGTAGAAAGTCCCCCAGCTGATGAGCAGAATCAAAATTTTTGTAAATGTACATACCAATGGAGTTATTTTAGAATATGTCCAGGCCTGCAGACCATGACTGCAAAAGCCCCTACTATTGGCAGAGCAGTGAGAAAATTGGTTTCACGGTCATGCCTTGTGCGTTAGTTATCTATTGACTTACGCTAACTGACTGATGCTGCATTTAAAAAAAAAAAAAAACCCACAAAACCTCAGCAGCATACAGCAATAAGTTTGTATTGCTTGTGCATTTAGGGTGCTCAGCTAGGTGGTTCTGCTGCTCTTACGGGGGATCACTCACATGTCCAGGGCTTGGATGGTTGTTGGCTGATTGAGACTGGCCTCAGTTGGAATGATTCTGGCATCTCAGTTTGCTCCATATATCTCTCATCCTCCAGGCTAGCCTGCGCATGTACATCTTGCCGTGATGGCAAGGGGCAGGAGAAAGAAAGCCCATCCAAAAAAGCATATTCAAAGCTTACGTATCCCATAAGCTGACATCTTATTGCCCAAAGCATGTCATGTGGTTAGTGTTGAAGGGCTCTGCAAAATGACATGGTAAAGAATGTGGTTGCAGGCAGGAGTGAAGATTTGTGCCTATTGCTCCAATTGACCACCATGGCACTAGGCTCAGGCCACACTTCTTCTTAACAAGGGAGCAAGTCAAAGCATGGTTAGTCAAAGTCCATACAAAAACTCACTTCAACAAGCCTCCTCTGGATTGAACAGTAGAGATTAAGTCATAAGGTACCACATCAGAAAGATACTGCATATCTTTGGTTCAGCAATTCCATCACCAGGAACTTTTTTATCCTAAGGAAGTCACTGCACAGTGGACAAAGATGTATGCATAAGGATGCTCCTTCTGGCCAAAGACCAAAAACATAAATGGCCATCAGTAAAAGCCAAGTGAGTGAACTATGGTCCATATATGCAATGATCAAAGAAATAAAGGAAAATATATAATTCCCTAGAAAGTATCAAGTAATATGGAAGGAAACTAGGTAGGGGAGGAGAATGGGTGTGGGGGCAACAAGGAGAGGCCGGAGTGAGAAGGTGAGGCTGTGACCTCAGAATGATGAGGTGAGAGGGGGAAGGGATTCCAGGCAGTGGGAACAGCATGTGCAAAGGCCCAGCATGTGTGAGGGGTCCTGATGTCACTGACACTACCACTAGCCCTCCTCCAAGTCCTCTCCTGTGGGTCACATGGACTCATCTGGTTGCAATCCAATTTCAAAAAGGTCTCTTAACTTCCCAGGCTCAAGCTCTTACTGAGAGTCCACCTTGGTTTCTCAGGGGTCATTCCATTTTCCAAAAACCAACCAATTAGGTACAAGAGCGGAAGGGCTGTGTAGAATTTGCTAGAGTTGCTCTTTGAAAGGATATGAGCTAAGATTTTTTTATTTTTACTTTTTTTAGACAGAGGCTCTCTCTGTCACCCAGGCTGGAATGCAGTGGCACAATCTTGGCTTGCTACAACCTCTACCTTCCAGGTTCAAGTGATTCTTCTGCTTCAGCCCCCCAAGTAGCTGGGACAACAGGCACACACCACCACGTCTGATTAATTTTTGTATTTTTAGTAGAGATGGGGTTTTGCCATGTTGGCCAGGCTGATCTCAAATTCCTGACCTCAGGTGATCCCTCTGCCTCAGCCTCCCAAAGTGCTGGGATTACAGGTATGAGCCACCCTGCCTGGCCCAAGATTTCTAACAGATGGGTGCTACAGGTTGAATGTGTCCCCCAAAGTTGATGTGTCAGAAACTTGATCCCCAATGCAACAGTGTTGGGAGGTGGGGCCTAATGGGAAGTGTTTAATGAGGGCTCCACTCTCATTAATGAATTAATGCCAATTATAAAAGGGCTGGCCCGAGACTGCAAGTTTAATCTCTTGTTCTCTCACTCTCTCTTGCCCTTCCACCTTCCACCATGGAATGACACAGCATGAAGTTCCTTGCTAGATACAGCCCCTCAATCTTAGACATCCTATTCTCCAGAACTGTAAGAAATAAATCTCTGTTCCTTATAAATTACCCAGTCTCAGGTATTCTGTTATAGTAACACTTCATGGACAAAGACGAATGCGTGAGCAGAGGGAAGGGAGTAACCAATGGGACCAGAGACAGCCTGGGATGGAGAGGAAGAGAGAGGTTTTGCAAATCAGTTGAGCTGGCTTTGTCTGGCTCCACCATTTACCCACTTTATGACCAAAGGCATGTCACTTCACCTCTTGGAGCCTCAGTTTCCCCTGAATATGAGAATCACGCCCACTGCTAAGGTCATAAAAATTCAATGGTGTGCACAGTACATAGCACATTGGATATACTCAACTGATGGTAGCTAGATATTGTTGTTGCTGTTTCCTCTATCTCATTCTCTTTTCCTGACTTCATAGAACAAAACCACAATGCCTTTCAACCAGGGCCCAAGCTTCTATTTAGCATGAAGCAGTCTTTGTGTTCCCTGAGCCCTCTTTTGAATTTTAGATTATAGGTTTGATTAAGGATTCAAGATATTAGAATATGAGAATGCAAGTAACCTTCTGTTTTTCCTGCTTGTAGATATTGATTTTCTGCCCCCATCTTTCTGTTCCATGGAGTTTGATGCCCAGGGACACATGTGGGCTGAAACAGACTGCCTCACCCACACACTGAGGCAGGCCCAAACTCCTAATTATAGGACAAGGTTAGGGTGGTCAGGCAGTCAGTACCTGGGTAAAGTCAGGCCTGAATTCATTCATTCATTTGCTAAGAAACATAAGAATTCATTTATTTGCTAGTGAACTCAGAATTTACCATGTGCAGGCAGTGTACTGTGAGTGGAGAAGTAGTGGACAATACCCAGCCCCAAAGAACTCAGTATCCTAAATACCATGATGATAATAATGATAGATATTTACTAAACACTTGCTACAGGCACTGTCCTTTTATTTTCTAATTTGATTATCATAACAGTCAACCTCCCGCCACCTGCCTACATCTCCCCAGGTAACTGACTGTGATGCCAGACAGGCTGGAGCCCTCAGGAGAAAAGAGGTGTCTTCCCAAAGAACAGACATGGCAAAGGACTGGCATGCTGGTCACCTCCCTATGCTGGGCCATGCACTCAGAGAGGCATGAATAGAATGAGACACCAAAGAGGACCTTGCAGTGACTGCTCACCAAAGAGGGGGCACTTCTCAGCTCCACACTCCCACCCTGGACCACAGCATGCTTTGTCAGAGTCTCTGGGATTTGGACAGTAGTAGCCTTTGGTCACTTGGAATGGCTCTGTGCTGCACGACACATACCACTTTTTACTTGGAGACAGTGAGATGAACATGGAAAGTTCCAACTGTCTGCCAGGCCTCAGGAAGCAGAGGCAGGTTGAGGAGCGCCTGACCCCAGCATGGCAGAAGGGAGGCCAGACAAGTGAACTGATCCCTACAGTGTGGAATCATGGAGGTGATAGTAAATATCTGGATGTCTACTTATGTGCTCACTTTATGGGAAAGCAAATTGAGGCTCCAAGAAGTTAAGCCATTTGCTCTCATTCTCAATGCAAGCATAAAGTAAGATGGGGGCTTGAACTCAGATCTACTTGATAGCAACAGTCAAGGGCTTATCCATTCTCTCCTATGTGTCAAGTGTGTTTGGGACCTTAGATTAATAAGAGGAAATTTGTGTAGTTCTCACCCTCAGGGGCTGATAGTAGACTCAAATTGCCAACAGCAGGACTCTGCGATTATGTTTACTTCTAAAATTCTTTCTTATTTCACTGGTTTTGGCATATGTATGCACCTATAAAAGCATCAACACATTCAAGATCATAAACGTATGATCGTCATATGACTTCTCGTGCCCCAGAAGTCACCTTGTCATCTCTTCCTGTCGTCATTCTCCACTTCCACTATCACCCTGCAATCCAGGCAACCACTGTTCTGCTTTCTGTCAGTATAGATTCCTTTTGCTTTTTCTAGAATTCTATATGAATGGAATCATATAGCATGTAATCTTTTGTGTCTGGCTTCTTTAACTCAGCATACCTTTGAGTTTTGTCCAATTTTATGCATATACCAATAGCTCATTCCTTTTTATTGCTAAGTAGTATTCCATTGCATGAATGTACTGCAGTCTGTTGATCCATTCACTTTTGATGGGTATTATTTAGACTATTTCCAGTTTTTGGCTATTACACATAAAGCTGCCATGAATATTAATGGACAGTCTTTGTATGAATAGATTCCTTCAGTTGGATAAGTACCTAGGAGTGAAGTGGCTAGATAATATGGTAGCAGTACGTTTAAGTATTTTTTAAACCACAAACCATTTTTCAAAGAGGCTGTACAGTTTACAGGTCTAACAGAAGTAAATAAGAATTCTAGTTTCTCTCTGTCTTTGACAACACCTGATAGGAATAGCCTTTTACATTTTGGACTTTCAAATCAGTGTACAATGGTATAACATTGAGATTTTAATTTGAAGTATCTTAATGGCTAATGATGTCGAGCATCTCTTCATTGCTTATTTGCCGCCTGTATATCTTCTTTGTTAAAGCATCTATTCAAGCTTTTTCACCCATTCTCAAAATTAAGCATCTTGTTTTGAGTTAGTTGTAACATTAATTTTGAGCATGTGCCCATTCTTCAATCAGGCTCTTTGTTTGTTATCAAGCTTTAATAGTTCTTTATGTATTCTAGATAAAAGTACTATATCAAATATGTGATGTGAAAATATTCTCTCTAACTCTGTGCATTTTTAGATTCCTTTAATAATGCCTTTCAAAGAGCAAAAGTTCTTAATTTTTATGAAGTCCAATTTATCAATATTTTCTTATATGGATAATGGTTTTGGTGTCATATCAAAGATCTTTTTGCCTAACTCAAGGTCACAAAGATTTTCTGATATGCTTTCTTCTAGAAGTTTTATAGTTTTAGGTTTTATATTTTGATCTTTAATCAATTTTAACCTAATTTTTGTTTATTTTATTACGTATGGACAAAAGTTATTAATTTTTGGATATGAATATCCCATTTTTCCAGCATTATTTGTTGAAAATACTATATTTCCACCACTAGATTGCCTAGGCACCTGTGTTGAAAGTCAATTGATTGTATATGTATGGGTAAATTTCTAGATTCTATTCTGTTCCATTGATACATTGATCTTTTTGCTAATATCATACTAGGAATAGGAAGAAACTTGGACTTAGCCTTTGAAATCAGGTACAGTAAATATATTTTAAATTTTATTTCTATTTTTAAAGAGGTTTGGGTTTTTTAGGTTCTATGCTTTTCCATACAAATTTTAGAATCATTGTATCCTTTTTTCTACCAATTAATAAAAGCCTGCTGGGATTTTGATTGGGATTATGGTGAATCCATAGATTAATTTAGGGAAAATTGGCATCTTGATGATATTGACTCTTTTGTTCCATGAACATGGTATACCTACCTCTTCCTTTATTTTGATGTTCTTTAATTTCTCTCAACAATATTCCTTAGTTTTCAATATGAAGGTTTTGCCCATCTTTTCTCAGATGTATCCCTATTTTGTATTTTCACATGCTATTGCAAACAGTAGTGAGTTTTCATTTCAATTTTCAATTATTTGTTACTAATATATAGAAATGTAATTGAGTGTGTGTATCAATCTTGTATTCTTCAGCCTTGCTAAATTTACTTGTTTGTTCTACAAACAAATCTATCTAGTGTAGATACAGCAGGATTTTCCAGAAAGATAATTATATTGTTTGCTAATAAATCTAGATGCCTCTTATTACTTTCTTTTTCTTCCTTTATTGTACTGGCCAGAACCTCCAGAAAAATGTCGAATAAAAATGCTGATATCAGATATCATTGTCTTGTTCCTAATATCAAAGGGAAAGCATTCACTTACTCACCATTTAGTATTGTGTTTGTTGTAAGTTTTTCATAGATAACCTTTATCAAGTTGAGGAAGTTTCTTTCTGTTTCTAGTTTGCTAGGAGCTTTTAATAGAAATTGATGGATGTTGAATTTTTTTCAAATTCTTATTCTGTGACCACTAAGTTGATTATATGGTGTTTCATCTTTAGTTTGTCAATATGATGAATTACACCGATTTTTTAATGTGAAACCCAGGCTTGCACTCCTTTTATCAATAAAAATATTTTTTACTCAAGAATTTACTTTTTTGACATTAATATAGCCACACGAGCTTTCTTTAATTAGTGTTAGGAAGTATATCTTTCCATCTTTCAACTTATTGCATCTTTATATCTAAATTAAATTTCTTATAAGCAGCAATAACTGTGTCTTGCTTTTTTATTCAATCTAATAACCTCTCCTTTAATTAGGTATTTGAATAATTTATATTTAATATGATTATTCATATGATTGGGCTTAAATCTATCTTCTTACCATATTATTATTTACTTTGTATTTGTCTCATCTGTTTTTTGTTTTATTCTTCCTTTCTTCCAGTCTTCTTCTGGATTTATTGGGTGTTATTTTATTATTCTGTTTTATCCCATTTGGAATTAACTATAACTCTCTCGTGTTATTGTAGTGGTTGCTTTAGAGTTTATAGCATACATCTTTAACTTATTAGAGCCTACCTTTAAATGCTACTAAGCTACTTCATGTATTGTATAGGAACCTTTCAACAATATGCTTCTATTTCTCCCCACCTGGCATTTGTGCATTTGCTGTAACAATTTATAACATACTATGTATGTTATAAACCCCACAATACATTGTTAGTGTTCTCCCTTTAAAGCATGAATTATCATTTAAGGGGATTTAGATGTTAGGAAAAATGTATTTTACATTTTCCCATTCAGTGACCATGGCCAGTGCTCTTTATTTCTTTGTACACCCATATTCCACATTAGTATCATTTTTATTTGGCCTGAAGGACTTTCTTTAACATTTCCTGCAGAGATAAAGCTAAAAAAAGACATGTTAAACATTTCTGAGAAAGCTTTAGCTTTCACATGTCTTTTTGTTTAAAGAACTCTTTATTTGACTTCATTTTTTTGTAAAATACATTTCCTGGATATATAATTTCAAACCCTTTTTTTAAAGATACTGCTTCATTATCTTCTGACTTGCATTGTTCCTAATGAAAAGTTTGCTATAATTCTTATCTTTTTCCATCTGCATGTAATACATTCTTTTCTCTGGATGTTTAAGATTTCCTCTTTTTCATTGTTTTAGGTATTTATCATTTGTCTTGGAATAGATTTTATTTGTTTGTTTGTTTATTGCATTTGAAGTTTGTTAAGCTTCTTGAATCTGAGTTTTCATCAAACTTGGAAAATTTTCAGTAATAATTTCTTTAAATGTTTTCTCTGTCCTCTCCTTTCAGAACCTCTAATTACATGTGTGTTAGGCTGCTTAAAGTTGTCCTCCAGCTGACTAATGCTCTGTTCAATTTTTTAATTCTTTGTTTTTCTGTGTGTTTGATTTGGTTTGTTTTTATTTCTATGTCTTCAGGTTCACTAACCTTTTCTCTTACAATGTCTAATCTTCGGTTAATGCCATTCAATATATTTTTCATTTCAGAAATTGTCGTTTTTATTTTTGAAAATGTTTATGTCTCCATGTCTCCACTTAACATGCTCAATCTTTTCTCCAGGTTCTTGAACATAAGAAATAGTTTTAAAAGCTCTTTCAATGTCCTTGCCATTTTGATTGTTTCAATAGATTGATTTTCTCCTCATTATGGGTTCTATTTTCCTGCTTCTTTGCATACCTGGTAATATTTTGATTGTGTGCCAGCTATTGTGAATTTTATCCTTTCAGGTGCTAATTTTTTTGTATTTCTATAAATATTCTTGAGCTTTGTTCCTAGATGCAGTTACTTGGAAACAGTTTGATCCTTTCAGGTCTCGCTTTTAAGCTTTGTCATGTGGGACCAGAAAAGTGTTTGATCCAGGAATAATTATTCCCTACTACTAAGGTAAGATGTTTCTGAGAGCTCCACCTGATGGAACAGGAGTTATTCCTGGGTATTATGGTATCTAATCCTTTCAAGTACTTCTTCCTCTTTGCCTCAGGTCATTTCCTCACAAGCATTTGTTGATAAGCACTCTGCTGAGTACTTAAGGAGAGCCCTCTGCAAATCTCCAGAGCTCTCTTTTCCAGCTTTCTCTCTCTGGTACTTCGCTCTGCCAATTGTAGCAGACTTGGCCTCCTGAACACCCAGGCTTATCTCCTCCACTTAAGAACACCCAGATCTGTCTGAGTTCCCCTCCCTATGTTGTGGACTGGAGTCTCTCTCAAGGTATAAGCTGGGGCAATTGTAGAGCTCACCTCATTTGTTTGCCATCTCTCTGGGATCACTGTTCTTTGATATCTGATGTTCGATGTCTTGAAAACCATTGTTTTACGTGTTTTCTTTTGTTCTGTTTTAGTTGTTTCATATGGGAGGGTAAATCCAGGCCCTATCATCCCATCTTGCTGGAAGCAAAGTCCTTGTATGATTAAGTTGTGATAAAAAATAATAATAAAGATATGAAGAGGGGCTCTAAAATTGGGAAATTGGTGTAATCTGGGGATTTATTTGTACCGGGCCCTCTAATTTTACCTTCATGTAGATCTCCTCTCTCCGGCACTTGGGGATGGTAATGCTATACTCACTTTATAGAGGTCTCTGGGTCCTCAGGTAAGTGAGGTCCCAGGACTTTGAGGGAGCTGTCCCAGGTCACAGAACTGACATTTGAATATAGGTCTGTCTAATTACGCTAGCTATCCCACCTCACCAGCTTACTTGTTCACTCAAGCACCAGAATGAATGAATGAATGGATTGGTAGGATGAAGTGAGTAAATACATACATGAATGTTTAACATGCCTGTGGGTCCTCTCTTTTCTCACAAATAATAAAAATGTCAGTGCTGGAAGGGAACACCTATAGGTCATCTTGACCCATTTGAGAGGCTCAAGGAAGGCAAGGGATTTACCTGAGGCCGCACAGCCAGGGAATCAGCCCTGAGAAAGATCTCCTCTCCCCCTCTTCTTTCTCCAATTGAGGCTAATAAAGCAAGAACAGCATTCTCATAATATGTATGTGTGTGTATATACGTTATTTGACTTTAAAGATGTATTTAAATATATCCCTTTCACCTGGGCTTGCAAACAGTCAGGTTTTATTTGAACAAATTAGTCCTGAGTGCATGGCGGAGTGCTGGGTGAGGGAGAGAGGTCAGAGCTAACAAGGAGAAATAAAGCAGGGATGTGCTGTTAGGCTGTGTCCAGGCTTATTTAGAAAACATTCTCAGTCCACTCTCCTCTGCAGCTGGTAACTTAATCTGGAAGGCTCTTCTCCCAGACCCACTCCAGGCTGCTCTCACTCTCAAACCTGCTGGGATTGTTTTCTTAGAAAACCAGTTTGAAAGCAAAACCATTAAAAATGACTTGTAGTAAGGGGCTTTTCAGTAAGAGGAACCTAGGGATGAACATGAGTTTGCAGGAAGATAAAGTCCAACCTGGTCAGCAACAGTGTATTAATTGGGACTCTTTCTGCTATAAATTATAAAACCCAACTCAAACTAGGTTAGCGAAGATACAATAACTATATCTATTAATAAATTTTATGAATTTTACAGTAATATGCTGCATAATGACATTTCAGTCATTGACAGGTCACATACACAACATTCCCATAACAGTGTGATACCGCATTTTTACTGTACCTTTTCTATGTTTAGATACACAAATACTTACCATTGTGTTACAATTGACTATAGTATTCAGTACAGCAACATGCTGTACAGCTCTGTAGCCTGAGAGCAATAGCTCCTAGGTTCCATAAAGCATAGGTATGTAGCAGGCTACACCTTCTAGGTTTGTGTAAATGCACTCTGTGATTTTCATACAACGAAATCATGTGTGATGTTCCCACAATGAAATCACCTAATGATGCATTCCTCAGAACATACCCCAACTGTTGAGTGATGCATAACTGTAAATATATGTGTATGTGTAAATATATGCGTGTGCGTACATACACACACACACACACGCATCTGTTCATGTAACTGGGAGGTTTACTGGACTACTTTAAGGTACAGTTGAGTCCAGTCGTTTTTGTTCCCTTTCAAAATAACTTCATTATTGCTCTTACAAAATGAATCCATTGTCGTTTAAGAAAAAAAAAGTAATACATTAAAAAGCGGGAAAAAAAAATAAAAATCACCCAAAACCTGTCATCCAAAAATAATCATACTTTTTCCTAAGCTTTTTCAAACATCCTTAAGATTGATAGGTATGTAAATAATGTGAATTCTAATGTTTGTCTTCTTCTCTGATTCTAAAGTCAATAAACACTCATGGTCAAACATTTGGGAAAGAGAGAGAAGTATAGAGTAAAAATAATCAATCAGAATTCAGCCAACAAAGAGGTCATCTCTGTTAACATTATAGGATTTGCTTTTTAACTTTTCACCCTCTTTGTGTGTGTTTCATATGTACTGTACATCATACATCATGTATGTATATTCATTCAAAAGAAGGTAAAGTTAACATTGGATCATTTAAGAATCCCAGGCAGAAGACAACAGGTTGAGCCCTTCAGAGTTACCTAATATTTACCACTGGGCAACCAGTTTGTCTTTCTCAATTAAAAGAAAAAAAAAGTCTAGTGAAATCAGGCCATTCAATGTCAGTTTTAAATATTTAGAAAATATTTTCTCAGGTTTCTGACAGGAAAAGTAACTCTCATGCTGCTCTCTGAAGCTCTGCTTTTGTGGACAAAGAATAGGGCATAGGGTTGCATCCTTTTCTCCTTACCTTCCACCTAACGCCCCCCAGCCCCCAACCCTTGTGCAAATGGTTCCACCATTGCTGGCAAGTGCTAGGACAGAATGATTGTGCTTAAGCGCCATCAGCGTGGTCCTGTACCAGTGAGTTAGGGATTAAGTAGGACTTTTGACTGCTCCCCACAAACCCCCAGCCTGTCTGCTCACTTACAGGAACAAGCTGGAAAACCTCATTGAGCCTGGGCTTCAGTATTGATACCGTTATAGAAATCGTGAGTCTCCACTGTGTTTTCTTTGAAAGGTATACAAATACATTATGCTTTTTGGGGGTCTTGGAGACAATCTTCTAGTATTTGGGCAAATTTGGCTTGGCAGTGAAGCCGGAGGTACAGCCAGGAAAACCCTGCACTACTCTTTTAAAGACTGTTGTTAAGAGGAAATTGTTTAAGCATTTTACACACCACTGCTTCCCACTGGGCGTGGAAGAGCTGCTTCTGGGGCGTATGCAGACACAGCTTTAAATAGCCTTGACCCGTAGAATGAAGTAGACCTTCCACAAATCCCTTTCAATCTGATTATACGGGAAGATTTCACTTGTTATTACTCTGTTTTTAACACTTCTCTAGCGCTTGCTAATCTCCCCTTCTAAGCGGCAAATAGTCTTCAAACACAACACTTTCAGTGAGAAGTGGTTATATGGCCAGCAACATGCAATAGAATATTATTACTGTATTCCACCCACTCTAAGATGCCATGATTGTTAAAATGCACCATTATTTTTGCATACCCCTAAGACAGAAAACTAATCTTCCAATGAGTTGTAAAAGACCATTTGTTGTAAGTTACATTTTAATTCCCAAGTTGCTAAAGTATAAAAAAAAAGAAACAGCCAAAATCCTGCATGTCCTGGTAATGGCAAAATTTAATATTCTCACTGCTTTTATATTTATGATTGCCTTCTATTTATGGCTGATGATGAGGGTTTTGCATTTACAGGTGTTACATAAATTATCTTTTGAAATAAATGTGTTTTTAAAAATCAAGTGGATTGATTTAAAGAAAAACCTCAATTAAAACACTATTGATACAGATACTACAAGCTGGTTTATGAACAACTAAAGATTGTGGAATCTCACTACAAGTGATTTGGCAAGGCTGGTACTATGTCATCTCCAGGATTTTCTTAATACTGAGTGAGAATCTGTTATGACTGGAGACATCTTGTTACCAGCAGAAGAGATCCAGGTTACCCCAAGCTACTGTCGTGTATCCATGTGAATCTGCAGCAACTTCAGCCCTTACCTCCTCGGGAAGAAGAATTTGATTGAGGAGCATAAAGCAGAAAAAGAGACTGGGGCAAGTTCCAGAGCAGGAGTGGAAGGTTATTAAAAAGGCTTTAGAACAGGTAAGAAAGGAAAGAACCCTTGGAAGAGATCCAAGTGGGCACCTGAAGGTCGAAGAGAGAGAAAAAAGGAGGTCATTTAGTCTTGATCTTAGGGCTTTATAGGCTCACCTATTTCCCATGATTCTTCCCTTAGAGGGAGCTATCTGCATGTTCAGTGTTTTATTTACCCTTGGGAATTGAGCACGTGCAGTGTATTTAGAGAGTTACAGGCATGCCCATCCAAGGCTTTCATCCTTTTTCTGGTGGTATACCCAGAAGATCATACTTTGCCATTTTTGTCTCTTAATGTGTATGCCCAAGAAGTTGATTCTCCCTGGGGCCTGGCTTTAATTAACACTTTAGTGTTAACAGGTGTGGCCCATCATGAACTAGCCTCTCCCTGGTGCCAGCTGCCAGTTTACCACTTTTAGAGAAGCAATGCAGTAATTGCTGAGCCATCACCACAAATTTCTAGTGGGTCGGGGAGAGAGCCCTGTCTTGCCCGGCTCATTCCTAACTACCTGTAACATAGAGAGAGTTTCCCCCTTCTTCTCTTCTGGGACCAAATTCTAAGCCGCATTCTTTACTACATTGACCAGATGGAATCTCTTGCTGGATTCAAACCAAGACGTGGTTTATGTGCAAGTCCTTTCTTACCATCATTTAGCCATTCTTGACATATTTTGATATATTTGTTGTCTGTAGACCAACCTCAAGTAATTTTTTTTCTAGAAGAGTATATGAAGATATGCTTTGCAAAACTAAAAATATATAAGAATGTTTTCTTCTGCCACATCCATACAATACAAACAGTTTAGCTGGGTATAAAATTATTGGGTCTCATCTTTTATTCCTTTAAGGTGCCCTTTTGGGGGCATTTATTATTGCAGAGGAGAAATCTTAGTCTTTCAAAGTTAAATTATTATTTTAATGTTTAATTTTTTCTGTCTAAATCCTTAGAAGATTTTTCATTTACCTTTGGAATTCAAAGCCAGAATTAATCTAGTCATGGTCATTTTTTTTTTTTTTCATTATTTTGTTCGTAACATGGGATGCTTTTCAAGACACACTATTAAGGTTTCCTTAACTCTGGAACTTTTTACATTGTATCTTTGATTAATACTGGTGCTATAATGCCTGACTGTCATGATAGTTATTATAATTAATTGATATTGCTCTCATAAAACAATTCGGGTGATGCCTGGCATCCGCTGAGTGCTCAACAATTTTAATTATCGTTTCTGTCTCCTTTACAGTCGTTTTCTGGGGTATTTGGGCTTCTTATTTGGATAAAGCTCATATTTTTTATAAATTAGTGTTTCCTGTCATTATTTTCACTAGATCCCTAGAAATAGGTCCAAGACAGCACACTTTATGATCCCATGAAACATAGGATACAACTCCACCTTGGTGAAAGAGACTCTGAGATCTGACCCTAATCTCTAAGAAGGCACCAGACTTTTGATCTCATACAAGTACAAACCAAGAACAGACTCTAATGAAACACTTTGAGTATGCATTCCAAACTTTCAGTGGGTAAAAAAGCATAAAAATTTATCAACTCATAAGTGCAATTAGGCTGGCAAATGTAAACAGGATAAAAGAGTATCTCTTAAAAGAGGAAGAACTTTTCTCAAGCAGTTATTAAAGATCTATCTACAAATTGCTTATATGTTAATTATAAATCAAGTACTCTAGAAACACCCATTGATAAATGATTTTCATGCAAATTATAAATTGCTTAAGAGAGCTCATTCACAAAATGATCTGTGCACTAATTACAAATCAAGAAACTTAAACATACACATATACAAATGGTATATGTGCTAATTACAAAAGGCATTTTAGAGATTATCATTTACAAATTAAATACATGCTCATTGCCCACTAAATAAACAATTCTATGTACCAAGAATTTTCATGCTAATTACACAGCAAATAATCTGAACCATACGCAGTGTTTGCAAATAATCCATGTGCTAATTACACAACAGGCACTTTAAAAACACCAACGTAAAAATGATTTGTGTGTTAATGACATAAAAAACACCCTAGAAACTCCCAAATACAAATGATTTATATATAATTACACATCAGACACTTCAGGAACACCCATGTGCAAATGATTTATGTGCTAATTACACCAACACTTAATTTCAAAAATGTCTAACAACAAATTATTTGTGTGCTAATCACAAATCCAAATGCTTACAATTGATTTATGACCTAATGATTAGCTGTTCTTATTTAGTTTCCTTTAAGGACCCATCATCTCAACAGATTGACAGCTTTCTTTTAATTGGTACTTATTATGAATATAAATAAAATGTCTGAGTCCATATCGCAAAGTTTTGGGATCTTTATTCTCCCTTCCCCAATCCTGTCCAATTGTTGCAGTCTGATTACATTTTGGGTACAGTGAATTGAAGGATTTATCTCTTAGAGCAGGCTGAGGAGTATTAACTAGGGTAAGAATGTTCTCTTCCTTTTGTCTGTTTCCTTGAACCATCAAATTAAATTAATGAATGAAGTATAGGTGCTTATTAGCCACTCAGTCTATATACTAATCTTTCATATTCAAAGAGCTATTACTGTCCTCAAATGTATTTATGCAGAAATTTTGTCCATAATGGCCACTACTGCCTCCTTATACCCTCTCTAGCATGTGATAGCTTACAAAAGAAAATTCCATATTCATTATCTTATTGGATTTGCTTCTTATAAAGGAGGAAGGACTCAAAAACAGAGGTTAAAAGTTCCCGTTTTGCAGATAGGAAAACTGAGGCTCAGCGTAGCAAAGCAGTATTTCTCCTGGCACACTTGACTGGAGTCAGCCAAACTTCACAGCTAATGGTTTTTCTTCCACCTAGTCTCCAACTGGCATTCCTCCACAAGAAAACCTTCCATGGCCATTGTCCCAGAAGTCTCTAGAACCAAAACACCAACACTGCGCATAGGATGGATCCACTCTCTCCCACTACTGCATCCCATCCTCTCTCCTCCAGACTCTCTTGGATCCCTGGCCTCTCCCTCCACACCATGCTGGCATTTCAACAAGACTGGGGGCCCCAGCACGCTTCTCACCTCTTTAAGAGTGAAAATGTATATCCCAGAGTTTGTGGCTTAATTGGCTGATTAATAACAGAAAACCTAATTGAATGCTCCCAGCTCGTATGTACGATGTCTTAATGTTAGAGCCTTGGGAATAAACACACAGCAGGGAAGTCTGAACTGCAGCACAAGCACTAGCACTTTCAATTTAAAAGTCAATCTCATTATACAAGAAGCTGTTCCCTTTATCCCCCTGGAAAAGCTCACACTCTCAAACCAGATTCCCCTTGTACCAGCATCCTCTACTCCATCCTGTCTCTGAGTGATGCAAATATTAGGATGGGTCCCCTTTCTCCTTCTCTCCCCTTCCCCTCTCCCTCCCTCTCTCTCTGTCTCTCTCTCTCTTTCTCTCTCTATTTGTTCTCCCTGCTGCATATCTGAGCATCTCAGTAAATATTCATGAAATGCCACTGTGAGGTCTGTGAAGAGCACAAACATGGGCCCTCAGAGGTGACGTGTAATTTGGCATCGCCAGCACCCAAGGGTGAGGGAGGCAGTGAGGTGCCTCCAAATCAAGCCTCATGTTACATCCTGATCCGTTCAGCTTTCTCCTTCTGGCAGCCTGATTAGAAGTCTTAGGGTGCTCAGAAAGCTGAACTAGATATTCTTGGCTGGCTTAGAGTGACCAGGGAAGAGTTAGTAAGGGCTCCCAGACCCTAGGCTCCTCCTGGTCAATCACAGCATCTGAGGCAGGGCTGAAGTTCCTGGGCAACTTCATTAATCAGCAAAAGGCTGCCATAACAAAGTAGTACAGACTGAGTGCCTACTTTCTAAACAACAGAAATTTATTTTCTCCTTGGTCTGCAGGCTGGAAGTCCCAGTTCAAGGTGTAGCAGGGTTGTTTACTCCTGCGTCTTCTCTCCTTGGCTCAAAGATGATGCCTTTACACTGTGTCCTCAACATGGTCTTCCCTCTGTGCACACAGAGTGTCTTTCTCCATATCCAAGTTTCCTCTTAAAAGGACACCAATCAGATTGGAATAGGACCCCATCCTAAAAACTTCATTTTAACTTAATCATCTCTTTATTTATTATTATTATTATTATTACTGTTTAGAGACAGGGTTCCACTCTGTCATACAGGCTGGAGTGCAGTGGTGCAATCATGGCTTACTGCAGCTTCAACCTCCTGGGCTCAAGCCATCCTCCTGCCTCGGACTCCCAAGTAGCTGGGACTACAGGTATACACCACCACGCCTGGCTAGTTTTTTAAATTTTTTGTAGAGATGGGGTCTCTCTATGTTGCCCAGGCTGGTCTTGAGCTCCTGGGCTCAAGCGATCCCCCCACTTCAGCCTCTCAAAGTGCTAGGATTATAGGCATGAGCCACTGCACCCTGCTTTAATCACCCTTTCTTTAAACTTTTATTTTAGGTTTAGGAGTACATACGCAGGTTTGTTACATAGGAAAATTGCATGTCATGGGGTTTGGTGTGCAGATTATGTCATCACATAGGTAATAAGCATAGTACTGAATAGGTAGCTTCTCCATCCTCTCCCTTCTCCCACCTGCCACTCTCAAATACACATGTGGTCATGTTAATCACCTCTTTAAAGGCCCTACCTCCAAATACAGTTGACTTCGGAGGTACTGAGGGTTAGGGTTTCAACATATAAATTTGGTTGGTAAGTGGAGGGAAGACACAATTCAGACTATAACAGCATGTCTTTCTGCTTGGATATCTCTAAAACTCCTCAACTTCAACATGTCCAAATGAATCCTCATGACCTTGAACCTCCGCCCAGGCCCCCGATGCCCTTGAGACTTTCCCATCCAGCAGAATGTCACCAACACAAGCTGGAGACCTTTTGATCTATCCTGTCCACTCACCCCCCTTCCCAATTCATCTCCAGCTTCCCCCATTGACCTGACTCCCCAAATGTCACATCCCCAAGCCCAAGTTCCCATCATCTCTTTCCTGACCCTCCACTCCAACCCCCAGGTGTCTTTCTGCATCCAACTCTGCACATCTGCTGCCTATTCTGCAGAGTGGCAGAAGTATCTTCTTCAAGGCACATCTGATTATGTGCCCTCACACCTGCTCAGCTTCCCGCATCTTCTCTGACCATCTCTTAAATGCTGACACTCTTAGAATTCAGTCCCATCCATCTCTCTTCTCCCCACATCATCTTCCTGAACACTCTCATCCACTTCTACAGCTTCAGTTACCTGCTACAACTTTGCATTAGTCTGTTTTCATGCTGCTGATAAAGACATACCCAAGACTAGGTAATTTATTTTTTCTTTAAAATAAAATAAAAGAGGTTTAATGGCAATGGACTCACAGTTCACGTGTCTGGGGAGGCCTCACAATCATGGCAGATGGTGAAAGGCACACCTTACATGGCAGCAGACAAAAGATAATGAGAACCAAGAGAAAGGGGTTTCCCCTTATAAAACCATTAGATCTCATGAGACTTATTCGCTACAATGAATAAGAGTATGGGGTACTGCCACCATGATTCAATAATCTCCTACTGGGTCCCTCCCACAACACATGGGGATTATAGGAGCCATAATTCAAGATAAGATTTGGGTGGGAGCAGGACAAAGTGACTCACACCTGTAATCCCAGCACTTTGGGAGGCCAAGGTGGGTGGATCACCTGAGGTTAAGAGTTTGAGACCAGCCTGGCCAACATAGCAAAACCCCATCTCTACTACTAAAAATACAAAAATTAGCCAGGCGTGGCGGTGCACACCTGTAATCCCAGCTACTCAGGAGGCTGAGACAAGAGAATCACTCGAACCTGGGAGGCGGAGGTTGCAGTGAGCCGAGGTTGTGCCACTCCATTTCAGCCTAGGTGACAGAGCAAGACTCCATCTCAAAAAAAAAAACATAAAAAAGATTTTGGTGGGGACACAGCCAAACCATATCAAACCTACAGGCCACTCTTGATGGCTTCCAGATAATTCCCCAAACCCAGACCTCTCAACCAGCTTTCAAACCCAAGGGTCTTAAATGCTTTAATCCGTTATCACTAAGCAAAATAACAGCCTTGTAAATATCTGTAATGAGATATTTGGTGAAGCAGAGCTTGTAATTATTATTTTGTTTTCATTGAAATATTATTTTAATAAATTAGTTTATTTTCACTAAAAGAACCCACCAGCTACTTCTCTAGGGAGACATGGTAAATCACCCTGTGGTAAACTTTTGGATTGTGAAAGAGCCACATAAGTGGTGTCTCCAGTTGAGGTGAAAACCCATTCCTTGAAGGAAAGGTATAATAGAACCATTGACACATGACTGCCACTCTCCCCTTCAAGATTTCTCAATGGGCAAGGATAAATTTACATTGTGGTTGGAAAAGAAGCCTCCTGGGAGGAAAAAGATTGAGGCCTGAACTCACTTTGTTGCAAAATTCAACATTTGTAGAACTTCTTTGCAGGGCTAGGGAGGTCCCAGATGAAGGAAATAGGCAGCAGGTTGAGGGGGTGGACATCTAAAGCCCTACAGTGGAGATCATTGTGAAGGAATGGGGTGTCTGGTCTAGAGATGCAGCCCTGTAATAACATCTGGGTGCTTGGGGAAAAGGACCATAGCTGAAATGGACACACCATCTAGTCACAGCCCCCTAATTTGATCGTTTCTAAAACACGACCACCAACCTATAGCGTTCAGTGACTGTGGTTGACTGTGACCTCTAAAAGACTACTTGAGACCCTGAGCATGGAGCAGTTCTGTAATCTGGGCAGGAATCTGGAACAGCATCCTTAAAACTTGGGAAACAGGTGCACCAGACTGCACCAGACAAGTTCCCAACAGCGGCACATTGTGGAGACTGAAGACTAGATAGTGATAATTTATGAATGAAACTCTGGTTTATTCTCTACCTATCTTCAGAAGCAAGACTGACCTCCTTGGACCAGACTTTCTGGACAATTTGCTGGCAGAGGAAGAGACAACAAGAGGAAAAAAGTGGACTTCCTGGTAATTTAGGGGTTTGATTAACAAATTAGAATATTTAAAAGAGACTTTATTTTCACTAAACAAGATAGCTAAATGGTAAATAAGCCTATTCAACATTATTAGTCATCAGAGAAATTCAAGTTAAAACTACAATGACATGTCACCACACACCCTTGAAAATGGCTAAAATAAGTACTGATATTATCAAGCGTTGGGGAAGATGTGGAGCAACTAGAACTCTCATACTCAATTTGGGAGTGCAAACTGGTTCAATCTCTTTGGAAAACTGTTTAGCAGTAGCTACAAAAGCTGAAAGCATAGATTGTGACCCAGTAATTTCATTTCTGGGTATTACTACACATATATACACAGGAATGTTTACGTATTTCCACCAAAGTGCCTACACAAGAATATTCATAGTAGCACTATGTGTAATAGCCTGAAACTAGAAACTACCTAAATGCCCATCAACAGGTTAAAAAAAGAAAAAGACAAACTGTATGTATAGTATGTTTCTCTAATGCATTGTTACTCAGAAAGAATAAGGATGAGGAGAATGTAACAACATGAAAGAATCTCACTGTCCTAATATTGAGCACAAGAAACCAGAAATACATACAGAAAAGTATACCATACTGATTGTTCTATTTATATGAAATTCAAGAGCTGGCTAAACTAATCTATGATGACAGAAGTCAGAATGTGATTACTTTTGGAAGGAGGAGCATTAACCAAAATGGGACATAAAGGAGACTGTTGAGATACCTGAAATATTCTTGTCATAATCTGGGTAGTGTTGTATGAGTATAGATATGTATTAAATTGTGTCTCCCCACACTTTCAAATTCATATGTTGAAGCTCTCTTCCCCAATATGGTTATGTTTAAAAACAGGGCCTTTAGAAGGGAATTAAGGTTAAATGATACCATAGGTCCCTAATCCCATAAGATTAGCATCCTTATAAAAAGAAACAGCAGAGTTTGTGCACTCACTCTGTCTTTCACTCTCTGTCTCTCTGTCTGTCTCCCTCCCTCTCCTTCTCTCCCTCCTACTCTCTGCATGCATAGCACAAGGAGAGACCATGTGAACACACAGCAAGAACGTGGTGCTCTGCAAGTCAGAAACAGACCCTTCATCAGACACCAAATCAGCCAGCACCTTGATCTAGGATTTCTGGCCTCCAAAATGGTGAGAAAATACATTTCTGTCGTTTAAGCCATGGAGCCTGTTGTATTTCGTTATGGTAGCGTGAGCAGAATAAGATGGGTATATATAAATGCAAATTCTATTGAGAAATTTGTATCTTTTACCCTGTTGAAGTAAGTTATACCTCAATTGAAGAATAAATAAAAGAGAAAGAAGGAGCGGCACAACCTTGTTTGTACTCCCAAGCTGGTGAGTGGGTGATGTAGGTTGCCTCTCACTGTGCCCTCTTGGCCGATGAGAAAAGTGCAACTTTGAGTAGTGAAGTGACATGTGGTTATGGCAGCAGAACTAGGTACACATAATCCAGTTCAGTTTGGTGAACAATCACAATGTGTGCCCTTTGCAAGCCCCAGGGTGGGCATTGCTGTCAGGAGTGGCCTCACAGGAAGTGCCCAGGCCTTGAAGGTAAATAAGCATTTACAACATTGTGTGGTCCACACTGCAATGGGCTTCACAGAGGTCACAAGAGCACTGAAGGACCACCTAGCATAAACCAGGATGTGGGAGTGGAAACTTCAGGGGTGCCAGACAAATCCTGCACTTCCCCTTCTCCCAAAGTCAGTCCTGGAGCTCCATGTCCTGCTCCTTAAAGTGTGGTCCACAGACCAGCAGCCTCTCTGTCATCTGGATGCTGGCTGAAGATGTAGAATTGTGGCTCTACCCAGGCCTACTGCATCAGGATCTGCTTTTTACCAAGATCCCCTGGGAAAGCACACTCGCACTGGAAAAGTGCTGGTCTGTTTATTTCAGAAGGACGCTGGGAGCCATGGACAGCTCTAAACACGAAGTGGCATCCTCTCATAGAGCTGAATCCCCCACGCTCTCTATCCTGTCTGCAGACACTTCTGAGCACCAGGACATCCACTCAGTTCCCACTGACCCAGGTAACTAGGTCCCAGGAGATTCTGTGTCTACACTTACCTCCCCAACAGAGCAAGTCTAGCCCTAGCAGGTGTGCAAGCCAGCGATCTGGCAATTAGAGCCACTGATTGGAAAATGGACTGCTTACCTGCGACAAAGGAGGGCTTCTCTTTTCTGAGGCCTTAGACAAAGCAGGCTTCCAGGGCGGCTAATTACCTGATAGGTAGCAAAGCTATCACCTACTGGGCCTTTTAGCTCAGTTAATAAAGCAATTTTTCCAGTCTTTTGTCCTTCTCTTGTTGTGATTTCTTGGCCTACACACATTTTACATCACGCAAGCGCTGCTTAATCCAGAGTTGAGCATTTGGGGCCCAGATTCTGGCCAGGCCAGCAGCAAAGCTACTGTAGAACCAGGCATCTAGGAAAAGATGTGGGTCCCTGCTCCTGGGTTTGTAGACCCAACAGAGTATATGAACGATGGCACAGTTTGCAGGTTATCCTATGAAATAATTTAAATAAGATCATCTATATGGGGATTAAATGTAAGCTCTATTTAAGGATAGTGGTTATTTTCTTAGACCAGGTCATTGAAATTTAATGTGAACACTTTCACATCAAAATGCACACACTGTAACAACTAAGATGTCCAATCATTCCAGTTTGCCATAAGCAAGATCCCGGGCCCTGTCCCCATGGAGCTGAGGGGCTAATGGGGAGGAAAGAAAAGAAACAAGTATGCAAATAAAATAGTTTCCCATGATAAGTGATATGTTGGAAACAAAGAGAGAAGGGCCACAGCGTGGCCCAGGAAGGCTCTCCAAGGCCTGACAGATGTCAAGTGTCCAGCCATTTGAAGAGATGCGTATGGGGGTTTGAGAGAGAGAAAAGTGGGGGTTCCAAGAAGCTGCAGCAGCAAGCGCAAATGTCCTGAGACAGGGCAGAGGTTGATGTGTGAGATGTCAGAAGAAGCCTGGCATAGTTAGACTGTGTGTGTGTGTATGTGTGTGTGTGTACACAAATGCACATTTGTATGCCTCTGCTGGGGGCAGTGAGAGGAGATGGGGTCAAGGTTGAAGTAGTGAGCAAAGTCCAGACCATGCAGAACTCATAGACCATGGTAGGAGTTTGAATTTTACTCTGAGTATAATAGAAAGCATTGAAGTGTTGGCCCTACTATTCCTTTCCCTAATTTCTCAAGTCAAATTTATTGCTCATTACTTGTCAATCATCCTCCTTTTGAAATAGATTCATTTTAGGTCTGTATATCTGCCACTAAGTGCATCTATAGCTGCTTTGCGTAATTTTTTTTAATTAATCAACTTTATTGTGTTTTAGGATCACAACAAAATTGAATGGAATAAACAGAGAGCTCCCATATGTCCCCTGTCCCCTACACGTGCACAACCTCCCTCACTGTTGAAATCCCCCACCACAGTGGTACATTTGCTATAATAAATGAACCTACATTGACACATCATTATCATCCAATGTCCATAGTTTACATTAGGGTGCTCTCTTGGTGTTGGACATTCTATGGATTTGTACAAATGTATAATGACATGTATCCCCACCTGTAGTATTATACACAATGGTTTCACTGCCCTAAAAAATCTTCTGTGCTCCACCTATTCATCCCTCCCTGAGCCTACCCCATAGAAACCACTAATATTTTTAACTATCTCTACAGGTTTGCCTCTTACAGACTGTCATATATTCAGAAACATACAGTATGTAGGCTTTTCAGATTGGCTTCTTTCATTTTGTAATATGCATTCAAGTTTCCTTCATGTCTTCTTATGGCTTAATAGCTCATTTCTTTTCAGCGCTGAATAATATTTCATTGTCTGAATGTACCACCGTTTACTCATTCACCTACTGAAGGACATCTCAGCTGCTTTCACATTTTGCCAATTCTGAATAAAGCTTCTATAAATATCCATGTACAAGTTTTGTGTGAAAAGTTTCTACTCCCTCAGGTAAATGCCAAGGAGTTCAACTGGTGGATTGTATGATAAAAGTATGTTATGTTTTGTGAGAAACAGCCAAACTGTCTTCCAAAGTGGCTGTACCATTTGCCTTTCCATCAGCAATGAGTGAGAGTTCCTGTTGCTCCATATATCCTCACCAGCATTTGGTATTGTCAGTGTTTTGGATTTGAGTCATTCTAATAGGTCTGTAGTAGTATTTCATTGTTGTTTTAATTTGCATTTCCCTGATGACATACTATGCAGAACATCTTTTCGTAGCTTATTTCCCATCTATACCTTCTTTGATGAGGTGTCTATAAAGGTCTTCGGGCCACTTTTTAATAGGGTTGTTTGTTGTCTTATTGTCGAGTTTTAAGAGTCCTGTGTATATTTTGGATGACAATCCTTTATCACCTATGCCTCTTGCAAATATTTTCTCCAAGCTCTCTTAACATTGTTTCTTGCAGGCAGAAAATTTTAGTTTTAATGAAATGCAGCTTATCAATTATTTCTTTCATGGATTGTGCCCCTGGTGTTGTACTTAAAAAGTCATCACCAAACCCAAGGTCATCTAGATTTTCTCCTGTGTTATCTCTAGGAGTTTTATAGTTTTGTGTTTTATATTTAGGTCTGTGATCTATCTTGAGTGAAGGGTAAAAGATTTGCATGTAGATTGATTTTTTTTTTTTTTTTTTTTTTTGCATGTGGATATCTTGTTGTTCCAACACCATTTATTGAAAAGAGTATATTTGCTCCATTGCAATGCCTTTGCTCATTTTGTAAAGATCAGCTAACTATATTTCCATGAGTCTACTTCTGGGCTCTCTGTTCGCTTCCATTGATCTAGTTTTTTTCTTTCACCAATACCGTACTGTCTTGATCACTGTAGCTTAACAGTAAGTCTTAAAAGTCAGATAGTGTCAGTTCTGTTTGTTCACCTTCAGTATTGAGTTGGCTATTCTGGGTCTTTTGCCTCTCCATATACATTTTGGTTTTGTTGTTGTCTTTTGTTTTTCTTTTTGGAGAGACAAGTTCTTGCTATGTTGTTCCTGAGCTGGTCTCAAACTCCTGGCCTCAAGCATTTTCCCATCTCAGCCTCCCAAAGTGCTGGAATTACAGGTGTGAGCCACTGTGCTCACCAGTTTATATAAACTACATAATCAGTTTTTCAATATCCACAAAATAACTGTCTGGGATTTGATTGGGTATTTACACTGAATCTTGATTGAGCAACTTGGGAAGACAATATTGGGTCTTCCCAATATCAGGTCTTCCCAATATTGGGTCTTCCTATCCATAAACTTGGAATGTCTTCCCATTTATTACGTTATTATTTAATATCTTTCATCAGAGTTTTGTGGTTTTCCTCATATAGATTTTGTACATTTTTTAGATTTATACCTAAATGTTTTATTTTAAATGGAAATAATACGTTTTTTATTTTAAATTTCATTTGTTCATTGCTGGCATTTAGAAAAGCGACTGACTTTTGTACATTAACCTTGTATCTTGTAACCTTGCTATAATTAGTTTCAGGCATTCTTTCGTTGATTCTTTCACATTTTGTACATAGACAAGTCATGTCATCTATGAAGAAAGACAGTTTTATTTCTTTCTTCCCAATCTGTATGCCTTTTATTTCACTTTCTAGTCTTACTGCGTTAGCCAGGATGTATATTGAAAAGGAGTGTTATGAGGGGCTATCCTTGCCTTGTTCCTGATCCTAGTAGGAAAGCTTTGAGTTTCTTATTATTAATCGTGAGGTTAGCTGGAGGTTTTTTGTAGGTGTTATCAAGTTAAGGAAGTTCCCCTCTTTTCCTAGTTTACTGAGCGATTTTATTATGAATGGGTGTTGAACTCTGTCAAATGCATTTTCTGCATCTATTGATAATGTAATTTTTTTCTTCACCCTGTTGATGTAATGGATTACACTAATTGATTTTTGAATGTTAAACCAGTGCCACATATATAGAATAAATCTCACTTAGCTGTGGTATATAATTTTTATATGTTGTTGAATTCAATTTTCTAATATTTTGTTGAGAATTTTTACATCTACATTCATGAGAGATATTGGTTTATAGTTTTATTGTAATACTTTTTCTGGTTTTCGTTTTAGGGTAATACTGGCCTTATAGAGTGAGTTAAGAAGTATTTACTCTGCTTCTACCTTGTAAAAGAGATTGTAGAGAATTGGCATAATTTCATCCTTAAACGTTTGTTAGAATTCACCAATAAATGTATCTGGGCCTAGTGCTTTCTGTTTTGGAAGGTAATTACTTATTTATCTAATTTCTTTAATAGATATGGGCCTGTTCAGATAGTCTACTTCCTCTTGTGTGAGTTTTGAAAGATTGTGTCTTTCAAGGTATTGGTCTCTTTCATCTAGATTATCAAATCTGTGGGCATAGACTTGTTCATAATATTTCTTTGTTATCATTTCCATGTCCATGAAATGTATAATGATGTTCTTTCCTTCATTTCTGATATTAGTAATTTGTGTCTTCTTTCTTTTTCTTAGGCCAGGTGGAGACTTATCAATTTTATTAATCTTTTCAAAGAACCAGCTTTCTGTTTCATTGATTTTCTCAACTGATTTCCTGCTTTCAATTTTATTACTTTCAGCTCCAGTTTTTATTATTTCTTTTCTTCTGTTTGCTTTAGATTAGATTTTCTCCTTTTTTCTAGTTTCCAAAAGTAGAAATTTAGATTATTGATTTTCAATCTTATTTTTAAAACATGGATCAGTGGTATAAATTTCCCTCTAAGCATCGCTTTCACTGCATCCCACAAATTTCAACAAGATGTATTTTCATTTTCATTTATTTCAAAATATTTCTTAACTTCTCTTAAGATTTATTCTGTGATCCAATGCTATTTTAGAAGTACGTTGTTTAATCTTCAGGTATTTGGGGATTTTGCAGCTATCTTTCTGTTATTTATTCCTAATTGTGCTCTGAGAGCAGACATTGTATGATTTCTACTGTTTAAATTTGTTAAGGCGTATTTTATAGCCCAGAATGTGGTCTATCTTGGTGAATGTTACATATGAGTTTGAGAAGAATGTGTATTGTGCTATTGCCACATAAAATAGTCTATAGATGTCAATTATATCCTCTTGAATGATGGTGCTGTTGAGTTCAAGTTCAACTATGTTCTTGCTGATTTTCTGCCTTCTGGAACTGTTCATTTCTAATAGCGGGGTGTTAAAGTCTCTGGTTACAATGGTGGATTTATCTACATCTACTTGAGGCTCTATTGGTTTGTGACTCATGTAGTCCAACACTCTGTTGTTAGGTACCTCTACATTAACAATTATTATATTTTCTTTGAGTATTGACCTCTTTATTGTTATATCATTATACTTTCATTGCTTTGAAGTCTGCTCTGTCTGAAATTATTATATAGCGACTCCAGCTTTTTTTTGATTGGTGTTAGCATGAGCTATCTTTCTCTACTCTTTTCACTTTATCCTATATGTCTTTATATTTAAAATGGGTTTCTTTTGGACAGCATATAGTTGAGTCTTGTTTTGTGATCCACTCTGATAATCTTTGTCTTTTAATTGGTATATTTAGACCATTGACATTTAAAGTAATTATTGATAAAATTGAATTAACATCTATTATATTTGTTACTATTTTCTATTTGTTGTCCTTCGTTTTTTGTCTCTATTTTTGTCTTCTACGCTTTTTCTGACTTTTGAGGCTTTAATTGAGCACTTTATACAATTTCAGTTTCTCTCCATTCTTAGCATATCAATTATACTTATTTTTTAAGAGTTTGCAACATACATTCACAATGAATCCAAGTCTACTTTTCAATAACACTATACCTCTTCACTGTTAGTGCAACTATCTTGTAATGACAAAATATTTCAAATTCCTCCCTCCTGACCCTGTAGCATTGAAGTCATTAGTTTCACTTATGCATAAGTGTGTGTGTGTGCCTTGTGTGTATGTAATCAAATACATTGTTGCTGTTATTATTTTAAACAAATTCTTGTCTGTTAACGCAATTTAAAATAAGAAAAATAGAAGTTTTTATTTTAATTTCAATTGTTTATTCTCTGATGCTCTTTATGTAGAGCTGAGCTTCTGCTACATACCATTTTCCCTCTCTGAAGAACTTCTTTCAACATTTCTTGCAAGGCAGGTCTACTGACACCAAAATTTCTCAAGTTTTGTTTGAGAAAGTATTTATCTCTCACTTTTAAAGGATAATTTTGCAGCGTACGGAATTCTAGTGGTGGGATTTTTTTCTGTTATCACTTGCACTCTACTCTCTTCCGGTTTGTGTGGTTCCTGAGGAGACATTGGATGTAATTCTTACTCTGCTGCTCTGTAAGTAAGGTGTTTCTTCCCTCTGGTTTCTTCAATAATTTTTCTAATTTTTGACTTTCAGAAGTTTGAATATATGTTGAGGTGTTGAGTTTTTTGGGCATTTTTCCTGCTTGGTGCTCTCTGACCTTCCTGGATTTATGTTTTGATGTCTGACGTTAATTTGGGAAGATTCTCCATTGTTGCTCAAATATTGCTTCTGTTCTCTTCTCTTTTCTTCTTCTGGTATTGTCATTATGCATATGTTATTTGCACCTTTTGTAACTGTCTCATAGGTCTTGGACATTCCGCTATGGTATTTTTTTTTTTTTTAAGTCTTTATTCTCTTTGCTTTTCAGCTTTGGAAGTTTCTGGTGTCACAGGGCAGGGAACATCACACATGGGGGCCTGTCATGGGGCAGGGGGCAGTGGGAGGGATAGCATTAGGAGAAATACCTATTGTAAATGATAAGTTAATGGGTGCAACAAACCACCATGGCACATGTATACCTATGTAACAAACCTGCACGCTGTGCACATGTACCCTAGAACTTAAAGTATAATAATTAAAAAAAGAAAGTTTCTGGTGTCATATCCTCAGGCTCAGATATTCTTTATTCAGTCATGTCTGGTCTACTAATGAGTCCATCAAAGGCATTCTTATTTCTGTTAGAGTGTTTTTTATCTCTAGAGTTTTTTTTATTACTTCTTAGAATTCCCATCTCACTGCTTACTTTGTCTGTCTCTTTTTGAATGTTGTCTACTTTTTTCATTAAAGCCCTTAGAATATTTTAAGGGCTTAATATCTATTATAGTTTTTTAAAATTCTGTTCTGATCATCTCAACATTCTTGCCATATATCATCTGGTTCTGATGCTTGTTTAATCTCCTCAAACTATGCTTTTTTAAACTTTTAGTATGCCTTGTAATTTTTTGTTAAATGGTGAACATAATGTACTGGGTTAAAGGAACTGTGATAAATAGCCCTTTAGTTATGTGATGGTAAGGTGTGTGGGTGGAATAAGTGTTCTATCATCCTGTGATTAGGTCTCAGTCTTTTGGTATGAATTTCACTAGTGCTGCTAAGTTATTTTCCCCTCTTAGGTGGGACAGAATGCCTAGAGGTAAGGTGGATTTGGGTATTTCCCTTTCCCCACATGGAAGGCTAGAGCCAGCTTGAATTGGATATTTTCCTTTCCCCAGATTGGCTCGGTTCTTCTGAGGACAGGATTGCTAAGAACAGAATGCCCTGGCACATATCAAAATGGCAAAATGGGTCCTTTTCCACATACTCTGATGGAAACATGGGAATATTTTTTCCTATATTTACTATGAATTTACTATGAGAATCTGGCAAATTTCCTAGAGGTAAAACTTACAAAAGTGTGGTAGCTCCCTATAACTGGATCCCCCTGGAGTTTTTAACTCTCAGACTTGTCCACACCGAGTATCCAGAAATTTGTCAATTCCAGTTCAGGTTTTCCATCTCTGGCATCGGTTCCCACTGAGGTTTCTGCTAACGGATTTCTGCTCTGCTAAATTGTGATTCTCTGTATCCACCTGTTCATCTCTCCAATTTTGGGGGCAGTGGTTTGCTCTGTGATCTCATTTCCCCGACATGTTTAATAAGTGTTGTTATTTCCTTGTTTTCATTCTTTTACTTGTTGTTAGGACAGAGCAGCAATTTTTAAGCTCCTGACATGCTGGATTAGAAGCCAGAAATCCATAATTTTTTTCTCTGTTTTTAATCATCATTCAAGACTAAATATTTGTGGTTAATTTCATTACAATGTCTTCTTTAATAATTGAATTGTTTTACTATCTAAACATATGATAAGGAAAAACTTGTCTTTTTTTCTTTTTTTCCATTATAGTCATGAACAAAATGTGGATTATTTGAAATATACTGAGACTAGCCCTGTAGTCTGGTAAATGGTAAATATTCTATACGCAGTTGAAAGTGTTTTGCATTCTCTAGTCACTTCTGGCACACATCTATAAACACCAGTTTATAGAGTTTCATTATTCACAAGTTTCTTTATTCAAATTTCCAATGTCCATATTAACTTTTTGTTGGTCTATCATTTTTGGAGAGCTATGCTAAACATTTCTCATTACAATTATGAATTTGCCTATGTCTTCTGTCAATTTTTTAATATTTTTTGGGGGGCTTCGTAATAGGGAACATATAGGTTCAGAATTGTCTTGCTGGGACATTTTTGCCTTCCAACTTTACGTAATGAGCCTTTCCCTAATAATCTCCCTACTTTGTCTGATATCGCTACAGTATGTCTTTTAGTTTAATATTTACCTGGTTTGTCCTTTTACACTCTTTACTTTCAATAATTGGTTTTCTTTAGTCTTAGGTGGGTCACTTGCAAATAATATATAGGTGGCCAGGCACAGTGACTCACACCTGTCATCCCAGAACTTAGGGAGGCTGAGGTGGGTGGATCACTTGTGCTCAGGAGTTTGAGACCAGCCTGAGCAACAAAGTGAGACCTCGTCTCCACGAAAAATACAAATATTAACCAGGCGTGGTGGTACGCATCTGTAGTCCCCGCTACTCGGGAGGCTGAGGTGGGAGGATGGTTTGAGCCTGGGAGACAAAGGCTGCAGTGAGGCAAGATCACACCTCTGTATTCCAACCTGGGCGACAGAGTGAGACCCTGTCTTCAAAATAATAATAATAATAATAATAATAATAAATGCGGATTTCAAAAAAAACTTTGCCCTTATTTAATCTAAATAAATGTGTTTTCTGAATGACTTTTGATATGTTTTAGCCTGTTTCTGATCCTCCCTACTCACTTTCTATTGTGTGATATTTTCCTTACATCCTTTCCCTTCTCTCTGTTATTTAACTCTACTGATTTAGAAGTTATTTGTTCTAGTTTATTCTTCCAGTGCCTCATACATTTTTAACATGCAAACTTGTCTTAAATGCTAAGATTTATCATTGTTATTATCTTCCTGTCAGGCAATATAAGAACTCTAGAACTCCTAACTCTCCCCTTCTTTCATAACTGATATTTTAGTTTCATTTTTTTGAATTATCCTAAACATAGACATTATTATATCTATATTCTCTGTGCTGGTTTGGATTTCTTTAACATCTTACTAATTTCTTTGCTCAGTGTTGCTTCTTCCATTCTATTTCTTCTCCCTACATTCCAATTTCTACTTAAATCCTTTGGTAATTCTTTTAGCGAGTGTCTCTGAGAAGTAAGCTCTCTTCGTTTTGTTTTAGAGTGTCTATATTTAACCTCTACCCTTTTATAATGGTTTAGTTGTGTGAAAGAAAAGAAAGAAAAGTTTAACCTGACAATCTCTTCCCTCAACACTTTGAAAATATTATATGTGGCCTCCCAGCATGTACTCATGCTAAATAGAAGTCCACTGTCAGCCTGATACTTGTTCTTTTGAAGGCCATTTGTCTCTTATGTCTAACAGTTTTTCAGATTTTTCTCTCTGTCTTTGGTGTTCTGCAATTACCAGGATGTGCCTTGGTCAGGTAGTTTGTTATTTATTTATTGATTCATTTCTCTATTGAGAAGAAGGACTTTGTGATCCATCAATCCGAAAACACATCTTTCCTCAATTTTGTCTTTATCTCTTTGATTCATGCTCTCTCCCATCACCATTGTTCTGTTCTTTCGGAAGCCCTATCACACTTATGTTGGATTCACTCATTCCGTCATCCATGTGTCTCAGTTGCCATTCCATATGTCCCATGTGTTTATTTCTCCCTGCTGTACCCAGGAGAGTTTCTTCAAGCATATCTTCCTATTCATAATTTCTCTCTTCCCTTGTGTAACTTGCCTTTGGTCCTATCCATTGAGATTATAATGGCTGTGAGTAGATAGATAAATTAGATAAAGACATAAGTAGATAGATAGATAATTTAGAATAATAAATACTCAAATACTCCTTGTTTCTTTTTCAAATCTACTCTTTTTTTTTTTTTTTTCTTTTGACACGGAGTCTTACTCTGCCACCCAGGCTGGAGTACAGTGGCACGATCTCAGCTCACTGCAACCTCCACCTCCCAGCTTCAAGCGATTCTCCTGCCTCAGCATCCTGAGTAGCTGGGATTACAGCCACACGCCACCACACCTGGCTAACTTTTTTGTATTTTTAGTAGAGACAGGTTTCACCCATGTTGGCCAAGCTGGTCTTAAACTCCTGACCTCAGGTGATCCACCCACCTTGGCCTCCCAAAGTTCTGGGATTACCGGCATGAGCCACTGCACTCAGCCTCAAACCTGCCTTTTATAGCATCCTCTTTTTTATTACATTTTCTTGTACTTTTTAAATCTTTTTAATCCTCTTAAATATCACTTTTTAAAAATCTCCTTCAGACTACTCTATATGTTTGAGTTTTCCAGGTACTAATTTTCCACTAATAGCTCCTGCTGCTGGCCCTCCCCTGACTGATTTATTTCCTATGCTTCTCTGTAATTCTGCTTGTGAGCTCATCCTCAGCAGAGCTGACTGTCTGTGGGATTCTAGTGTACCCTGAGTTACAGTACAATCCACAATGAGGGCTTTCTGGCTTCCTATTTTGCAGTTCAAGAGAATTCTATTGTCCTGGGCCAGTTCCTATGTTACCATCTTATTTGTGGTTCCCACACTACAGAGGAAGAGGGCATCTGTACTCTATATCCATACATGGGGCAGGATAAGGTTTTGAGTTGTTTAGGAGATTTTCTTTTCTTTATATGATCTTTGCCCTGTTTTTTTTTTTTTTTTTTTTTTTTTTTTGAGACGGAATCTTGCTCCGTCGCCCAGGTTGGACTGCAGTGGCTCAATCTTGGCTGACTGCAACCTGCCATTCGCAAAGCCCTATATTGTTTCTACCTACTGCTCTGGGATGGAGGTAGGGTTGAATTTTTTTAGTCTATGTGATCCAGGAGCACTTTACAGAGTGAAGTGGAGGAGGAAGGTTTGTTTCTGAGCCCTTTACTTTGTGGCATCTCTGGTTGCCCATGGTGCTAGGACCCCAAATTCCAGCCTCAGGATTTGTGTCTGCTCTGGCCCTGAGGCTGGGGTCTGAGGTCCTAACACCAGCCTGCTACTCTTTTTTTTTTTTTTTTTTTTGAGATGGAATCTCACTCTGTCACCCAGCCTGGAGTGCAGTGGCGCGATCTCGGCTCACTGCAAGCTCCACCTCCCGGGTTTACGCCATTCTCCTGCCTCAGCCTCCTGAATAGCTGGGACTACAGGTACCCCGCCACCTCACCCAGCTAGTTTTTCGTATTTTTTAGTAGAGACGGGGTTTCACCATGTTAGCCAGGATGATTTCGATCTCTGACCTCGTGATCCGCCCGTCTCGGCCTCCCAAAGTGCTGGGATTACAGACTTGAGCCACCGCGCCTGGCCCAGCCTGCTACTCTTAATGTCAGCTTCTCACACGGCCCTGACTTGGACCTCTGTCTTCTGTCTTTGTTTCTGAATCCCGGGGATATTCCTTCTTTTGTCAAGCTAGGAAAATTTTTATAATTGTGTTTATTATTTTATTATATTGTCGTCACAATTCTATGCATTTGTATTGGGAGAGAGGAAATACTACCCCAGTTCAGTCAACCATGCTGCTGAACGTCCTCCATGATCTATTATTGCTTCAGTGAAATATTTACATTGAAACATCACTTGCAAAATCATTAAAGAGGTACACGTCCTAAGGTGCAGCATGATTTATAACTCAAAGAATCCTCATTTAAGTCAACACACCTGGGTACCTAGCACCCGGACTAAGAAATATAATGCTATCAGTACCCTAGAAGCCACCTTTGCACCCCATTTCACTCAACCCCCTCAATATAATTGTTATCCTACCCATTGACTCCACACATTAGATTTGCCTATTCTTGGTTTTTGTAAAATAGAAATATACAATATGTTCTTTTTTGCATCTCACTTCATTTACTCAACATTGTTGATATGGTTTGGCTCTGTGTCGCCACTCAAACCTCATCTCAAATTGTAATCCCCACGTGCTGGTGGAGGGGCCTGCTGGGAGGTGATTAAATCATGGGGTGGACTTCCCCTTTGCTGTTCTCATGATAGTGAGTGAGTTCTCATGGGATCTGGTTGTCTGAAAGTGTATGCCACTTCCCTCTTCACTTGCTCTCTCTCTCTCTTCTGCCGCCATGTAAAGAAAGTGTTTGCTTCCCTTTCACCTTCCGCCATGATTGCAAGTTTCCTGAGGCCTCCCAGTCATCCTTCCTGTTAAGCCTGCAGAACTGTGAGTCAATTAAACCTCTTTTCTTCATAAATTACCCAGTCTCAGGTAGTTCTTTATAGCAGTGTGAGAATGGACTAAAACAATTGTGTGTTGAGATTCATCCAAACTCTTATGTGTAGTTGTAGATCATTCATTTTATTACTGTGTGGTATTCCATCATGTGAACAGACCACAATTTATGTATCCATTCTACTACTGATGGGCAGTGGATGGCTATTACAAATACTGCTGCTATAAATATTTGGTGACGTTGGGTGTGTACTTTGAAGTGGAATTGCTGGCTCAAAGGTAAGTGCATGTCCAGATATACTTGTTTAGATCCTTCTTGCCCTCTTGTATTTGTCTATCTCCCCAGCTATACTTAAGGTCCTTGAAGGTCAGGTCTCTGTCAGTATTCACTGCTATCTGCTCAATACCTTGTATACAATGGGTGCTTAATAAATGCTTGCTGCATAAAGAAAGGCACCAATGAGCCCAAGTGGCATATCCAGGCCTGTCTATCAATCTCACCCCACTCCTACCTGCTCCCCCACACCTGGGGAGTCAGATTCATAAGGGGGATGATGTCTGGAGGGTAACTAGCCCTGCATGTGAGGAGGACGGGGTGCGGGGGATTGGGGACTGTTGCCAAGGGCAGGCCCTTGAGCAGCTGAGCAGACCTACCCTGTCACTGGCTGCTGGTGTCTCCAGCCTTGGACACATTCCCAATGTAGAGCTCCTCACCTTCCCATCAGGCCACAACATCTTTTGAAATAGCCAAAACATGTGACCTTCAGTCATGCCACAGCAGTCTTGGCTGCCAGAAAATACAACTGGGCATGTACCTTTGCTTAACGCAGGATGTCAGGGAGCCTAGAGAGGAGGTTTTTGTTCCCAGTCTCCTATCGTTTTCAGAAATGTCGAAAACACTGACAGATTTGGGAGAGGAAGCAATTCCCCTTTGAGCTAATCAATATAAGAGCCTCAAGGTGGCTCACGCCTGTGTCAAACATGGGGCTTTCAGCATCAAAGTGCTTGCAAGACTTGGTGAGTTCTTTTTTTTTTTTTTTTGTCTTTTTGGTCTGTCAGGTTGTAAGGACACTGTACTGTCAATAAATACCAAAGTCACAATGTGTCTAGTTCCTGATCTACTGCCATGTTCTGAAGAAAGTGTGTGTGTGTGTGAGAGAGAGAAGGAGGGAGGGAGGAAATGGGGAGGAGAGAAGAGGAGACAGGCAGGGTAAAGAGGAGAATAGAAGGAGAGAGAAAAGAAAGACAGACATGGAAATGAAATAGAGCAGGAGAAAAAAGGAGTAAGAGAAGCGAGAAGAAAAAGACAAGGAAGACAAAAGTGAAGACATGAGAACAGAGAGACAGGAGACAAGGAACAAAAGAGTTAGCAAAATGGCCAGAGAAAAGAAAAAAAGAAATATTGAGAAATAAAAGAGAAGGAAAGAAAAAGAGAGAGAGAGAAAGGAGTGAGGAAATGAAATAGGCAAAGCGATTCTGAAGACAGAAAATAGGAGGGGGAAGAAAAGACTGAGAAAGAGAGGAAGATAAAAAGAATAAAAAGATGAAACAGAAGGGAAATGCCTCAAGGGCCCTGCCCAAGGGACTCAGAGACACCCATGTTTTCTCATGATTCTTAACGATGGCAGTTGTCAGGCAGACCCCAAGGAAACCCTGAGACCAAACAGCAAGGGGAAGGAGCCAGGCTCCAGTGAATTTACCCTCTTTGCCCTTCAGCATGGAATTGGGATGACCTAAAATGTGGCTGAAAATTCATCCCGAGCTCCCCAGCAGCCCCAGAGAGGAGCTGAAGCAGCAGTATTCAGGAAATACAGAAAACACCACAAAGATACTCCTTGAGAAGAGCCACCCCAAGACACATAATTGTCAGATTCACCAAGGTCGAAGTGAAGGAAAAAATGTTAAGGGCAGCCAGAGAGAAAGATCAAGTTACCCACAAAGAGAAGCCCGTCAGACTAACAGTAGACCTCTAGGCAGAAACCTTACAAGCCAGAAGAGAATGGGGGGCCAATATTCAACATTCTTAAAGAAAAAAATTTCAATCCAGAATTTCACATCCAGCTTCATCAGTGAAGGAGAAATAAAATCCTTTACAGACAAGCAAATGCTGAGAGATTTTGTCACCACCAGGCCTGCCTTAAAAGAGCTCCTGAAGGAAGCACTAAACATGGAAAGAAGCAACCAGTACTAGCCACTGCAAAAACATGCCAAATTGTAAAGACCATCAATGCTAGGAAGAAACTGCATCAATTAACAGGCAAAATAACCAGCTAACATCATGACAGGATCAAATTCACACATAACAATATTAACCTTAAATGTAAATGGGCTAAATGCCCCAATTAAAAGACACAGACTGGCAAATTGGATAAAGCATCGACCCATCAGTGTGCTGTATTCAGGAGACCCATCTCATGTGCAGAGACACACATAGGCTCAAAATAAAGGGATGGAGGAAGATCTACCAAGCAAATGGAAAGTGAAAAAAAGCAGGGGTTGCAATCCTAGTCTCTGATAAAACAGACTTTAAACCAACAAAGATCAAAAGAGAGAAAGGAGGCCACTACATAATGGTAAAGGGATCAATTCAACAAGAACTAACTGTCCTAAATACATATGCACCCAATACAGATTCATAAAACAAGTCCATAGAGACTTACAAAAAGAATTAGACTTCCACACAATAATAATGGGAGACTTCAACACCCCGCTGTCAATATTAGACAGATCAATGAGACAGAAAGTTAACAAGGATATCCAGGACTTGAACTCAGCTCTGCACCAAGCAGACCCAATAGACATCTACAGAACTCTCCACCCCAAATCAACAGAATATATGTCTTCTCAGCACCACATCACACTTCAAATAACCCCATCAAAAAGTGGGCAAAGGATATGAGCAGACAGTTCTCAAAAGAAGACATCTATGCAGCCAACAGACACATGAAAAAATGCTCATCATCACTGGTCATTAGAGAAATACAAATAAAAACCACAATGAGATACCATCTCATGCCAGTTAGAATGGCAATCATGAAAAAGTCAGGGAACAACGGTGCTGTTGTTGTTCAGGGAAAAGTCAGGGAAAAGTGCTGGAGAGGATGTGGAGAAATAGGAGCGCTTTTACACTGTTGGTGGGAGTGTAAACTAGTTCAACCACTGTGGAAGACAGTATGGTGATCCCTCAAGGATCTAGAACTAGAAATACCATTTGACCCAGTGATCCCATTACTGGGTATATACCCAAAGGATTATAAATCATGCTGCCATAAAGACACATACACACGTATGTTTACTGTGGCACTACTCACAATAGCAAAGACTTGGAACCAACCCACATGTCCATCAATGATAGACTGGATTAAAAAAATATGGCACTTATACACCATGGAATACTATGCAGCCATAAGAAAGGATGAGTTCATGTCCTTTGCAGGGAAATGGATAAAGCTGGAAACCATCATTCTCAGCAAACTATCACAAGGACAGAAAACCAAACACCACATGTTTTCACTCATAGGTGGGAATTGAACAATGAGATCACTTGGACACAGGGCGAGGAACATCACACACTGGGGCCTGTAGAAGGGTAGAGGGCTCGGGGAGGGATAGCATTAGGAGAAATACCTAATGTAAATGATGAGTTGATGGGTGCAGCAAACCAACATGGCACATGTTTACCTATGTATCAAAACTGCACGTTGTGCACATGTGCCCTAGAACTTAAAGTATAATAAAAAAATAAAAAATAAAAATAATTCAGAGGAAAATGGAATCAGCTTTAAAAAAAATGAATGCTCTGATATGAGAAATAAAATCTCACTTGGAACTTTCTAGAGGCCTGGGAAAAGGAATAAAAATAAAATTAATTAATTAAAAAGTAAGTTGCAAAACCCTTTTCAGAAAATTTTCTTAATGTTGGCCAAATATGTCCTTGTCCTTACTCTCCACTTTGAAATAAATGTACCAAATGGGACTTCATTTACAGATGAAAGATTGAATTTATGAACAATGCCTTCAAAGGAGCAACATTCGTAGTACTGTTTTAAAATGGCATCACTTCAGTAAAGACAATTCTGCAAAAATATATCCTTATGTGGTCTAATTCTGTTCCTTGCAAGTATTTGCTAGAGTGCTTTTTCTTGTTGCTTTGTTTGTAGTTGCTGAACAATCTTAGTTTCGCGATTTTGAGGGAGAGACTGAAGATAAACTGTTAAGAAACAGTGAGAAAGACACATATTTGTACCTAGGAGTAAAATCTTACTTAAGGATTTAAAATATATTTCATAGTCCAGGCGCAGTGGCTTATGTGTGTAATCCCAGCACTTCATGAGGCCAAGGTGGGAGGATTGCTTTAGCCTAGGAGTTTGAGGCCAGCCTGGACATCACAGCAAGACTCTTTCTCTTAAAAAAAATTTTTTTTTTTAATTAGCTGGAGGCTGAGGCAAGAGGATTGTTTGAGCCTGGGAAGTCAAGGTTGCAATGAGCAATGATCATGCCACTGCACTCCAGCCTGAGCAACAGGGTGAGACCTGGCCTCAAAATAAAATAAAATAAAATAAATCTCATAAGATATATAAAATAAAATATATAATAAGATATATGTGTGGACATGTATGTGTGTAGATGTGTATGCTTTGTTCTTGAATGTTGCAATTATTCATTATGGAGAACTCGATTTTGAACAAGGAAAGGAATCTTTCATGAAAACACATATTAATCCTTCAATTAACTCTTCATAATGATAAAGGCCTTTGGCTGGGCAGACCATACACCCTAGGCCTGCTTCTCCCTGTGGCAGCCATGCTGATTCCAGGCAAACAAGTTCAACCTGAAGCCCAGGGACATGCAAGCAGAAGTTTGCTAAGTGTCTTAGAGCAGGTGTTTTACCTTTAATAACTCCATGGTGCAATTACGCAGGAATTTGTCCAAGCCTTTTTTGAAACTATTTATACATTCAGCATTTACCAAATCGGGGCGGGGGATAAAAAAAAAAGAGAGAGAGAGAGAGATTTTAATCTCATGTGATTTATTTTTTTGTCCTAAAATGACTTAAAGAGAAACGGGGTGGGTTAGTGGCAAATTGTCCTGCGCTGAGAGCATGCTGTGTGCCAGGCACCACGCTGGGAGCTTCATAAACAGCCTCTCATTTAATCCTCATAACACCCCTACATGGTAGGGATCACTGTAACATTTCACGGATGAGGAACTGGGCTCAGAGAGGTCCTGGCAGTTGCCCAAGGTCATTCAGCTTTCACAGATAGGGTTTGCAACCTGGTGTGTTTGCTCCCAAAGCCTGTGGCCCTTTTTGCATGACACCCGCTGTTCCCTGGGTGCCAGAGGGAACAGCAGCACTGCCTCCTTGTAACAGCCTCGCGGGAGCTGAAGTCATGTGTGTCGTCTCAACCATCTTCTGCAAAAAGTACCTTCCCATCTAAATTTTCTCAGTGGTCCTGCTCACTCCCAAAACTCCAACCCAGTTTTCCTGGAGTTTTCAAAGAGAGAGAAGTTTGGGAATATAAAGCTCTATATTGAAGGGATCTCCCAGCTCTGAGAGTTTGTGAAATACTCAAGAAACCACAAAGACTTTCATAAAAAGGCAATTTCTGTAGCACGCAGGGGGGGATAAAAGCCATGATATTTTCCCATTCTTTTTCTTCAGAACTTGATGAAAACATGAAACCATCCACAGGCAGGAAGCAGAAAATGATCATTTCACAGCAGGGGACTGCCGCGGCTGTACACAGTGTGCTGTCAAGTGGGAGGGGGTGTCTGGGCTGGTGCCTCTGAGGGATGGTCTCTCCACAGCCTGGCAGGGCCCTTTCCCTCTGCGCGCCCTAGCACCCCCATCACCGCTGTCTCCGGGACCTCCTTGCTCTGATGGTCTCGGATACCCTGAGTTCCCTGGATAAAGCCTAGGCTCTAGGTGAGCCACGCACTTTGCTGTGGGGGCCTTAAGAGTTAAAGAGGCCAAGCAAATGCCTTCTGATTTCTAGCAGAAGGTGTTCAGGGATGCTGGCAGTCCCGAGTTCATGTGCTACTCCACTTCTTACTCACTGTGTGAACTTGGGAGATAGCATGCCTTTGGGAAGGAACATTGCCCCTCCTCCTGCAGCCACTGGGCAACAGGGGCAAGCCTCAGACACTAGTTCCTAGGTCCCACCTCAGACAAATCGTTTGGGTTTCTGTCTTATAGGAGGGTCAGGTTTCTGTGAAAGATTGTTTTTGCAAAAGAAGCAGGTCCAGCAGCCACTAGTGCCACAGAAGAGAGCAGGATTGGAATCCACAGGCTGTGTGACCTTGAACAAGTCACTTTACCTCTCTGTTTCCTCCCCTGCATGATGGGAATAGGGATATCTGCTGCATTTGGCTGTTGGAGAAACACAAGGAAATCGTGGACAAGTGTCAGATGTGGTGACACTCGTCTGTAGTCCCAGCACCTCAGGAGGCTGAGACGGGAGGATCCCCTGAGTGCAGGAATTAGAGGCTGCAGTGAGCTATGATGGTGCTACCATACTCCAGTCTGGATGATGCAACAAAATCTCATCTGTAATTATCATCATCATCATTAGAGCAAACCCTACTCAGTGGCTCACCCCAATGTGTGATCCTATGGCTTAATTCCCTCCGATACATGAGGGCTACACAAGCTCAGATGGGCTTGTTCTACTGAAACTTCAGAGAAACCTGGAGAAAAGGTGGGAAGGCAGGTGGGTTGGAGAGGTGGAGTGGGGCAGTTCAGAAGAAGAGGGGCAGCACGTGGTGGAAAAAAGTGAGATGAGCCCTCAGTCTCAGCAGGGCCAGGTCACTGGCTTGTGACCTCTGCAGTCTCTCAGAACCCCGAAGGCCTGGAGCTCTGTTTAATGCTCTGTCACCTATGGTCATGAAATTCTTATCATGGGATAAGATCCCCTGTCCAAACAAGGGTCTCTGCATTGTCATGTTGCACTGGACCCTGCAAATTATTTGCTAATCCTGAGTCTCAGCCTACGTAGCCCTTCTATGGCTGCATTTCAACCACTGCATCTGCAAAACAGGTACGTTAGATGGGGACCGAGCGAGGCTAAGGGTGATGCCTGCCCGCCTCTGAGAGCCTTCCTGAGCTATTGGTAAGCACTTCCCTATGCCCAGCGAGGTGCTTGACACCAAATAAATGTTAAACACCCCAGTGAGTTTGAGACTCAGTGATGCCCAAATGCCCAGCTGTGGAACAGTGAGGAGTGAAATCACAGGCATTTGGAGTCAGGCAGACAAGGGTTCAAATCCTGACCCTTCCACTCGCTGGTCATGGGGCCTTGGGCAAATTCCTGTACTCTTCTGCAACATGCTGACTTCATCACTAAAATGAGGATGATAATAGTCTCTCCCGCCTAGGTTGTTGGGTGAGGGAGGGAGTTACACGAAATTGTGTGTGTTAAGCACCATGCCAGGCATTTAAACAGTAACTGCTAACATTCATTTATTTACTAACTGAGCACCTACTTTGTGCCAGGCACTGTGCAAGGCTCTGAGAATACAGTGGTAAACAAAACATTCACAGCCCTGACATAGAGGCAGAATATAAACAAAAAAGCAGGCAAGGGTGGCAGGTGCCTTCCGATGGTGGCACACACACTCTAAGCATCTTAGGAGAACAAGGGCAAAGAGTGGGGCTAGGCTGTCGGGCGTGTGACAGTCCCTTCCCATTCAGAAATTAAACTCTCTGTGAGCTACAGCCAAGGATTTCAATCCCACTCTCCAATGCATCTGTGTTGCAGAAGAGAATTATTTTCCAGAAATTCCCAGATGTCTGGAGATGGTGCTAGGTTTCTCCCATCTCCAGGAGGGCAAATGACCTCCCCACCAGAACCCCAAACAAATTCCCCTCACCAGGAGCCCTCAGACCCCAACCTGGAGCTAAGAACGAACAGAAAGGGAAATAAACAAATTATCTTGATAATTTGTTTAAGAAGGGGAAAAAAAGTCACCCAAGAAAAATGATATCCAATAAGACGGTGGGTTTCTAATGAATGTGCGGGTAATGAAATAAACCCGTTTAGGCCATGCTTGGCCCTGATCTTCCCAGGCCTAGATTAAAAAATGGAACATCTGTGATGATTTAATTTACATCTTAATAACAAACAGGCCTCGAGAAACCCGCGGATAAATGCCTTTTATTGCCGGCGTATCTTTTGCACTGCAGCTTGAATGAAAACTCTAGTAATTAATTGTTTTAAGCGATTCTATTAAAAAGTGTCTGCAAGTGCTGCGTGCCGAATGTTTATGTGGGCCCGGCTGCCGACAGGAATACAGACAAGCCTGGAGAACAGGCGCAGAATGAGGTACCTTATTTTTTCCCCCACATTCACTGCCTTAGAGACACGCAGTCCTTTTATTTATTGTTTTCAAAAGAGTTAGATGCAAGGCCTGCTAATTTCTCTTCTATTATTTTTCAAATCTTAATTGTCAGTCTTTGAATTGACAAAAAACAAGGCTCCCCTCTTTATTCCGATGTTTACTTAACTCTCCTCCAATCCACACTGGGAATAGCACCCAAGTTGCTTCTATTCCTAACACACTGTGATTCCTTATCTGGAAAATTGGGGATAGTACTGTGACCCGTCCGTCTTTTTTTTTTTTTTTTTTTTGCAGCCATTTGGAACTACTGGACGTAGTGTAGATTCTGCAGTGGCTGAGTTGTGCAAGTCAGGGTTTTCTGTTGAAAAATCATTCCCCAAATTAAGCATCTCAGATGTGCCAGGCCAGGTGCTGGGCTCTGAGGGTGGAGCTGTGGTTTCTGTCATTTGTGAAACTGACATTGGGGAAGGGGGTGAGTAGGACAAGTCAATAACTGAGCAATAAATGGGCAAATATCTGTGGTCTCGGCCCTGGCTGCACATTAGAATCCCCGGGGGAGCTTTGAAAACATAACCCAGGCCCCCACGTACCTCTCAGAGGTCTTGATTTAATTAGTCTGGGGTGGAGCCCAGCCATCAGTATTTTTAAAAGCTCCCAGGAGGATCCTACAGCCAATCAAAGTGAAGAATCAGTGGCAGGCAGAGGCTCCAAGGACATTTCCGAGGCAGCTCAGTGCCAGGAAGAAAAGAAACAGGGTCTCAAGAGGGAAAGTGTGAGCAGCAATCAGGGCAGCCTCCTTGAGGTGGTGACATTCAGCGCTGTGCAGATCTCGGGAAGAGCATTCCAAACGGAGGGAACAGCATGTGCAAAGTGCACTGAGTGTGTTTCAGGAACAGAAAAGTGGGTGTTCCTGGAGAGACATGAGATGGGAGGTAGGAAAGGAGATGAGGCTAGAGAACCCAAGAGGGCAGAGTGAAGGAGGCTGGATTCCTTTAGGGTAGAAGGCGGGCTCCCCCTGTAGGGGAGTGACAGGATCCGTCGAAGTGTATGTGGCTGCTGTATTGGACTGACTGAGGCTGGACTCGAGAGGTGCTAGAATGGCCACAGGAGGCCAGTGGAAAGGCTCTGGTCCCATCCCAACAGGTGATGGTGGTAGCCAGGAGCACCTGCTGTAGGTAAACAGGGAGATGGTGCCTCCCCAGACAGCTGCCTTCCCCCAGCCCCAGGCTGGGTCAGAGACTGTCTTGTACCCGTCCCTCCCAGCCCCTGGGCGAACCTCGTCCCAGCCCAGAGCACAGTGAAACATAATTGGCTAGCTCTGTACTGGAATGGGGAGGGGTCTGGGCTCTGGATGACAGGTGGGTCTCATCCATTGATGAGCTCACACTCTCAGCCCCAACCCAAGGGCCATCTGTGTGTGGGAACCCTTCCCCACATTTGAGTCTCCCCAGCTCAACCTCAGGACCAAGACCCACCCTCTGCCCCACCCCTGCCCGCAGGGCATCAGTGCTTTTTGCGTCCAAATTGGGGAGTGAGATGAGCCGATGAGTTTAATGGACTAGCTCAGGGTCTGTTGCCTGGTTTCTAGTTTCCACCTTAATTTCTTGCTTCTGAATATTTTTCAAATTCTATTTTAACTTTAAGAATATTCCTCCCATAAACAGACTCTTTACAAAAGTGGAAATGTATCTGGTTAACAAACATATGGGGAAAAGCTCAGCTTTGTGGGAATCAGAGAAAAAGACATTCAAGCGAGGAGGTACCATTTTCACTTAATTTTCTAAAAGCACATTGTCATTGCTGTTGTTGTTCAGGTTATGTGTCCATCACCTGAACCAGGATGGGTGAGAAGGGCCCGCTCGTGTGCTGCCGGCAGTGAGGGTAGCGTGTCTTTGGAGCAACGAGGTGCTACATCTCAAACTCTTTACAACCATGCATTCCTCGGACCTGTGTCCCAGCTTCCACGGAACATTCTAGATATTGAAGAAAGCAACACACAAGGAACGATGCTCCCTGTGACATTAAATATGAGCCCCCAAATGGGCAGCGACCTAAACGTCCACCCAAGGGAAAATGAAAAATGAATTATGACTTATCTATAGGAGAGGATATTACACAGCCATTCCAATGTGGACAAAAATGAATAACAGCATGGAAACATAATTGTAACATAATAGTCATTGAAAAGACAAAAGAGAACAAGGCACAAAATGACGCCGCAAATATGATGCCCAGTATTAAAAGGAGAAAAAGAAAAGAAAGAATGCAAACGACTCCGAACACAACAAAACAATAAAATACCCTTTAGTTGCATTGATGGGAATGGGAATTAAGACATCTCATCGGTTTGGTTTTGTGATAGTTTTTCCCTACGTCGTCTATCCTCTTTATTCTTTATAATAAATTATGGGGCCCGGGCGCAGTGGCTCACGTCTTTAATCCCAGCACTTTGGGAGGCCAAGGCGGCCGGATCACGAGGTCAGGAGTTCGAGACCATCCTGGCTAACACGGTGAAACCCTGTCTCTACTAAAAATACAAAAATTAGCTGGGCATCGTGGCGGGCGCCTGTAGTCCCAGCTACTCAGGAGGCTGAGGCAGGAGAATCACTTGAACCTAGGAGGCAGAGGTTGCAGTGCGCCAAGATCACACCACTGCACTCCAGCCTTGGCGATAAAGTTATACTCTGTCTTGAAAAAGAAAAAGAAAAGAAAAGAAAAGAAAAAAGTAATTATGATATTTTCCCTACCACTTAGCCCCTTTCCACACAGAGCATTAGAGGTGAAAAGCTCAGTCTAGAGCTGAAAACTGGTTCCTGCATTCACCAGCCCTATGACTTTGAACAAATTGCTCCCTTCTCTGAGCCTCAGTTTTGTCATCTGCAAAATGGGCCTAATCAAGCCTTGAAAGGCCATGGTGGGGAAATTAGGGCAAAATCAGGGTATAAGGTTCTTCCTGAGCATTGGTCAGCATATCAAATGATTGGCAATGTTATGATCATTTTCACTAAAATTAGACATTTCTGATCAAAGGCCATTCCATTTTGTGCATGGAAAAATGCACATCTTTCTTAAATATTTATAACGGCTCTGAATCTGGGCCACAGATTAATAAAAGTAAGCCATGCTCAAATCCACGTCTCTTCCACACTTGCCCAGGCACCCCTGCATACTTCCTGGCAGAGAAGAGGATCCCTCTTCTCCTGAAGTCCTTGGTCAACCACGTGATGTCTTAAAGAAGCCCCTTTTGAATGGGGAGCTGGGACTGGGAGATGGAGAAGGTATGGAGGACCAGGCAAAGCTGTCCTGGAAGTCGGACATCTGGGCCAAGAGTCCAAGACCAATACCCTCAGTTTCCTGAGCTGTGAAATGGGCAGATTGGTCTAGATTGGTTTTTCCCAGCATGTATTTCCTGGATGTGCATCTGATTCCCCCAGCCCAAAATAATGCCCTCCTGAAAAAAATTAGTTTATTATTAAATGTGTTTGAGCATAAACATCCCCTCCACAATTGTATTGTTATTGGGTTTTATTTTATTTATTTATTTTTGAGACGGAGTCTCGCTCTGTTGCCCAGGCTGGAGTGCAGTGGCACGATCTTGGCTCACTGCAAGCTCCGCCCCCCAGGTTCATGCCATTCTCCTGCCTCAGCCTCCCGAGTAGCTGGGACTACAGGTGCCCGCCACCACGCCCCGCTAGTTTTTTGTATTTTTTTAGTAGAGACGGGGTTTCACGGTGTTAGCCAGGATGGTCTCGATCTCCTGACCTCGTAATCCGCCCGCCTCGGCCTCCCAAAGTGCTGGGATTACAGGCTTGAGCCTGCTATTGGGTTTTTTTGTTGTTGTTGCATAACTTTTTTTTGAGACAGGGTCTCACTCCGTCCCCTATGCTGGAGTGCAGTGCCGTGGTCTCAGCTCACTGCAACTGCCACCTCCTGGGCTCAAGGGATCCTCCAACTTTAGCCTCCTGAGTTGCTGGGACTCCAGGCAGGCACCATCACACCTGGCTAATATATTCCACATTTATCTGTAGAGACAGGGTCTTCCTGTGTTACTCAGGCTGATCTCAAACTCCTGAGCTAAAGTGATCCTCCTGCCTCAGCCTCCCAAAGTGCTGAGATTACAGGCATGAGCCACTGTATCTGGCCACATAATAATATTTATTAACCTATCAACAAGATTTTGGGAAGATGAAGGTAAAGACCAAGCACTGATTACACACATGTGTACTGAGCACCTGGTGTATGTCAGGCAGAGTGCTGGGTGCTGAGGACATAGCGGGGAACAAGGCCCATAAAAAATCCCTGCTCTTGAAGAAGTAGGCAAAAATTTAAAAAAAAAATTAACATCATAAATAAATTATAGAGTTTGATAGAAGGTGATACATAGAAAAAAATGGCAAACGGGAAAATGCGGGGACAGGGTTGTGATTTTTCAATAGGGTGGCCTGGAGGTGCGTCCCTGAGAAGAGGACATTTGAGCAGCAACTGGAAGGAGAAGAGGGAGGTGATTGTGCAGATAACTGGAGAAAGAGTGTTACAGTCAGGGGCAACACCCCAGTGCAAAAGCCCCGAAGTTGAAGTGTGCCTGGCTTGTAAGAGACCGGGGCACTGGAGCATTGGAAGGGAGAAAGAATGAGGACAGAGAGGTATCAGGGCAACAGCAAGAATGTTAGCTGACATCCTATGTGTTTTTTACTGGAGACCTATAAATTACACTCCTCTTCCGTCCATCCCCTTCCCACTACCACGTGTATCCGTGAAGCACAGCCATGCCAAAGCTGAGATGGCCGGGAAGGCTTCCTTCTCTACCCACAAGCCCTCGATGGAGTCCCCCATGCCCTGCAGGGCCTGTGTCCCTGTTCCCCCTTTACAGACGGGCAAATCCAAACCTGGCCAAGCTGGAAGCTCTTGCCACAGCCTCCAATCCCGGACTCAGGGAGAAGGCACAGACTCCTGTCTAAATGGCTCCTTTGCGAGCCCAGCCCATCGTCATCGGCCGCCCCTCAGAGAGACACAGGCTCCGTGACAGGGAGGCGGATGGGGGGGAATCCAAATAACTTCTCTCCTCTCACCTACATCTCCCGGGGACGCTCAAAGCCATTTTAGGAAAAATTAAAGTGCTAGAGTGCTTTACTCAGTGGGAAGTCAACGTATGAGCCTCATTATCCCAAGAGGTGGTGCAGGCTAAAAATATACGTTGGTTCACTGAGGGTTTTCATTAAAAGCAGAGATGACGGATTCAGAGAGTGCTGTGAAGGAAAGCTGGGAGAGGGAACTGGCCTAGAAGGAGCAAGCCACAAAGGGCAGGTGGGCCACCTGTAGCCCACACCCCTCTAGGAGCACTCAGGAGGCAGCCCAGGGGAGGGACTTGCCTGACTTTGGAGCCCCAGTTTCAGTGTGCACATGCCCTGGCCAAGGCTTCCCAGCTCTCTGACCTCAGGCTCTTCTTCTGTGAAATAAGGAGAGCAGTAAGCCTCACCTCACAGAACTGACGTGATAATTAGATGAGGTAATGCATGGAACCAACCAGCACGGCGTCTCTTAGCAGTACACATGTTTGTTCTTGTTCAGCGTCTGTCTCCCATAGGGCTGGAACCCCTGAGGGCAAGGCTGGTGTCTGTCCACCCATTGCCTGGCACATTGAAGACACTCAGCATATTTGTGAACCTACACATCAGCTTCCCGCCTGGCCACAGGTATCTATCTGGGTCCTGGGCCAACTTCCTCATCTTCCTCAGGGTACTACAGTGGTCCTAGCAAAACCACACCAGCCTGGGGGAACCGAGAGGCAGGTCTCTTTCTCTGTCTGGCATCTCACACAACCAGTTCTTTGAGGATGAAGCTCCAGCCAGCAGCAAGAAGAAGAAAGACTCTCAAGACCTCAGAGTCAAAAAGCGACTCCCAGTCCAGACAGACCTCACTCTCTGCTGCCCGCCCCCACACCCCAGAGTAGACAAGGAATACAGTGGGTGGGGGCGAGGGGGCTTTGAAACCAGCATTACCAACCCGAGGCTTCGTTAATCCTCCCATTCTAAAAATTGTTCATTTCAGTTGGGTGGAACTTTTTCTTCCTACAACAAGAGAAGAATGAAGAGGATAAAAACAACCTCAAACAAGGCAGCTTCATGTCTCAGTGCAGTGAGGTTGACGGACTATTTCTTGGTGACAGGGACAGGAGGAACAGGATAGGATTTGACACCACCGGTGTCATTTGTAATTTTGTAGTAACCGGATTTTTAAAAAGTAAAAAGAAACCGTGAAATTAATTTCAATAATATGTTTTATTGAACCCAACTTAACAGAAATACCATCATTCCCATAGGCAACCAACCAGTGTTAAAAATGTGGAATTCGGAGAGTTGACATTCATTCTTGGTACTGAGGCTTTGAGATCCGGTGTGTATTATGTAACACATCTCCATTCGGATACAATGGTTGAAAATGTGGATTCATGTGGATCAGGGATTCCAAACACACTTAAACGTTTCCCAATAACTGCATTTTAAAATTTAAATCATTAAAATTAAATGTAACCCATTTTCCATCTAGGACAAAAGGAAAGTGCAGCTTGCCCCCCCAGCACCATGCTCTTGGGACAAATGAGAAATGGGTTAATTTAACCTTCGGTTCCTCAGGTAGGTCCCCCCAGCCGGATGCCACGTGCTCATTGGCCACATATGACAAGGGGTTACCGAAGAGGACTCTCAGGGGCAGGGAAACTCCCACCCCACACCCCGCCCCACCCCTGAATCCTGCTTTCCCTGTCTCTTAGTGTCTCCTGCCCCAGCTCCCCAAAAGGCCACAGTTCCGGAGAGGTTTGTAGCACTAGACAGCCTCTGGCAGCAAAGAGGGTCAGGCTCCCTACCCACCCAGGAAAGCCCTCTTTTTCCAGATCCTTCCACGGTGAGCCTGCACAGGCATGCACACAAGCACACACGCAAGCTCACATGCAACTCGCGTGTGTGTGCATAAATACACACACATCCCGTCTCGCCCTGAGCTCAGTATAGGAAAAAAAAGTATGGGAAAGCAGGCCCATGTGCAGAAGCCCAGACGAATTTAGGGGGTCTCTCTGAGGGGTGGAGAATGCAGCCCCTTCCCCCACGGCAAGCCCCTTCTTCCTACCAGACAACCGCTTCGCCTGGCCTCCTCTCTTCCCCGCTCTCAGTTCTGTCTCTTGACATGGCTGTCTGGAGCACTCCCCCTTGCCCCCACCACCTCGGGACATGCAAACTAGTGCTTTATTGGCCAGGGAGGTGGAGGGACCCATAAGAGAAAGAAGGAGAAAGGGTGGAAGGAGACAGACAGACACAGAGAGGCAGAGAAACAGAAAAAGGCCAAGACACAGGTGACTAACATGCCACAGGGACGGGAAGGGTCTCATGGGATGTGGGATTTCAGCGCTAAAACTGGGGAAGTCCCCCGATCAGCTCACCAAGAACCGCAGATGGCAAGAAGTGACGCCTGCCTGGGTGCGAGGGAGAGGGGCAGGGAGGGGGTCAGAAAGGGGCTGGCAGGTGCCTCCCTCCAGGCCATGCTTACGGGTGGCGTTGCCTCTGAGACCTGGGGCTGCGATCCCATAGGCTTCAATGAAGCTCGAAGAACCACCCCGCTCCACACACGAAATGCTCTTGTACATCACACTTCTCTTTGAACAGAGGCAGGAAGGGAATACCTGTCCCTCCCCAGTGCCACCTCCCCTCACCCCACCAGGTGCTTTCAGCAAAGGAAACCACAGAGATCTCTCCCTGCCCCTTCAGGGAGCACGGAGACCTGTTCTCCACCGCCACCCCGCCTCTGCCCTCGCCCATCTGGGCCTCTCTCTCACACCCCTTCCCAGGTAGTCTTTTTTTTTTATTGTTTACTCATTTTTAAAAATTTATTATACTTTAAGTTCTAGGGTACATGTGCTGAGCGTGCAGGTTTGTTACATAGGTATACATGTGCCATGTTGGTGTGCTGCACCCATTAACTCGTCATTTACATTAGGTATAGTCTTGAGGCTCCCCCTTTGAGTTTGCAGAATCCCACACCCCAGATGGAATCAGAAGGGTCAGTGGAATGCTATGATTGTCTCCCCGCATGAACCTGTGTGGTCTGCGGCAGGTGACTTGGCCTCTCTGAACCTTCATTTCCCATCACCGTGGGGGGATAGCAGAGCTCATGGCATCACCCCCATGCCATCATTCCATTCAGTCTTCATTAGTATCATCCCCATTGTAGAGATGAAGAAATGGGCACAGAGAGAACAGGTGGTGTGCCACAATCACACACCTCAAACTTGGCAGAGGCAGGATTTAAACCCAGGTCCACCTGGATCCCAAGCTGTAGCTTCCAGGCATGATTCTACAGGGTGACCTCCAAGAGAGGCTGCTCTAACCTCCAGCAATAATTCTACATTCCAGGATGCCTTCGGTGCAAGACTCTCTGGCTATAGGATCGTCGCTTCCTTCCAGCCTCTGCCAACCTTAAGCCATCTATTCCAAACCCAAGTTCTTAACCACAGACAGCGCCGCCCCCTAATGAAGTCACTTGCTAGTACCTGACCCCTCCACACTCCCAGGTCTCCCCAGCTCAGGCTGCGGTGCTGTTCATCTTCCACCGGTTCAGCTGCCACCAAACCTCCCAGACTGGAATATCCCCAGGTCTAGGTGCCTGCTGATTTTTTTTTTCCTTTTTTCCCTTTGCTTTAAAATGTTAACCGCGAATGGATTTATTTCAAACCAAATCACCTTTCCCCGTTTCGTGGGGAAAGTATGACAGTTTGCAAAGCCTGTAATTCTTCTCTCCCGAGTTAAGATTTGCTTGAGAGAAATGGTTTTCCCCCAAGTCGCACAAAGAATGCACAGAAGAAAGGAGGGGGCATTTAAAAAAAGAAAAGAAAAAGCATTTGTCAGATTTGGAGTGCAGGCACGTGTGTGTGTGTGTGTGTGTGTGTTTCCAGCAGTCGCTATTTCCCATAACTTTATTTTCACTAGTTACTACAATTAAAATCACAAGGAGAAGCCGGGTATAAATCAAATTTCCTTTAAATTTCACCAGAAAGATGTACATAGGACTGTCTTTACTCAGCATGCACCAATAAAAGATATGTGGTCGCCTTTGGCAGGAGAGGCAGAAATAAGCAATTTAGGATCTTAAAAGATAAAAGATAATAAAAGTAATTAAGATAATTAACCACCCTGAAGAGAGAAGAATTTACTGCTGTAAATTTTGTATTTTGTTTCGCTTGGCAATATCACAGCTGCCACTCTGCTTAATATACAGCACATCAAGTATCTGAGAGTCTTTTGCTGTCAAAAAACATATATAATAAAAATTTTTTAAGAGAAAAGAAAGGAGAGGAGAAGAATGAGGACTGCAATCACAACACTTTAAAAATCTGGTTAATTGAGTTTAGGGCTAGGTGGGTCGCACAGTGAGGTGGCTTACACTGGCCTGTCTTGCAGACCTGGGAATTAGGAATCTTTAGTCTCTCCACGTGTGATCTCTACAGCCATGCAAGAATCTCATCTGCCACCCCCTGGCAGACCTATCCCTCCTCTTGATACCCAGTGTCACCAACTCAAATCAGCCCTCATTGTCCCCTCCCAGAAAGGTTAGCTTGTCTCACTCCCATAATACGGTCTTCACGAGCAAGGAAGAGATTGCTCTGAAATCTCAATATGACTGTGTCTCTCCCTGCATACCTCTCTCTCAAGTCCCCACAGGACCCTCAGGAACAATCCTAATTCCTAGTTTTATATTCAAGGTTCTCCAAGATTAGGTCTCTGTCGCAGCCCGGAGCCCCCTACCCTCCTTGCTACGTTAACACTGAGCACTGTCCAGTCTCCCTGAGTGACGTGATGTTTCTCTCTGCTAGACCCTTTTCCCATGTGAGCCATCCGTCAAATTCCTGCTTCACCAGTCAGTTCAAATGTCATTAGCTCATGGGAAATGCCCGTGGCTGATCTCTTACCCCTAGACTCACCATGGGCACCCCACCCTCCTATGACACTCAGGCCATGCATATGCACAGTAACATTTATCTACCTTTAGCACACAGTCTATTCATTTGTCTCCACATTTTGTTGAACAGCTATTTCATCCCTACTATGGGCCAGCACTAGCTATTGTAGTTTCAAAGGTAAACTCATGCATTCATTTTAAAAATTGCTAATTGAGCCCCTATTACATTCCAGTCACTGTTCCAGGTACTGAAAAGAAAGTTTTGAAATATGGAGACAGCACATCTCACACCTGTAATCCCAGCACTTCGGGAGCCTGAGGAGTGCAGATCACAAGGTCAGGAGTTTGAGATTAATCCCAGCACTTCGGGAGCCTGAGGAGGGCGGATCACAAGGTCAGGAGTTTGAGATCACCCTGGCCAACATGGTGAAACCTGGTCTCTACTAAAAATACAAAAATTAGCTGGGTGTGGTGGTGTGCACCTGTAATCCCAGCTGCTGGGGAGCCTGAGGCAGGCGAATGGCTTGAACCCAGGAGGCAGAAGTTGCAGTGACCTGAGATCGTGCCACTGAATTCCAACCTGGGTGACAGAGCAAGACTCCATCTCAAAAAATAATAATAATAATAATAAAAGAGACAGCACATTTGCCCTGGTGGGACTGAAATTCTAGTAGAGGACAGAAGACGCAGCAGACAAGAATCCAGGAACAAATAAATATGTACTATGAGAAGCAGTGATAAGGGCTAAGAAGAAAAATAGAGTAAAGAAAGAACAGAGAGTTTAGAGTCACGCAGAGGCATGACAGAGATGAGGGAATGAGGCGGATGTTTAGCTGGGAGCACGGCACGCTTGGCAGAGGGCTCAGTGAGTGCAAAGGCCTTGAGGTAGGACTGAGGCTGGGGGAGTGGGAGGGGCTGCAAACAGACTTGAGTGGCTGGAGCAGATCAGTGAGGGTGAGTAGTAGGAGGGCATATCCCAGAGGACTTTGCGGAACATTCTAAGACTCTGGATTCTCTCCAGGAAAAGGAGGATCTGTCTTACTTTCCAGCTCACCCTGTGCTACTCTGGGGGCAGGGGGTAGGTGTGGGGGTGGGGGCAGGGAGGGAATGCAAGGTGGGGAGGGAGAAGGGAAGAGACCAGGGAGGAAGTTGTTGAAGCTGTTCAGGCTACAGAGGATCGTGACCTGTATGGGACATTGAATGGCTTGAATATCTAGCACCTGCCTGGAGCATGGGATACTTTCAGTTTGGGTGTTTGCATAAGAGCACGCATGCGCGCATGCACATAGACACACACACGCGCACACACACACACAATCTAAACCTGTATAGCCTGAAATTTAAGTGGTGAGCAGGGCAAGGTCTTATGGCACTGAGACAGCACGTTGTTGAGTTCTTACAACAAATATATATTGTGCACCGTTTGTCAAACACACAGTTTAATAAGAGAACCTCTCTCATCTCTTGCACCTTTATATCAAATATGGATGCATCAAAGGTGTTCTTGATCTCTTTATTGAATGAATGAATGAATGAATGAATGAATGAATGAATGAGACTTGTAGGAGAAACTTGTGAACAAATAGGTATAATGAGATAGCTCTAAACCAGAGAAACAAAATAGAAGCAGAGAGTATGCAAGTGCTGCAGGAAGAGACAGATGGCTTCCCAAGGAGGCCGCACCACCCTGGCCCAGCATCCACACCAAACACACCCCATTTCTAGGTGTCGCTCTAGCCTTTCACCTCCAAGTCCCTCCTCTCAGAGACCCAGCAGCTGCCTTCCTGTCTGCATCCCCACAGAGACACCTACCAAAAGAACCCGTTGAGCACCATGTAAATCTGGACCCAAATGAGGCGGGTGCCTCAGATCTCTCAATAATTAGACTTCAAGCGGTCCCTATAACTCAGTAGCTAATTACCTTGCTGGCTCTGTCAGCTCTGCCCTCTGAGGCAACCAGCCCATTTTCCTGGCAGACCGGCCCATAAAAATCCCTGAAAGCACATGGATTTACTGTATTTATTTATTGGGATTTGGAGAAATATACCTGGTACCCAGAGGCCTTGGGATGTGGGGACATAATTTTGAAATGCAGATCATTAAAAGGAGGGAGAATTATAAGTAAGAGGCAGCAGGACCCAGCTCTCCCACGTAGCAGGAAAGAGGCCACTGGTAATTCGGGACTGGTTTTGAATGTGATGTGGCAGAAGCCATGTGAAAGCACCCCCAGAGGAGGGCTGGCATGACCCCTGGTCCCCAGTTCCATTTCCCCAGCAGCCTAATCCCATCACAGGGTCTCTGCCCTTGCTCTTCCCTCTGCCTGGCACTCTGTTCCCTACACGCCTCGGCAGGGTGGCTCAAACCATCATTTGGCGAGTTCTCAACTCAAACAGTACCTCCTCAGGGAGGCCTTCCCCAAACATGTTTTTTTGTTTTTTTGAGATAGAGTCTCACTCTTGTTGCTCAGGCTGGAGTGCAGTGGCATGATCTCAGCTGACTGCAACCTCCGCCTCCCAGGTTCAAGTGATTCTCCTGCCTCAGCCTCCCAAGTAGTTAGGATTACAGGCACCCACCACCACACCTGGCTAGTAGAGACGGGGTTTCATCATGTTGGCCAGGCTGGTCTCGACCTCCTGACCTCAGGTGATCCACCCGCCTTGACCTCCAAAAGTGGATCATTCTTCTAATTCTGTCCCCTGTCCAGGCACATTATCCCCTCACGTGTTTTAAGTTCTTCACCGAATTTAACCCATGCACCCCCAGCAAAAGTGATTTGTTCATCTATTTGCAGACTTGCCTATTATTTTGTTTCCTCTGGGAGAATGTAGGCTCCTTGTCCATCTCCATCATCTCTGTATTCCAATGCTGAGCGCTGGGCCAGGTACACAGTAGTGGCTCAGTATATATTTGTTGTGTGAGTATAGGATCAGCTGTTACAGACCGGGGACAGTGGCCTCTGGCTTTTGCTCATTCCCCTTCTTCTGACTGCAACACCCTTCTCAGTCAGTTCAAAGCATTATTTTATTGGATTTCATAGCAACTCAATGAAGTAAGCATTCTTCCTATCCCCATTTTAAAGGTTAGGACATTGAGGTTCCAAGAGGCTAAGGAATTTCACTGTGAACTGCGGTTGTTCAGGAAGAAAGGCATAGCAATAGAGGTTGAACCAGGTGTGACTGTCTCCGCAACCCCTCTTGTCAGCCATTGCTCAAGGGATAGTGAGGCCACAGTGCCCAGCCTTGGACAGTCACAGCCCTCCAAGGTGCGGGGTCAGAGCCATCTGAGGCTCCACAGATATGTGCTGAGAGGGCGCCCTTCACACTTCCAGCAAAGAGAGGCCCTGGGAATCATTTAGTCCACCCTCCCATGGTACGTTTGGGGAAACTAAGGTTTCCCCATGTTGCCTGATGTCACAATGTGTTTTGTGGCAGAGCAGGGGCCAGCATGAAAGTAGAATTTGGAGTCCCAACAGCCTGGATTGGCCTCCTGGGCTCTGCCCATTTCCTTAACCTCTCGGAGACTCAGTCTTCTCATCTGTAGAATGAGGAGAGTCCGGTCAGCCTGGAGGGAATAGGGACAAGAAAGCACACACAAAGCACCCCCAGGCACTTAGTAAATGTTCAACAGGTAATAAGAGAGGCACGTATTGAGCACATTCTTCAGGCCAGACCCCACGCTAAGCACTTGACAGGCGGCATCTCCTTTCGTCTTCACCACAGGTGTGGGGCAGTTAGCATCCTTAGTTCAAGTTCACAGAGAGGAAGTCAAGCTCAGAGGCATTAGTCACTTGCCTGAGATCATACAGCCACCCAATGGGAGAGCCAGAATTTGGACCTGGCTCCATCTGACCTCAGAATCTGCATTCTCTGTCATCCTACTGGAATGGTGGTTTCCTCATATATAAAATGGGAAGAGCCAGGCCACTGGTCATCTTGCAAACCACCGGTGTATGCAAGGCTGACAGTTGGAATAGGACATAGATGGGTAGATGGAAGGGAGGATTGAAGGGTGAGGGGGTGGGTGGGCAGATGCGTGGATGGATGGGGTGGTGGATGGGTCAATGGGTGGATAAATGGGTGAATGGAAGAGTGGATGCATGGATAATAAATAATAATAATAATAACTGGGTAGATGAGTATCTGAGTGAATGAACAGATGGATGTTTGTTGATGGGTGAATAACTGGATACTGGGTGGGTGGATGGATGGTGAGTGGGGTAGTTGGATGGATGGATGGATGGTGAGTGAATTGATGGATGTGGATGGATAGATGGTGAGTGAATTGATGGATAGCTGGGTGGGTGTTTGAGTGGGTGAACGGGTGGATACATGGATATTTGTGGGTGGCTGAATGGATGGGAATGAATTGGGGAGATGGACCGTTGAGGTAGGTGTGGCATGGATGGATGAGAGGATGATGGAGTGAATGGCTGGCTGGATGATGTGTGGGTAGATGGATGGTTGGGTGAGTGGGTGAGTGGATGGATGGATGGACAGTGGAGTGGGTCGATGGAGTGGGTAAATGGGTATGGAGCAAAATTGAAAGGTGGGTAGGCAGATGGATGGATGTGGTGGGTGTGAATTGATGGGTTGGTGAGTGGGTAGGTGGGTCACATGGTTCCGGATGGGCGTGGGTGGATATGTATGGGTGGGTGAGTGGATGAATGTATGGATGGATAGATGAGTGAATGAGTAGGTGAGTGGGTGGGTAGGTAGATGGATCAATGGGTAGGTGGGAAGATAGGCAGGTGGGTGAGTAGTTAGATGTGTAGGTAGATGGATGGATGGAGTGGATGGATGGATGGATGGGTGGACGGACGGATGGATGGATGGAGCTGTGAATGAATTGTTGAGTAGGACGGTGGATGATGGGTGAATGAGTAGATGAGTGGGTGGGGTGGAGTGGGAAGGAAGAAGATAAAGGAAATACTCCTACATGCCAGTATTTGTTTCTCTCCTCTGAAGTCAGTTTCCTGCACCACATAAGATATTCTTTCCCTCCATCCCTTGGTATTGCTCCCATGCATTTAGGCATTGTCAGGAGTTCTGGGACTTCAATGGGACTACATCAAAATATACATCCCTTCTCCTCTTGTGCAGCTATTCTTGTGCTTTTACTACACGGTTAACTTCAAAGGCTCGCTACTACCAATGCTTTGGAAATTAGTCCTCCTGAGCAGCATAAATATAATATCAGCACAAGCCCCAGAGCCGAAGGACTTAAACACCTGGTTTTGCAAAACAAATTATCCATTCTATAGCATGTCTCTCCCAAACCAACCTAAAGGGGGGGGAATTATATTCTATTTCCTATGCTTTCTGTCGAAACAAATGTATCTACTCTGAGCTCCTTCTACTGTTAAGTTCTTCCCCATTGGGAACAGAGTTCCAGTGGCCACCCAGGCTGAGGTGTCTGTACCTTCCCAAACGGAGGAATCTCACTGGAATTTTCTCTAGAGAGTCAGACAGACCTAAGACCAGCTGTGTGCCTCTGGATTTCACACTCACCTCACTGGGCCTTTGTTTCTGCCCTGGATTCCAGGACTAAAGGGCTGACAGTCTTCTTTCTTTTTTGCCTTTTTTTTTTTTTAGATAGGGTTTCTGTCACCTGGGCTGGAATGCAGTGGAGCAATCATGGTTTACTGCAGCCTCAAACTCTTGGCCTCAAGAAATTCTCCTGCCTCAGCCTCCTGAAGTGTTAGGATTACAGGCAAGAGCCACCACACCCAGCCACATAACAGTCTTTATGGATATCATGGCCGGGAGTGGTGGCTCACGCCTGTAATCCCAGCACTTTGGGAGGCTGAGGCAGGCGGATCACCTGAGGTCAGGAGTTTGAAACCAGCCTGGCCAACATGGGGAAACCCCATCTCTACTAAAAATACAAAAATTAGCCAAGTGTGGTGGCACATGCCTGTAATCCCAGCTACTTGGGAGGCTGAGGCAAGAGAATTGCTTGAGCCCAGGAGGTGGAGGTTGCAATGAGCCAAGATCGTGCCACTGCACTCAAGTGTGGCCAACAGAGCGAGACTCTGTCTCAAAGGAAAAAAAAAAAAAAAAAGAATATAGATATCATGTAGATAACATACGCCTCACCCATGTCATAGGAGTCTCAGTGTGAACCAACTCCCTGAAAACCCTGTGGTTTCTGGGGGGAGCAAAATGAGATCTGGTAGAAAGAGCTCTAGGGCAGCCCTAGGAGTTCCCACCTCTCCACCTAACTTGTTGTGTGACCTTGGGAAAGTGAGTCACTCACCCTCTCTGGGCCAAAATTACCTTACCTACAAATACCTAGGTTGGTGTAAACCAGCAGTTCCCCACCTTCTATGGAATAGATAACATTCTTTCTTTTGTTTTTCTTTAAAAATAATAAACTTTGATTAAGCATTTATATATATCATCACACATAAGCAGCAGCATGCCAACCCCGAGAAGCAGCACTTTACCCTGCATTTTACAGGTCACAAAACAAAGGAGGGCAAAGAGTTCAAGGCCAACAGTGCGTGGGCAGAGTCCACACTCAGATTCTGTGTAAATATGTCTGCCGCAATAATGTGATTGCCCCAGAATGCATTTTGAAAACTTGCTCCTCTATTCTCTAACATAGCATCGGCATCTCTCCACATCATTTCGTGCTTCTGTCTGTGCACAGTCAATAGCAGCACTGTGTTTCAGTATGTGGGTGCCCCCATGGTAATCCCCTCTCCACGACCATTTAGGTTGAGTTTGAATGAAAATCACTTTAAGGGCAAAATATTTTCCAGTCCTTCCCAGGGCTGGGACATGGGGTCTTTTCAGAGTCTATGTTTGGAGATTGTTACAATGCACACCACTGGGTATTTCCCATGTGATGGCAAGAACTCAAGAACTATGCATCTCAGTCGCTTCCATCATTGGAGCAATGGACAGCTATGCGGGTGAGTCTTGGAGGAAGCTGGAAAGCCAATAGACATGGGTGTCCTGATTGTCACCTCTTCTGCCTCTTCTTCTCCCCACTCTGATTCTCAAAGCTCATGCCTGGCCTAGGACCCCCAACCACCCCTTAATCCACTGGCAGCCCTGCTTTAGTTCCCAGCTTGCAGGAGCATTTGGATTGAGCCAACCACCAGAGACAGATCTTTCCGATTTCTCTGGAATATCCACTTCTAACTCCCACAGGAGAAGAGCAGCTGCAAAGAGAAACAGCCGGGTCCTAAAAGTGGGATTTTAATGCTTACACTGCATTAAAAGCTTACCGCTGCTTTCACTCACAGGATAATCTTGAGCAAGGCAGTTTATCCTCTGCAGACCTCAGTCTCCTCATCTGTAAATTGGGAGTAATAAAAATTTTTATCAATAACCACCCTCTCCACCGTCCTGGAGCCAGCCACATGACTTAGCGTCTCAAAGCCTCAGTTTATGTGCCCATAAAATGGGTTAATAATGATAACAGGCCACAACGTGTTACTCTGAAACTTTTTTTTCTCTCTTTATGAGACTGTGGAGTCTCACTCTGTCACCCAGGCTGGAGTGCAGTGGTGAGATCTAGGCTCACTGCAACCTCCTCCTCCTGGGTTCAAGCAATTCTCCTGCCTCAGCCTCTGGAGTAGCTGGGATTACAGGCATGCACCACCACGCCCAGCTAATTTTCGTATTTTTAGTAGAGATGGGGTTTCACCATGTTGGCCAGGCTGGTCTCAAACTCCTGACCTCAAGTGATCCACCCGCCTCAGCCTCTCAAAGTGCTGGGATAACAGACATGAGCCACCGCATCTGGCCAGTATGAAACTTCCATACAGTCACAGATAGCAGAGGTCAGCAAAATTTTTCAGTAAAGGACCAAATAGTAAATATTTTCAGTTTTGCCGGCCAGATGTCCTCTGTTGCAACTCCTCACCTCTGCCACCGTGGCATGACGAGCAGCGATAGATGAAACGTGAAAGAACGAATGTGGCTGTGTTCCAATCAAAATGTATTGATGGACACTGAAATTTGAATTTCCTCTATTTTTTATGTGTCACGGAGTATTATTCTTCTTCTGATTTTTTTCCCATGATTTAGGTATGCAAAATTACTTTTAGCTCATAGGCCCTGTAAAAACAGACAGCTGACGTAGTTTGCAGACCTCTGATACATACCTAAGTAACACCGTGCCTGGCATGTAGATCGCAGGAAATGTTCAGGTTTTTCCTGTTTCCACTTAAATGGGAGAACTTTAAAGGTCATTTGTCCAGTCGTATTTCCATTTCCAGAAACTCATCCATCAGACGCGCTAGAGTTGATTGTCGGTTTTCTGAATATCAACTTTCCAGGACAGAGTACTTGCTTTCAGCCCTCAAATGACTCTTCCATCTGTGACCAGTCTATCAGACAGCGACTTTACAATAAAACAGATATTCATCGTGAACACATTTCAGTACTTCTTTACAATTTTTATTTCCCTAAATGCTCATATCATATCCTATTATATAAGCTGCTGTTATTGTCCCCATTTTGCAGATGAGAAAAATGAGGCCAGAGAAGGGGAGTTATTTGACCAAGGGTTGCACTGCTGGGACCCAGGCAGTCTAGACCCAGTGACAGCCCTCTGTGGTGGCTGAGGTCTTTCTCCCTCTGCCAGGATGGAAGTCAGGGTGCCATCCAACTCCCGACACCCCCAAACCAACACCACAGAGATCCCGCCCTGGGAGTCCCACCCCGTTGCACCCATTCCCCATGATTCAGTGAAGCTGTTTTGCAGGCAAGAACATCATTCTCACAGGAAAGCGAGGTTCCTCTGGTGATGGTGGGGATGGGGTGGGGAGGGGGGGTGTTGGCAGGCAACAAATCAGCACATAGACAATTAAAATAAGATTTAAAAAAATAGATTGCTTCCTCTGCACACGCGAGCTGCAGATCGTGGCGGAAGCTCTCTCAGAGGCTCAGCGCTGTTCCGTCCCTGGAACGTGGAACACATTCAGCTAATTGAAGCCCGACGTAGTGCGGCTGGCAGGTGGGGGGACTTCAGGAGTGATCCATCTACCCTGGCAGGCTCGTTCCGGGAGGCGAGCGAAGGAGGCCTTGTACAGCTCCGTACAAGACTAATATGTCCGCAGTACATGGAACGAGAAGCAGGAACGCCCTCGCTTGTTTTTTGGTGTTTTTTCATAAGACTGACGTGGCAGTTTTTCCCCTGATTTTTCAAAGCCACACTTCCTTACTGCTCTTTGTACCTCTTGAGAGAAACGTGACCCCCAAATCTTTGTCTCCTTCACAGAGTGATGGGGCAGGAAGAGTAGAAGATAGATTTGTCGCATTTTAAAAACTATCAAATTCTCTGTGTTTTATATTTACATACAATTAAAACAAATTATAAATGCACAGAAGGGGATTAAATGCAAAGGCCAAATCTGTCTCCTTAGAAACAGTACTCCATCCATCTGCCAAGTATTTATTGAGTACCTACTACATGCAAGGCAATACTGAGCACCTACTGTGTATTAGGCTCCGGGGATGTAGAAGTGAAAAAAACAGCAAAGTCTCTGCCCCAGTTCCCACATTCAGAGGTAATTAATGTTAACTGTTCCCTGCATTACCTTTCTAGAAATTATTTGTGGATAATCTCTCTCTCTCTTTTACACACACACACACACGCATGTATACACGTATGTTTATCTTTTTGAAATGAATTAGATCATGCCAGATATAATAATTTGTGCCTTGGTGTGACTTTTTCTTTAATTTAACAATATATTTGGGGCATTTTTTTTCCATTTTAACAAATAAAAAATCGACCTCATTTTTGTCTAAATAGCTGTGTGACACTTCAAAGCGTGCCTATAGCAACATTTAATTAATCCCCTGTTGATGGACATGTTCATTGCCTCTGGCTTTAGGCTGTTGCAACCAACGTGGCAGTGAACATCCCTGAGCAAAAGGTCTGTTACCATAAATAAGGAAGGAGCTCAGAGATGACCTACATGGTTGTCATTCATGTTGCTCACCTCATATGTCCTGTTCTTCTCCAGGACTCATGGTAGAACTCCACTTCCTTGCCCACTTAGAGAGAGGTGTGGCTCAGTGAGATACCATCTCACACCAGTTAGAATGGCGATCATTAAAAAGTCAGGAAACAACAGGTGCTGGAGAGGATGTGGAGAAATAGGAACACTTTTACACTGTTGGTGGGACTGTAAACTAGTTCAACCATTGTGGAAGACAGTGTGGTGATCCCTTAAGGATCTAGAACTAGAAATACCATTTGACCCAGCCATCCCATTACTGGGTATATACCCAAAGGATTATAAATCATGCTACTATAAAGACATGTGCACATGTATGTTTACTGTGGCACTATTCACGACAGCAAAGACTTGGAACCAACCCAAATGTCCATCAATGATAGACTGGATTAAGAAAATGTGGCACATATACATCATGGAATACTATGCAGCCATAAAAAAGGATGAGTTCATGTCCTTTGTAGGGACATGGATGAAGCTGGAAACCATCATTCTCATCAAACTATCGCAAGGACAAAAAACCAAACACCGCATGTTCTCACTCATAGGTGGGAACTGAACAATGAGAACACTTGGACGCAGAAAGGGGAACATCACACACAGGGGCCTGTCATGGGGTGGGAGGAGAGGGGAGGGATAGCATTAGGAGATATACTTAATGTAAATGACGAGTTAATGGGTGCAGCACACCAACATGGCACATGTATACATATGTAACAAACCTGCACGTTGTGCGCATGTACCCTAGAACTTAACGTATAATTTTAAAAAAGAAAAAAATAATTAGAATAGTTAGAGTAAATGTCACATAATAAAACATTTTGACAAAAAAAAAAAAAAAAAGCGAGAGAGAGAGGTGTGGCTGCAGGACTGGCCCTGATGCCATATGTCATATTGTGCATGGAAGCTTCGGGATGGTGACCTTCTGCTCTCTTTTCTTTCTGGGACAGTGACCAGTCACACTCCAGAAGGTGACTGCTCTACCCCCAAAGTTCTAAACTACAGATTATGGAAACGGGTAGCACATCCTCCAGCCAGCCTACCATGGACATGAAGTGAGAGCCAGAGACAAACATACTGTTTTGTGCCATTGGGATTGGGGGGCTGTTTGTTACTGTATTATAGCCCAGTTTATTCTGACATATACAAGCTACTACAATTCTTCTATTTCATAAACAGGGGCATGAAGGCTACATTTATTGCCTCCAGTCCCTGAAGTGTAAATCTTGATAGCTCCCTAGCACCCACATGTTAGAACTCAGGCTCTTTAGCATGTTGTTCAAGACACTAGTTATTTTACAACAACCTACCAACCATTTCAGTCTTATTTCCACCAGGTCTATCCTGTGCCTCGGCCACATGTAAGAATGGCCCATAGCTACACATTCTCTAACTCAATTCATGCTGTTCCCTATTCCTGGGCTGTCCTTCCCTGCCTTTGCTTCAGAAAGAACTCCTACTCATCCTTCAATACCAGGTCAAAATGGTGCCCATCTCTCAAGGTTTGCCTGGCCCCCCCAGACAGCTGCTTCCTCCTCAGTGCTTCCCTAACACCTTAAAAAGCCTCCCGTATGGGGAATGTATCACAGGCCTTCCTGATTGTCTGTTTATATGCCTGTTTCCCCCACCCCCAGATTGTGAGCTTCTTGAGGGCATGGACATTATCTTATTCATCTCTTCTCAGTGCCCAGCACGGGGGCTGGAACATGGTGGGGTGCTTGGTAAACGTTACTAAATGAATGGATGGATGAATGCATGAAAGGATGGGTGGATGGGTGGATGGATGGAGGGAGGGATGGATGGATGGATGGATGGATGGATGGATGGAGAGATGAATGGATGGATGATTCTTGATCTTCCAGCCCTGTCTACTTACTGTGCTAGTCTCTTCTTCCACATTCCTTCCAGCATTTCCTTGCTGAATAGCTAGTGCATGATTTGTGAGTATAAATTCTTACCCTCAGACAAAAATGGGCAAAACAGTGATGATGAATACAAGGTTCAGGGTGCCAAAGTGATCCCTTTAAATACATCAGCAAGGTCTTCACGGTAAAACGGTGAGGCCAACTGGCAGTTCTTCAAAAAGTTAAACATACCCAATGACCCAGCAATTCCAGTCCTAGGTATATACCCAAGAGATTGAAAACAGGGACTCAAACAAATCCTTGTTTGCAAACGTTCTTAGCAGCATTGTTTATAACAGTCATAAGTCGAAAATAACCCAAATGTCCATCAACAAATGAATGGATAAACAAATGGTGGTCTATTTATACAATGGAATATTATTCAGCCATAAAAAGGAATGAAGTACTGATTCGTGTTACAACAAGGATGAGCCTTGAAGACGTTATGCTAAGAGAAAAAAGCCAGTCACAAAAGGCCACATATTGTATGATTCCATCTACATAAAATATGCAGAACAGGTAAATTCAGGAAAAACACTATGCAGATGGTAGTGGCTGCTGGAGGGGAAGATGAGGAGTGACTGCTTAATGGGTGCAGGGGTTGATCTTGGAGTGCTGGGAATGTTTTGGAACTAGACAGTGGTGGTATTTGGACAGCACTGTGAATGTGCTGAAGGCCACTTTAAAATGGTTAATACCACGTTACGTGAATTTTATTTTAATTGTTTAAAATTTAAGTAAGATAAACCAATAAGACAGTTGGTGCATTTCTTCCCAGCCTTCTTCTTGATGCACCATGATGGACCAGAAGTGAGGTAGGCAGGCATCCTGAGCAAATGAACCCAGGCACTGAGCCACCAGCAGCATGGTTCCAAGGAAGACAATGCTTCCTGGGGGCAGGAATGTCCCTCCCTCAGGGTCTCTGTGGGATCCAAATATATGAGGGAGGTAGACGGGGAGAGACAAGGACACAATAAATAGATGCTGATACAGGGACAAACATATAGAGGCCTGGAGAGAGGGAGAGAGAAACAAAAAGAGAGAAGAAACTCACGGAGAAATAGGAAGGAGGGGAGAAGAACAAGGGGTCTCAGATGAACTAAGCAAGCCAGGAAGACCACGGAGACTCTGATTACTTCCTGCTGGGCAATGTATGGGTAAGGAGCTAAGAAAAAGGCAGAAACTCAGTTATTAATATTTTTCTCCTGGTGTCAAATCCATTCCACAGGCCAGATAGAGGTCCAGCTTCAGGCCTTTATGTGGGACCTGGGGAAGAGTCTGCCTCACTGGCTCCTGCTTGGGGAGTGGACACATTCCAAGGGGCTTTCTAGGATGAATGGAGGGGCCAGGCATCCCATGCCATGTGGGCCTACACAAAGTCTTTCCTCTTCTGAGCCTCATCAGCCTCATCTCTAATTACAGCAAATTGTATTTCCCAAGTTTGCTGAACAAGAAGTGCAGAAAAATTCCCCTCCCCCTGAAATGGGGCAGGTCTTTGCAATAGTGTAGATGAATTAATACAGCAGAAAGGATGCAGCATGACTTCTGAGATGAGGTCAAGAAAGGTAATATGGCTTCCTCACAGCACACTCCCCTGGGAGAGTTGTGCTTGGAACCTAGCCACCATGTTGTGAGGAAGCCCAGACTACATGAAGAGGCCACACTCAAGCCTTTCACCCAACAGCCCCAGAGGCATCAACTACCTATGCAAGCAAAGAAGCTTCAGAAGTTTCCCACTCCCACCCTTGGAGCCATCTCAGTCTGATGCTACATGAAACAGAGACAACCTGACCCTGCTGAACCCTGCCCAACTCACAGATCCTTGAACAAAATTAACATTTTAGGTTGGGCGTGGTGGCTCATACCTATAATCCCAGCACTCTGGGAGGCTAAGGTGGGCAGATCACTTGAGCCCAGGAGGTCGAGACCAGCCTGGGCAACATGGCAAAACCCCATCTCCACTAAAAATACAAAAATTAGCCAGGCACGCTGGCACATGCCTGTAGTTCCAGCTACTTGGGAGACTGAGGTGAAGGATAGATTGAGCCCAGGAGGTCCAGATTGCAGTGGGTTGTGATCACACCATTGCATTCCGGCCTGGGTGACAGAGTGAGACCCTGTCTCAAAAAAAATTTTTTTTCTTTAGTTAAATCATTAAAAATCACTTAAAATTTTTTTTATGCTGTTGTTGTATAGCCTCAGGCAACTGGATGGATAGGAAACCCTCAGTTGCAGCACTCACAGGCTGAATTGTGTCCCCCAAAAATGTATATGTTGGAGTTCTAAACTCCAGTAGCGCAGAATGTTATCTTATTTGGGAATAGGGTCTTTAAAGCGGTAATTAAGGTAAAATGATGTCATTGGGGTAGGTCTTGATCCAACACAACTGGTGTCCTTATAAGCAGAGGAGATTAGGACAGAGACATGTACAGAAGGAAGATAATGTGAAGACACGATGAGGAGAAGACAGCCGTCTGCAAGCCAAGGAGAGGGGCCTTGGAAGAAACCAATTCTGTCCACACCTTGACATGGGCTTCTAGCTTCCAAGACTTGGGGAAAGAAATGTCTGTGGTTTAAGCCACTCAGTCTGTGGCACTATGATATGGCAGCCCTGGCAAACTCATACAACCAACCATTGGATCCACTTTCCAGATGGGAAACAAAGCTCTGAGAGTTAGCACCTCCCCAGGCTCCACAGCTGGCAAGCCATGGAGTGGGCCTGGAACCTTCCTGCCTCTCGGGGGTGGCCCCATATCCTAAACCTGAATGTAGCCAGAGTCTATCAGAAATGACAACTCCAAACCCCCAGGCTGCCTCCAGAGCAGACATTACTAATTCATCCCAGAGCACTCTCACTCAGTTCAGATGTGGCCTTAGTCTCTCCAATCAAGATTCCCATGGATGGACCAGCAATGGCCAGAGGGACACTTTCCTGGGCACAGCTCAGTAGAGCCTGCCTGAGGCTGTGCTATTTGGATCACTCTTTTTTTTGGCGAGGGGATGGGGCACATTCTGAGGCTCTATGGTGGTCATTATGGTGCAAAGATTACCCGAGATGGCACCTATGGTTAATTTACTAGCACCGCTGTTACATAGGGTCTATAAGATAAGTCAGGACTCTGCATAGAGACTCCTCCTGGTTCCCATGACCCGCAGGGTAGGGCTGGGCCACAAAGGGGAAAATTACTGATAAATATTATCTTCACAACAAACCCTTCTCCCCCTACACAATGCTAAGCCATTGAAAGTTGACCGAAACCACAGCCTTGGAGTCAAGCGATTCTCGTGCCTTAGCCTCCTGGGTAGCTGAGACTACAGGTGCACGCCAACACACCTGGCTAATTTTTGTATGTTTTTTAGTAGAGATGGAGTTTTCGCCACTTTGGCCAGGCTGGTCTTGAACTCCTGAGCTCAAACAATCCGCCCTCCTTGGCCTTCCGAAGTGTGCTGGGATTACAGGCGTGAGCCACTGTGCCTGGCCCTTTTTTTTTTTTTTTTTTTTTTTCTGGTTAAGCTCCCTGGTAATTTTCTCAGAGGCTGAGAACCCCTGATATAAACTTCACTGGAATCTGGGGCTGCAGAGGGGGTCCCGGGTTGGAGGATTGCCATAGCTGCTTCTCCGTTTCTTGATGTGGCAAGCCTCGTCCTACTACAGGACCTTTGCACAGGCTGGTCCTTCCACCTTCAGTTCGCAGGCTCCCAATCCTCCCTCAGCCCTCCGCTTTAATACCTCCTCCTTCAGGCTGTCGTTCACTGATTACCTGCCTCCCTCCCTCTTCCCTCTCACTGTTCCCTCTTCATTTCCTTCCAATCTCTTGTAATGCTTCCTAAGTCTGCATTCCCGGGTGTTTTCTTTGTTTACTGTGTTTCTCCCCACTAAACAGTGAGCTCATGTGATCCATGACTATCTCTGTGCCCTTCACCATTGGAGCCCCAGGGCTGGGCACAGGGCTTAGCACATACTAGGTGTTCATTAAATACACAGTGAAATAATTTAATGGCAAAAACATGCATTCTCCTCTCTGAGCCTCACTGTGCTGTGAGGATTAAATGAGTTAATCGCTGTAAAGTACTTAGAAAGTTCCACCTCGTGTTAATTAAATGAGCTGGTGCTGAGCAGATGCTGAGCACGTGGCCTGACCCTTAGAACACTTCCATTGCTGGTGAACAATTACCATTATTATTATCCTTGTCATTGTCACTGTTGGTATTGTTTACCCTCTATGCAGCGCAGAGTAGGCGCTTAATAAAACTGTGAGCTACCAAGTGACGTAGCCTTGGGCCAGCCACAGGGATGGAGGATGTGGCTGCTGGAGGAAGCCTCCAGGCCAGTCTGATGTGGTGAGGATGGCATGGCTCAGAGATGGGAGTGTGCCGCCCCAACACCACCCAGCAAGTCTAAGCAAGATCCAGCCCCAGAACTCTAGGCTTTCCTCTCTACTCATGGCCGCATGCCCTTGGGCATGACTCTTCCCCTTTGGGCCCTTGTTGCATCCGTGTAATGGGCCTAGGGTTGCAGCAGGGATAGGGAGGTTAGACCCAGGTCTGACCCCAGCCCCAGCCCCCAAGCTTGCCCCATGGTGACATGGGTGGCCACTTGGTGGCACTGTGGAGTCACCATCGACTGGCAGCCACCCGAGGAGCCCCAGTCCAGTGCAGCTTGGTCAGGAGACCTCAGAGGGCACTCTGCGCTGACCTCCTTCCAGCTGGGGAAACTGAGGCCCAGAAAGGGGCAGCCATGCCTTTGCCAAAGTCATGCAGCTAATCTGAGAAGGAAGACTGAAAAAAGTAGTTTATTGAACACCTACTATGTGCCAAGTTTGCAACTGTATCATCCAGTTTCCACAACAACCCAAAGGCAGGAGATAGCCTTTCCATATTCCAGATGAGGAAACTGAGGCACCAAGAGCTTAAGTGGAAATATAGAAGCAATGACAATCATGACAGTAGTGGTTAATACTGAGTAAGTGCAACACATGTAAACAATGGCAGTGAGTCAGGCCAGTCCCACAACAAATCCGAGACTTGGACACCAGTACTGACCCGTTTTACAGAAATGGAAACTGAGGCTCAGAAAGATGGAACCATTTGCAGAGATCACACAGCCAGGACGTATCTGCTGCCGGGACATGTCCCTGCCCAGAGGGAACCAAGCCTAATTCCTATCTACTCTCTCCCCCACTTTCCATCCTCAGCCTCAGGCAAGCTTGGGCCAGCACAGCCAGACCCAGGCCTCCAGTGATCAGGGACGGCTCAGCCTCTTCTCGAAACCCACAGCCTGTCTAGACCAGGCTCCTTCCTGTGGGCTGCCATCGGGGGTCTCGGTGCCCACTGGAATTTGGGGGCATGAAGGGTTCCCGCATCTCCCCACATGGCCCAATAGCCCCTGCTCCAGACGTGAGCAAGGAATGCTGCTGTGAGTCCTGTGATGGTCTCCAGGTCCCTTAAGGAAGAAGAAGCAGTGGAGAGGCGAGGAGGGAGACGTGGGGTGGGGGATACAGAGCAAAAGCGACAGAGAGATCATGAAATAGATGGAGACACAGCATAGAGACAACGACAGGAAGAGAACAAGAGAGAGAGCCAGAAAAACAAATTAATTCAAAACCGAACAAAACAGAGAGGGAGCGACAGAGCCAGAAAGAAGGGGGTGAAGAGAGGTGCATATTGAGATGGAGACAGACAGACAGATGACGGGGATACAGACTGAGAGAGACAGAGACGGGAAGCCAGGAAATCGCAGAGACAGATAGGGACAAAGCGGCGGGGTGCCCAGAGACAAGGAGAGACACAAGGAGGGGTGGAAGATGGAGACCTGGGGTGAGACAAGGACCAAGGGGCACGAGAGTGAATTCTCAGGGAGCAGACCAGGAGGTCAGGCAGAGACTCAGCAGAGAAGGAAAGGCCGGAGGAGGCTGAGAAGCGAAAAAACGATCAGAGAGAGAGAAGCAAAGAGGAAGGTGACAACATAGAGAGGGCAGAGGAAGGGGAATAGAGGAGGGAGGAAGACTAAACAGTCAGAGGGTGGAGGCCAGGGCACAACAGGGGAAGCGGCAGGGTCAGGGGTCCTCCCACCCTGTGGACTCTGCCCTGGCCCCTGTCCACTAGGCAACCCAGGGTCCTCCACCCATCACCTGCCTCCATACCCCAGAGCTTTTCCCTCCCAGCAGGGGCCTGGTCAGGGTCCTGGCGGGCAAAGGCCAGGCGGGTGGACTCGCCAGAGCCCTCAGGAAGGCATCTTTCATTTCCACCCGCTCAGCAGGCTCCAAGCACGTCGTTTGCATAAAACAATATTCCTGTGGGGGATGCTAATGCGCCCTGCTATTTTTGCCTCTCCTGGATTGTGGTTTGCATACATTTGCATACCCTGGGAGAATTAAGCAGGGATCATGTAAATGAGCCCACCAGCTTAGGGGCGAAGGGGGACCTGGGCTCCCTGCCTCCCGACAGGCTGTGCTGGCCACATCCTTCCCCTGGGGGCACCCTGGCAGGACAGGTTAACATGGAAGGATCAGTTACTTGTCCCTCCCAACCTGAGGCTGCTGTCCGCTCCAGGTTTGGGGTAGCCAGAGGGAGTTTTCAAAAACCCAGATCTGAGCCTGTCTCATCCTTCTTTAAACCTTCCATGGCTTTTGGAATCCTAGGATGGAGGTGAAACTCTCCCTCTCCCCCATAGCCACAAGGACCAACCCCTACCAGCCCTGCTAACCTACAGTCTCTTCCTCCCCAGCCTCCACCCACAATGGAACTTCCTCCCCTCAGCACTCCGCCTCACCACACTTCTGCAAACCACAGGGCCTTTGCACATGCTGTCCCCACTGGCTGCAATGCTTTTCCTTCTTTCTCTTCACTTCCTTATAGCTAACTCATCCTGCAGACTCCAGGCCAAGTACCATTTCTACAGGGACGCCCTTCCTGTCATCTCTGACCTCATCGCTCCATTTAGCCCCCTGTTAGGTAGCTGGAATTATTATCGATGCAATAACTTCCTTTGTGCCTGACTCCTCCATGAGACTGTGAGAGCCGCTGCCCCCCACACAATACCTAGCAGTGCCGCCAGGGGTTCCTGGCCTTAAAATAGGTTCCCAATTAGTATTTGTTCAATGAAGGTGGCAGACCTGCAAATTTAGCCTCGAACTTGGAGTCCTCAGGAGCCCAGCCCCCAAACTCCAGTGGTGCACAGGAAGTTTTAAAAAATATATTAAGAACCTACAGCATGCCAGGCACTGGGTAAACTATTTGACATATACTATCTTGGAGAAAGCTCTGCATCTCTACGTGGGAGGCGTGGAAACTGTGTGCATGTTACAGAAAGTAGGGGCTCTGAGAAGGAAGGCCACCAGGTTCAGGTCACACAGCAGGCATGTGGCAGAGCTAGCACTGCACCCCAGATCTGGGTGCCCTAGAGGCCTTAGCCTGATCCCTGCACATTTTCCCCTGACCCTCTGGGTGACACCCACCCAGCACACACTTAAGTGGTCTCATGAAAAGGTTGCATAGATTTGCACAAGCACGTGCAGACTCAAGAGAGAATTTGAGTTCACCAGAGCGCACACAGCTGTGGCCTGGCCTGTCCATAACTACCTCAAACCCAGTACAGAAGTCTATGTCTCACGCCTGTGTGCTCCCATACTGGCCTACATAGACTCGTGAGCGCACACACACACACACACCCCCTTCCAGGCCTGCACAGACTTTCACTTAGCCATTCAGCAAACACTCCGTGCAGAACCATGGCATCTAGACTCCGTGTCAAGAGCTGGGGGTATCAGGAAAATGGCGTAGATTGACTGGATCTTGCTGGCCATCTTGAGGCTTCCTATCTGCTGACTTCCCCTGGGGGTGCATATCTGATCCACACACATTCGAATATCCGTTCACACTGCACACGCTGTATTGACACAGGAATGCATAGTTCACAGGGTGCAAAGGCATGGAGATACCCTGTCACACAAGCAAACGCACGGCCCTCTGCAAGCCCACAAGAAACGACCACAAGAGAGCAGAGGCTGTCTGATCCATCACTATCATTTTCAAGGGCAAACAACTCAACCAGGGTAATTCAGGAAGTCATTGTCTGCTACAGACCTAGACACACCTCGAGCAGCCACAGAGCTAAAAAAGCCCATGAATTTGACCTAGATAGGCCTAGGCTCTGATTGGCCCCTGCGCTTATGGAGTCAATTTCTTGCTAAGCCTAATTTCCCCTTCTGCAAAATGGGAATAGTAGACATTTTTTTCTTCAAAGGTTTGGGCGTGTTGGATGCTTCCACAGTACCAGGCATATGGTGAGGACTCAATAACAGATAGGCACTCTATAATCATTACTATTATTGTAATTATTATTATGATATCCCTCCTTCAGGTCAGGACTCTTGTGGTCCTGTGCTCTGAGCTGCTCCACTGCTCCATCCCAGAAGCCTGATATTCCCACACTGCCTTCTCCTGAGGCCAGGGTCCTGCGGGCATACAGAGGGCAAGGTTGAGAACATGTTTAAGCCTCATAGCAGGCTGGGCATAGTGGCTCACACCTGTAATCCCAACATTTTGGGAGGCTGAGGCGGGCGGATCACCTGAGGTAAGGAGTTCAAGACCAGCCTGGCCAACATGCTGAAACTCTGTCTCTACTAAAAATACAAAAATTAGATGGACGTGGTGGCTCATGCCTGTAGTCCCAGCTACTTGGGAGGCTGAGGCAGGAGAATTGCTTCAACCCGGGAGGCGGAGGTTGCAGTGAGACGAGATCACACCATTGCACTCCAGCCTGGGCAACAAAAGCAAAACTCCATCTTAAAAAAAAAAAAAAAAATCTCATAGCAGCTCAGAAACATTCACCCTGAAAATGAAGTGCTTTCCTTCCAGAAAGTTCTGCCCCTGACATCAAAGCTCCTACTTGCTCAAGAAACCAATATCAGTTTAATTATTGAGAACCATTAGTCTGCCAGGGCGCTGTTCGGCCAGCCTGGGATTTGCAGAGGGGCCGGTGTGGACCTAGAGCAGGCCTCTGGACATGGAACAGAAAGGTGTGGACCAAGGAGCTGGAGGAGGGAATGAAGGGCACCGAGGCAAGATCAGGCGATGCTTCACCGGCCTGCTGTGTCCAGCACTCCCAACAGACTCCCAGGATATTTTGGAAAATGGGGGAAACCTTCTTTTCTTACCTCAGCCCTCTCTTTGGGGGACAGTCACTTCCATCTGAACACACAGCCTGCATCCGGCTCTGAGGCTGAAAGGCAGAGGCGTATGGATTGTGCTTAAGGACTTCCTCAGTGCAATAGCCCCGGGGCCATGTGCATTGTGGGAACAGGGAAATAATCCTTCCGTTACCTGAAGCTGACAGAGGAAGGAAATCTAGTTATTTGCAGAGATGGCCACTTGCCACCTGGGGCTTCTGGGGATAGATGGGGCAGGCTGGGGAAGGAGCCTGGGCTGAGGGAAGCCCCCGCTGACCCAGCCCACACAAGAGCCGCGTGGAGTCTCCTGTTCTCCTCCTCGTCAGGAAAGACCGCTCAGGGCTGCCTATGGGGAGTGGAATTCTGCTTGGAGGTTGTCATTGCTGAAGGGTGGAAACCCTGGTAGTATGGCTCATATACCCGGAGCCCAAACATATCAAACCAAGAGAGGCAAAGAGTCTTCCATTGAATTGCCAAAGGGGTTCCAGCCTCCCCCAGTACCTCTTAGCCCCCAGTTCGAGAGCCGAGTGGACATGAATGCCAGCTCTGGGCTGAACACATGAACACACTGAGGTTCAAATCCTGATTCCACTCTTACAGGCTGATGGATCTGCTCAGCCTCTCTGAGACTCAGTTTTCTCATCTGAAAAATGGAATGGTTCTCAGATCTACCTCATACAGCTGTGGTAAGGGTTAAACAAAACAGTGCAAAGGGCAGGCTTGGCACATAATAAGCACTCAATAAATGCATCTTCTTTATCACCGCAATTCTCATCAAGCCTTGGGTTTACACTGAGTTTACCATTTACCCATGTGACCTTGCGCAAGTTCTGATCCTGCTCTCAGCCTCAGTTTCCCCATTTGAAATGCAAAGGGCTGGGCCCAAATGATCTTCTGGGATCCTTGCTGCTTTACCATTTCCAGTTGGAAATTCTGTCCCTTGAACTTCGTGAATTTCTCTGCCACCACAATTGGATTCACCCTTTTCCAGGAGATCAGCCCCAAGAACTAAAAGGTTAACCTAAAAATGTGAATAGCCCAGGCCCGGTGCGGTGACTCACACCTGTGATTCCAGCACTTTGGGAAGCCACGTCAGGCAGATCACTTTAAGCTCACAAGTTCGAGACCAGCATGGTCAATGTGGTGAAACCCCGTCTCTACTAAAAATACAAAATAATTAGCCAGGCGTGGTGGTGCATGCCTGCAATCCCAGCTATTTGGAAGATGGAGGTGGGAGGATCGCTTGAACCTGGGAGGCAGAGGTTGCAGTGGGCCATGATAGCACCACTATACTCCAGCCTGGGCAACAGTGCCAGACCCTGTCTTAAAAAAAAAAAAAAAATAGCGAAGAAGAATCTGCATTGATCCTTTATTAAGTTCCCTTCCTCACCCTGCCCACAACGCCCCAAAAAGTAACAGTAGCAGCCACAGAAATAATGACCACATGGACACAGAACTTACTACGTGCCAGGTGCTGTTCTACGTACAAAAACCCCGTGAGATACAACGAGTACCTCCAGTTTACATATGAGGAAACCAAGGCACAGAGAGGTTAAGCAATTTCCCCAAGATCACGCAGCTCAAAGATGGCCCATCAGGGATGTAAAACCAGCCACCTGGGTCTCAACCCCAATGCCCCTCAACCCAAAGACTCAATAAAGGGTAGAGTATCAGGCACATGACAAAGCCATGACAGGAGGCGTTTTGGGTGAATGGAGCCTTTCAGTGGTGTAGATCCTCTCCTGCTCTCGGCAGACGCCCCAGACTGGCCTCACGAAACCACATTAAGATGCCTGTCCAGCACAGGGGAGAACAGACCGCCTGTTGGTTTAAAGAAGATATTCAATTATCTCAGCCGCAGCGCTCGCACGTGCTCTGATGAGCTGAAAAGGGGGAATAAGGAGCACACACCACGTCCTGTCGGAGATAATTAGAGGTAACATCACTTTTAAGAAAACAAGCCTGTGGCCAATTGTTCAAGATTGATGAAGTTGGTGGACAGCATGGGCAACCTAGGAAGGGGACATCATAGGTCTGCCCTGAATACAGTGTGTGCACTTTGCAGAGGTGACCTTGACCCAGGGCCATGGGCTGGGTTGGGTGGGTAGAGTGTGTAACTGGCAACCCCCCAGCCAACATCATTCCTGTCCCTGGGGCTGCTGGAAACTGCTGTAATGGAGACTTACGGGTGCATGTGTGGGAGGAGCTGCTTGTTCCCTCCAGGTGGGACAAAGGCAGATTTCAGGCCTTGCTAGACTGTGAGCATGAGCTGGGTGGCCTCCCTGAGACATACAAGGACCTTCATCTCACAACAGTTCAGGCAACGGTTATGAAGCCCCTACCATGGGCCGTGGGCATACAGCTGGAAAGTGGGTGCCAGGCTGATCAGGCAGCATATGCAAAGGCCCTGAGGCAGCGAGAGGCTTGGCACATTTGAGGCCATGCAGGAAGTCCTGCTTGGTTGGAGAGAGGGTGCTCAGGAGGAAAGCAGCTCTTCCAAGAGCTCAACGAATGAGGTACTCGGATGGATCAAGTATTTCCTCTGTACCCGGTCTTGTGCTCCATCTGTGAGGAGGGTGCCAAGATGACTCTCTTACACATTCCAGATGAGAAGTCTGAACGTCAGAGAGGTGACATCATTGCCAAAGTCCCACAGGGAAAACATGGCAGGCTGGGACCTGTTTCCAGAGCAGCTTAACTGTTCCTACTCTTCCTTTTTGTTCCCTGTCCCCAACAGTCCAACTGTTCCTCCTTTAACACGACTCTCATGAGCCCAAACTCACCCATCCCAAGTCCCAGCTTTCCAGTAGATCAGAGCTGGAAGTTACCTTGAAAGGCTAATAGATTCCCCTTGTTCCTTGCTCATAATGGGAAAACTGAGCTAGGACTGGGGGATGAGCAGGAAATAGAGTGAACACCCCTATGCTGAGAATCACATATGAATGCGACCTCGCATTGGCCATCACACGTGCCATTTTGAGGCACCCACAATATACAGAAGCCACCACGAGGAGATGCTGTAACAGAACCAACAGACTGATTTTCTATGGGCTACTGGGCATTGTCCTTTTGTTTGCCACTTCCCAACTCCAGAGCCACGCTAAAACAGCATTTTGGAATTGTTTTTAGGGGATGCATGCCCTCTGGGATGCCCTTTGGAAACCCATGAATCCACAGTCACTTTTGAGTTTGTGAAGTGCTGCCTACTCCACTCGCTTTGAGAGTCCTAATGTCTATGCATCATCTAAGGCTCTGATAAGTCCTGCTGCAAAGGAACAAGCTTACATTTCCCTAACCCAGCATGTCCAAAGTTCATCTGAACATACAATTCTTACAAACGTGACCAGAACTGGGATATTTTTCAGAAGTGATCAAGAGAAATACTGGTCTTGATAACTAAGAGACGTTGAAACAGTCCTTCTGACCCTGGAGAAAAGAATTCTGAATACATTTTGGATGATGGGTGAGATGATGAAGTGATGGAGAAGGATTTAAAGAATCAGAGGACTATTTACGCAGAAAAAAAAAAAAATGACTCAGAGCGGGAAATAGTGGCTGCCTTCTAATCCCTGAGAGGCTCCCAAAGTTGGCTGTGGAGAGGTTTCCTCCCTAGTTCCAGAGAACAGAGCTAGGGCAGGTAAGTATACGAAAGGAGTTGGAGCTTGCACCTAAGACTGGCTATCTTAATAGGAAATGAGTTCCCCGTCACCAGAGGTATGCAAGGAGAAACTGGAAGACTGCTAAAGAAAATTCCTTCCACAATTCTAGAATTTCCAGGGCAAAGGAATGTGACCCAGACCCAGGCCATGCTAAATTCCTCTCTTCTCTCAATAGTGGGCAGAAAGAAACCAGGCATGTCACATCCATCTGACATTAGGAAAATTCTTATAAATAAAATAGTTCCTATAAAAGCTGTATGAGCTCTCTCCAGTCCATCTCATCTCGACAGTAATAAAACCAAGCCCGTAACTCCAGCGTCGTCTTGCCATCTACAAGAGGAAACGCTTATTTTAAGAAGTATAAAAAGAAAAGTAATTTACAGTCTATTAACATTTTAAAAAGTGTGTTAGCAAGAAGGGGGAATACATTACTGGCTCGATGAGGGATCCAGAGAGATGAGGAAAGTGGAATCATATAAATTTCCCTTGGTCTCCATTTTAACCTGGAGAACTTCACATTCATTCCAAATCTCCTAGCAGCTGTTAGCTCTTTTTTTTTTCTCTTTCCTTAAGAAGAAGGTTTGGTTGAGGAATGGTGGTCAGGAAGGATGCAATGAAGTGGGTCCATGAGGCAAGGCAGGGCTTAAATTCAGAAGTCAGATCTGGGTTCCCATCCTGGTTTGGGTCCCCGGTTGTTCTATTTTGATGCAAGGTTCCCAACTTCCATGAGCTTCGGGCAAGTTGTCTAATCATGGTGATAGTAAATCTCAGCGTCCTCTTTTATAATGCAAAAGTCTTAGCTTTCATGCAAGACTTGCAAGGGCTCAGTAACTGCAGGAGTGTAACTGACCCTGCCAGGTGTGTAGCCTATAGTAGGTCTTCACTTAGCATCTGCCCCTTGCCCAGCCGAAAGGACACCATTTGCATTCCCAGAACTGAGCTGAGCCCCGGGTGGGGACCGGAGCAGGTTGGGGATGGATTTTTTCTTTTCTTTTCTTTTTTTTTTTTTGAGACAGAGTTTCGCTCTTGTTGCCCAGGCAGGACTGCAATGTCACGATCTTGGCTGACCGCAGCCTCCGCCTCCCGGGTTAAAGTGATTCTCCTGCCTCAGCCTCCCGAGTAGCTGGGATTACAGGCATGCGCTACCACGTTCAGCTAATGTATTTTTGGTAGAGACGGGGTTTCTCCATGTTGGTTAGGCTAGTCTCAAACTCCCAACCCCAGGTGATCTGTCCGCCTCGGCCTCCCAAAGTGCTGGGATTACAGGCATGAGCCACTGCGCCCAGCCAGGGATGGATTTTAACCTACAAATCCAGAGAAATACGTGGAAACAATTGTAGAAGGATGGACTTCAAGGGAAAACAAATGATTCCCTCCTAGGAATGCAGCCATACAATGACTAGCCTACAGCAGGACCTGGGGCCCTGGGGGAGATGCCAGGCTGTGGTCAGGGACTGCAGACCTGGGGCATCCCGGGAGGGGGCTGTTTTCCACGTGGTTATCACTTAGGACTTGGACAAGGGCTGAGTCCTGACTTGGGTCTTCACCTGCGATGCATCACAAACACGCCCTTCCCCCTTTTCACATGCACACACACCCTTATATCCACACATGCAAGTGCACATACCATAGCTTACACATATACACAGGCACTACCAACACATTCACACACATGTGCACACACCTACCCATCCCTTACCCACACATGTGCATGCACAAAATGCAACTTTTACACACACACACCAACACGATCATACCTGCGGGCACACCACATGTCCATTCTTTACCATCACACATAATGCACACACACCGCCCCTCGTGCATGCTTCAAACGTGGGGGCAACACAATTGCCTATGTGCACACACATATGCATATGCACAGACTTAACATCTGCACCTGCACACATGCACACTCCCACATGTACACACAGGTGATATACCCACATCCTAATACACGTCCAGCACTCACAGCCGCGTGCCCAGCACATGCATATGCCAAACACACAGTCATGCCACACACGTGCGCCCGCGCGCGCACACACACACACACACACACACACACAAATACATTCAGCAGCAACCTTCCCACCCTCCCACCCCCTCCACGCGGCATCTCACATCCCGGCCCCCTCTGGCCCCCTGGCCTGTGTTTGTGCAGCTGTTCCCTCTCCCTCAAGTGTTGGGAGGGGGCAGGAAGAGCAACATCAGGGGAGGGGGCAGGCCACAGTCAGCCCTAATCAAGAATTTCACACCCCCCCACAGTGACCCGGCCCCTCTGCAAAGCCCCCACATCCAGCTGGAAGAAAGCCCAGAGCTGGCTTTGTTAACAGGCTCCCTAGGACAGCAGGGGGCCCGCTCCCGGAGCGTGCCCCCTCCCTGCTCACAGGCCAGGGCTCAAAACTTGCCCATCTCGGCGGGTTGGGTGGGGGGTGGGGGACCCTTGAATGCCTGAGTCCTGCTTCCCCCAGCTGGGTGCCCAGCCAAGGGCTGGCAGGCACCAAATGGGCCTCTCCCCTTATCACCCTTTCCCAGGCCTTATCAGGTGGGGGGAGCAAGGCAGGAGCTGTGGGCCCCAGGCACATCGGGCTGGCATGCTGGGGTTCCCAGTGAGGCCGAGCACGTCCGATTTTAAGATCTGAATCTTGATAGGCCCATTCTGAGAAACGCATACCAGCACCTCCCCTGCATTCTCCAGCCAGCTCAGCATCCTCAAAAATGCCTTGTGGCCTCACTTCCTGGCCTTCGTCCAGGATCTTCCCCACTCCTGCCAACCACCAGCACCCTCTCAAAGATGCTTCTCTCTCCTTAGCAGGCACGACTCTTACACATCATCTTTCAAGACCAGAGCAGGTGCCTCCTCCTCCAGGAAGCTCTCTCTGACTCCCTCGTCCCTCCCCAGGATTTAGTGGGCAGGTCCCTTGGTGCTCCCCCGGCTGCCTGTTCTTCCTCCACCTTGCCCTTCTCGCACTTCTGAGCCTCCATCACCATAGCAACCCCAAAACTGGCCCAAGGCCTGGCTCAAGGTAGATATCTGCTGAAGGAAGGAGGGATGGGGTGGAACTCTGTCGGTGCCTCATATCCTCGGGCCTCATGGAATGAATTAGGTCCCTGATCTTAATTTAAGAGTTAAATAATACCACACATATATTACAAAAGTTAGGTAAATTTCCCCTTCCCTCCTGTCATTACCTAGAAAGCTGCCAACTTCTAGATTGTAATTATGTACATGAATAATGAAATTAGCATATCTATCAGCTCACTCCCTGCTCATTATGTACAGGGAAGAGCCTGTGTGTTTCCATTCCAAATCACCCTCCTCTGGAGGCTCGCAGGGCTCCAGGCTCTGCAAAGACCCCTGGGGAGGGGCTGCATGCCCACCTCACACCTGGGGGCTTCTGGAAGCCCTGAGAGACCTTCCTGGGTGGGGCGTTCATGTCTGATCAGCCCTGATCTGCATACGATGGGTGAGTGGGAAGCATTGGTTGAACTTGGCATGGCAGGGGTGGGGCTATGGGATGGGGGACAGCCCTGGCGTTGCAGAGGGAACTACCTGAGTTCCCAGTTCACTCCACATGGCTGTGGGCCAGTGGGCGGGCCCCTCCTGGGCTTCTTCTTTCACCTGTAAAGTGGGGATGACATGCAAGTAAGCAAATGCGCTCCTAAATGCAGTGTCAGGACACAAGTAAGCTTGTTTTGGAATTCTAGCCCCCCCCCCATACATCTGCTAGATGATGTCTTCTCTCTAGGCCTCAGTTTCCCCTTCTGCAGAATGGGAACAATGCAAGTGTAAGGATCCCATGACATTCCTTGTGCAATGTGGAGCCCTGTGCTTGGCACAGAGTGAGTGCTCCATAAACATGAGGGATTGTGGCTGTTGATGTCAAGATTGGCATTTACGTTAGGCCTGAGGTGGACCCTCTCTCCTAGCGGAAATTCTTATCCAATAATTGCATGGAAATCATCCAAAAAGTAGGCACTCAGGCTTGCCATGTGTCTCTACTCGGCGTCCCCAACTCCTCAGCTTCTCCTGGAATTCAGTGGGAATGCCAAGCTCTGGGCTTTCCCCACTCAACTCTGTCCAAAACACCTTCCATGTGGGGAGGAGGCCATGGACAGGTGGATAAGGAAGGACTCACCAAGCCCGAGGGTGCCTGCGTGTATGTGGCGTTTACTTATTCACTTACACACATTCATTCACATTTTCATTGCGGGATCCCTGTGGGCAATGTAAGAGGCAATAGGGAGCCAGTGAATGCTTGTGAGCAGATGAGGGCTGAGTTCAGTCTGGCTTTGCAAACTTGCTGAATATATGAATGAATGAATGAATGAATGAATGAATGAATGAATGAACAAGGCAAATCTTTTTACTCCAACCCAGTTCAGACAGGTTACCTGGGTACCTTAGTCCAGACCCCCCTGATCCTACAGAGAAAGGCTCAGGGCCTCAGCTAGGAGCACCCTCATACCCTGACTCTACTTACCCAATGCTGCAGGGCTGGCTGGCTCCTTCCCAAGCCCACTAGCACCCCTTCATAGCTGGGCACCTTTGCAAGCATGAGTGCTGTCCCTGGGGCCACCAAGAAAGTCAAGGCCTCCTCCCAGAGCTTACTGTCTAGAGCTTCGCCAGCACAAGCTGCTAAGCTTCTTTGCCCCATCACTCTGACTAGGGGCAAACTGTGGCCCATTGCACAGATTAGAAATGGTGGGATCAACTCCAGGATATATATGGAAGCTTCTAGCTCAGACCCACGAGGCTGGGCATCTTCAGAAGAAGCTACACATTACTCATATTTTACACCTTCTTACCCACCCCACCCCTATGTCTGGGCAGGACACACCCTGTTGTAAACAGATCCATGTTGGTAATAATAATAATAAGAGCTAGGAAACCAAGCAGTTCTTACCCGCTCCATGCACTTTACATGTATTCCTTCATTTAGCCCTTGCAATCTTAGCATAGTGGCTGGCACACAGTAAAAGCTCAATAAATGTTTGCTGAATATATGAATGAATGAATGAATGCATGCATGCATGAATGAATGAACGAATGAACAGGGCAAGTCTTTTTACTCTGGCCCAGTGCTGGGATTCAGACAGACCTCAGCTCAAATTCTTGCACTGCCACTTGCCAATCGGTTACCTTGGTCAAGTCACTTCCGTTCTTGGAGATTTTAGGTTTCCCGTCGGTAAAGTGGGCATGATGATATCTTCCTCTCAGGCTGATGTGAGATTTCAATGAAGCTCCACGTACAAAATGCTCGCATGACACCTAGGGCAGCCCAGAGTCGAAACAAAAGGTTTTTGTTATTGCTATTGTTGGGGATGATGTCATTGTCTCCATCTGCCCACTTGGCTTGCAGTCATGGGTCAGGAAGTCAGAGACCAGAGGTCACACATTGGCGGTCTGGAGACCTTGTCCAGCTCCCAGATGCATTTTGTTTGGCTAACACAACACTTCATTGATTTTTTTAAAAAATCTATTTAGTTGCCAATATTTAGAGATTGGGAGATTTCACGTAAAATACAGTTTGGGACCTCTCTTGGAATTTCAGAAGTTTGGACCACATGATAATTATATTTACCCAGAGCAGCTGGGCTCTGCTGGAGATGAGAAGCACCTACCCCTTTATTTATTTATTTATTTATTTATTTTTTTTTTTTTTTGAGACAGAGTCTCACTCTGTTACCCAGGCTGGAGTGCAGTGGCATAATCTTGGCTCACTGCAACTTCCACCTCCTGGATTCAAGCAATTCTCCTGCCTCAGCTTCACGAGTAGCTGGGATTACCGGCGTGTGCCACCATGCCTGGCTAATTTTTGTATTTTTAGTAGAGACGGGTTTCACTATGTTGCCCAGGCTGGTCTTGAACTCCTGGACTCAAGTGATCCTCCTGCCTTGGCCTCCCAAAGTGCTGGAATGACAGGCACCCGCCCCTTTAGAAAGGGTATGAGTTCCCATTCTGCCCCAGGACCCGCCGCTCCCTGTTGCCTCACTCTTGGCCAGCTCCATTCATTCAGGTAGTTTGCCTACCACTGGAGGATTTTCCATCTGGAAGCCCTGCTCTAGATTTTCTCTTCTGTGAGATCCACCAAGAAAGCTCCAAGTCACAGTCAGCCAAATGGAGTCAAACAAGAAGAAGAAAAAACACACACCTCACAGTCATGATGTGGCCACTTCTCCCAATTTCACAGCCCGGGCTCAGAATGGAGTCCGCACATCCCCTTCCAAGCTCCACCACTCTGAGGACGCTGAATGCCACCTTCCCACCCATGCCCAGTGGGGAAGCCCACAGAAAGCCCCCTAAATGGTCCTGATCCCTCCAGGAAAGAGGAGGGCACGCCGAGAAAATGGCTCCCATCTGACCAGCCTGGGCACAGCTTCTTGACTCTAATTGGGGACGCGGTAATTAGATGATGGCAGAGTACACCCCAGGCTCAGCTTTCAGCCCCAGGTCCCACCGACAGGCCATCCCACTTGGAAAGTTCGCCTGACATTCCTGAGCCGGGCCGCCTTGCCAAAGAAAACTCAAGCGAGGCTTGTCTTGGCACGGACTCAACCCCTAGCCTCAGCAGGAAAACCAAAAACATTTACACAGCTGGGCCTGCGACGCCCGCTTCCCTCAAGAGTTTGTCAGGGCTTGGATGGCTCGGCGGACTCGGGGGCACTTCTGAAGGGGACTGTGTTCCCGAGCACGGCCAGGCATGGCCGGCCAGACACAAAACACCGCGGCCACCCCCGGGAGGTGGGAAAGAAGGCGCAAGAAAACACGCTCTGGGAGCTGGAGAGGGGCTTCCTGGGGGCTGGCTTTTCATCCATTCGTTGATCACTGCACGGCCCCCCTCCAGCTGCAACCACATCTGCACAGGTCATCCTGGCCAGCTCACCAGCCGACCTGTGCGTGTTGGTCAAAAAACAATCCAAAGAAGCTGCTTATGGCACGCGGAGCGCCTGCAGCCCCATGCTGACAGCTCTGAAGGACCGCCTCTTCGCCGCTCTCTCTTTGCACTCAATCCCTCCTTCTCTTTTCCTGGCCGCCTTTCCATGGCATTCTCCGATACTCTTCACATCCTCTGTCCCCCCGGGCACCCCAGTGAGGCCCATTTGGCCTCCTGGTTCTGAATGTCAGGGACTACGGACAGGAGGTCCTGGAGCCAGTGGTTCAAAGCTGGGAGCCTGGCCAGGCGCGGTGGCTCACGCCTGTAATCCCAGCACTTTGGGAGGCCGAGGTGGGTGGATCACGAGGTCAGGAGATCGAAACCACCCTGGCTAACACGGTGAAACCCCGTCTCTACTAAAAAATGCAAAAAATTAGCCAGGCGAGGTGGCGGGCGCCTGTAGTCCCAGTTACTTGGGAGGCTGAGGCAGGAGAATGGCGTGAACCCGGGAGGCGGAGCTTGCAGTGAGCGGAGATCCCGCCACTGCCCTCCAGCCTCCGCGGCAGAGCGAGACTCCGTCTCAAAAAAAAAGAAAAAAAAACCCAGAAAGCCAGGAGCCCAAACACATTGGTGAATACACTGGGGGTTGCCACGTTATCTGCTAAGTCCCTCGTGAATCCTTCTGGTCCCTCCATCCCAGTGGTCCCCACTGCAGTCCAGGCCACTAGGGGCGCGGGGGCGACTGCAGCAGCCTCCTCTCAAATCCTCCCACCTCCGCTCCTACCCCCAGAGCCCATTCTCTGAGCCAAGGATACCTCAACCTTTATTAATCTCACAAGTATAAAACATTTAAAAAGTATACCAAAATGCAAAAAATACTACTTTGCATAATTTAATGATTCACTATCAAGCAAACACCTGTGTAACCACGAGCCAACTCAAGAAACAACCTAAAGCACTTTCTTTTTTCTTTTTTTTTGAGGCTGAGTCTCACTCTGTTGCCCAGGCTGGAGTGCAGTGGTGTGATCTCCGCTCACTGCAACCTCCAGCTCCCAGGTTCAAGCAATTCTCCTGCCTCAGCCTCCCAAGTAGCTGAGATTACAGGCGTCCACCACCGTGCCCAGCTAACTTTTGTATTTTAGTAGGGATGGGGTTTCACCACGTTGGCCAGGCTGGTCTCACACTCCTGACCTCAAGTGATCCGCCTGCCTTAGCCTCCCAAAGTGCTGGGATTACAGGCGTGAGCCACTGCACCCGGCCAGAAGCACTTTCTTGACTCTCTTCAATTCTACTCCCTCCTTCCCCACAATATTTCATGACTATCCTGACTTTTGTGGACATGATTTCTTTGCATTTCCTTCAGGCCTAAAAACAACATAGTTTAGCCTTGTCTGTTTTTGGGTTTTATGTAAATGGAATAATAATAGTAATCATATTATTATTATTTTGTGTCTGGTTTCTTCTTTCCAATATTATACAGTGAGATTTCTCCATGTTGTTGCACAGAGCTCTAGTTTATTCATTTTCACTGCTGTATAATATTCCTTTGCATGAACATACCAGAGTTTTAAATCTATTTTACTGTTGATGTGGTTTGGGTCATTTCCAGTTTGGAGATGTTATAAAACTATAAATTGTCTTATATTCTGGTGCCCAAGTACCTGGCACATAGTAGGGTTTACAGTCACAAACAGGTTCCAGAGTCAAGCACAAGTTCAAAGATAGCTGTATTGCACAAAACTAAAATGGTTTGTTTTCTTGCAGGACTTGTCAGAGCCTTTAATGCTTTAAAGTGTCAATGTACATTATGACACTTCACAAGCACCACCTCTGTGCTAGTTAGGCCCAGGTGATGCAAAGGTAAATAAATCTGCCTCAGGGAGTAAGTAGGGTGGATGGAAAGTATTAGTCTTAAAATCTGGTCATGGTTTTTACTTCTTCCTGACTTGCTGTGCAGGCTTGGATAAGTTTCTTGCCATCTCTGGGCTTCTGTCTGCTCATCTGCAAAGTGTAAGTTTAGAAATTGTTACTCCATAAGAGCTTTCCCCTCTGACATTTCAATACCCATGGACCAGTATTTTAATTGGCCAGAAAGATTCTGGAGGAGGGGATGCCTGGATCTTGAGGATTTGGAGGAGTTGGGTGTCACGGGGAGAACAGCATGACAAAATTAGTCTGGACTGCCTAGAGGTCATTTAGGGGGAAGTAGGGAGAGCAGCAAAGGCCGAAATGGAGTGCTCATCCAGGGAATATAAAAGAGAAATGATTATAAAACTCATATCACCTCATTGCCAACCCACTTTCCATCCCTACCACATCATGAGAACCATTAGAGACAGGTAGAGACTTTATAACCTACAGCCTGTATTCTCTACAGGGGTGAAGTTTGCCCCTTGGAGGGCACAAAGTCTTACAGTCATACATACACTCCATAAACAGATATTCGATATATCTGTGCTATTAAAATTTCATTGGTTGGGGCACGGAGTGAGTAGGGAAAAATGTCTAAAAGAGTTGCTTAGGGGCCAATAATAATAAAAAAAAAAAGGTGAGGAAAAGGTGATCTATAGGTCGCCTATTCAAATGCAGATAGGAACCAGGCAGGAAACTTTGAAAGTAGATGGTATAGGAGGCAATAAGGAGTGGTGGGGACTGCGGCAAACTGGCATGCCCAGACTAAATACGTTATAGCCATTTTTTTAAAAAGAGTCATTTTGTTCAGGCCAAACAAAACACATCTGCAAGTTGGATCAGGCCTGCCATCCACCATTTTCAACCCCAGATTTAAATGAAGAATCCAGTTCTGTCCCAGCTTCCATGACCAATGCAAACGCAGCACTCATTCTGGCCCAGCGCTCATGGGTTGCTGCAATGTGAGGTGTCCCTGCTCTCTCTCTCACACACACACACACACACACACACATACATACATATCCTCCCCACGACAGGACCAGCAGCCTTGTTCCACAGCATGCACACATGCATATTATGGGAATTAATGCTGTGTGATGCATAATTAATGATGCTGAATAAACATGCAGATTGGCAATCACCGATTGACTGCCATGATCAGATTCCTGAACAAGTGCTAATTGATTGGCTGCCTGTAACCATCATATTCAACACTATTTTCTTCAGCACATGTGCAAACAAATCCTCGTAAAGGGGGCCCATGGCCTTGTCTGTTTCAAGAGACACAGACCCTATGTTTGAAACTTTGATCATTGCTCCGAGTAAGGAGGTTTAGCCCCTGGGCTCTTTTTCACCAGCAAGCACCAGTGATATACCACAGTGGGCCAGGTATTTCACAGTCATCGTGGGAAGTGTAATTATCACCATTTTGCAAATGTACACAGAATCAGGGTGCCACAGCTATCAAAAGGGGGAGTCAGGGCTCCAAACTAGTCTGTTGATTCCAAAATCCACCCTCTTTCTTTTTCCAAATAGTTTCTGACCTCCTAAAGTTGATGGCACAGCAGAGGAGAAAAGGGATTTATTTACTCATCAATTCATCCCAGACACTGGCAATACAACAGTGAATCAAACCAGTTCCCTCCCTGCTGATAGCTATGTTCTGGTACATATTGTGTTTTGAGAGTCCCAGAGATGGTATCTCTCCATGAGTACCTCATAGAGGAGGTGGTGTCAGAGCAGGGTTTTGAGGAATGGAAAGCATCTGCAAAGGAGATTACGAGAGAAACTCATGGCAAAGACAAGAGCAGCAGCAAATGTGTGGAGGTGGGAAAATAAAAGGTGTTACCTGAGGAGAAGCAAATGGGCCTATTGGGGATATTGGAAGGAGACTATAGGAAGATAAATATGTATAAGGAAAAGAGCTCAGGGCCATCTGGTGGGATCCCTGAATACCAGGATTGAAGGGAATGGAATGGGGTAAGACTGGGACCTGAGTCCTCCAGAACAGAGTAGATGCTGAGTGTCAGGGACTTCCTTGGATCTTTGCTGACTTCTGCCCCATATTTATTTCCTCCTCCCACCAAAAGCACCTAGATGTTTTCTCTGGGGAAACATCTCTTCCTCATTCTCACCTGTGTGACTTAGGTGGGACTGGCCCCACACTTCCCAAACAATAGGACTTGCTACTTGATCAATGCTTCTCTTTCTCCTGGATGCAGAGATTGATATGACATCATGGAACCCAATCAGGCCCATGACATGAAAAGAGATTGTGCAGAGACATCAGAAGACATTGTTCTCTCTTAAGTGATGGTTACCAGAGGGTCATCCACAACCTTTCGGATGGGACAGAATGAGGATATGAGGCCTGATGAGGCCACATCTGCTATCATGAAGGGAGCCTCTGGTTCAAACTATACCTGAAGCCTATTCTGCACTGGGGCTTTTCAGTTATAGAAACCAATAAATTCCTTTTGTTTGTTTGTTTAAGCCACTTTGAGCTGGGTTTTTTTGTTTGTTTTTTATAACCAAAGACTCCTAACAGATATAGGGAGATTTTGCTTCCTAGTTCCTTTTGGAGAAATGCATTTAATTAAAGGTCAGAGCACAAAAGACCCTGGAGTTCTGTCCATTATTGAGAGGAGGAGAGGGTGGTGCACAGTTTGGTCATCTCAGCAAGATCTTTTGGTTCTTGTTTGTCATTTGCCACCCTTCTCCTGCCCTCTCTATCACCTTCCTTCCCTTCTCCATCGTCTTCCTCCCCCTGCACATCATTACCAGGGCTCTGCTCCTCGTTTTCCCACCACCCTTGGAGGACCTGCTCACAGCAAATGACCAGGGCTTCGGTCATGTACACCCTACTGATGAAAAGTCATATTACATTTGGAAGTTGAAAGGGCTTCACAACCATTCTCTCATCTACTGTAAATTAAATGAGGTAAAAGTATGAAATGAGCTTAGAGCAAGGCCCACCCCATGGCAAGCCCTGGTTACATGCTTACAGCCAGTCTGACCAACATGGTGAATATTAAAACATGGCAAAAATACAAAATTAGCTGGGTGTGATGGCAAATGCCTGTAGTCCCAGCTACTCGAGAGGCAGAAGCAGGAGAATCGCTTGAGCTTGGGAGGTGGAGGTTGCAGAGAGTCAGGATCAAGCCACTCCACTACAGCCTGGGTGATGAATGAGACTCCGTCTCAAAAAAAAAAAAAAGAAAAAAAGTTCAAGAGATTGATTTATTGTACCACATGGTGACAATGGTTAATAACAATGTAGTATATTCTTGAAAATTGCTAGAGCAGATTTTTTTCTTTTTAAGACAGGGTTTTGCTCTGTTACTCAGGGTGCAGTGCAGTGGTGTGATCTCAGCTCACTGCAGCCTCAACCTCCCAGGCTCAAGCTATCCTCCCACCTCAGCCTCCCAAATAGCTGAGACTACAGACATGCACCGCTATGCCCAGCTAACTTTTTCTACTTTTTGCAGAGATGGAGTCCCACTATGTTGCCTAGGCAGATCTCAAGCAATCTGTCCTCCTTAGCCCCCCAAAGTGCTAGGATGACAGGTGTAAGCCACTGTGCCTGGCTGCAAGAGTAAATTTTAAGTGTTCTCACCACAAAATATTAATAGCTGTATGACATAAAACGCATGTTAATTAGTTTGATTTAGCCATCCCACAATGCATACCTATTTCTAAACAATACACCATGCATCATATGTAATTTTTATTTGTCAATACAAAATAATAAAGCAAAGTGAGATAATGAACATACATGCTCTAAAAGTTGGCAGTACTTGCCAGTGCCTTTACCATGTTCATGTGCATTGACCATCCAAACAAAAGAAATATATGTGGCATTTCCCAAACTTATTTGTTCACAGAACCACTTAGGACTAGTGTTCTGGGGAACATGGTTTGGGAAACAGCAGCTTGGGATGGTCTCTGATGATCTATTTGGTACATTACAGCCTTTCCCACTGGCCAAGTGGTAGCCCCTCAGCAAGATGCATCCCTTTGCTGGACCTCAGTTTCTTCCTCTGTAAAGTAGAGAAGAAACCCAATATAAACATACCTGGAAGTGCCCAGATGAGGAGGAGAGGTGCCCAAAGGCATGAGTCCCGGAGGGAATATGCGCTTGCTCAGCCACTGTGAATTCCAGGCCTGACCCGTCTTCCCTACCCCTGCCCATCTTGGAAATATATAATGACAGCTAAAAGCAAAGTCACCAAAAACATCTGATGAGAGACTGGGCCTGAGGGTTCCTGCCATCCACTGCTGTCTCTAAATATCTGTAGCATCTCCACATTTCAGTAACTCACTTTATATCTTCACAGGGAAAGAGTCAGAGAGAGGACTCCCAGCCACGGGCTAACAGTTACTGTCACTTGTTGCGGTGTTGACAATAAATGATCTCCCCACTTTGTGTTTCCTTATTTCCATTTTTCAAAAATTATTCTACAATAATAAACATAAATAAATTGTAAATTTGTACCATGACTTAAACAGTGCTTTGGGAGCTAGTCTGCCCTGGGTTCTGATTCTGGGTGTAAACAGAACAGTCCTTTCCCTCTTGGCAGCCATTTTCTCACCTCTTAAATGAGAATGATACTCACTGTCGTCTTTTGCTGTGTGATAAGCTATCCCAAAGCTTTGTGGTTTTAAAAAAATTCAGTCTTGCTCACAACATTGTGAGTTCAGGGACTTGGGAAGGGCTCAGCTGGGCAGTTCACTTCTGAGCTATGAGATATCTGCCGGGGCAAAATGAATTAGGGAATCCACTTCCAAAATGCCTTCCTCACTCACTCACACATCTGGCACTTCAGGGTTCCTGGTCTGTCTGTCTGTCTGTCTCTCTGTCTTGCTCTCTCTCTCTTCTCTTTCTCTCTTTCTCTCTCCTCACCCCCACAGGCATCTCATCCTCCAGGCCTTCTTCATGTGACTTGGGCTTCCTTACAACATGGCAGCTCAGAACACATAGAGCAAGAGCTCCATGAGATCTGGGTGAAAGCTGTAAGGCTTCTGATGACCTAGCCTAAAAAGTTCTAGAACATCACTTTCACCACTTTTTATTGGTCAAAGCAAGTTGCAAGGCTAACCCAGATTCAAAAAGAGGCATATTGGTCCCACTCTTCATGGTAGGAATGGCAAATAATTGCCAGTCATTTTTAATCCACCACACCCACCTACCCTCCTGAAGATTCTTATGAGAACTGGATTTCAGATGTCTATGAAGGGCTTAGCTCCCTGCCTGCCATTTGAGATTCTGAAAATGTGAATCTAATCAGATTGCCACCACACCTAGCTTTGATCATCTAATTCTCTGACATCTTCACCAAAATTGCCAAGTTCCTGTGAGGCTGCACCTCTGCATCTCTCTGACTGCCCCACCCACTCCTTCCCATCATTCAGTATTCCAGCCTTTCTGGCCCCTTTCCCCTCCTAAATATGCCACCATTCCTCCAACCCCAGGGCCTATGCCCACGCAATGTTTTCTGCCTAAGATGCTCTTCTGCCCACCTCCTCTGACCTGACTAACTGCTCCTCATACTTTTGATCTCCTGCCCAAAGTGTCACCTCTTCCAGGAAGTCCATCCTGATTGCCTAACAGGTTGGTTCCCTTGCTATATATTCTCTCTCTTAAGCCCAGTGGCTCTCCCTGAGAGTGAGGAGTATGGTTTATAATCACACAATCATTTGGGTTATTATTGAATTACAATGCTGTCTCCCCATGAGACTGGGGGTGTCTTGTTTCCTGCCATCGCCCCTCCTGCCCAGCGCACAACATGGCACCAGGACCCCATAAATGCTTGTTGATGGGAAGACAGGAAGGAAAGACAGTCCATGCAGGAGGCCTTACCATCATTATTCCGCTGTCACCTACACTGTCCATCAACAGCAGTCACAGGGACACATCGGTCTCTGTCCGCCCTTCTACCATCACTTGGGGGTCCCACTTGAGCATTCTAGATCCTCTGTGCCCCAGACACTCATGACCAATACATGCCTTCTCCTTTGGGCACGTCTGCCTGCCACGAAATAGCAAAGACCTCAGATCCCTGGGTGGAGACTGCTTCCTTTTTGCAGGGACAGCTGCTGAGCAGGGCCCTGCACTGTGAGAGCCTGTGACATCAGAAGAGACTCCTTGGTCTGTCATAGGACCCCTCAGAGTTTCAGGGCCTCTCCACCTTCCCTGGCCCTGACCCCAAGAGCCAGGATCCTTTTTGAAGAAGGCCTTGTTCAGGCAGCAAGCAGTCATGCGCTCCGTCCCACTCAAGGAGATACACAGAACACAGAACACACGCCCTTACACAGAAAGCTCTTTTTGTTGCACTCAGGAATTTGTTCATGGTTGCAGCTATCATTGAAAGGGCACCTGCTGTCTTCCAGGCACCTCCTGATCACCCCATGAAGTGAGTGCTGTAGTTAAACCCATGTTACAGATGAGGAAACTGAGGCCCAGAGAGGGGAGGTAACTTGCTCAAGGTCATGTGGTTTGTAGATGGTGAAAAACAGAAGATGAATTCAGTTCTGTTGAGCTGGGCTCTCCACCCACATGATTATGGCCTTTAGGGGTCCTGGAGAATTGAAGGGAACTGACCTAGAGTCACTGTGAGAGGAAGGGAGGGAATACTAATGACAGGAAAAGTGGCATCCCCAAAATGCATCCCTGTGCAAGCACATCCACACATACTCCACATACATGCAAGCTCCACACACTTACACACACTTACATGCTTATGCTCACACACTCACCTTCACATGCAAACACACTCACACCCACTCATGCTCAGCCACATGTTCACACATTCACACACGTTCACATACAATCCCGCACCCACATTTGCATACACACCCACATGTTCACACTCGCATGCTCACACACACTCAAATGTGGAGACTCACGCATACCTATGTGGCTTCCAGAAGCATCCCCTGCCCAAGTTGGAAGCCTCACATTGGCCACAAGTGTGGTGCCTGGTGCAGGAGGCAATGGCTGCAGGGCACAGCCCCTGGAGAGGGCCTCGGCTGCAACAGCTGACCCCAGCGCTGGACAAATACATGCTCCCAGAAGCCAGGAGGATGCCCTCCCAGCCAGTATCTGGGTAACAGGAACATGTAGATTGAATCTCTGGGTCGGGTCCTCCAAGGAGGAAGAATAGACTAGTGATCAGATCCCAGGCTTGAGAGTCGGTTGGCCCCAGGTTCAGGTCTGCTTCCCCTACCTTTGGCGGCAAGGTCCTTATCCCCACCTGACCTCAGCATCTTCACCTATAAAATGGGAATAACCTAACCATCCACCAGTAGGGTCTGAGTCTAAATAACATGAGTCCTATGAAGTATTTGGCTAGAGCAAAGCCCTCAATAAATGTGAGCTCTTATGTGTTATTGTTCATTGTGATTCTTTGTATGATTATTTTGGCAGACGGTTGTTGTCACTTCGCGGTGCATGACGCCAGAGATGAGGCAGGGAGTTGCTCCTCAAAGCAAGCTTTGGCATGGGTAGGAAGTGAAAGGGGAAGAAGCTGGTGTCACCAGAAAACACAGAGATTGGGGCTAATTGAGCGACGGAGCCAACAAGCAGCCTTGGGACACCCCTTGGCATCCCCCAGGAGCCACGCCACATCACCAAGGAGAGGTCATATCTTCCACTCCCTCAGCTGAGACCCAGGGTCGGGTCTCAGAAAAGACAGAGAAGATAGAGCCATCCTATCCCAAGAAGAAGTGATTCTAGTTTTATTCTAACAGGTTGCAGTGTAGAAATAAACAGAAACGTCGCTGAGAGTCTCTGACGCCTCGGACGATTTCCTTGGGTTGTCCTTCAACTATGTTGAATAGGAAAAGGACGAAAGATGCAATTAAAGCAACGTATGATTCGCCATAAATAATAAATCAATAACCATCGGTGATTCGCCCATCTCTCTTCAACTGGGTTTAAAACAAAAAATTAAATATAGAACAAAGGAAACTATAAAGGAAATACAAGAAGCAGCGGGAGAGAGATTTTCCCGCTGTTTCTTGCCTTAAAAAAAAATACCTCCAAGGGAATCAGTCTTGGCTGAGGAGGAGGGTTGGGTGGCTCCGTGGGGGGTCGTCATACCAGCAGGCTGCCTGACTAAACACTCCCCCGCCGAACCACGGATTTCATGCTGCACAACAAAGAATGAAACCCACCCAGAGTGGGGCTAGGGGCTGCACGAGGAAGAGCTGAAGTCTGAGAATCTGGGACTGGACTCTGTGCTCTGTCCTTGCACTGGCATGTGACCTGGGGCATTGCACTTCCAAGCTCTTCATTTGCAAAATGAGGGACCAGCTCTCTATCCCCTGGTGTCAGGGTGTGTGGTAGGGAGAGCTGTCAGGAGGATGGAATGAGAGAGACCAGAAGGCTCTGGAACCTTGGAGATAACAAGGGAGCTCGTTCAGGTCAAATGTCATTCTGGAATGAAAACGTGTCACCAGTTTTGTTCAAAGCAGGACCTGCAACATCAACATGTCCATGATTGAATTCCATGGAGCTTTCCTTGGAGGGAGAGGCCCTGTGGGTCGTGCCAGCTCCTACAACCATGCACAGTGCACACTGGTGCCAGGATTTGCCTGCTGACCCATAAAGGGTTAACCTGCCAACCTGACTAGCTGCGTTCTTGCAACTTGTATTTTTTTGAGTATGTACTGTGTTCACACCAGAGGGGGCCTCCACTGGCACCCTGAGCTCTGGGGTCTTCTCTTCCACAAGAAGGCACAGGAGGGCTGGGAGGTAACGGGGAATGGAGAGGGTCCCCCAGGTATCCAACATCCTTCTCAGCCTCTGGCCTGGTGGTCAGTGGCCTTCCCTCTCATTGCTCCAGAGACCGTCCATGGTCAACTACCTGAAATCCATGAGTGTTACACATTTCTCCACTTGCTGATTTGTCAACCCCTCATGGACCTCTATTCTTTCCCTTCTCTGTATCCCCAACCTTGACTGTAACCACCCAGTGCCCTTCCTCTCTGACTGTAGGATCAGCCAAGTGACTTGCTTTATCAACGGGATGTTAGCAAACATGATTCAAGTGGAAGTGTCAAAAGCACTGCATGATTGGGCTCACTCTCACTTTTGTACCTCTGCCAAGGCCATGAGGACATATTCGAGCTAGTCTGCTGGAAGATGAGACATTTGAGGCTGAGCCCAGTCATCCCAGCCGTGCCAGATGAAGCCAGTCTAGATCAACCAGCAGCCAACCAGGACTTGTAAACCCAGCCAAGATCAGCCAAGCCCAGCCCAGAGCTGCCCATGAGTATTCATATATTGCTCATGAATACATGAGCCAAATATATGTCCAAGGTTGAAATCCATTGACTGTTAGTGGCTGTTTGTTATGCAGCATTATTGTGGTCACAGATAACTGATACACTTACCAGCTCCTCAGACTTGATATATGCCCAGTTAAACTCACTTTCTCTGCCCCCAAGCTGCCCATTAAGACACCATCACTTTTCCCACTAAGCACCAGATGCTGTGCCATAAATTTCACCCCTATGCATCTCTGAATTTGGACTCATCTTACCTGACCATCAGTCAGGCTCTTGTGCCTGGATTACTGCCACAGCCACCACCTCTCAACTAGTCTCCCCCATTTGCATTGTCCCTGACAACTTCTTACCAACCCAGCCCCCAGGAAGAGTTTTCTACATGTATATCTGCTTAAGACCATCCACCACCAGCCAGAAATGCACTCCATCCTGGCTCACCTCCCCAAATGTCTACTCATATTTTACTCCTTTGGGTGTGCTTCACTCCAGCACGTGGAACTACCAAACCCTTTTCTGCAAACATCATCCCGTTTCACGACTCTGTGCCTTTGCATATGCTGTTCCCACTACCAAAGTCTTCCCTGCTTCTTCTATCTTGGCAATTTCTTTCTTTTTTCTTTTTTCTTTTTTTATGGTTGTTTTTAAGAGACAGGGTCTCACTCTGTCACCCAAACTGGAGTGCAATGATGCCACATGGCTCACCGTGCCCTCAAACACCAGGGCTCAAGCGATCCTCCCACCTCAGCCTCCTGAATAGCTGGTACTACAGGCATGCACCACCACATCTGGCTAATTTTAAAAATTTCTGTAGAGATAGGGGTCTTGCTATATTGTCCAGGCTGGTCTTGAACTGCTGGCCTCAAGTGATCTTCCCACCTTGGTCCCCACAAAGCACTGGAATTATAGACATGAGCCACCTCATTTAGTCCATCTTGGTGACTTCTATAAAAAACTCCTTCATAAATGACTGCAGTGTCACCTTCTTCAGGAAATTGCAAGTTGTCCCAAGGACTAAGTGCAGCAGCCCAGGTAAGAACTTCTTATCTGTGGGACATAATTCACCTTCTTCCTGCAACTGTCAGAAAGCTTGGCGTGAGACTTTGAGCTCTGACCTCCACCAGTCTGCGGTGGGACACACACAGCCATTAGACACACACTGGACTGGTTTTTAATCCCCTCTTGTCCTCTCCCTGGATGCGACTTCAGCTCTCTGGGCCTCAGTGTTCTTAGTCCCAAGTTCCTGGTGGAATGTTAGAGCTGAGGACCCATACAGCCATGCAGGGAACACAAGGTCTCATGGGGTCTTCCCTTACCCCAATGTGCAGAGGGGAACTCTGAGGCTTCAAGAGGCCGAATGGCGTGCCCAACGCCGTGTAACTTTGGTGCTGGCAGGCCTGGAGTGGGAGGTGCACCCCCAGGGCTGAGCGGTCTCAGAGATTCCCACCACTGTCTTCCCTTCCCCCACCTCGCTCTCTCCCCCTCCCAAGACCAATCCGATCACTCTCCTCCTGTTTCATTCCAGCAGTGGCCCTGACCCCTATCCCAGGGGCCAGCATTAGATTACAGATAAAGCTCAGCCAGGCAGGCGGGAGAGCCCCTCCCCAACCTGTGACCTCTGCCAACAGATGAATGGGGTTGGGGAGAGGCAGAGGCGAGGTTGCAGAGTAGAGGGAGGAGATAAGAACATTCAAGCAAGCTGGGGTGGTGGGACGAGAGTCAGGAGCCCAGGGCACCCCTGGGAGCTGGGAGAGACTATGAGTCACAAATGGGAAACCTGAGGTTTGTCCCGCATCCCACCGACTCTCAGTGACCAGTGTGGGCACAGGACTCCCGATCCAGCGTTCCTCCAAGCGGCGAGAACAAGCCCCCGCGACCTCAGATGGAGTTCTTCCTTTCCCAGAGCCCTGGGCAGGCAAGGGGTTTGTTTATCCTCTCTACAACCCAGAGAGGTGGGTAACATTGACACGCCTGGACCTATTTTACAGATGGAGCAACTGAGGTCCTGAGTGTTGCACTGCCACACCCATGATCTTGCAGAGAGACCATAGAGGAGATGGGATAAAACCCCAGCCCACCGTTTCCATGTCAGCGTAGACATGGATATTCTTAGATCCTAAAAGGGGGAGGGTGGGGAGTGGCAGGACTGGAAGGCACTAATGTTTTTCGGCACCTGCTATGTGCTAGTGACTGGATTTGAAGGTACGTGGGACAGGTGTGGCCCCCACCCTTTCAGAGCTCACAGCCACAGTCCTTCTGTAGGACACAGAAACACAGGCAGGACAGTGCAGTGACAGAGGACCCAGTCGTTGCTATGCCTGTTTCACCCACGGGGAAAATGAGCTCGGAGCTCAGAAGGAGACTTGGTTCCCCACCCTGGACTTCCTTTTCCACCAACTCACTGCCCTCCTCACACTCAGGACCTTCCTAGACTGAATTCTCAAGTCCTAAAGGCTGGGTCAGCCTTTGCTTGTTCCTGTGGGAGTTACAGAGGCCTGGCTGGTCACAGCAAGCCATGAGCAGCCACCAGCCACCCGTGGCCTTGAAGGTTTCAAGAGGGGCTCCCCAGACAGGGGCCAAAGTGCAGCCTCCCTGGATACCAGGGGTACTCCGGGTGCTATGGAGTCTTGGGATGAGGGTGTCACTTACAGTGGAGTGTAGATATACAGGCAAGCAACGGACGTACAGGTGCAGACACACACACACACACAGACACACACACACACAGACACACACATGCACACATGCACACAATCATGTTGGCCTTGGAGGCAGCCAGTCTGTAGCCACCAGACGTCAGGACCAAGACAAAAGTCAATAGAGAAATCAAATTTCTCTCAAAAGCACTTGCAATATGTTCCTGTGGGGCTGAGATATCCTTCCATTGCATGGGCTGTGAAAGATGCCGACTCCAAGACAAAATAATGGAATTTATTTCGCAAGCATCGTGCGTTCCTGCAGGGCCGCCCCTTCCCACTCATCTCGAGTTTTTCACCCTCCTTGGCATCCCTGGAGAAGCCTCAGAGACCATCAAGTCCCCAGCGCGCTCATTTTACAGACAGGGAGACTGAGGCTGGGGTAGGAAGTGGGGGAGACGGAACTCGCCCAAGGTCACCTGGGGCCAGGAAGTGAATCAAACTCAGGCCTGTCTGAGGCCAGGCTGGGGATTCCAATCTCCTCCTGTTAGAATTCTGGGAAATCATCTCAGGATCTTCTTCGGTTTTCTTTTTTCTCTGGCCCTTACTTGCTCTTCTCTGTTTGTCTCTCTCCATTTAAAAAAATTCTCACCTTAATCCTTCGTCTCCTTGCCCCTACTTCTAAGACTCTCTCTCATTCTCTCTCTCTCTCTCTCAATGGCTCACTCTCTCTTTCTTCATTTCTCTACCTCCTTTTCCCTCCCACAACCTCTCCAACATTCTTTCTTCCTTACCTCAATTGTCTCCCTTTTGCTCCTAACGCCCTTCTCCTCGCTTCTGCACCTTTCTTGCAGTCCTACTCACGCCCTTCACACACTCACCTACTTTGGGGGGTGCCCTCTGCCTCCCTGCCTCCACCAGCATCGCCTTTGCCAGATCCCCTACCCTTAGCTCCAAAGCACATGCCAACCCAGAGGGGCCTAAACCAGCCAGGAAGCCCCCACCCGGGACCACCGGGCCCCAGCCCCGGCTGTAAGCAGCCACAGAGGAGCCCCCACCCAGAGTGAGAGAACAGGCACCTGATGGAAGCCGGGCTGGGGCCGAGCCCTGATTAAAGCACGCACTTCTTCCCAGCAGCCTGGTTTGCATTACATCCGGCCGGGCGGGCTCCAGGCTGACAGCTGGACGCACTTTTCTAGGGCGCAAGGAAGGCAGTCAGACCGTGTATGTGCACACATGAATGGGCTCCGTCCCGGACAGCCCCGTAATGGCTTTCACATGGAGAACGCAGCAAACTTCTCCAACCTCCAGCACCGATTTTCCTGTCAAGAGATGTTGGATTCCAAAAAAAAAAAAAAAAATTATAATCACAAAGAAAAGGGCTTTGGAGTTTGCACAAAAGGGTCAGACCCTGTGAAGTCAGATTCTGAAATGGAACCAGAATCTGGAGACAATGGAAGAGGGAAGAAAGAAGGAGGGAGAAAGACCCTAGCGTCTGTCCTCAGCGGCTGCAGCCAGGGCTGGGAGGTATTCATGGCCCAAGAAGCACAGAAAAGAAACCTCTGCCTGAGGGTCTGGCTCAGTCCTGCAATCCCTCCTCCCCAGGTAGGACAGACAGCCCAGGGATATGAGGCCAGGTTCCAGCATTTGACTGTGGGTTTGAATCCGAGCTCCTTTGCTGACTGCAGTGATAGAACGCATCAAGTATCAGCTTCCACCTTTGTTAAATGAGGTTCCTGTGCCTCCTTCCTGGGGCTGTGGAGAAATTCGCTGAGCTGAGACTTGCACACTAGTCAGCTCATGGCTTGAACCTCTCCTGGCTGTTGTGAGCTTGTCCTCCTGGGAGAAGAGCGCTGGAGCAGAAGGCAACAAACCCCAATCCATTCTGGCTTTGCCTGTTGAGTTGTCTCAGGCTCAGTTTGCCCATCTGCAAAATGGGCAGGCAGGACCCTGAACCCTCCTGCGTCCTGCTAGTTTCCTGACCTCCCCTAGAGTCTGACTCACAGAGGGACTCACGGGACAGGGCACCACTGCTCCTCCCTGTTTCATGGCCTTGGCCCGAGCACATCCCCTGCGTGGGACACTCTTCCTCTGACCCAAAGGCCCCTGAGGAGATGACCCCTCCTGGAAAAGGCCTCTCTGACCCCAGCAGATAGGATTTCCCTCATGTAGCCCTGGACATCCTTTTTATGACACCTATAACTTCTAGGAAGCCTCATTCAGTATCTTCCTGGGGATTTTTGGACCATAGGCTCCATGATAGGCCCGAACCTGCCATGGTCCCCTTTGCCCCTGCCAAAGCCCGCAGCACCCAGCACTACAATTACATGTCTAATCGTAGGAAATCCACTTTGGGAGGCTGAGACAGGAGGATTCCTCGAGGCCAGGAGTTCAAGACCAGCCTGGGCAACATAGTGATACCCCATCTCTACATAAATAAAAAATAAAAACTAAATAAAAGTAGCCGGGTGTGGTGGCGCATGCCTGTAGTCTTGGCTACTACGGAGGCTGAGGTGGGAGGATCAATTGAGCCCAGGAGGTTGAGGTTTTCGTGAGCCATGATGGTACTACTGCACTGCAGCTGGGGTGACAGAGCCAGGTTCTGTCTCTAATTAATAATAATAATAATAATAAACTATTATTATTCTATAAATGCATAGTAACTATTATTATAAGATAGTAAATAATTATAGAACACCAGTCATGTGTCAGGCCCTCCCGTCACAGCAGTGAATGAGTGAATGAATGCATGAATGAATGGTGATAAATGAAAGCACGAGTTTATAGGAAACTTATTGGTGTATGTCTGAGCTGAGTCCTCGCATGGATCGTCTCATTTAATTCCCACATCAACACCAGAAGGCAGGTGCTGTTATTATCCCCATTTCACAGATGAGGAAGCTGAGGCCCAGAGATGTTAGGTAACTTGTGCAAGGCCACACAGCCAGGGTGGTGGAGACAAAATCCAATACCCGGCAGTCTGGTCCCAGAGCTTATGGGCCCAGACTAGATTGGAGCCCACAGGAGGGGATCATGTGGGTTGTTTGGAGACATGTTTCTTTCTGCCCGCCTGGGACAGCAGGTACCTGGGAGTAAGTGCCAGGGCTGACTCATTTCTGCAAGGAGCAGCCTTGGATGCAGAACAGAGAGGCAGGGGCTGGCCAGCCTGAGAAGCGGCTCCAGATCCTCCATGGGGCAGTTTGCGCCCATTTGACCACTGTGAGATGTGGAATTAGACATGACTCTGAATCTCCCCTCCCCTGCTCTTCACCTAGAAAGGGACGACTGACATTCTGTGTGACCTCTGGCAGAACACCTACCCCCAGTCTTGGCGTGCTCATCTGGGCAATGGGAATGATAAAATCTGCCCTGCAAACACACACCACACACATCCACCCAGCTAGGAGCTGGGCATGGCCAGGGGCTGAACCCTGGGGACCGTTTCAGGGGCAGCCAGGGCCGCAGCTGGGGAAGGACTCGAAGCCTCCCTGGCCCAGCTGGCTTCTGGCGGGGGTCCAGCCTGGCCACAGCCACCAGTCCTCCAGGCTTAATATCCTTGGCGGCAAGGCTAGAATAAGCTGTCTTTCAAGAGGCGAACTTTATTTATACGCCGATGCCAGTCGCGCTCCTGCTATTAGAAATTTCATCGGCTCCTTTGATTTAGGGCTTGCCACAAGCTGCCAATCGCGGCTGCCTCCTGGCCCAGCCCTGCAGCTCGGCCAGCCTTGTTCCGGCTCACAGCAGCAGAAACGAACATTATTTAATTTCCCGCCAGCGGGCAGTGAAAGCTGGAGCTCCCCCTCCCGCTGGACGTATTTATTTAATCCTTTTTGGAAATAGTGTCTGGGGATGGATCTGAAGGTCAGCCCTGGGGACTCTGCTAATCCCCCAGGCCTGAGCAGGCGGGGCCTTGGGGTAGAGACTGAGTGGGGCCTCTTGGGAGGATTCTAGAGGAACCTCAACCTGGGAGCCCAGGGCGATCTGCCACTCACTGACCCCTGAGGTGTCTGCCTGGGAGGTGTCACCAGCAGACTCTGAGATAAGCACTGCAGGGCTAGTTTATCTGGGAGGGGGATTCCAGGATGTATCAACAGGGGATGAGGACATGAGGCAAGGAGGGGAGGTGGTCAAGTCTGGCTGCCATTAAGCAGTCCATTTTCACTATGGATTACTGGGGCTCAGGTGTGCTGGGGACTTTTTGCAAGAACACTCACCTCAGAGTCATCCGCCCAAGGAGCAAGGAAACCGGGGTATTTATACTCCAGCTCCCATCCGTCATTGGTGGAGGGCTGCTTCCCCCAGGAAGGGGCATTTATTCCCCACACTCCTCTTCCTTTTACACTGGGGCCAAGCAGACCCCTGCAGGCATCTCCCTACCTTGCAGGGGAGTGGTGAGTGACAGGAAGATATGGGCAGAGCACCAACCACTTGAAGTTATTTATCCTCCTTGTCACCTGTTAACTCTTTCTCTCTCTTCGGCCTCTGCCCAAAAGACACCTCCTCCAGGAAGCCCTCCTTGACCACCCCAGGAAAAATCTTATCCATTACCATCCTGTCATTCAGATATTTCCTTCCTAACATATAGCATGTGCCAGGATTATCCATTTTCTTACTTGTTTGTGGGTTTACTGCCTATCACTCCCACTAGACTGGAAGCCTCCTGAAGCAGGGGGTCATGTGTATCTTAATCTGCATTGCAGCCCTTGCACACAGTAGGCACTCAACAACTATTTTTGGAAGGAGGGTGGGGACACCTGATTTATGTAATTCAGGCCCTGTGTCGCTTACCACAGTGCTTGGCAGTAGGCTGGGCTCCTTACATGTGATGATGCTTCCTTTAACCCTCAGCCGAGCTTTCAAGGATGAGATCAGCACACCCATTTGACAGACTGGAAAAAGGTGAATGTACGGAGAAGATGCTGCATCAAACTCAGCTGTGGGTTTGCATAGCACCAAAGCTTACTCCATTCTCCCTGCAGCCCCAGAGAGCGGATGGAAAAGTTTTCTGGGTTTTATTTAACAGCTGTGAGAATTGGGGCCCTCTGGGATACGCCCCCACCAGGTCGGGGGACAACGGGGATCCTGGCCTCATAGAGTCTGTGATGTCTTAAGTGCTGGAGGGTATCCGTTGAGAGAAGTATGAAAAAGGGCTGGAGAAATCCCGGGGTGCTTCCCGGAGAACGTGACTCTTCTTTTCCTATAGTAAACGTTAAAATGAGAAAGAAAATCAGTCCCTTTGGGAAAGTAGGAAATTTAAAATATTTGATTACCCAGTAGCCCTGGCGGCACAGAGCCTAGAGATTTTTTTGCACAAAACCCTCCCAAAGCAGAAATGTTTTATATGTAATATAATGTATAATATGAGGTGTTATATGTCATAATTTTAATATGTCATGATGCCAAATTGTCCAAGCTAAAAGGCTAAATACAGAAAAGTTAAAGATGAAAGGGGAAGAGGAAGACACTGAGGTCAAGGTGGCAAAAGTAGACAAAGTGCAGGAGGGAGGAGGCATTTTCCGTGGGCAATTGATTCAGCACCGAGGCGCTTCTGGAGCCTTTGTCTAGGAGACGTGGTTGTGGCAGCAGCCCGTGAGTGTTAATTGTCCATGAGTTCTAATAGGTGTAATATTCTCGAGTGTTACATGTGCATTAATTAAGTAACACTGCATTTAGCCCCAAATCATGCAAAAGGCTTGTGTGGTGTTTGCAGAGGCATAAATATCCTCATGGCTGGTGAGTTGCTGCCACTGTTTTCTCTCTGCCCACAGCAGTCCAAAAAGGTAGATTGGGAGAAATGGGAAGTGGTGGAAACAGCAAGGAGTGCGAAGGGCGAGGAAAGCCTCTGCCACCGTCCAGACCAGGAGGAAAGAGGAATGAAAGATGAGAGACGTATGTAGTATAGCCAGTGGGCTTTGAAGTCAGACAGAGGCAAGTTTGAATCCCAGCACAGTCACGGACTTACTGTGTGATCTTGGACAAGTGGTTTGGCTTCTCTGAGCCTCAGAAAGCAAGAATCATAATAGGACCCTCCCCTGAAAAAGTGGTTGTGAGCAGTCAATGGGATGAGGCACGGAAGGAGCTTAGTGCAAAGTGCTTTATAACGTGTGGGATGATGGGGGCCATGGTGGAGGTGGTAATTTAGGTGTCCTGTGATAAACCTGGATTTCGCCAGATTGGGATGAGAGCCCAGGTGAGGGCTGTGTACAGGATACTTTGGGATTATGGCAAGCAAGAACCACATTCTTTTCTGTGAAGTACCGAGCTCCCCATATGGGAAGGCAACAACCGTCAACACCTAACAAGGAGAGGTATCTTGTGGTGCGAAGAGGATAGAATTGTCCCAGGATGACAGTACAGATGGGCAGTCTAATCCTTGTTCTGCCTCCTACAGGACATAGCTTCGGCTTGGCCCTCTGCTGCTGTGAGCTGCACTCTGTGAAATGGGATCATGATCTCAACCAGCCTCCCGGACATGAGTTGATTGCACCCAAACCCTATGGAGATAAAAGAGTTGTTGCCATAGAAAAAGAGACAAGGGCGATTCGCAGAGCAAGCTGAAGCCCCAGAGATCTTCCCTGTCCCCGCAGACCCCTGCTATGTCCATCTGGCCAGCCCTGCCTCGAGCTCAATGGGCTCCCACCCACTACGCCCCATCCACATTTCAAATGATAGCATTGTCAGACTTTGGCTATCTTCCCCTTCTACAGATGGGAAACTGAGGCTGCAAGAAAGGAAGTGACTTGCTCAAAGACACCATGCAATTTGGTGGCAGCCTGGAGCTCAGACCCCCTGACTCCTGTGCAGGGCCCACCACTCCATCCCCCTCAAAACCCACAATGATTCTGTTCTGTTCTGTCCTCAGCCAGCACAGTGGCCCACCCACCTCGGGCGACCAGAGCCAAGAGGTTGTTTATCTGTTTTAGACACTCTCGTCACTGTGTTTCTTCTTTTTCTTTTAAGGGCTCGAGATTCAGGAAAACCAACTCAACGTGCATAATTTGGCAATTATTTCTTGTGTTCATCCTCACGGCCGTGCCTGCATACAGATATTGGAATTTGCATAAAACAATCTTCCTACCAGTCCCACGGCTTCCAGGGGAAGAAGACGCCCAGGTGGGGGTGGGGAAGGTTTCAGGTCGGGTCCACCTGTTCCCCCTCTGTCCCCGGCCACAAAGGGAAATAAAGGTAGCACATGGTATGGAGAAGGGTGCTCAGCCCAGGGCATCCCCGCCCAAGGGAGACAGAGAAGGGGTGGGACCCAGTGGGGCCTCCGTGGCAGGATAAACGCCCCGTGGCAGCCTGGAACCCTCCCGATTAGTATTCAGCAAGCATCTCGCTCAGAAAGGATTAATGGAGTCTGATGTTTAATATCCTGGAGAACAATTAATTTGCCCACAGTTTTGTCATGGTTGAAAGTCAAATGCTGGAACAGATCGATGCTCGCATGGCGAGCTGGAGCCCAGAAAGCCTGGGCAGGAGCGGAATTTTAATGTTCCCGTCCTGGCCCCCCTTCTCCCCCATTCCCAGCACACCCACTTTCTAATAGTTCTAAAAGCCACTTTATCCCCGCACTGTGCATGTTGTCTTCACAAGAGTCCACTGGGAGCCTTCGAAGGCAAAATCCGGCCCCCCCAAGACTTCCATTATGGGATTAAAGTCGGCCGGTCCTTCTTGGGGGTCTGACCTCTGTTTTATTCCAATTGTCCTCACCAGCGCCCCAGCCCTACCCTCTTCCCCGGCAGGGCCCCTGATGTCTGGACATTGTCACCAAGACACTTGTTCTTGAAAAGACGCCGGGGCGAAGAGCGACGTGGCGGGGTTGCAGTGGTGATTTGTTTATTTATTTGCTCGTCGTAGTTTTGCTGTCTGTGTACGCCTCAGTGTTGGTTTGGCAAGGACACTGCAGCGTGGTGGTGGGCTTGGGAACCCAGAAATCAATAGGCTCACCAGGGACGTGGGCTTTGTTTAAAAATCATTCCCAACCGGGCAGGATGGCGGAGGCGACTTTGGCAATTTGATCCTGGCTGGCGGTTTAGAGGCCACAGGTTGCGGATGACGTGGGAAGACAGGGTGCCAGAGGGGAGGTGGCTTAGAGGCCATCACAGCTGACCCTCTCACCTTCCATTTGGGGAGACCGAGTCCCAGAGAGGCCAAGGTCGTGGTCCAAGTTCACAAGGCTAGAACCCGAGTCTCCTCACACCCGCTGAGCATTCAATGTTTCCCTGGCTACCATTTAAACCCCGGCTCCTCAAAGCATGGCCAGGACCAGCAGCATCAGTTTCACCTGGAGCTAATTAAAATGCAGAGTCTTAGGCCAGCTTCACAAGCACTCAACCTGCAAAGTCACACGCACAAGCAGCCCCGAGCGAGAAGGGCCCCACCCTTGACTTCGTGCTCCGCTGTTGCCATCTTGAAATTCCTTCGCACAATTTTTTAACGAGGGGCCTGCATTGTCATTTTGCACTGGGCCCTGCAAATAGAGCGCCCAGACCTGTTGAATCCAAATCTGTATTTTGACAGAAGTTCTGAGTGATTCCCAGGGCCCACTGAAGTTTGGGAAGCGACTGATTTAAAATCCCACATACCAGCCCCCAACGAGGAGAGCTGGCCAGGGTTGTCATTATCCAGAAATCACAACGGAACCAACAGAGGCCTCCCACCCTCCCTCCCCGAGGAGACAGCCAGCTGGCTCTGAGACCCACCCCAGGGGGCAGGCGGGGTCGTGGTTGTCCTTGCCCTCAGTCTTAGGGCTGGCCGGAGATTCTGTGGCTTTGGGAAATTTCAAGTTTGCCTCCCGATGAGTTTTATTTAGGGGCTTCAGGCTGGAGAAGGCTTTAGAAGTGAAAAGGTCATCACCCCATGGCACCCTAGCCCCCAGAATGTCACTCTCGCTCCCGGTGTGTTCTAACTTAGCCCTGTCCCCCATCTCTAATGACCACCCCCTCATGCGGAGATACCCCTGGGGACCCCACCTTGAGGCCCGGCATCCCCAGGAACCCCCCAAAACAGACTTTCATTCCCTCATCATAACCAACCCCCAATGCAAATTTCAGTATCCCCATTTCTTGGGTGGAAAACAGAAGCTCAGAGCAGTAAAGGAACAGGCTGAAGATCTGAGCCCAGATCTCCTGAGTCTCCACAGTGAAGCCTGAAGTGACAGGGGCATCACCATCCCACGGTGAAGGTGACTCTGCCTGTGAAAAGGTGCTCGTAGGCAGTGGGACGTGGCCTGCCTCTCTAACCCCCCTCCTCCAACTTGGGGAGCTTGAGGGGAGGGCCACTTGGGATCCTTTCCTTAGAAGTCCCCTGCATAGGGCAGACCACCCACAGGAGGAGAAACTGCTGGCATCACCCCTCCCTTGTCCCTGTCGGGCACTATTGCAAGGGAAGGAGGATTAAAAAAGGGGATAGAGGAGGAGGAAGCGGAGTGGGGAGAGGAAGGAGGAAAGAGGAAGAGGAAGCCGGGCGCAGTGGCTCACTCCTGTAATCCCAACACTTTGGGAGGCCAAGGAAGGAAGATCACTTGAGGCCAGGAGTTTGGGACCAGCCTAGGCAACATAGTGAGACCCCATCTCTATTAAAAATTTAAAAATTAGCCAGATGTGGTATCACATGCCTGTGATCGCAACTACTTGGAAGGTTGAGGCTGAAGCATCACTTGAGCCCAGGAGTTTGAGGTTATAGCAAGCTATAAATGCACCACTGCACTCCAGCCTGGGCAACAGAGGAGACCTCATCTTTATTTAAAAAAAAAAAAAAAAAGAAGAAGAAGAAGAAGAAGAAGAAGAAGAGGAAGGGAGAAGGGGAAGAGAGGAGAAGGAAAGGGGAATGTGATTTATAAACCGTGTCCCTTTATTCCTCTTTCTCCATCCTCACAGGATCTATGAGTTATTCAAATCCCACTCCACAAAGGAGGAAACTAAGGTTCACCTGGATGGAAATTGGCACAGCAGGGACTTGGCCTCACACCTGGCTGTCCCCACCAGCTAAAATATGGTGTTTAAACGCCCTCACGGGAGAGTTTTCTGATTACGCTGCTTTTTCATTTTAATAGTAACATCTTGGCCGGGTGCGGTGGCTCAGGCCTGTAATCCCAGCACTTCGGGAGGCCGAGGTGGGTGGATCATGAGGTCAAGAGATTGAGACCATCCCGGCCAACATGGTGAAACCCCGTCTCTACTAAAAATAAAAAAATTAGCTGGGTATGGCCGCAGGTGCCTGTAATCTCAGCTACTTGGGAGGCTGAGGCAGGAGAATCGCTTGAACCTGGGAGATGGAGGTTGCAGTGAGCCGAGATTGCGCCACTGCACTGCAGCTTGGTGACAGAGCGAGACTCTGTCTCAAAATCATAATAATCATAATAACATCTCCCACTGATTCAGTGTGGATCCTGGGCAGAGCCCCCACTAAGATTGTCACAGGAACCATGAGGTAGGCATTATAATGAGACCCATTTTACAGACAGGGACACTGCGGAGCCTGGAGGGAAAATCCCTTGTGAAAGGCCTGACAAGGGGCAATGTTGTCTTTCTGGGCTGGTATCTGGGTTCCTTGGGGACCAGAGAAACTATGGGAGATGACCTAGCCGGTCTGACTCCTTCTTACAGTTGAGGAGAATAAGGCCCAGAGAGGGTGAGTAGCCTGCCCAGGTTACACAGCCAGTCATCTGGAACCTCCTGCTTGGCCTACAGAAGCCAGCCCCAAGGTGACCCTAACATTTGTGGGTGTTGGGGTGGGAGGCACTAAAGGGCAGGGTCAGTGGGGCCTCCTCAGCCCAGGGGATGGATCCAGAAAGCTCCTGCAAGCCCTCATGCCTACACAGGTGCTTTCCCAGCCCACGCCCGACCTTGGGCTGAACCCTGCAGCTGAGGGTGTCCCTCTCAGCCCCACGGAGTCAGCCAAGGAGGCCCTGTGTGTCCAGGACCACAGCTGGAGCCCGCTCTTCGGACACCAAACATCTGGCTGCTGGCTTCCGGAGCTACAGACAGGCCGTGGGGAGGGAGGCCCCTTGAGAACGCCTCCGTCTCGTCTTCCCCAGGAGGCTCCAGGCCAGGATCTGCTCACACAGAAAGGAAGAAAACGTAAGTGAACACAAGAAAAACCGTGCATGTGCTTTGCTGGCAGGGCTAACCCTGTCACTAGCGATGTGGCCTCAGTGCGGGGGCGAGGGGTCACCTCATCTCAGGGAGCCTCCGTTCCTCCTCTTGCAATCTGGGGACCGTAAGATCCTACCTGCAGATTCAGATCATGCTGAGAGCTGACAGAGAGTAAGTGCTCAGTAAATGGTCATTGCCAATATCACCAGTTTTAGCTAGACATCTTCCATGCATGCACCCTACAACGCATGCTCTAAGCTCCACTTCTAGCACAGAGAGTCCCAGGTCAAGGAAAAACACTTTACCGGAGATGAAACTGATGAGAGAGGCAGCATGATGTGGGAAACGAAAGGACCAGCTCTGCTGGTCCTGGGTTCAAATCATGTTTCTATCTGTCAAAATCTTATATCCTCGGGCAAATTACCTGCAGGACTGAGACTCGACTTTCTCATCTGTAAGATGGGGACGGCACCTCCATCGTAAGATTACCTGACAGCCGGGCTCAGGGGCTCATGCCTGTAATTCCAGCACTTTGGGAGTCTGAGGCGGGAGGATCGCATGAGCCCAGGAGCTCGACACCGGCCTGGGCAACATGGAGAAACCCCATCTCTACTAAAAATACAAAAATTACCCATGCCTCTAGTGGCAGGCGCCTGTAGTCTCAACTACTCAGGAGGCTGAGTTGGGAGGATTGCTTGAGCCCTGGAGATTGAGGTTGCAGTGAGCCGAAATCACGCCACTGCACTCCAGCCTGGGTGAGAGTGTGACCCTGTCTCTAAATAAATATAAATAAATAAACAAATAAATAAATAAAAGATTGCCTGATAAACAAGGCACTGACTCTTAGAGTTCAGGGCTCTGGGTAAATCTTGAAGGTCATCATCATTACTATAATTTTTGTTATAACTGTTGTTTTATGTAAGTGCCAGGCTCTGCCCTGGGCTGACTGCTGGGATATAAAGGTGTCTCCGAGCTAGTTCTTGCCCTCTGGTCAGGCTGTTCCAATTTAGTCTGGACTCAGTTTCCTCTACTGTAAAATAGGAAGAATGCTTTGGCCAAGGTCAGCATGCCTCAGCACCTCCCTCCATGTCCTGTCCTGATACGGAAGAGGAGCCAAAGGTGGCCCCTTGGCAAAGGCTACATTCCCTGAGGAAGAAGGCAGGAGACAGAGGTGGGCGTGGTGGGGGAGGTCGGAGACACTATCCATCTTCCGGGCCTGCTCCACGTGCCTGCACGGTTATTAGCACCGTGAAGAGACGATAATGGTACTCATCAGTCTGGGAGCCACATCGCTTTCCAGCTGTCTCCCCTGTGGCCCACCCAGATGCCACGGATATAAGGGAGGAATTAGGGACAAGGCAGGTGCTGTTCTTTACTGACCCTGGGGAGCCTGGGACAGTCCATGCCATGACCAGGCATCCTCCACTGAGCTTGTCCAGGAGACACACTATGGCTCAGGAGAGAGTGTTCAGATCCGGGCTATGCTTCTCCTCTCTGTGTGGCCGTTCTTCTCTGATCCTCAGTCTCCTCATCGGTAAAATGGAGGTCCCAGTAAGGATTGGTGCAATAGCTCTGGTAGTGCCAGGACCGTGGTCAGTGCTCAGGAAACAGGAGGTGGGTTTGAATTACTTGGATTTTCTTCCACCTCTGCAACCCCTGAGACAGCAAGACCAGGCCTTCCTCTTCTCCCCTCAGCCTACTCAACTTGAAGGTGATGAGGCTCATTTAATCCATAGTAAATATACTTTCTCTTCCTCATGGTTTTCTTAATAACATTCTCTTTTTCCCTAGCTTACTTTATTGAAAGACTATGGTTTCCAGATCACACCTGGAAAGGCAAATAATGTGGATCTCATGATCCAAGTTTGGTGATAGATTGGTAATGGCTGCCAGGAACACTAGGTTGGGCAGATTTTAAAGCAGGATGTCCAAAACATGTGTTATCATCCAAAATCTGTATTATCCCACAGTTTATGCTCTCAGTAAGGGTTCGGGTCAACGTTAGGCTATTGGTTGTTAAGTTTTGGGGAGTAAAAAGTTATATGCAGATTTGTGTCTGTGCGTGGCTGGGGACTCAGCACCCTTAATCCCTGCGTTGTCTGAGGGTCAACCGTATTGATAATGCACCTCCTCTGCAGACTGAGCAGGGTTTGAAAGAACGCTAAATGTGCCTCATTAGCATGGAGCAGAAAGGAGCGATGGCGAGAGGAGGTCCTCAGATCAGGACAGGTTCAGGTTCGTGTGCCAGCTCTGCTACTCGCCACAGTGAAGAGGTCCTCAGATCAGGATAGGTTCAGGCTCGTATGCCAGCTCTGCCACTTGCCACAATGCGGACTCCATCAACCTCTCTGAGTCTGCTTCCCCGTCTGTGAAATGAAAAGATCATCCCCACCTTGTAGAATGTGGGGAACATACAGAAGAACAAGTTAGTATAAATTAACATGAGAACCATCCTGGTATACATTAGGAGCTGGATGAATGTTTATTTTCATCCCTTCACACTAGAGTCTGGCTTTTTATTCATTATTATTATTTTTTTTTTTTTTTTTTTTTGAGACGGAGTCTCGCTCTGTCGCCCAGGCTAGAGTGCAGTGGCCGGATCCCAGCTCACTGCAAGCTCTGCCTCCCGGGTTTACGCCATTCTCCTGCCTCAGTCTCTGGAGTAGCTGGGACTACAGGCGCCCGCCACCTCACCCGGATAGTTTTTTGTATGTTTTTTAGTAGAAACGGGGTTTCACCGTGTTAGCCAGGATGGTCTCGATCTCCTGACCTTGTGATCCGCCCGTCTCGGCCTCCCAAAGTGCTGGGATTACAGACTTGAGCCACCGTGCCTGGCCTTTTTATTCATTATTAAAGATATATATCACCTTCTGTTGGATGGGGACAATGACTTTATTCACAGATAGCCACTTTTGATTGTGCCCATTTCACAGATGTTTCAGATGGTGCCAAAGCAGGGGAAATAGCTCAGGAGCTCCAGGCTTGGGAATCCCAGCCTTGCCATGAATTCGTTGGGTGACCTTAGGCAAAGTTCATTCTTCTCTGATTCTCAGTTTCCACGTCTGTGAACTGAAGAGGTAGAGATTGTCAGTCATTAGCATTTCCACGCAAGATAAAAATTCTTCGTTCCCCCTTCATTTTACTCTGTGGCCATCCACTGAGTGCCAGGCCCTGGGCCAGCCACTAGGAATCCTCAGATAAATTAGCCAGCAAGAGATTTGGGGGTGACATTGGCAGCCCCCCTCTAGCCACTCTAAATGTGATGGTGTCAGAAAATGCATTTGAACCAAGGAAGGCCGTTACCCGGATAGTGGAGCCCCCTCTGTAGATTCCACTGATTCCAGACTCTCAACCCCCACATGGTAAGGGCCTACCCCATTCAGTCCTTCAAGGAGCCAGCAAGGACTTCTAAAGCCATTTTTCTGAGTCAGATACTTGCATGCTCTTTCTGAGGACATCTCGTGAGATGTGAGGCCTGCAGCCTTCCTTGTGAAGGATGCCATGCAGAGACCTGCTGTCCTGAAGGCTCAGAAATACAGAGGAGTGGGTCGCTCCCTGAAGATGGTGTGGCCGCCCAGGCATGGGAGGGGATGAAGAAGATCGAAACTAGCTAGCTCTGGTTTCTCACCAGATGTGGCAGAACAGGTGGTTTGGATTATGTGTCTTTGAAGGGACACATGATCACACCTGGAAAGGCAAATAATGTGGATCTCATGATCCAAGTTTGGTGATAGATTGGTGAAGCCTGCCAGGAACACTAGGTTGGGCAGATTTCAAAGCAGGATGTCCAAACGCCCTGGTCTTTGAGGGCCATCCAGTTTACGCCTGTTGTTCAGACATCATTATTAATCAAAATTATTGCCCCTTTCTAACTTTCAAAAGTGTCCTGGTTTGCACAGTAAATTATATGCTCACCCTATTTTGAGGCTGTGTCCGGCTTAGTGGGAATAATTCTGTGATCACTTAGCAACGTCTGCAGAAAGCATAGAAAGAAGAGCAGGGGGACCAATGTCATGCAACTGCCTTCCTTAATCCCAGAATCAGAGTCCACTCTGGGAAAGAGTGACACAGGTATCTATCCTCACAGGTAAACATTCTATCAGTCTGATTTCACTTCCTTAAAAGAGAGCCCTGAGAATGACACCATGAAAAAGAGAAAGAGAGAGGTGGGAAATAAGTTTTTTAAAAAAAAAAAAAATAATAAGACAACCTTAACTCATATGATCCATCTCAGGTTTAAAGAGGAAAATTCTAATTCAGGTCCCTTTTATAAGACTACCTAGATGAGAGTGGCTTACATTTCCCTGCAAGTGGCCACTAAGTTGCAGGGAATGCACAATCTAATGAAGCTTCCTCCAGGTTGAGGATGTGAGGTTTCCCTCAAAAATATCAAAGAACTCCTGAGGCCCCATTGGGGTTTCCTTAGGTTGGGGACTACTTGTCCTCTTCAGAGCCCTTGGAATTTTCCCATCTCCACGACCCAAAGACAGTACTCACACCCTGCGCCCTTCTCTTCTCTGACTCCAACCTGATACTAGAGCTACTCTCTTTCCTACAGCAATCCCTGGCCTATATCTGTGCTAGAACCCTCTCTGCCTGCCATGAAAATGCACTACCCAGATCTAATTAACAGTACTGACTCTCTGCCACTATGTTTGCACCAAGGCCAGGCTTCCCATGAGCTACTCCCAGACAGGGAATGAGTCTGGTGGATATACTGAGGTAGGCCCAGTTTTGCAAGACACAGACTCCTCTGTTGTGTGACTTTGGCTCAAGGAGTCCCCATTAGTCTTACTGAAACTTTTTCTTAGAACTGTGTGGCCACCTGAGACTCTTCCTTCACTTCCTCTGCTTCCTTCCCCCTCTTCTGGCACAGGAGTCAGACCAGCATCACTGCCTGGCAGCCATTCCCACTTCCTCCTTCAGCACCCTCCTCTTGGTATTCCCATCTTTCTGTTTCCAAGAGGATGTGATTGTCAGAATAGGGGTCCCCCAAAGATATCTACACCCTAATCCCCAGAACCTGTGAATGTATTACCTTCCATGGCAGAAGGGACTTTGCAAATATGCAGTTAAGGATTTCAATATGGGGAGATTACTCTGGATGATGAAGGCAGCCCCAATCTCATCATGAGAGTCCTTATAAGGAGGAGGCAAGAGGATCAGGACAAGAGAAAGGAGTTGTGACAACAGAAGCAGAAGTTGGAGTGATGCCCTTTAAAGGTAGTGGAAGGGACCGTGAACCAAAGAATGAAAGTGGTCTCAAGGTGCAAGAAAAGACCAGGAACAGATTCTCTCTTAGGGAAGAAACAGAGGAATGCAGCTCTGCTGACACCTCAATCTTAGTCTGTAAGATGCATTTGAAGTTATGACCTCTAGAACTAAAAAAAAAAAAAATTGTATGGTTTAAAAGTCACTAAGATTGTGGTAATTTGTTGTAGCAGCAATGGAAAACTTATACAGAGGACATGGACTAATACACCTTTTAATGCTGTACAAAACCTCAGACGGCAGTGACAATTCTCCATATTTTATAGATGAGGATACTGAGCTTCAGGGGAAGAGGGCTTCCTGAGTTATCTTAATGTGCTGGGCTTGGGATTTGGGCCCACCTGGTTTCAGAGGATCATGTCCATCACTGTCTAGCTGCATGGGCCCCTAATCTTGACTGAGGGTCTGGCCTGGACATCCCTGCCATTCTCATGTACTCTGTAATTTTCTCCCTCTTCTTGGTCTAGTTATCTGCATTCATCTGTTCCTCAAACATTTGCAGCCAGGCAAAGAAGGAATAAGACATAGACCCAGCTCCAAAAGTTGGTGGAAAATTGCAATCCAGAGAAAAGAGTAAGCACGATTGGAGACAGCTCTCTCACAAGGTGCACCAGGCTTTGACTTAAGTGATAAGTGATAAGTGGGAGTGATCCAGATGACAAGGGGAAGGAAGAGTGTTCCAGGCAGAGAACAGCATCTGTGAAGGCTCCAAGGAAACCGAGGCACTATGGTCCTCCTCTGGGCTCCCAGAGTCCTCTGTGCTGCTCTGATCACACTGCTGATATGTCTGGGCTATAATTGTCTCTATCATGAACATCTCCATTACTGGAGACTGTTAATGCATTGGCCCTATCACAGCCTCATTGTTGTGCTCAATATATGGAACAAACTCGGCACAGACCAGATGAGTAGATTCAGCAACAATGCAAAGGAGTGCTCTGGGATAGATGGATGAATGGATGAATAGGTGATGGATGGATGGATGGATGGATGGATGGATGGATGGATGGACGGACGGATGGATGGATGGATGGGTAAATGGCTGGGTGGGCGAATGGGTGGGTTGAGGAGTGAATAGATGAGTGGCTGAGTGGATGGATAAGTGAGTGAATGGATGGGTAATTACGTGGATGGACAGATGGATGGATGGATGGATGGATGGATGGATGGATGGATGGACAACGAGTAGATAAATGGGTGGATGGATGGATAGATGGATGAGTAGACGGCTGGGTGGGTGGGTGGGGGTGGTGGATGGATGGATGGATGGATGAGGGAAAAGACAGAAGTGGATGGATGGATGGATGAGTGAAAAGACAGAAGTGTGGATGGATGGATAAATGGACGAATGGATGGACGGATGGATGGATGGATGGATGGATGGATGGATGGATGGATGGGTAGGTGAGTGAGTAGATGGATGGATAGATAGATGGACAGGCTGTTGAATGAGTGGTGGAAGGGTGAGTAGACGGATGGTTGAGGGAGGAGTTAGGAGAATGAGTAGATGGATGGTTGGATAAATAGATGGCTAGATGATGGGTAAGTAAAAACTAAATATGTGAGTGGGTGAATGGTTAGAAGGGACATCAAACAAAGAAACAGCAAAGTAACAAATAAAACCCCCAAGATTTGCTGGTGGCAGAAAACTTCCGCATCTTCCCTCCAGATCCCTCCAAACAATATCTTCAGAGCCTGAGCACTGCTCTGGGGGATTCTACAGATGGCATAAGAGTGCATAAGGGCCAGACATGGTGGCTCACACCTGTAATCCCAGCACTTTGGGAGACGAAGGCAGGAGGATCACTTGAAGCCAGGAGTTTGAGACCAGCTTGGACAACAAAGTGAGACCTTCATCTCCATACCTTTAAAAAAAATTAGCCAGGAGTGAGTGATGCTGATTGCCTATAATCCCAGCTACTCAGGAGGTTGAGGTGGAAGGATTGCTTGAGCCCAGGAATTTGAGGCTGCAGCAAGCTATGCTTGCATGACTGCAATCCAGCCTGGGAGACAGAGACTGTCTCTAAAATATTTTTTAAGTAAATAAGTCTGGTTTCTTGCTTGTTTTTTACATCATCCCCACTACCCCACAGGACAGGATGTTCCCGTGATATCCCCTATGCCTGAGAACACAGGTCCTGAACATAGATGTCACTGCCACTTAAAACCCAGTGGCCTGGAGTAGAGGACCATCTGACTGGGATTCTCCCAGGCACTTCAGAGGCAAAATGAGGTGTTCTACAGAATCTGGAGCTGGGGAGCCCTCTCAGGAAACAGTCTTCAAACACAAACAGCCAGCCCTGAGTTCTAGGATGCAAACCACCAGCCCAAACAGGCTTCACCAGAGTCTGCTCACTGATGCTCAGGTGCAGCTGCTTATCCAACCACTGGCTCCTTCACTCAATCAACACCCATTCATTCATCTATCTGTCCATTCATCTGTTCATCCATCCAGCCAGCCAGCCATTTTTTTTTTTTGGTGTTTATTTGGTGCCTGCTATTTTCTGGGTGTCATAAAAATTCCATTTGACACCCCAAAATGCCAAGGCCTTAGGGAACCATAACTCAACTTGCCAATTAGACAAATTGGAACAGGGACAGCCAGAGAGAAGGGAATGTGATCTCTGGTTCTCCCATCTTCTCTGCCCCCCAAGACTAGCAGGGACTAGCAGGAAGGTGGCCCAGCTCCTGAGACTGATCAGGACTCACTAACCTGGCCACTTGCCCTTAGCATTTAGCACATGCACAGTCTTTCAACCCAATTCACACCAAAGTGTGAATGACTAAGTACTTCTAACCCTGGGATGTTTTCCATTGCAAGTAAAAGCTGCTTAACCCCAGGGCTTCTCTGGCAAAGCCTGCCTTGGATTTCAGACTCAAAAGCCTAATTAAGAAAAAACTTGAGACACAATCTCAGTGGGGGTGTCATGATGGGGGAGAGAGCCTGAAAAGTCCACTTTGCATAACAGCTTGACATAGGAGAGTCTGGAGTATACCATGTCTGGCACAGATGTCTTCAGCTCATTCTCCTATGCAGAGGACTCAACAGTTTGCCCAGTGTCACTGGGCAGACACCTACATCTCATCCTGCAGAGAGGGGACTGTCCTGAGGCCAAGGCCAGGTAACATTCTCTTTCTATTGCCCCCAATAAATAAATCAATAATACATGCATGAGGCCCATTTCCTCACTTGGCCTCAGCAGGACAGACCTCTGAAGTCAAAAGGCAGAAACAGAGGAGAAGGAAGGAAGAAATAAAGGGTTTCCAAGGGCCTGCCATGTGTTAGCCACCACTGCAGATGCGACCATCTTTCTTCCACATAACAGCTCGGGGGGGCTGGGTGGGTGGGTGTTGACCATGAACCCAATTGGGTAGTGAGGAAATCGAGGTCTGGCGAGGGATGTCACTTAATCCAGGTGACACAGAGAGTTGATGGTGTCAGCCCCGCCTCATCTCCCACCTGGACAACCTTAGCAGCGTGGTCTCTGCTCTGTGCATCCTTGCCCCACCTGCCATGCACACCCATTCTCTACACAGAAACCAGGATGAGCTTTTAAAGTTGCATATCTGATGTCCTTCTCTCTGGTTCTTTGATGACTCCCTCTCCACCAGAGGCCTTGAGTCCCACATGGTCTGAGTTGAGTTCAGCCCCCTCCTGTCCCATGTGCTGTTTCTTTACACCTCATTCTCTTTGCTCCAACCACCTGGACCCTGTCAGTCCTCAAAAGCACCACACTCCTTCTGCCTCTGAGCCTTTTTTGCATACGCTGTGCCCCCTTCCTTAAATACTCTTTCCTCCACATCCCACCCCATTTAACTCCTTCTCAGTTTCAACTTCCTCCAGGAAGGCCACCTTGATCACCCAGCTGACCCCGACTCCCCACTGTACCAATGTGGGAGCTGTCCATGGTGCCACCAGCCACACTCTTGACCCACTGATTCCAGTCCATCAATGGTGGACATGACCTTGACTGTGGCCAGCGTGCCGTAAATGGGTGTCTCCCTGCTTTCCTGCCTCAGGGTTTTCAAAGCTGTGGCCCATTCTACACTGTTCCTCAGAAGGTCTCTAGCAGTGTTGAGTCCCAGTTACCCACAGGGATAACCAGATCAACAGCATGCCCTTCACTGGAATGTTCTTCTCTTCCCTGTCTCTCCCCCTGCTCCCCAGTCCTGCTACCCGGGATCACCTCCGAAGACACTTCCTGCCCCCAAGTCTGTTGCATATCTGAGGTCCTTGTCCCTGGTCTCCTGCTTTTGAGGAGGCAAAAACTAAGACATTCTGTGAGTCAGCTGTTTCTCCCTAATCGTATATTCTGACTCCTGGAGGGCAGAACCTGGACACACTTGGGTTATTATAGCCTCCTGGTGCATAGCAGTGGGCAAGAGATAAAGTTGGAAGTTAACAAATATTCATAGGAAGAAGGGAGGGAAGGAAGGAAAGGGAGAGAAGGATGCAGGTCTTGAACCTAAGTCTGTTTTTCTCCACTGCCCAGACATGGTCACATCCTCCAAGATACAGCCTGTGTAGACCAAATAAGCCCCTTTGTGGACCCATCTACCCTCAGTCTTCTCTAGTCACCACTCTGTGTAATTCTACTTCCCACATCCCCCACTGCCTACCCTCCCCCACACACATGCAATGAATTATGTACTCTGAAAGTCCTACTTGGGTATTAAAAAAAAAAAAAAAGAGCCCATGATAGAAAACTCTACCAGCCATTTTTTTCCCTTTTTGTCCTCATGAGCAGGTGCACGATGTAATGCCCCTGATTTTCAAGATCTGATTAAACTGTCATAGGTGCGGCACAATTGCAATAACTCCTCCGCCTCAGTGAGGCCCAAATCATTATAGACCTGTGCACACCCAGAGATGCCATAGATAAGGGTCTGTCAGCGTTTCCATTACTGGGCCCTGTTTGGGGGATTTGTTTATTTAAATTGGATGGATTGGGTGCATTGAGGAGGGATGGATGGGCTGGCAGCACAGGTGGTGGCCGGGTGAAGAAAATGTCGCCTTCACGCTGCCACTTGTTGACATCACGCATGTCTCAGGCTCAACGGGGCATGCCCTGGTGACTTATGGTGGATGGAACAGGGAGTTGAAGCTGGCAATATTTGCCCCAACAGAGAGGGCAGAACAGCTGCAGGAAGCTGGTGTAAAAGGCAGTTGTGGGAAAGACTGACGGGGTATACAGGATGAGGGCAAACGTCACCAAGCTGGTAGTGATTTTGGAAGGATGAAGGACCCAAAAAAGTGGGGAAAGGGGCCACGTGCGGTGGCTCATGTCTGTAATCCCAGCACTTTGGGAGGCCGAGGTGGGCAGATCACGAGGTCAGGAGATCGAGAGCATCCAGGCCAATATGGTGAAACCCTGTCTCTAATAAAAATACAAAAAAAATCAGCTGGGCTTGGTGGTGCACACCAGTGGTCCCAGCTACTCGGGAGGCTGAGGCACAAGAATCACTTGAATCCCAGAGGCGGAGGTTGCAGTAAACGGAGATTGCGCCACTGCACTCCAGCCTGGCGACAGAGCGAGACTCCATCTAAAAAAAAAAAAAAAAAGGTGGGGAAAGGAACTAACAGACTTTAACAATGTGCACGTGTGAAATAACTCCATGCCAGGCATTTGGGGCACAATATGTGTAAACTTAAGTTGGATCTTGCTTTTTGCTCATAGGCTTAAATCCCAACTCTTATCATGGCCTTCAAGACACTGTGTGGTCAAGCCTCATCTCTGCCATGCCCCGATTTCTTCACGCTGCTCCAGCCATGTGGCCACCTAAGTCTTTGAATATGCCACGCTTTCACATCTCGGGGCCTTTGCATAGGCTAAACTCTGCCTGAAACCCAGTCTTTCCCCCTGGCGGACCCCTTCTCACTCTTCAAGCCTCAGTATAAAACACCTCCTCTGAAGATAGTCCCTGATCTCTCAGTCCAAGGCTCCATCTCCACTGCCCACCCCACCCTGAGTCACTCTTACAAGCACATCCTGTCCTTTGCCAACAGAGCACTTTTCACTGTGGATCATTATGTACTTGTGTGTTTATTTATTTGTTTATTATTCAGAGAGGACATATGTTTTTGTCTGCCTGCCTTCCCTTGTTTGGAGAAACCTCAGTCTCTCATTGTATGTAGTTCTGGTCTGGCTGTGAGTTCACAGTCTCAACCTTCTCCCCATATATTCACACTGGCCCCAGGAAGGGAGGTTTGACTCAGGACTGAAAAATCCCAACCTCCCATCCCCCAATACAAGTGAGTAGCCCAGAGTATACATGGGACCAGAACAAGGATAATCAGTGTCCACAGAGCAGGGGCTGTTTGTTTTGAAACATGTTCTCAAATTATTTGACACTGCTCCCTGCAAGTGGTGGAATCCAGTCCCCTACCCCTTGAATATGGACAGCCTTTGTGACTGCCTTGGTGAATAGAGGCAGGGTGGTGGAAGGGACTTTGTATGAGCTCTAAGGCTAGGTTACAAAAGGTGATGAAGCTTTCACCTGGCTCTGTCTCGGCACACTCGCTGTTGGAACTCGGCTGCCATCTTGTTAGGAAGCCCCAGTCACGTGGGGAGGCCAATGTTCAGTGTTCCAGCTGATATCCCCCTCTGAGATTCCAGCCAACAGACAGCATGAACTGTCGGACAGAATAAATGAGCCTTTGGTGATTCCAACCTCCCAGACTTTGAGTCCCTGTAGCTGATGTCACATGGAGCTGACACAAGCTGTCCCACTGGGTCCTGCCCAATTGCAGATTTGTGAACAAAATAAATGATGTGGTTTAAGGCACTCCACTTTGGGGTGATTAGTTATACAGCCATGGAAGACACAGACAGGGTGCTGAGCTGAAAGAATGTCATGTTGGGACCCTAAGCAGCCACCATCCCACCACCTGGAGCTCTCACCACCTGGAGCGAGCTTGTCTGCAGACGGATGCCAAGTGGAGATGATCAGTGATGGGGAACAGATGAGCAGAGGCTGTGGGGAGCCTGGGTCTGCAGCTCTTCCTGTAGTTCCATGGGGCCACTCGCAGGGGTCCTTCCCAGTGACCAGCCTCAGCAAGTTCCCTGTGTGCTTCAGCAAGCTGGAGTGGACTCTGTCTCTGGTGCTCACGGCTTTCTGGGCCCATTCGCCATTATCCCACTGGACCTGAGCTCCATGAGGCAGTGCCCATTTCTACTCTGGCCCGTGCTGTACCCATGGCATCCATGCAGTGCTGCACAGTTTGGTGTTAAAGATTGGTTCTAGAAGGGAATGAGCTCATTGGTCCTCTCACCATCCTCAGTCCTGGGTAAACAGGGAGGCTCAGAGAGGTGAGAGGCTCCTAAGGGTACTTGGATAATGCATTCTGGTGATGGGATTTGAATCCGGATGATACCCTGAAGTTCAGGATCCTGGATCTGGTTGAAGTCAGGAAGAGCACTCTGAAGGGGATTTCCAGGGGTGCCACGTGGGGCCCAGTGTGAGAGGCATCAGGCAGGTAACCAAGATAACCATCAGTGATGGGGATGGGGGGCAAAATAGGGACAAGCTCTGGTAGTAAACAAGAGTCCTGTGGTCAGACCAAGGCTCTGAGAGGATTGGAGGCCAAGGTCAGGCTGTGGGAAGGAGCTGAGGAACGACCTTTAATGCCTGTCCAAGGTGGTGTGGGGACTCTGGGAAGGGCTGAGCCTGCAGGGAGGAATCGTGCTAAAGCTTAGCGTTGTCAGAGTAGAGGTTCTGTTCATCCCATCCTGCTGTGGATTTACACGTGGTACAGATGCAAACGGTGCCTCCCTGGGCATTCACCCCATACTTACCACCCCAGTGCATGCTGAATGCACGTGACAGCAAGCACCTGCAACTCTCTACCAGCACTTTTGCTCAGATGATGTGCATGAGGGCAAGGTCAGAAGCACCAGGAGTTAATGCTCCAAAAGCACCCTTCCAGTGATGGACAGAAGTTGGAGGATAAATATCTCAGCTCCCTCACTCTCTGGGTAGATAACTGAGGTATGTGTTTTACACTGGTTCTCAGAATTCCCCAATGGGATTGAGTCCTAGCTGCTCAACGTGATCAACTGCTCATTAGTGCACCCTGGATAAGCTTTTCCCTTCTCTGTCTCACTCCTTTCCTTCCCCACCAGTGCTTCCTGGATTATCCCCCTAAAATGCCACTCGCCTTCACATCCCTGTCTTGGGGTCTGTTTTAGGGGAAGCCTATGTTTAGACAGCACACACCCTGGGAGCAGGACTGGCTTATGGCTGGCTCTCCAGCCATTTAAAAGAAGCCTATCATTTTCATTTCCATGTAAACCATTTGTTCTGGAAGCCCTTCCTGCCTTGGCCAGGTCTCCCTGGCATTTGCTCTCAGGAACTCATGAAACTTCCTACTTAACTTTGCATGACTCCCTTGCACTGGACTCTTGAGTCCATGAGGGCAGGGCTACCATTGTTTTGTCATCCCCCAAGCCCCCAGCACTTGTCACAGGACCCAGGGTTGGTCCAGGATATATTTGTTAACTAAGATATAAAATATTCATGTGCTGAACTCTTCCTGGGCACCAGACCCTGCAACTATTTCCTACGGACTTTTCAGGCATCATTGCATCCACTTTACAGATGGGGAGGTAGAACTCACTTCCCCCAAGGTTACTGTATTCATTATCTATGCCAAGTAACGAATTACCCCAAAGCGGAGATGCTTGAAACAACAGCACGGGTATCTCATGATTTCTATAGGTCAGCCATCGAGCTTTACCTGATTCCCCTGTTTTAGGGTCTCTCAGAGTCTACCATTAAGGTCTGGGGCTGCAGTGTCATCCTAATAAACTTGGCTGGAACGGGACACGACTTAAACTCACTCACTTGCTTGCTGGCAGAATTCGATTTCTCGCAGATTGTAGGACCGAGGGTCTTGTACTGGCTGTTCAATCCAGATGATACTTTGAAGTTCAGGATGCTGGATCTGGTTGAAGACAGGAAGAGCACTCTGGAGGGGATCTCCAATATAGCAGCTTTCTCCCTCCAAGTGTGCAGGTGAGAGAGAGAGAGAGAGACAGAGACAGAGACAGAGACAGAGACAGAGAGACAGAGAGGCAGAGGCAGAGGCAGAGAGAACAAGAAGGAATTCATGGTTTCTTTTAGCCTATTCTCAGAATTAACATTTCATCACTTATGCAGTATTCTATTCTTTAGGAGCAAGTGACCAGGTCCAGCTCACACTTAAAGGGAGGGAATACCGTGGTGTGAATACCAGGAGGCAGGACCACACTAGAACCTGCTGCCACAATCATTACTAAGGATCTGAACCCAGGCAGTGTGGTCTTTCTCAATGCCACAGATTCTCTCTGAAATAAGGGTGTGTAGACAGACCTCAAGGGCTGAAGAGGGTACCCCAAGCTGAAAGAGAAAGAAAAAGCCATTTCCGACTACCTGAGCTTTTCTCATTGCATAGAAATAATGGAAAGGAAAGAACAGAGGATTTTAAAATATATACGTATAGGAAGCTACCAGCTTTCTCCAAGCCGCCTCAAAGACTGAAAAAAGAAAGAATAAAAAGAAAGAAAGAAAACAGAAAACTACCAACTCTTCCAAGAAGCCCCAAGACCAAGCAAACTGGCAGCATCTTGGAGTCACTTGGGCTGCCAAGAGGCTGCGACTTTTGGATCTGGAGAGCTCTAAATACCAACCAGCTGATCTGAGGAACATTTTCCTCATTTCTTCCAGCATCTGCAAGCTGCTTTGGGGCCAAGAATGCTCCAGCTGGAGAAAGGGCTGTGTAGGTCTGCCAGTAGCTGGCTGCCCCCGCAACTGCAGGCCCATCCCTATCGCAGTCTTTGGGATGGCTGACTCTGTGCTCATAACTTAGGGAACAGGGACAGATTGAACAGAAGCAAGAGAAGCAGAGACCATTGTGTTCCCGTGAGAATGAAACAATCCATTAACCCTTTTGTTCCTGAGGTCTCAGGGCCAGGATCAGAGTGACCATTGACATAAACCTATAGGTTTGCCACACTCTTCTTTGGGATTTGTAATTATGACTGAGGTCCACTTCCCCTCTCTGGACCTTCCCCTCTCTTCTATTTTCTCATATATAAAATGACATTGACTCATGTGGTACCACCAACCTTGGAAGGAAGGTCCACTGTAAGTTTGGCAAACTCCTACTCATTCCTCAAAACCCCAACCAAAATATCCTTTCCCCCTGAACCCAGGTAGGAAGTATAACAGCAGCTCACTTGTCTTATGATTCTCATAGTAATAATAAAAGCTAATATTATTGGAATGCCTACTATGTGCCAGGCATTGTTCTACATGCGTTACATAATTTAAATAATTTGATCCTAACATTGACCCATGAGGCAGGTGTTGCCATTACCTCTATTTGCAGATGAGGACATTGAGACTCAGAGGTTAAGTGACCTGCCCAGGGTCACCCCATTAGTAAGTGGCACAAACAGTATTTGAACCCTGCTCTGGCTCAGGTCTGGCTTAAAACCTGTCCGCCCTAAGCAATCAGGGTCCTCGCCACCTTGCCTGGGTGGTTGATATTTGGGGATGGGTGTACTCTGCAGGACTGTGAACTCCTGGAGAATGAGGTTGGAATGCCTACTATGTGCCAGGCCTTGTTTAATTCTGAGTCTGTCCTCCCAGCCCCGGGAACCACGCTCACTCCCAGGGCTTCTGGTCTCATTTGTCACACTCGCCTCTTCTTCAATCAGAATCCTTGGAAGAGATGGGGGAGGCGTGCCGTGATGTGAGCAGCTCTGAAACCCTAAGCCGTCCCTCTGACCCATCATTGCACAAGCCAGGACACAGAACATTGAAGAGAAGGTTCACACTGGTGTGTACAGGACCCAGAAGCTGATGGCCAAGAGGGCGTCTTCTAATTGAGTGGGGAGGTTGAGGCAGAGATGCAGGGGCAGAACGCAGGGGGAAGGAGACCCATTGAAGGAGACACACACAGGGACCAACACAAGACAGAAATGTTGAGAAAGACAGAGACCCAGAGGGAAGAGACAAGTGTCGTGGGAGAGACAGGGACAGAGACAGGAGAAAGAGGGAGAGAGAGAGATGCGCCAGAAACCCACAGGTGGAAGAGGGAGAGAATGAGTTGGAAAGGGGAAGGGTTGGAAAGAGGGGACAGATAGAGAGGGCCATGCACAGGGACAAAGGACAGAAAGAGGGAGAGAGAGAGAGAGAGAAAGAGAGAGAGAGACAGAGACAGAGATAGAGACAGAGGGAAAGAAACCCTGGGGGACAGAGACCCAGAAGCCAAGACTGAGAGAGAGATGAGCTGGGCTCAGAGGCAGGGAGGACAGCCTGGCCAGGAGGGTCAGGGGACAGAGGACCAGGCTTGCAGACACTCCTCATCCCTGTTCCATCTCATCACCCTCGCTATTGATTCCTGAACGAACTGGCTTTGTTGGCCAAACAAATCCAGGCCAAGTCTGGGCTGGGATCTCTTTTGTGTGGCAACTGTTGCCATGTGGAGAGAAAACCAGATCTAAAGGATTCCACATTTTTCCCTGTTCCTTCTGGTTCCTGGTCTTGGCAGGCAGGAGCTGGGGAGAAGGTGAGATGTGCAGCCCCTCGGCAGGAGAAGGAAGGGAGGTGGGGGTGTGGAACTCCTGCTTCTGGAAAAATAAAATGTTCCTCTAGCCCTTCTTCACTTTCTTTTTTTTTTTTTTTCTTTTATCACAGCCAAACCCATCACACATCCCAAGGATTTTTTTTTTTTTTTTAAAGGAAAACAAGTCTTTGGAGACAGAGGTGACCCCGGCAGTGATAAGTGAGGAGGTTCACCTGCACAAGTGTTATCAGCGCTCCATGGCTGCCCGGACCACAGATTTCTCATTTCGATGAGGAGCCGGCGGAATTGGATGCACCCCGGTGGTGCTCCTCTGATGAGCTTCCGTGAGCAAGGATGGCAAGGGCGACTGCTGGGCCTCGTTGTCAGAGGTTGAGGGGTTGCCAGGGAGGCTGCGGGAGGCTGCAAGAAGCCTTAGGGGCTGCGCCAACTCCTTGGGGAACCCAGAGCCCCCAATTTCACCAGGCGCATCCAGCAGAAGCTGAGGCAGGGAGGGTGAAGCGAGGCCCAGGAAGGGGAGGGATTTCCAGAGTGACTTTCTCTTGCACCTTTTTATTTCTGTGACTTCTTCCCTAGCCTGTCCTCCATCTCCCGTGCTCAGTTTTAGCTGAGGGACCTTCCTGGGTGAGGAAGACATAGATGCCTACTGAGCCAGCTCCATGACCAGTGCTGTGAACCCAGCCCTTTTTCTGGGCCAAGTGGCCTCAAATCCATCTTCTCGTTTCATTCTTTCAACATCGCTTCAGGGGTTGGCAAACTCATGCTGTAAAGGGCCAGATAGTAAATATGTTCAGCTTTGCGTGCCACATAGCCTGTGTCACAACTGCCCAACTCTCTCACTGTAGCATGAAAAACGTCGTAGACAATATGTAAATAAGCATGTGGCCATGTTCCAATAGAACTTGATGTACAAAAGAAGATGGCAGGCCCACGGGCTGAAGTTTGCCAACCACTGATCTAGGCTAAGCCTCGACTACTCAAGATGCGGTCCCCAAACTTGGAGCCTCGGTGTCCCCAGGAGCTTGTCTGAAATGCAGAACCCCAGGCACTGCCCCAGACGTACTGCGTCAGAGCCAGCATTTAACAAATTCCCCAGCAATCAGCGTGTATGACTGTCTGAGAAGTCCTGGTCTGTGTAAATGGAAAGCTTGCAGTCTTTTGCATATAAGGCACCGTGTCCATCTGCCAAACGAGGAAACAGGCTCATAGAGAGGTCAGTTGCCCAAGGTCATGGGCCAGGAGCAGCAGAGCCAGGATTTGTGCCCAAGGTCAGAGTCCACACTCTTGACCACCACATTCTACAGGAATTGAAGGAGCTTTGTAGAAAAGGGACACCAGTCTCTCTGAAACCCACAGACAACCCAAGGAATACAGCCAGGCCTTACAAGAGACAGGATTTTCAGGGGCTGAGGCTGTTCTCAGCCTCTCTCCCACGGGCCAAGTGGTGTCCCATGTAGACTGTGGTGTCTCTCTGTCTCTGTGCAGAGGTAATGCCTATGTCCCCACCTCCTGCCGGGATTGTGGCTTCTCCTGCCTGGGGGACTGTGGAGGGTGCCAGGTGCTGAGCTGGAAACAGATGTAAACAGGAGCTTCTGGTCACCCCTAATGAGCAGAGAGTCTGGTAGGGGAGGCAGATAGGTGCCAAAGTTGCCAGAGTTCAGAGCTGCTGTTATTGTCCTTATTATTATGACAGTATTCTCACTGCTACTGATAGTATTCTTCTGCCAGACTAACCACTTGAGGAAATCTAGACTTACCCCATATGTCTGCCAACACTAAGCAGATTGAATTTCCTTCTAGAAGGGAAGACCAGATAGAGAAATACCTTCTCCCTGCTTTATCCATTAGGATGCAGATTAACTTAGAGAAAAGCTAAAGACCAGCAACTTCAATAAGACAGAAGGTTATTTCTCACTCCTGTAACAGAATTCCAGAGGCAGGCAGTCCACCATTTGGATGGAGCTTCTTTCCTCGTGGTACAAGATGGTTGCTTGAGCGTCAGCCATCCCATTCACATCCCAGCCAGTAGGAAGGAGGCAAGGAAGAAGAGGCAAAAGGGTGTCCACCAACTGTGCTTCAAAGGAGTTTCCTTGATGCTGTTCTATATCACTCTGCCTGCACCTCATTGACCAAAATTGTAAGTCACACACTCAGCTACAAGGAAGATTGAGAACTATAGCACTGTGAAGAAGAAAACAGATTTGAGGTGAACAACTCAGTCTCTGCTGCCCTTATCATTTGGAGGGTGGTCTCCCAAAGCAGCCTAGGACTCACCTACTGGAGAATTCTCGTTGAACGGTCCCAGACCCAGTAAGGAGGAGCCACCACAGGCATTCAGGTGGCACTTCACAGCGTGCCAGGCGCACTCTCATCCCTTTGTCTTCAGACAGTGCTGGGAAGTAAGAGATGATCATGAGGGGACGCAGGTTCCAAGAGAGAGTCTGTCCAAGATTACCCCGCTGGCCAGGGACAGGACTGGCCCCTAGGAGGCCAAGCTCAGGCCACTTTTCAACATAGCATGCCTTGAGCTGTTGAGAATATGTTCATTTCCTTTCTGTTTCTCTGTCTCTCTTGTCTCTATTTCTCCCTGTTTCTCTGTCTCTGTTTTTCTCTTGACAGATAGATGGATGGATAGATAGACAGCCAGCCAGACATATGTGTGTATGTATATATATACTTGTGTGTATCTGTATCTCTATCTTCATCTCTGTCTCTCCCTCTTTCCCCCTTCCCCCATCAAAAAGAATTTTGAATTTCAATTTGCCAAGGCTCACCCTTTCTCAAATAGGGTGCCCCCGATAAACCCAAGCACCTCTGCCTCCCCCTTCCCTGCTAGGGCTCCCACCCATGATGTCTCTCCCCATCCCTGTCGCTGTCACGTAAACGGGGAGATGGGCCCGGGGAGCTTGGCATCACACAGGGGCCTCTGCTGGGAGGTCCTGGGCACCAGATGTCTCTGGGCTTTGAGGAGCGTGTCTGAAACTGCCCTGAGCACCTGGTGCCTTCCCCACAGCTGGGGAGTCGGGGGCTTCCTCCATCAGGGCCTGTGAAAGCAAATGTCTTTAAGACCCCAGTGTGGAGAGGGGGAGGGTGGCCCCTGTAGACGGACATCACCGCACCTTTGTAATTGCCAGGCAGGCGTGTGCTGAGATAGCCCCATTTCACTAGGGAGAAACTGAGGCTTAGGGGCCACCAACCTCGAGTCTCAGCCTTCCTGGCAGAAAGTGGTGAATCCAGGATTTGAACCAGGGCAACTCCAGAGGTCAGTGTCCTCATGGTCCCATTTCAGTCCCATCCTGGGGAGCTGCTGAGTTCTTAAATCCATAGTGACCTGAGATTCCAGCAAAAGTCCAAATGATGCAGACAGAAGTGGTAGGTGAGGGGTAGTTTGCACACAAATACACACAGGCACCAAGGCCATGCATACACACACAGACACACAGGCATGTGGATGGACATATGACACACATATACACATGCATGGGCACAAGCAAGCAAACATATGCATACACATGCACACACAGGTGACACATGGACACAGGCACGTATGCACACACGTGCATACATGCGTGTTCACACATGCACACATGTGTGCCTGCTGTCAAGCAGGGACATACCGTTGCTCTAGCCCCAGGTTGGGGGACGCTTTCCACAGACATTGCATTCTGTGATTCCACACTGAAGACTCAATCGAGGATAGAGGAAAGCCCAGAGCCCAGAACAAGGGTCAGTCCTCCAGCTCTGAATCTTTGATCCGACCTCAGCTCTTCAGATCTCCGTGGAGGACCCTTTGGGGTATTTTGCAATCATCCAACTGAGCCTCCACCCTACAGAACCTCCTTCTGAGTCCAGCCTGTGAGCTGGAATGCACCCAGCGATGGGCAGCTCATTACATTTCTAAAACCCACCCTAGTGCCAGGTGGTCCCCAACATCAGATGGATCCTCTCTTACTAGCCATGTGGCTTAAAAGAAAGCCCCTTCACCTCTCTGTGCCTCAGTTTACATAACCATGAACAGGGCCATAGTACCCATCACCAACCACTCTGAGGCCCAGAGGAACAATGAAAGTGGCCAGTGTGTCCATGATAAAGTTTTGGCTGGCTTCAAAAGAGCAGGTAGGGAAGACGTCAGATTCAAGAATCAGTCGGACCTGGATTCGAATCTAAGCTTTGCCACTTGTTAGATGTGAGGGCGTAGGTACGTGGCTGTCCCCCTCCAAGGCCTCGTCTCCCCATCTGAAAACGGGGGCATCATATGCTGGTGTCTGACGCTATGAGGCTTAAATGCCACTGGGCGTGTACAGCTCTTCCTCAAAGAGGCGGAACACGTGAGAGTAATTATTCTTCATTATGGTCTCCTCCAAAGCCACGGCCCCTCCCTGTCTAGTGCATGGTGTTCCTGCCTTGGGGAGGAGAGAAACAGGGGACAGACACAGCTACAGAGGCCTCTCTGCTTATAGAGACAGCTCCATAACCTGGCATGCTAGAATGAGGGCTGGGGACAGTTGCCCTGTCCCTACCCATGAGGGTCTCCAGCCCTCACAAGGCCTGGCTGGCCTCCTGCAGGTGACTAGCTCTGGCCTCTGGTCCCTGGGGCCTTAATTTCTCATGGAGAGCTGGGGTGGTGGCCAGCAGGGTTTCACTGCACAGGATGGCTGCCAGCACACATGAGCAACAGTATGCGAGAATGCAGTAGGGGACTACACTCTGAACCAGAAACTCAAGCAGATCTCTGATGTTATCACCCACTCCTGTGTTATCTCCAGCAAGCCTCCATTCTACCCTGGGCCTCAGTTTCCTCATCTCTCCAGTGGAGACAAGCAGGCCAACCTCAGTGGGCTGTTGTGAGAATCAAATCCACAAGCAGATGCTTGTGCCCAAGACAATACTGCATGATGATTAATTTCAATGGAACCATTTTATAGACACAATAGCTGAGGCCCAGAGAGGGCAGGTCACTGGTCTACGGCCACACAGCACGCAGGACCCAGCCCATGCCATCCCGTTCTTCATCCCTAGTCAGAGAAAAGAAAGAACTTGTTCCACTGACGTCAAGATCTTCAGCACTGGGACCCCATTTCGGCCCCTCCAGAACATACACCAAGCCCACTGGGCATTGGATTAACTCTTCCTTTTTGCAAATGATCCCCGACAGAAAATCCTTCCAAGACAAGGAAAAATATTTCCCCAAAACCTATTTACTTTTCAAATTTCAGTTGCCATAACAACTCGGCACAACTATTTATATGAAATCTTCGCCTTCCAAGTCTTGCTGAGCGCCGCGCTCTGTAAAGAGTTCAACTCGGCCCTTTCAATAACAACACGTTTTTTCAATCAATTTGGGTTGGGGATTTTTTTTTTCTATAAACACACATAAAATATGTTTGCAAAACTTTTTAAAGCTAACGGGGAAACGCCACATTTTATAGACTCACTCTCCTCTGATCGCCCCCAATAGTTACTTTCTGAAGCATGACAGTGACAAAAAATGACTGGTCAGCTTAGTATTTAAAAAAAAAAATCTTTTAAAAGTATTTATGTTCCTCATCATTGGGGGAGTTGGTAGAATCCTTGGTGGGGAGCTTTGAACACGAGCTTGGGATCTGTCCCTGTCACTAAAAGACCATGTGTCCTTAGAAAAGTCAGCAGAGGTCTCTGGCCCAAAGAGGGACATATTTTGATCCAAATAAGCCCTACCCAAAATTGGGAACGGAGAGGGGTGCAGAGGCCCTGTGTCTGAGGCATCCTGCAGATGCTCTGGGGCCACAGCGGTCACATGTTTGGATTTTCGGAGACAATTCCTGTTTCAAATTTTCTGTTCCAGGCTCCTTGTAAGCCTTTGTACAAGCTGTTCCCCTTGCCTGGAATTTCCCCTTTGTCAACCTGTCAAGCTGACATGAATGGACCTGTACTTGGTTTAATGCTCAGCCGTTGCTGTCTTGAAATTCTTAATTGTTTTTGAACAAGACACCCTGAGCGTTCATTTTGCAACTGGCCCCACAGATTCTGCAGTGATACTGGGCAGTCTCTAGTGTGCTGTGTGCTTCAAGTCATTTAATCCAGCACAACCCTTTGAGGCAGGTACTGTCGTGATTTTCATTTTACAGATGAGGAAACTGAGTCCAAAGAGGTGAAAGACCCTCCCTGTGCCCATAGTGGCAATACAAGCTGTTTCGCTCTGTTCCAGGGACTTCTGTGTTACTTCATCTAGTCCTCATGAGATGGGAAATATTGTGATCCTCATTTCCCAAAGGCCCAGAGAGGTTGGTAATTTGCTCAAGGTCACACAGCAAGCAAGCGAAGGAGCCATGATTTCCAGAGAGGCCCATTGGATCTCACCCCACGTGCCAGCAGTAACTTTCTCAACAGGTCTTGGCCTCCAGGCTTACTCCTTCCAGCCCATTCATGACATGATGACCAGAACCATCCATCTCCCTTTACCTGACCTCCTGTCATGCCATTTTCTGGCTGCCAATCCTTCCATGGTTCCCAGTGCTCTCAAGAAGTATCTAACCTCCTTAGCCTGACCATTGAGACCCTCAGTGATATCACCTCGGCACGCCTCTGCAGCCTTGGTGCCTGCCTGAGCTCCTGGCACTTGGTGCTCTTGCTCTCCAGACTACCTGCTGTTAGATCTCTGCACAAACAAGACTGCTTCTTGAATTGCCAGGTTAGGAACCACTGGTTCCCTAAACAGTGGCTGGCACATGGGTATTCTAGGAAAGAATTGGATAGGTTGCTGGACTTAAGTAACCTGTTCAGTTGGAGCCCCTTCACCCCCATAGCCAGGATGCTAACCCTTCCATGTCCCTCCAAGATGCCTCTTTCTCTATCCTCTGCCAACCCTCTATCTAGAACCACCACGACTGTTCATGCAGATGCCTGTACTACCTTCTCCCCAGCTTCTCCACCTCCACTCATGCCCCTGCAGGTCAATTCCCCAAACGGCAGCTGGAGAAACATTTTTAAAACACAAATCTTTTCTAACCATTTCAGTCTCCGCTGAATACCCATCATTCTCAAAATGAATCTAAAAAGCCAACAAGACCATGACATCCAAGCCCTGCTGACCTCACTGGCCATGTCCCCATACCCCCAGACACCCGACATGAGGCTGGGCCACCTCAGACCTCTGGCTCCCCATGAACCCTTCTTCCTGGCTTGCTGCTCTCCCACTTCTGCCTCGGTTAAATAGCTCTTCTTCCAGGAAGCTTTCCCTGACCACAGCTCCTTACCTCAGCAAAGTCAGGCTCCTCCTGGGCTCCCATAGTCCCTTGTCCTTCCCCATAAAAACACGTATCACACTATTGCAAGCACTGGTCTGCATGGCTGCAACCTGTCCACACGGAGGCTGATTCTGGAGACAGAGGCCATGGTCTGTTCTCAAGCACTTCCATGTTTGGAAACGAAATGTCAATAAATAGATAGATGGATGCATGCTGGATAGTGGATGGATAGATAACAGATGAATGGAGGGATGGATAAAGGGGTAGTTAGATGAATGGAATAGATGAATAAATGAATGAATGGTAGATGGATGGTGGATGGAAGAATGGAATAGATGAATGGGTAGATGAGTGGATGGATAAATAATGGATGGAATGGAGTGGATGGTGGATGGAATGGTGGTGGATGGATGAATATGGATGGATGAATGGATGGAGGTATGATGGATGGATGGTGGATGGATGGATGGACATGGTGGACAGATGTGGTGGTGGAATGGATGGGTGAATGGATGGATAAATTGAGAACATGGATGAATGAAGGATAGGGAAGGAATGGATGGATGGTGGACGAGATTGCACGGATGGATGGATGGATGGATGGATGGATGGATGGATGGATGGGTAGACAGGTAGATGGGTGGGTGGGTGAATGGATGGATGGATGGATGGATGGATGGATGGATGGATGGATGGAGGAAGATGGGTGAATGAAGGATAGGTGGATGAGTGGATGAATGGATGCATGGGATGGTGGATGGATGGGTGGATGGATGGATAGGGGTGGATGGATGGAAGATGGAATAGATGGATGGACAAATGGATGGATGGTGGAATGAATGGAAGGATGAATGGTGGATGGAAGATATGATGGAATGGAATGAATGGAATGGATGGATGGTGGAAATGGATGGAATGGATGGTGGATGGTAGGTGGGGTAAATGGTGGATGGAGTGGATAAATGGATAAATGGAATGGTGGTAGATGGATGGATAAATAGATGGACATGGATGGATAGGTGGATGGCTATGGATGGTAGACAGATGGGCGATGAATGATGAACATATAGATAAAAGAAAACCCCAGGAACCACCTTGCAGTAGTTAATATTTGGATGTTAAGGTACTCAAAGTTCCTAGCATGTAGTAGGCCAGCACTAAATGTTTATTGAATTAATGGTTAAATGAACGTCACAGAGCAGCTGGTCATTAACCTTTCACGATCACCTGTTTTCTTCCCTTTGTTTCCATTCTCTCTACCTCTGCCTCCTAATCTCTCAGGCTCCCATTGCTTCCCGCAGTTACCATGTGACTCACAGTGGCCAAGTTCCCCGGATTCATGTCTGCACATTAATTATTGAGTGATATAATCCAAATTTATCTAATGAATTAATAATAGACCATAGGGGTATTTTAATAATGAAATACTTGGAGTTGTGTTTTGATAATTACAGCAGGCTTTCATAATTACACCAAGGCTGTGAAAATAAAATCAAAATCAATTAGGCAGTGTGCAGTCCCACCCCAGGAGCACCCCCTCAAAGCTGTGACAAATAGACCCACCAGGAACAGAAAGATCCATTTAGCTCTGAATCGGATGATGTCTCTGGGGTTGGGTGGTCAAGATCTTTGCAGGATTGTAGATTTGGGGAGAGATTCCAGGAAGGACAAGGAAAAGAACATCCCACAAATGCATCGGATGTGTGAATCAGAAAGCACCTCAAAGACCAAGAGAACAAGCCTCTGCTTTTACAGACGGAAAGACCAAGACTGAGAGAGGAGCCATGACTCACCAAGTCAACTTCAGAACAATGACAGAGACTGGACCTTGTCTCTGGACTCCTAGTTCAGTGCTCTCTTGGCCCTGAACCATTCATGTGCCCTTCCTCTACCATGACAAAGCTCTCAGTGGTCTGCCTGAGCCCTGGCTATGCCTCGTGTCTCATCCTCTACCACTCCCCATATAACCAAACCACAATCGTACAGGAAGTTAGACTACTCCACGCCCCTCTGCCTTTGCCTATGTTGTGCCCTCTGCCTAGGATGCCTTCTCCTCCCTCCCTCCACCTCTGGACATCCACCTGGAAAACTCCCCCAAGCAGGGATGACATCCTCCAAGTGTTCATCTATATCCCCTAAAAGATGGGAAGCTTCAACCAGAAGCACTGGCTCACACATGTAATGAGCCACTTTGGGAGGCTGAGGTGGAAGGATCACTTGAGCCCAGGAGTTCAAGACCAGTCAGGCAACACAGTGAGACCCCATCTCTACAAAAAAATGAAGAAATTAGCTGGCCATGATGGTGCATGCCTGTAGTACCAGCTACTTGGGAGGCTGAGGCAGGAGGATCATTTGAACCTGGGAGTTTGAAGCTGCAGTGAGCTATGATCGTGCCACCTCACTCTAGCCTGGGTGACAGAGGTGACAGAGTGAGATCATGTCTCTTTAAACAAACAAACAAACAAACAAGACGGGCAGCTTATTGGAGGCAAAGATAAGTCCTATTCATTCAGTCTCCCCAGGATGTTAACATGGGGTCTGACAAACAGTTAAATGTATAATACAGATTTGTTCAAGGCCAGATGGATAGAAGGAGAGGGAGAGAAGAAACGCAGGAAGGGAAAGAAACAAGGAAGGTTGGCTCGGGATTTATTTCCAGAATGTGCTTAACCAAGGCCACCAGAAGAATGTTTTCATTTAAAAGTGCTACTGTGGCGACATCTTACTGGATATTTGAGCAACAGTGAAATTGGACACATTAAAGAGAGAGAAACCTTTTCAGGTGGATAGTGATAATGATGGCAGATTGGTAGATTCTAAACCACCACCCCCACCGCACCCACACACAGGCCCCATCAAGAAGCCTGGGCTGTTGACCCCAAGGTCCTTCTCTAAGAAGTGTCCTCAAGAAGACACTTGAAAGTGTCAATTATAAATAAAAATAATTAATTTTTAAAAGAAGGCACTTGAACTTGCCACAGACATTGCCCAAAATGGGTCCCCCGTGTGGAACTGACAAGAGGCAGCTGGGGCTAGAGCTGATGTGATGATGAGGTTTCTGCAGACTCCGTGGTGACGTCACCACTGGTAACTACAGACACAAGGTCGAACTTCAGGTGTCAGCCTGGCTTGGCCGTCTTTGCCGTCTAATGTCAACAGTCAGGTTCGGGGGAGCTGTCTAAATCACAGGAGGTTGGTGAATGTAAAACATCATCACCTCCTCTTCCTCTCCCCTTCCTCCCTCATTTCAACTCCAAACAGGATCTATTGATTTCATCTTCAGGCATTATTCTAAGAGGCAGTGGAGTACTGCAGATAAAAAGCGCGGACTCAGAAGCCAGACTTTCAGGGTCAGCACTGCGGTTCACAAGTTGTGTAACCTTGGGTGAGTCCCTGAGCCTCTCTGTGCCTCAGGGTTGCTGGGGGGATTGATTAATGGGTTGATTTGCATAAAATGCTGGATTAAGGGATATCTGCTATTCTTACCTCCTCTGCTAAGAGCACCTTGACGACTTGCACTGCCCTCCCTGGCTCTTAATGTGGATTGGGTGGCACAGGACCCGCCCACCAGCTCAGGGACTTAGTTAGGCACAGTCCCTACAACTGGTCAATCAGCTGAGTCCATTCCTCTGACAACCATGATTGGTCAGAATCAAGCCCTTGACTGAACCCCACCAGTCACAGCTAACGAGAGTAATCATCAACTAATATTAGCTGGTGTTACTGCTCCATTATTGTGACAAATGTTAACTCCATCCCCCACCCATAGCCAGGTCTTGGTAGGGAAAGGGTAAAATGATGGACCAGGAGGGATGTGGGATCCTTGGGACACATCTTGCCTTTTCCAGCAAGGCTGGGTTACATGCCCTCTCTCTCTCGGCTCCTCGAATTCCCCCTTGGCTTGCTCCTATTCTGAGATGAAGTAAAACGGGTGATTCTAAGCATGGGCCTTGAGTCTGGCAGACCAGGTTTAAATCCCAAACCCAGTTCTTTCTTCCCAGCCATGGGCCCCTGGCCCTCACCTCCCACTTCTCAGTTTCTTCACCTGGGCAATGAAGATGACTAAGGAACTTGGGCCTTGGAAGGTTCTGGGAATTCAGTGGAGTCAGGTATGCCCGGGGCTGGCATCAAGGTGGGGCTCCAGAAGAGTTGCTAGCTATGAATAACATGCCTGTCACTGCCTTCTGTTGTAACTGGCTGTGAAACGTCTGTCTTCTGCCAGACTAGGCTTCTAAGGTAGAGATGGGTTTGGTCAACATTGTGTCCATAGCATACTGTGCAAGGCTAGACATGGAGTGGGAAGGAATGAATGAATGGACAGCAGGAGGGAGGGCAGAGGAAGGGAGAGATAAAGAGAAAAACCACAAGTCTCTTTTTTTTTTCTTTTTTTTTGCTTAAGACAGAGTCTCACTCCATCTTGCCCAGGCTGGAGTGCAGTGGCACGATCTCGGCTCACTGCAGCCCCCGCCTCCCAGGTTCAAGTGATTCTCCTGTCTCACCCTCCTGAATAGCTGGGACTACAGACGTGTGCCACCACACCTGGCTAATTTTGTATTTGTAGTAGAGATGGGGTTTCACCATGTTGGCCAGGCTGGTCTCAAACTTCTGACCTCAGGTGACCCACTCACCTTGGTTTCCAAAGTGCTGGGATTACAGCAAGAGCCACCATGCCCAGCTGAAAAACCACAAGTATCTTGATGACACTGGAAAGCCCAGCTACTCCAGCATCAAAGAGGGTTCAAAATGGGAGACAGAAGACCAGCTTGAAGCCCTTCGCTCTGCAGAGATGGAGCCCAGAGAGGCCACGTGACTTCCCCAGGGGCACACAGCAGGGCATGATGGGACAGGCTCCAGAAGACAGTGCTTCCTTCAGCTCCCTTGCAGCCTGTCTCTAACTCCCAGGCACTGGGGCCTGCTCTACCTGCCCAAGCCCTCTCCACCCCTCCTCGCCCGCCCGTCTTCACCTGGGGCCAGTCCCAACACAGGGTGCCTCTTCCTGTCTGCAGACAACACCACTCCGCAAGCCAGGTGTTCCCTCAGGTGTCTCTTCCCTAAGTGGGCTGGGTTCCTCCGGTGGAAAATATCCTGGGGGCTTCAGGCTGGAAGGAGTGAGATGACTCAGGGCCAGGTGGGAGAAGCTCAGGGAGAAGGAGGCTGGGGGCACAGATGGAGGGAGTTCTTTGTAAATGAGTCAGAAAAACAAGCCTCTCTCCAGATAATACCAAGAATCTATTGGCCTGAACTCAAGTATGCAGGACACGAATGTTAGTTTCCTGTAACTGAACTTGCAGCGCCGTAGCCGCACTAGTTAAATTCTGATCCCACCTGCCGTTCACCTCGCATCTTGGAGCGACTGTGACACGCAGCCTCCTTCTGTGCCTTCCTCTGCCTGCCCCTCCTAGGAAGTCTCTGTCTGGTTCAGAGGTGGGAGAGGGGTCTCTCATCCCCAGTTCTTCTCCACCTGTTGTTTATATCCAAGGTTCTGGTTTTTGAAGTTGATTATTCCCTCCTCGAGGTGATAAATGCAAACTGCTTCCCTGCCCTGATGCGGGGAAGGACAGGGGTTATCTAGGAAGGCTAAAGGAACAACTTTGCTTCATGTTTCAAGGATTCTTCAAGGAGAACTCCCTTCCTGACGGGGGTGTGGGTTGCCCTGAAGCACATCCTGCAACAAGAACTGCAGTGTGTGGGGAGGTGAGAGGGTGAGGGAGTGAAACCAGGAAGGGAAGCTTCATTAGCAAGCAAGGTTCCACTGTGGGCAGCCGGGGCACCTGAGTCCAGGGCCTCATATGACTATGTCCCAGTTCCTGGGGTTTAATTCAATGCCAGGAGTCCCCTTCTCCTTGACCTGATCCTCAAAGGGCTTCATCTGCCTCTCTGTGCCCTCTCTCACCTGTGAGCAGAAATGAGTTTTAAACTCAAGTGGCCAGGCACGGCAGCTCACACCTATAATCCCAGCACTTTAGGAGGTGGAGGCGGGCTGATCACCAGATCAGGAGATCAAGATCCTGGCTAACATGGTGAAACCCCGTCTCTACCTCTGGGAGCCAACATGGAACATGGCTGGGAGTTGTCTCGCCCAAGGAGCAAAGGAGCTGAGGTATTTATCCTGCAGCCCCCATAGGCTCTGCCACGGGCTGAGGGGTACTGCCCTGGCACTTCATTGTGTTGGAAACTGTAGAGTGGACCCACATGGGGATGGTGAGAGCCCAGGAGGAGTGGGTGGGCGCCAACAGCCTCTGCTGCATTCACATGTGTAATATGGGGGTACAAATCTTCTCATCTGCATATGAGGATAGTTCATATGCTCATGTATGCTAGCAGCATGACCTGCAAACCCCAGTGCCACCCCCATCTTACAAATGAGGCAGTTGAGGCCTCGCCTACAGAAGTACCTCATTGATAAAAGCGGAGAGGCTCAGAGATCCAGGTATTTGGCATCTATGTCTAGGAGAACCTGCTCTGTGTGAGCTCAGGCCCAGGTTCCAAATCCTGGCCTGCCTCCTCCCAGCTTTATTTTTCTGAGCTGTCGATTTCACTTCCTTTTAGCCTCAATTTTTTCCTCTGCAAAGTGGGGACAGGATCGTCCCCCATCGCAAGGCTGATGTGAAGATGCAAGATAATGTGTGCACACGTGTTGTGGACCAAGCCTAGCACACTTTAGGTGCTTCATAATCATTCCCCTCCCACCCTCTTCTCAGCCTCACTCTACCACCAAGTCCCTCTGGGACTTTGAGCCAGTCCTGTGTTCAATTCAGTGAACATTTTCAGAGCCTCCGGATGTTCCATGGTTGTGGCTGTAGGTGAGTCAGGCTGGCCACATCCGAGTCAGCAGTGACTCACCTGAGACGGGACGTGGGGCGAGGCCCCATGGGGTCCTCCCGTGGGAAGGTCAGGACAGCAGACAGGAGCAGGGGTGGCGGGCGCAGTGTGGAGGGCTATAAGCTAGGTGTGGTGGGATCAGGTTTGTGAAACTTCCTCCACTGCCCTGTGGATGCAAGGCTGAAGCTGGCCCAGGAGGGTCACTTAGAAGGCCACCTCTTAAAATGGAGATGAGCAAAGATAAGGCTGACCTGGGGCAGGGGAATTAGGGGTGGGGGAAGAGGAGAGGAGATGCTGCGTGGGCTGGGGGCGGTCTTTCCTGAAGCAGCCAGAGGAGTCAAGGATGGCCACTGAATAGGAGGCTGGGGCTGAGTCCAGCCATCCCAGGACCTCCAGTGTGTGACTTCTGGACACAGCAGTCTTTGCCATCCTGCTGCCCTTCAGAGCTACGACCATGGCCCTCAGGCCTGTCCACCGCCCTCCGCTCCATCATGGCTAACCTGGGCTCCATGCTTTTCTTGCATCAGCAGACAATGCCCCTCTGGGGGAAGCTCTGAGACCCAGCACCTGTCAGGAAAAATTCGAAGGCCTGGGCACTGAATCCAAGCCGGGTAAAAATGTAGATAAAGAGTGCTGGGAAGGAAATTTTTTGAAAACACACCCACCCAACCCCTGGGGTTGAATTGAATGCCAGGAGCCCCTTTCTCCTTGACCTGATCCTCAAAGGGCTTCAGCTGCCTCTCTGTGCCCTCTCTCGCCCATGGACAGGGATGAGTTTTAAACTCACAAGTGGCCAGGTGCAGTCGCTCATGCCTGTAATCCCAGCACTTTGGGTGGCCGAGGCAGGTGGATCACGAGGTCAGGAGATCGACACCATCCTGGCTAACACAGTGAAACCCCATCTCTACTAAAAATACAAAAAAAAAAAAAAAAAAATCAGCCAGGCATGGTGGCTCACGCCTGTAATCCCAGCTATTCGGGAGGCTGCAGCAGGAGAATCACTTGAACCCAGGAGGTGGAGGTTGCAGTGAGCCGAGATCATGCCATTGCACTCCAGCCTGGGCGATAGAGTGAGACTCCATCTCATTCAGATCGACAGAGGATGGATGGAGTGTCCTGAGTCGGAACGTGGCTCCAGCAAAGAAGACAACACTTGAGAGTTGGCTTCAAAATACACAACACAACGGCCACATTCAAAGCCACAGGAACTGTGTTTTGGGTGTTGGGCCATTTTGTTTTGGTTTGGTTTGGATTGGTTTGGTTTGGGATTTATTTTTTTTTTGCAGCTATATCACGGGGTCCAGAAAGGAAGGCCTAAGTTTTTATTTTTAAATAACAGCTTTTTAAAAACTTTATAAACAAAAAACAGCTTTACTGAGATATAATTCACATACCACTTAATTCACCCGTTTACAGCACACGATTCAATCATTTTTAGTCTATTCAATATGAGCAAAACAGTCACCACGGGGTTTAGAACAATTCCACCACCCTACAAAGAAACTCAGTTCCTCTCAGCTATCACCCCATGTTCCCATCACACCCCCCAGCCCCTGAAAACCACCATCTACCTTCTGTCTCTATGGATTGCACTGATCTGAATGTTTCATAGAAATGGAATCATATAGTACATGATGTTTTGTGTGTGGCTTCCTTCACTTAGAATAATGTCTTCAAGGTTCATCCATGTTGTGGCATGTGTCAGTGTGACATTCCTTTTTGAGGTGAACCCATTGTATGGGTGGACCACACTTTGACTGTTCGTTTATATTGATGAACTTCCACACTTGGCTCTTATGAATAAAGCTGCTGTGAATGTTCCTGTACCAGTCTCTGTGTGGCCATGTGTTCTTATTTCTCTCGGGTAGATACGTAGGAGTGGAATTGCCGGGTCACGTGGTAACTGTCTGTTTATTCCTTTGAGGATCTGCCCCACTGTTTTCCAAAGTGGCTGTATCTTTTTTATTCCCACTCTCCCTTACTTTTCAAAACTACCGTATATTGAGCCAGGCACTCATGGGCATCATCTCTTTGAATCCTCCCCATAATCTACCCACAGGATATCTGGGCATGACCATCACCCCATCTTCCAGATAAACTGAGGCTCAGAGACACAAGGCTGCTTGCCTGGGTCACTTGGCTGGTTGATGTTGCAGGATCCTGATCAGCTGCCCTGCTTCCAGCCATGCCTCTGGGGCCTTCCATCCGTCCCCAGTGGGGCTGCTGTTTGGGAGGCTGGGATGCCCCACTGGGCCTGTGGTGACTCCTGCTCCAAGGAGACCCTCCCCCATGCCTGACAGGTGATCCTGGGAGGAATATTTACCCTGGGGCTCCGTCTGCCAAATGGGAAAGCCCTCGGGGGCTGTAACTGGAGAGGCCCGGTCCTGAGGCTCTGCTGAGGCTGGAGGAAAAGCACAAAGGGTCCTTTGTCCTGCCCATTGTTTGCACTCACAGCCAGCCTTGCTGTGCCCCTCAGACCAGCACGGGGCACGCTGGGTCTGCAGAGCAGCTGGGCTGTCTCAGGTTCTCTGGGGGGCCCCCTGGGATGAACCAGAGGATTCACCGGGGCGGAGGCAGAGGGGATGTGGAAAATATTGGGAGCTTAGTAGGCACTCAGCGTATGGGAAATCATCCCCCAGACTTTTTAAAGGAGTCCTTTGTCCTTGGGTTATAAAGTCAACGGGTACATGCGTAAAAAGGACGAAACAGCCCCAAGGGTGTGTGTACCCTCCTCTTCCCACCCTGAGCCCAGCAGCCACATCCACACCTCTCGTGTGTCTTTCCAGAAAGTTTTTAATGCTTATATATATGAAAATGAACACGTGTGAGTATGTGTGCTTCTTTTTTACATATAAATGGTGGCTTTCTTTTTTCTTTAAGATTTAACTGGATTTTACTGCGACAGGGGAGACCCCACCAAGCAGGGCCAATATATGTGGTCCCAGGAGGTCAACACATGGTGACTTTCTGTATCCACTCCTGTCTTTCACTGCACAAAGCCCTCAGAAGATTATTCCATAGCAGTACGATGACAGCATCCTCCTTCTAGGGACTGCATCGTCTTCCGTCTCTGGATGTGCCATCTTTTACTCAGCTAGTCTGCATCTCAGTTGTTCCCTGTCTTCTGCACACAAGTCTTTGCACACGGGTGTGAGCGTGTGCTGTGGGCACATTCTTACCGGTGGTATCATTGGGTCATGGGAGGTGTGTCTTGTTTTTGCATGTGACAAGCACAAGCAAATTGTCTTCCATGGGGGTGGCCTCAATTACCCATCCCCAGCATGGCTTGGGAGTGCCTGTGTGCCCATAATCTCACCAATAGGATAGCATCAGCTCTTTCATTTTTCTTTACTTTTTTTTTTTTTGAGACAGAGTCTTGCTCTGGCACCCAGACTGGATGCAGTGGCATGATCTCAGCTCACCTGCAGCCTCCACCTCCCGGGTTCCAGAGATTCTTCAGCCTTACCCTTCCAAGTAGCTGGGACTAGAGGCAAGCACCACCACGCAGGGCTAATTTTTGTATTTTTAGTAGAGATGGGCTTTTGCAATGTTGGCCAGGCTTGTTTGGAGCTCCTGACCTCAAGCGATCTGTCTGCCTCAGCCTCCCAAAGTACTGGGATTACAGGCATGAGCCACCGCACCTGGCCTTTTACTTTTCACTGAAGTGAAATGTACATACAAAAAAGTGCGCCTGTCATCAGAGCCCAGCTCGCTGGATTTTCACAGCGTCCACGCCTCCATAAAACCAGCACTTAGATCAAGACGGGAGGGTCCCCGGTCCCTGAAGCCTGCTTGTCCCTCCCCTCCCAACATAACCTTGATCTTTTGTCAGTCTTTACTAAAATCCCCTTCCCTTTCCAAATTCCCCTGTCTGCATTGACCATGTCAGTGCTGCCTAAAGCATATGCCAGGAAACTGAAAAACTAAAATGTTTTGATTTTTTTAAAGGGAAAATAAATCAGTAAGAACAAGGGTCCCCAAACTATTCCCCATGGGCCAAATCCATTTTGCAGTCCTTTTACATGTGGCCCACATGCTAACAATGATAGTCATTTTTTTAAATGATTGGGAAAAAAATCAAAAGAAGAATAAATCTGGACACATAAACATTTTATCAAATTCAAATCTCAGTGTCCATAAATAACGTTTTCTTGGCACACAGGCATGTTCTTCATTTGTGTATTATCTTGCTGCAACAGCAGAATCGAGAAGCTGCGAGAGAGACCCCGTGGCCTGCAAAGCTGAAAATATTTACTTCCTGGCCATTCACAGAAAATGTTTGCCAACCCGTGACCTAAAGCATCATCTCTCAGAGGGCTGGGAAGGTACCTGGGAGTTGTCCCATTCAGGGGCGGGAGCATCAACGGGACCCTGCGTCTTCTGCCTCCAAGGCCTGTAGTAGGGCTGTCGCAGGCTGCAGAGGAGCCTAGAAGGGAGATGCTACAGGTAAGGCAGGAGGATGGAGAAGAGAGAACGGACTTGAACTAGACTTAGGGTCACACTAGCAACTGTGAGTGGCTGATGAGTGTTCCAGTGCACAGAGAAGAGGTTGCAAGAGCCAGGGATTATGCATTGATTAGCTTCCATTGCTGCAGGAATTAGCTTGTCTGTGCATGGTGCAAGGGTCTGGAACACACATTTAACCAAGACAAGGAGCGAAGTGAGAGGAAGCAATATTGTTGTTTGCAGGAGGTAATGGATGAGATGAGAGAAGAATCTGCATGGTCAGAATCTGTTTGGCACCAGAAGGGAAGTACCCAGGAAATCTGAGGATCACCTCGTCCAGTTGTCTGTGGAACTGAACTGTGAGTTGTCCGTGAGGGATGAATGGCAACACCAATGTTTCCAGGGTTTCTGTTGTGAGGTCTCCTGGCTTGGAGATGGAGAGGGCACACACAGGTTTCGGATTCAAGCCTGCAGGACGATCCTGGCTGCACCACTCAGGAACCCTGGGTGAGTCTCTTTACCCCTCACAGCCTCAGTTTGCCCTTCCTGGAAATGGGACCACAATCTGAACCTTGTAGAACTGCTTCAAAGATGAAAGGAGACGTCGCGTGTGAGATGCCGGCCCATAGGAGCCACTGCCCAAATGGCAGCTCCCCATTAGGTCCCCAGAAAGTCTCCGCAGGTTGGCAGCCAGGAGAGCTACCATTTCTTTATTTGGAGAGATTCCACCCCCCGGAAAGGGTAATCCTGCAGGAAAGGAGGAGGGAGTCGTTCCGGAGTTGGGGAGATGTCAGCTTTGACTCTGAGTGATGCCTCCTCAAACACTTACTGTCATACAGGAAGTTACTCAAACACAATCAATTAGACACCCATATTAGCATATTTTTCATTGTAATACAGCCGCAGACAGTAGATGCTGGAGACTGTTTATTGCTGTTCTGAGCTAATATTTATTAAAGTGATTAATATGTTTTTCAAATATCTGTGACAGGCGTGGCAGGCATTATTTATCTCCTCCCTCGCAAGCCTGAAACCGTGAGGGGTGGGAGTCACTTAGAGAGGGGCGGCAGGTAGGGGCCTTGGGTTCTGGGGGACCGTGACCTCCTCTGGGGCCCCTTTCCTGCTCGGGCCTCCTGCCTTCCATCTTCCCCTGTCTCCTCCACCTTCAACTTCCCCCTCTACTGACCGTTCCCATCGGCATTCTGAGACATCTCCCACCATGACAAATAGAGGCCTCCCAGGACGCCCTGTCCCCCTGCTCCTCCCTGGACCCCCTCACCCCTGGCCATTCTGCCATCTTCCTCCTTCCCTCCATAGCCAAACTCTTCAAAAGAATTCTTCCCTCCTTACCTCCTTTGCTCATATTCCAGTCTCTGCTTTTTAAAACTCCTTACAAAAAATTAAAAGTGGCCGGGCGTGGTGGCCCAAGTCTATAATCCCACTACTTTGGGAGGCCGAGGCGGGGGGAATCACCTAAGGTCAGGAGTTCGAGACCAGCCTGACCAACATGGTGAAACCCTGTCTCTACTAAAAATACAAACATTAGTGGGGCATGGTAGCGGGTGCCTGTTATCCCAGCTACTCAGGAGGCTGAGGCAGGAGAATAGCTTGAACCTGGGAGGCGGAGGTTGCAGTGAGCTGAGATCACGCCATTGCACTCCAGCCTGGGTGACAAGGGCGAAACTCTATCTCAAAAAAAAAAAAAAAAAAAAAAAAAATTAAAAGCAACATCCAGGATGCTCTAGAACAGCAACATCCAAAAAAACTTTCTGCAGTCATGGAAACATTCTGTGTCTGCATTGTCCAATTCAGAAACTGCCAGCTACATGTGGCTTTTGAGCTCTTGAAATGTGGCTAGTACAACTGAAGAATCAGATTTTTTTTTTTTTTTTTTTTTTGATGGAGTCTCGCTCTGTCACCCAGGCTGGAGTGCAGTGGCGTGATCTCAGCTCACTGCAAGCTCCGTCTCCCGGGTTCAAGCAATTCTCCTGCCTCAGCCTCCTGAGTAGCTGGGACTACAGGCGCCCGCCACCACACCCAGCTAATTTCTTTTGTATTTTTAGTAGAGATGTGATTTCACCGTGTTAGCCAGAATGGTCTCCGTCTCCTGACCTTGTGATCCGCCCTACTCAGCCTCCCTTTTTTTATTTTTTGAGACCGAGCCTTGCTCTGTCATCTAGGTTGGAGTGCAGTGATACAATCAGGACTCATGGCAGTCTTGACCTCCTGGGCTCAGGTGATCCTCCCACCTCACCCTCCCAAGTAGGTGGAACCACAGGCACACGCACCACACCTGGCTAATTTTTGTACTTTTTTGTAGAGATGGGGTTTCACCATGTTGTCCAGGCTGGAGGAACCAGATTTGTAATGTTATTTAATTTTAATGAATTTATATCTAGATTTAAGTAGCCATGTATGGCTCTAGAGGATTATACAGTGGGCCCCTGGATCCCTAGCACCCACCAGCATTATCAAATGTCTACACTTTATCATATCTGTTTGAGGATTTTTAAAGTAACAAAATCTTACAGACATGTTTCCCTTTTTTCTCTGCTGACGTAATTACTATCTTAAGGTTGGTCTCTATCTTTTCCATTCATGTTTGTATACTGTTACTACGTTTGAATGTGTCCACAAGCAATATATAGTATTATTTTTCACATTTTAGTAACTTACATACATGGTAACCTACTTTATGCATCTTTTTGCAATTTTTTTTTTTTTTTGGCTAAGTTTTGTTTTCCCAGTTAACACAGAACTAGCTCATTTTCACCATTGTGTAATATTCTACTATAAAAGGCATGCTTCAATGTATTTCTCCTCCTTCTATTGGGGAACTTGTGTTACTTAATGCTGCAGTGAATGTCTTTGAACATGTCCATTAGAGCAATGGGTTAACATTTCTGAAGCCTATTCAAGAAGAAATAGAATTGCTGGGTCAGTTTGCATAGCTTTAACTTTACTAGCTGCCCCGAGATGGCTCTACAACACGGCTGTGCCAATATACCCTCCAACCAATGCCAGAGGAGAGGCCCTGCTTCCCCACAGGCTCATTGATGCTTGGTATTCTCAAGTTTTAAATTTCTGTCAAATAGATGGGTAGGATGGTGTAGTTGTTTTCATTTGTGTTCCCTGTTTATCCGTGAATTTAAACGTCTTTCATAATTATTGGCCATGTGAATTTTCTCTTTTGATGACTGTCTGGTCATGCTCATTGCGTATTTGCCTATTGGGAAGTTAGTGTCATTGATTTGTCAGAGCTCTTTACATATTATGGATTCAATCCTCTTTCAGTTATATGTGTTCAGATATCTTTTTTGAGTCTCGCCTCCTATTTTAACTTATTTATGATGAGTTACTTTGAAAATAAGGTTTTAATTTTAAGGTAGTCAAATGTGTCAATATTTTTCTTTAATGTTTATGTTTTTTGTACTTCCATTACCCCAGGGTTATAAAGGCATCCTATATTTCCATATAGAACTTTTCAAGTTTTCCTTTTTGTATTTAGATCTTTAATGAATCTTGAGACTATTTGTGTATATGTGTACTATATGAGTTTGGAATCTAGCATAATATTGTTTATGTAATATAAGGCAAGACTGGAAAAAGATATCTGAACACTTAAAACTGAGAGAGGATTGAATCTATAATATGTAAAGAGCTCTGGCAAATCAGGAAGACACTAACCTCCCAGTAGGCAAATAAGCAATGAGCATGACCAGACAGACGGTTTTTGAAAGAGAAAATCCAAATGGCCACAATTGGTGGATTAAAACAACACACACATGTTTACTATCCCAGTTTCTGTGGGTCAGGAGCCTGGCACAGCTTAGCTGGAGCCTCTGCTTAGGGTGTCACAATGCAAACAACCAAGGTGTTGCCTGGAGCTGGGTTCTCATCAGAGGCTTGACTGGGGAAGGATCCTCTTTCAAGCTCCTCAGCTTGTTCACAGAGTTCATTGCCTTGCAGCTGTATGATCCATGGAAGTTTGTTTCTTTAAAACCAGTAATGAGGCCGGGTGCAGTGGCTCATGACTGTAATCCCAGCAGTTGGGGAGGCCAAGATGGGTGGATCACAAGGTCAGGAGATCAAGACCATCCTGGATAACACAGTGAAATCCCATCTCTACTAAAAATACAAAAAAAAATTAGCCAGGCGTGGTAGCAGGCGCCTGTAGTCCCAGCTCGGGAGGCTGACTCGAGGACTGCCTGCCACAGTGTATACTGATCATCATCTTCCAGCATTTTTTTAGGTGGTCCACCCCTTCCTCACCAACTGGCAATGCATCCTCCACCATGTATGAAGTTTCCGTAGGCACAGAGGTCTGTTTTGGGCTCCTTTGTTATTGCTGTTGTTCCAGTGGTCTTCCTGCCCCTACCACCCTCTAAATATGCTCCAGTTTGGGGTCACCAATGCCCACCATACTGCTGAATTCCATTAAGTCTTTTCAGTCTCACCCTACTAGACCCTCAGGGGTATCCGGCACCATGGACATCTCCTTCCCTCTTCAATCATTCTCCCCAGACTTGAGGCTCCTCATCCGGGGTGTCCTATGCCAGGTGCCCCTCCTGCCTGATGTAGGGGTCTCCCAGGTTCACTGCCTGGGTGATCTCATCAGCTCCTGGGACCAAATTCCACCTGAGGGTTGAGGATGCTCGATGACCACCCCAGGCTGGGGCCTCCTGGAGTTCCAAGAATGTGCAACTGATGGCCCATCAGACTCCACTTGGAAGACCTCTGCTCACGTCTGACTCAATGTGCCCACACCGATTTCCCAATTCCACGCTCCCCTCTAGAAGACCCCCTTCCCACTCACCATCGCTGCCTCCATGGATGGATGGAATGGATGTTGAAATCCATGGTGGGCTGGACTCCTTCGTTCTGTCTCTGCTGCCTCCCTGCCCGAGCCACCATCACCTCTCACTTGGGTGTCTCCAGTAGCTTTCCAACTTCCACTCTTGCCCCCTGCAGTCAATTCTCCACATGGCGGTCAGGGTAATATTTGTAAAAACATAAATCATTTCACATCATCCCCCCACTTAAAATCCTTTCTGTGGCTTCCCACTGCTTTTGGAATAGGATCCAGATTCCTCAATGTGCTCTCCGTCATAGGCGGCCACCTCCTCTGCAGCTCCATCTATCACCACCCTCCCCCAACGTGCGCCTCCCCCCTCGTCGGACCCCGGAGATTATCTGATTATTTCTTTAAGTGGGAGACTTTGGGGTGGTCCAAGTGGTCTGGGGGGAAAGGTGCCAAATTTCCCCTCTGAGTGGCAGGGCCTGGGCAGAGCCACGAGCCCCGAGGAGGTCAGGTTAAACGGCACTGTTTACTTTAGCCCTCTCCAAAGTGTGTTTTGGTGGTGAGAGAGAGTTATGAATAAGCTCTTAATTCCAGCAAGGGCGTGGGTCAGCTCTCCGACCGCGGCGTTTATTGACACATGCGTCTGCTCCCTTGCCCAGTGCCCCGAGTCTGAGGGGCCCGTCTCTGTGCAGGGGCTGGCGGCCCCGGCTCACCTGGGCGGGGGCCGGGCCTACCTGCAGCCTCTCTCCAAATGCACTGTGGCATCAGTTTTTCCATTAGTGCTGGTGGGGACCAGGGAGGGTGGGAGGGGGTGCATCTGGGAAAACTGTCATGAGCAGGGAGGGACCCAGACCCCACCCCTGGCTGCGGGGGTGCCCAGAAGCCAGATGCCACCCAAGGAACGAGGTGGGTGGGAGGTCCGTGGGGCTGTTTGGAACTCTGTCACCTGGTTAGGCTGTTTGTTTGTGTTTTTACCAGGCTGATGGCATCCTTGGGGCCTGAGTTGGGAGCAAGCTGAACTCATGAGCTCACTTGCTATGTGGCTTGAGACCAGTTGGGTTCTCCTGCTGGTTGGGCCTCAGTTTCCCCATCTGCCTTACAGTCATTCTATTCTACAGGCAGCAGACTGTGTCCTCACATAGGATGGTGGTTTTTGGAAGAAGGATATTTGAGAACACGTTCTCAAATGGAAATCACAAGTTCAGAGAGGTCCATTTATGTACATCTGCCCAGGAGCCATCCTGATGGAAGCCAAGAGCCAGGACAAGAAGGTCCAGATAAATATATGAGCCAAGAGTCACACAGTGACGCTGCTGTGAGGCTGCCAGTGCACCAGTCTCAAAATGACAAGACGGCAGAGATGGAGAACAGATTAGCGGTTGCCTGGGGATAGCAGCGGGATGGGAGATGGACGCAATTCTAAAGGGGCAGCACAAGGAACCTCTTCTAGGGTAATGAAGTCATTCTGTATCTTGACTGTGGCGCTGGTCACAGGAATCCAAACATGGCACCAAGTTGCACAAAACGACACACACACACACACACACACACACACTGAATTCATGTAAAAACTGGTGAAAATACAACATAGTCCATGATCTACTTAACAGTAGAGTACCAGTGTCAATTTCCTGATGTTGAGGTCATACTACAGCCATATAAGCTGTTGCCATTGGAGGAAGCGGGGGGCAGGGGAGAGAGTACATAGGACTTTGTACTTTTTTCCCAGGGTCTTGTGAGTCTGTAATATAATTGCAAAATTAAAAGTTGTTTTTTTAAAAGCTCGGGAAGGGTATTCATGTGCCCAAGGTCACACAGCAAATTGAGAACTAGGCTAGAGTTAATCCCCAGAGCTTTTGATAGCCATGTTTTTTCCACTCTATCATAGAAAGACAGAGTAAGACAGGCATTCTGTAAAATAATCCTAGATGAGTAATAGTGAAGACATGAGAGTAGTAATAGTGGAAGTAATCATAATTCTTTTTTTTTTTTTTTTTGAGATGAGGTCTCTGTCACCCAGACTGGAGTGCAGTGGCACAATCATGGCTCACTGCAGCCTTGACCTCCCTAGCTAAAGCAATCCTCCAGCCTTGGCCTCCCAAAGTGCTGGACTATAGCCATGGATCATTGTGCTTGGCTGCTAGTAATAATCATTGTAGTAATTGTAGCAGTGACAGTAGCAATAATCATGACAGCTTATGTTTATTGAGGACTGGCCTCAAGCCAAGCACCTTGTGTCTGCTTTACATATATTACTCCTGCTCTTCCTCACAGCACCCAAGGTTGTATAGATGGGAAACTGAGGCACAGTTCCCAGCTCACACAGAAGATAGTAAAGGTTGAATCTAAGCCTTTCACTCCATTTTTCGATTCAGGTGTCCACCATAAGCCTTTGTCCTTATCCCATGTCCCTATTTGAAACCCTCCTGCAAAATTATGCCAGCCAGGTTGAAATTCCAACCTGGTGTCCAGGATCCACCACCTTGGTCATATCTGCTCTCTGACAGAGGTCCTGGCTAGCACAAAGGGGCCACAAATGGGTCAGTGGCAGGATCAGTGACCTTGCTTGGGAATCTAGGTAGGTGGCCAGAGGTGGTTTTGGCACTGAGTGGCCCTCGCAATTTACATCCACCCTGATGCCATCCCGATGGAGGTCGTGGGCCAGGACAAGGAGGTGTCCAAATAAACAAACAAGCCTATAGCCAGGAGGTGCGGCTGCGAGGTGGCTATAAACAGGGAGCATATTGGGAGGCTGAGGTGGGCCGATCACGAGGTCAGGAGATCAAGACCATCCTGGCTAACACGGTGAAACCCCATCTCCGCTAAAAATACAAAAAAATTAGCCAGGCATGGTGATGGGAGCCTGTAGTCCCAGCTAATCGGGAGGCTGAGGCAGGAGAATGGTGTGAACCCAGGAGGTAGAGCTTGCAGTGAGCCGAGACTGTGCTACTGCACTCCAGCCTGGGCGACAGAGCAAGACTCCATCTCAAGAAAAAAAAAAACAAAACAGGGAGCATAGAACACCGGATGGAGAGCCCAGAGCCCCTGGTCCTTTTTGTTTTCTGTTTTTTTTGGGGGGGGGGGAAGACAGGGTCTCCCTCTGTCTCCCAGGCTGAAGTGCAGTGGCATGATCCTGGCTCACTGCAACCCCAAACTCCTGGCCTCAAGTGATCCTCCCATTCAGCTTCCCAAAGTGCTGGGATTACAGGCATGAGCCACCGTGCCTAGCCTGCCCAGGTGCTATTTATTCACTGATCCACCCCCATGGGCTGGGCACCTGGGTTGACACACCCCCTCTGTGCCTCAGTTTTGGTCTCAGAAAGCTCTGGGGGCCCTCCCATTTGAGTTGCACACCTGCTCTGTGTGGGGCTGTTTCTGGCTCCTGGATAGCCTGGCCCATGCTGGTGTGGCCTGGAGGTCCCTCTCCTGCTAGATGGGGCTGGGCAGCCATAACAAATGATCACAAACCTGGGTGCTTTGAACAACAGGATTTAGTGTCTTACATTTCCGGAGGCCAGAAGTCTGAAACTGAGGTGTCAGCAGGACCGTGCTCCCTCTGAAGGTTCTAGGAGAGTATCCTTCCTTGTCGCTTCCAACTTCCGGTGGCTCCAGGCATTCCTTGGCTCATGGCTGCATCCCTACAATCTTTATCTCTGTTGTCACCTGGCCTTCTCTTTTCTCCCTGTTTCTTCTCTATGTGTCCCTTAAAAGGACACTTGTCATTGGATTAAAGGCACCCCTGGATAATCTCAATGATCTCACTTCGAGATCGTTAACTTCATTAAATTAGCAAATAAGTTCAATTCGCAGGTTCCAGAATTAGGATATAGACATATCTTTTGGAGGGCCGCCATTCTACCCACTACAGACCCTCTGCATCAATCATGCTGGAGATCAAGAGAGATCATGACACCAGAGGCCTTCCTGATCCTGACCCAGCCTCTGCCTTCTCCACCCCTCATGCCCTCTGCTTCTGCACAGTGCCTTAGCACATGCTTGTTTTCTCAGCTCAGGACACTCCTTCCCTCATGTGTCGCCAGTTTCTTCCTGACCCTCTCTGAGCCCCCATAGTGGGCCTAACTCCAGCTACAAATCCTTAGCAGTCCCAGAACTTCTCCTTCGAAGAACATGTTATGTTAAAGTGAAATAACTCAGTTTCTCCATCTGTGAAATGGACCCAATATGATACCTCCCTTGCTGGGTCAATGTGAAGATTCAGTAAGGCCCTGGCTGGTCATGTGTTCAGCCAGTGGCCCAACATATACCAAAGGCTCAGTAAGAGGAAGGCTGTGTATCTGTTTTAATGAAAAGTCAAAGCTCTTTATCACCTGTCACCCAGATCTGAGCACTCATTAGGCATTCTGGCCTATGACAGAGATGGACAACTTAGAAGGGGCTCAGGAGAGGAACACAGGAGTTTATTAAAAGGAATTCAAGTCCAATGAAAAGAATAAAAGCAGGATGTGGGAGTGACTGGAACAGTAGAGGCAAGAGGCACCTTAGTTGTGGTGGCCAGGGAAGGCCTCAAAATGAAATCTGAGTGATAAGAAGGAGCCAGCCTGAGGGCAGCATGATCTGCAGAGGCAATAGGTGAGGCAAAGGCCCCGAGGTGGGAAGGAGCTGAATGCTTCCAAGGAAGAGAAGTAAGGTCAGTGTGGCTGGAGCAGAATAGATATGAGCAGGGCTGGTGAGGCCTGAAGTCAGAGAGCTGGGCAGCGGCTAGGTCAGGAGACACTTGTAGGCTAGGGCAAGATGGAGTGGGCTGGAATAGGATGGAGTCTGTTCCCAGTGCAAAGAAGAAGCCATTGGTCAGTTTAAGAAGATCTGAGACGCGTTTTAAAAGCTCTTTGATCCTAAGGAGAAGAGTCTGGAAGGCCCCAGGGTGGAAGCTGTGATAACATGGGTGACTAATGGGCAGCTTCCAGAGAAATAATGGAGGGACCTTTGACAGGATGTGCTGGCAAGTGGTGTTTCCATTGCTTATTGTGTGTAACAAATCACCCAAATGTAGTGGCTCAGAACAACATCATTTTATTGCTCATCGTTCTGTGGGCTCAGCAGGGATGGTTCATCTCTGCTCTACAAGGTGTTGCAGGGATAATTCATAAGGCTACACTCAGCTGGGGGCTGAATTGGCCTGGAAATTTCCAGATGCATCTACCCATGCCTGAGGCCTTGGGGCTGGCTGTCAACTGGGGCACCTTAGTCCCTTGTAGGTGGCCTCTTTGTCGAGCAGGATAGCCTTGGCTTCCTTCTCTGGCAGCTTAGGGGAGCACAAGAGTGAAAGTGAAAGTCGCTAGGCCTCTTGAGGTCTAGGCCCAGAAGCACTGGAGTCACTTCCACCACATTCTGTTGACTACAGTAATTCACATGTAATTCACATTCTGTTGGCTACAGTAATTCACATGCTTGAGTCCAGGCTCAAGAGCAAGGAAAATAGACTCTGCCCATTGGTGGGAGGAGCAGCATGCACATACAGGGAAGAATTGATGGCCACCATATTTGCCAATGACTAGCACAGATAGGATGTGGGTGGTGGGGGATGGAACTCAGGACAACGCCCAGGGCTTTGCTGAGCCCTGGGTGCACAGCGGTGCCACTGAGATGGGGAAGACTGGGGGAGGAGCAGCTTGATGGAAGGGAAGGGAATCAGGAGTTCTGCTTGGGCTGTGTGGATGCCAAGCTGCAGGGTGGCTGATGGAGCATCCTCCATAACAAACGGGACTGCATGTGGAAGAGGAGGGAGCTCCTTGTATGTGCAATGACCCTGAGAGTTAAGGCTAATTCGCCCCATTCTAGACATGAAAGAACCTGAGGCTCACAGCATTTTACCCACAGTCACCTAACAATTTAGTCTCAGAACAGTGATTCGAACCTTGGGTGAGAAGCAAAAAGCATTTGATCTTCCCCCTCTTGCTCATCATGGACCTAAGGGAGGCTGGTTGGGACATAGTGTGTTTCTATTACAAATGAAAGCAATCACCGGTGTGGTGTTCCTTCAGGGCTCACCATGCACCAAGGCATTGCTAAGTTGTCATCCCAACAAAAAAGTAGAATAAGCACTGTTATTGTCCGCATTTTACAGAGGAGGGAACTGAGGCTCAGAGAGGGGAAGTGATTGGCCCAAGGTCACACAGCAGTCGCTCTTCAGAGATAGGAATCAAACTCAGGCCTGCAAGACCTCAGCGCTCGCAACCATTCACCTCACCCCTCTGTCATCTATCATTTGGGACTCATGGCATGGCAACCCCATGAAACTTTGCCCAAAAATCTACACCAAGGGTTGGCAAACCACAGCCCACTGTGGGCCAAATCCAGCCCACTTCCTGTTTTTGAAAATAAAGTTTTATTAGAACTCAGCCACACTCATTTGGTTCCATATTGTCTGTGATATCTTTTGTGGAATGGTGGCAGAGTTGAGTAGTTCCAACTGCTACTACTGCATATTCAAAAATATGTACTGTGTAGAGGTCCTTAGAGAACAGTTTTAGAGAAAAGGTGTACCAAGCCCTGATCTAGAACAAAGACAGTAGGATCTTGGCTCTTCATTATGGAAATGAGGAGAGTGATGCCTGAGGTGGGGCATCCCTCAGCCGAGGCCACAGAGTGGCAGGGCAGGGACAAGAGCAGAGGCCTCAGGACTCTGTCCCTCACTCATTTAGCTGATGGAGCCCTCCAGAAGCAATATGCTGCCAGGTTGGGACTCAGAGAGACACGCTTTGATGGGAAGGCAAGAAGGACTGAGAAAGGCTCTTTGTCCAACTCAGAGAAAGTTCTCTTCCAGTAGGGATGAAAAGTCAGAGAGATATGGGCTGCTCTGAAGTTTTGCTGGACTGGTTTTCAGGCAACTCTTCCACCCTGCCCCTTTCTCTTCAGCTCAAGGGCTCCTTCCAGGGCTCTGGCATGTTCTAGAGAATGTAGCCCCTGACTTTCTAAGTCATCAGGGACCTCCGCCCCCAAGGGAGCCCCTCTTGCAAGGACTCTGAGAATCGAATGAAAGGTCAGCGAGAAACCCAATCTGGGCTATCAGGTGGGGGCTTAGCCAGCGTCTCTTTCTCCCCGAGATGGGCAGGATCCCTTTTCCTCTCGCAGCCGACGACCGTGCATTCCAAGTACCAGCTGGATTCTCCCGGCCGAAAATAAAAGTCCTTCGAACATTGCAGAGGTTCAGAAGACTTCTTTTAAAAGTAACCCCCCAAACAGCGGCTTTGCAAGCCACCCACAGACAGAATCAAGCTCCATTTGTTTCCAGAAGGCCGAGGGGCAGGGGCTTCGAAAAAAGAACCTTCTCTGAAACTCACGGGGAGGCGAAGGCGGGGTCAGAGGGCACATTCCGATTGCTAAGATGCATTGATGAGAGCCCAGGCCCCCCTGGGCCCTGCCAGGGAGAAAAGGAGGGGGCTACAGCAGGGGGCACCGGGGCCTACAAGGCAGCCGGCCTCAGAAACACTCCCCCTGGAGCTGGTCACAAAGAGTAGGAGAGCAGACCGTCCTCCCTAGCTGGGCCCCTACCTCCTGCAGATATACCGAAAAAGAATCCTCAGGTCTTCTGAAAGGAACAGAAAGCAGCGAGGTTTTGCTAAGAGGGTTATTTATTATTTATTTATTTTTGATTGGTTTGGTTGGCTGCATTTTGCCCCCAAATCGGAAACTGCAAGGGGGAGTAGTGAGTGATGAGCCAAAGCTGGGCAATGTTTTGTTTCTTTACCATTTGCAAGAGGGGAGCAGGAAGGATGGACAGAATGTTCTGGAATGAGTCCTGGCTCGGCCGTCCAGGGCTGGGTGATCTTGGACAGACGTCCTCACCTCTCTGAGCCTTGGTTTCCTGCGCGTTGACTGGGTCCCTAGTTCCTGCCTCCCGAGGTTGAGACGATCCACTAAGATGACAGAAGGGTACAAGGACCTGTGTGTGGCTAGCACAGAGGAGCTGCTCTGAAACGCTGAGGGCGGAGGTAGCTAGAGGGTCCACTGGGAGGCATGACACAGGAGTCTGCGAGTTGAGGCCCCAGTGGTGGGCAGGGAGGAACTCTGCTGGGAAAGAAGGAGCAGTGGGTAAAGTGATCTTGAGCTATGAAGTGGCTCAGACAGAAAGAAGCTCTGAGAGCATCTTCTCAAAATCTTTCCGGAGGTAAACTGAGGCTGAGGAACACATGGGCAAGTCAGTGAGCGAACTCTTGGCATCATCTAAGGCCCCAGTCCATAGTTTTCTCAACTCACCTTCTCTCGGAAGCACATTGGCCAAACGCCTCGGTCCATCCCTTTAAAGGTGGGTCAGGGAAAGCTCTTTTCCCTTCAGAAAAGTGGGGCTGGGGGGAGGTTCCCTAAAGTATTAAGAAATGAGGAAGGAAAACTTGCCTTACTCCCTACTAAGGAGAAGAACTCACAGCCTGTGTAGTTTGGCCTCCACTGGAAAATAGCACAGAAAATAATAGCCCATTATTCAAAATACATTCAAGGAGCTTGATGGTAGAGTCACTCTGGGCTGGGGCAGCCCAGGAAGCTTTGGGCCCTGCAACTCCTGGAGGCACAGAGGGAAAAAATAGCAAGTAGACAATGGGGAGTGAATTTATAAGACAACTTCTTATAATCCCAGTGCTTTGGGAGACCAAGTTGGGAGGATGGCTTGAGGCCAGAAGTTTGAGACCTGGGCAACATAGTGAGACCCCCACCTCTACAAAAAATTTTAAAAGTCCCGGGTGCAGTGGCTCACACCTGTAATCCCAGCACTTTGGGAGGCTGAGGTGGGTGGATCATGAGGTCAGGAGATCGAGACCATCCTGGCTAAAATGGTGAAACCCAGTCTCTACTAAAAAATACAAAAAAATTAGCCGGGCGTGGTGGCGGGGGCCTGTAGTCCTAGCCACTCGGGAGGCTGAGACAGGAGAATGGTGTGAACCCGGGAGGCGGAGCTTGCAGTGAGCTGAGATCGTGCCACTGCACTCCAGCCTGGATGACAAAGCAAGACTCTGTCTCAAACAAAAAAAAAAAAAAAGAAAAATTTAAAGTTAGCCGGGCATGGTGCAGGCCTGTAGTCCCACCTTCTTGGGAGGCTGAGGCAGACGATTGTTTGAATCCAGGAGTTTGAGGCTGCAGTGAGCTATGATTGCACCGCTGCACTCCAGGCTGAGTGACAGAGCGAGATTCCATCTCAAAAATAAAATTTATAAAAGATGCTTTGAACTCATTTCTGTTGACAAATAATCGGGAACTGAGTTCCATGTGCTCAGGGGGAAATAGCAGGGCACAGTGGCTCCTCAAGGGGCCTGAACCTCCACAGCATGAATGAGTGACCTCATTTATCTCATTTCCTCAGTGAAATTGTCAAGATTGGAGGTGATGAAAAGGCCCTGGGGTAGGTAACCCCAGTTCACAGGTCCTTCCTGGGTGTTTCCCAGCCTGTGTGTCATCCCTGTTTCTTGCACAGTGCCTGGGACCTGGCCTACGCGGCTCTCATACAAACTGCTCACTAACTGGTGGCTCCAGGCACTGAAGAAGGAAGGCCACACCTCCAGCTGCCCCCTCGGGGTCCTTAAACTCACTGCCCCCAACAAATCCCTAACAAACGTGTGACAACTCAACTCCCTCAGTTCCATGTCTCCCCCATCCCATCTCAAAAGCTCTCCCCACAAGGAGGATCTGTGCTTCTGGAATGCCCTGGGCCTTTCCTGTCTCTGAAGTTCTTCCATCAGCTCTTTTTTTTTATGCTTAATTTTTTTTTTCTTTTTTTGACTGTGTCACCCAGACTGGAGTGCAGTGGCACCATCTCGGCTCACTGCAACCTCCACCTCCCAGACTCAAGCGATTCTCCTGCCTCAGCCTCCCAAGTAGCTGGGACTATAGGCATGTGCCATCACGCCCACCTAATTTTTGTATTTTTAGTAGAGTGGGATTTTGCCAAGTTGGCCAGGCTGGTCTTGAACAACTGACCTCAAGTGATCCACTGGCCTGGGCCTCCCAAAGTGCTGGGACTACAGGATTACAGGCATGAGCCACTGCTCTCGGCCTTTTTATGTTTAATTTTTAGAGACAGGGTCTCACTCTGTCGCCCAGGCTGGAGTGCAGTGGCATGATCATGTCTCACTGCAACCTTGACCTCCTGGGCTCAAGCGATCCTCCTTCCTCAGCCCCTCGAGTAGCTGAGATTATAGGTGCACAACGTTTTTAATTTTTGTAGAGACAGGGTCTTGCTATGTTGTCCAGCCTTGTCTCAAACTCCTGGCCTCAAGGGCTTCTCCTGCCTCAGCTTTCCAAAGCACAGGCATGAGCCACCACACCTAGCTCATCAGCTCTTTCTGGGCCTCTCTTAAGAGAGGACAATTTTTTTATTACTATACTTTAAGATCTAGGGTACATGTGCACAACATGCAGGTTTGTTATGTATGTATACATGTGCCACGTTGGTTTGCTGCACCCATTAACCTGTCACTTACATTAGGTATATCTCCTAATGCTGTCCCTCCCCCGACCCCACGACAGGCCCCAGTGTGTGATGTTCCCCGCCCTGTGTCCAGGTGTTCTCATTGTTCAGTTCCCGCCTATGAGTGAGAACATGTGGTGTTTGGTTTTCTGTCCTTGCGATAGTTTCCTCAGAATGATGGTTTATGAGTTCATGTCCTTTGTAGGGACATGGATGAAGAGAGGACAATTATTGTTCCCACCACATAGGGTTGGTGGAGGGATCCTGAAGCTGCACAGTGGCCCCTTTACTGGGATGTCTCTGAGAATCAGGCCCCCAGAAGATGCTAATGGTGACAGGGCATGGGGGGAAGTATAAAGGTAACACCCTGAAAATCATCTATCTTCATCTGCACATGCAAATGAGAGGCAAAGCCCACCCTAGTCTGGTGCACAGCCCTTCAGAATTTGCAATATGCTTTTCCTTCCCAAGAGCTCCCTGGCTTCTCTGAGTGACCTCAAAAGGGAGGGAGGACAGGGATTCTTATCCCCACTGGACAGATGAGGATCCTGAGGTCAGAGAGGACCAGGAGAACTAAGCTGGAAGGAACACTGGACAGGAGACAGGAGCAACTGATGGAAGCCCTGACTCAAGGGCCACACTGTGAGGGAACAAACCATGGATCCACTACAGATTAGCTGTGTGACCCTCAGTAAGTGGCTTAACCTGTCTGTGCCTCAGTTCCTTCATCTGTCAAATGGGGATACTAATAAATTCCTCTCTCCTGGGGCTATTGTAAGGACTAAATGAGTTAATGAACATAAAGCACTTAGAACAGACCCCTGTGCATAATAAGCACAAGAACTGTTAGTTTTTATTTTTATTGTCGTCATCATCACCATTCTTACCCCACAGCCAACCGGCAATGGGACCTTGGGTATGCTCCTTTTCCTCTCTGGGCCTCAGTTTCCCCACGGGCAGAATGATCTTGGTTTGACGGTCTGTAACAGTTTGGTGTGTCCAGAATTCCTGCTTCCATGCCCAATGTACAGACGAGAAGCGGGGTAGAAACTCGGGACTCACAGAGTCCCCGCAGGAGACCACCTTCTCTTTTCTAGGTCTCAGTTTCCCCATTTGCCAGGTGAGGAAGTGAACAAGTCATGCCCTGAGAAGCACAGAGCACTGTGCTCCCCAGAAGCCTGTGGAGCCCTGGGGGAAACCGAGTCACCTGGCTTCAACTGCCCTTCTGCAGTGTCCCAGGCCTAAGGCCAGAGCAGGCTCCAAAGGGTTAATCCCCATGGGCAAGGTGAAGGGAGCCCCGTGTGCTGTGTTCTGACCGTGGTCTCCACAGCCAGAGCCCCGGAGGGAAGAGCCCCATGTTTGTGTTGGCAGCTGGGCCAGACGGTGGGAGGAACCGGCGCTCAGTGGGGCCTGGAAAAGTCGGCTCATCCTGCAGCGGGGCTGGGCCAGCCTCGCCCGGGTCCCCGCTCCGCCACCTGCTGCCCCATTACCTAAGCCCCACACAGGACATGAGCACATGGGCCGGGCGTGAGCAGCAGCAGCAGCTCAAACAGGAAGGCCATTCACACAGCGGCCCCCAGCCCGGCCCAGACACAGCCCCAAGTGGGGTCTGCAGCCGGCCTCCTCTTGCTCCGCCATTCACCATGAGGCCTGTGGGTGCCAGGCATGGAGGGAGGACACCTGGCGGGGGAGAAGGGGACAAGACAAACCAAACGTGGCTGGGGCCCCCCACCCCTGAGAGCTCGTGGGCCAGGAGGAAACGTGCTTTAACGGGGGTGTGAGGCACCAGTGATTAAGGAGCAAGAGGAATGTTCCAGACGCTGAGGACCAGGGGCCTCCATGAAGGCTTCTTGGAGAGTACAAGGCCTGAGCCCATTTACGAGCTTGTCCAGGAAAAGTGACAGCTTCAGGGAGGACCACAGAAGGCTGCAGAACAAACACAACACTTGAACTGACCCTCAAAGGATAAGGGGCCATTTGACTCAGTACACAAATAAGAGAGGACTCCGGGTGGAGGGAGCTGCGTGCACAAAGCCTTGGCGGTGTGAGGTCCTAGGAGGTTGGAGCACACCCGAAGCATCACATGGGTGTCTCTGATTGGGAGGGGAGGAGTTTTTCCTGCAGTGACAGCCACAGCCCCCTCCTCAAGCAAAGCTGCAGGGTACTGTGGTCTGAGCAGCAGACTCAGGCCCAGATCTCCTGGGGGTAAACCCCTGCTCCACCCCTTGCCCTCTGTGAGACCTTGGGCGAGGTCCGAGCGTGGCAATTTGTCTTGCCTCAGTGTCCTCATCTGTAAAATGGGCACAGTCAGTGGGTTACAGATGAGGTAGACTGAAGAGCAGGAAGGGCCTTTGCTCTGCCGTTTGCCGTAGTTCCCACCATACCCTACTGCCTTGCACTCTGTTCAGTTATATTTTTACCTTCCTCGTCTGACCCAAGCCTTCTCCGTTTACTACCAGCGACCCAGAATGTCACGTGCCATCCCAGCAAGCTGAGCTTTGCCCTGGAGGGGCGCATGAATGTCTGACTCTCCTTACTGGCTTGGACATTTTCTAGGGAAAGAAGGGACCCCAAGGGATGGCTCCAGGGAAGGGTGTGGGGGCTTGCCTGGGGAAAGCAAACAGCTCCAATGACAGCCCCCAGCCTAGGCAGGATAAAGGGAAGGGAGAGAAGGGGGCAGCTCAAAGCTCCTATTAGAGGTCTTTGTGCTGTTGGGGAGCAGGGGAGTGAAGGGGAAGGTTGGGGATAGGGAGGTGGGTGGGGGGTAGGGAGGAGGAACAGGGCCTGAGACTGGCTCATACCTCCCCAGAAGCTAATTGTTTTGCCTCCTTCTGTCTGAGAGGTCAGAGCTGGGCACACTACTGGGGGAATGTTGAAGAGCTCAGGGGCTGCAGCTGCTGACCCAGGGCTGTGACCACCTGGCTGGGGGCCTGGGGCTGGCATAAAATTGGGCATAGGGTCTGGGTCAAAGTTCAGGATCTACATGGCCAGAAGTTCAAACTGAAACAGGAATATGATTATCATTATTTTTAAGCAATATGACCTGAGCTATAATTTTGAATGCTTCCTGTATACTAGGTGTGTTAAGCCTTAAAAAAAAAAATCTTTTTAAATTTAATTTAATTTTTTTTTTTTTTGAGACAGGGCCTTGTTCTGTAGCCTGGGCTAGAGGGCAGTGGTGTGATCATAGCCTACTGCAGCCTTGACCTCCTGGGCTCAAGTGATCAGGAATGTGGGTCCAGAATGCACACTTCTTATTTCTTGGAGAGAAACTGCAAGTTTAGCTTTTAAAAATGTTTAAATAAGAGTTACTGTCTTTTAAAACCCTACAAGGGCCTAGTGAAAAATATCTGAGGGCTGGATTTGACCTATGAGACAGTAGTTTGTGACCTGATTCCACGTCAGTGTGTCCTGCAGACCAAGAATTCCACAAAATGTTCACTGATAAAAGCATCCCCTGGTCAGTACCACTGGGCAACTCAGCATTCCTATGCTGAGTTGAACTTTGGGAATCCCAGAGTTCATTAGCATATTAAAGGCTCTGAAAAGGTCTGTAAGAAAGAGATGTGATTAACTTGTGAAGCCCAGAAGGGCATCAGTGCTCCATAGGACCTGTCTTGTGACATAGCCCCTCATAGAGCTGTGATCTCTTCAGTGTGCTCACCGTTTCATAAGGTCATGGGTCCTGGAGGCCCATCTAAGCCCTGAGTTAGGAACCTACCTCTTTTATCTGCTAATCTGACAATAGTTACGAAGCCTGTTTCTAGGCCAGACATGGTGTGAGCACCAGGGACACAGTGATGACCTGACAGGTGTATGTCCCCTGCCCTGCCTTGTAGAGACCATACCTAATGGCCCCTTTGTCTAGGTTTGCTCTCGCCTCCAACTCCAACCCTTCTAATCACTTTGCTCTGCCGTTTGCCATAGTTCCCACCATGCTGTACTGCCTTGCACTCTGTTCAGTTATCAGTCACAACATTAATGCACATATAAAGGCCTTGTCAGCCCAAAGCAGGCACTGGAGTTCTCTCCCAGAAGATCTGGGTTCTATCCTGGCTCTGTCCTGAACACACCGTGAGATATCCAGTTGACATTCAGTCATCATATATCTACTGGGCAGCTACTATGTCCAGGCACTGAGCTCAGTGCTAGGCACAAAGGCAAGAAGAGGAAGGATTCTAAGAGCTGGCTCTGGCCATCACGGAACCTGCAGCAGAGAAGAAGAGAGAGAGAAATAATAAGAATAATAATAAGGAACGGCAAGGACCGAAACATAAAATAATTAAATTGTTCTTGGGTTTTGTTTTGTTTTTTGAGGCAGAGTCTCACTCTTGTCACCCAGGCCGGAGTGCAATGGTGCAATCTTGGCTCACTGCAACCTTCACTTCCCAGATTCAAGCGATTCGCCTGCCTCATCTTCCCAAGTAGCTGAGATGACACCTTGCCCAGCTAATTTTTTTGTATTTTTAGTAGAGACAGAGTTTCCGCATGCTGGCCAGGCTGGTCTCAAACTCCTGACCTCAGGTGATCTGCCAGCCTCAGTCTCCCAAAGTGCTGGGATTATAGACATGAGCCACCAAACCTGGCCTGTTGTTGTTTTTATTTTAACTTTTATGAAGCACATAAACAAGAGATTGAAATAGAGAATGTAATAGACTGGGAAACTTACTTTTGAGGGGATGGTCAAAGAAGGTCTATGGAAGTGGCATTTATACTGAGACCTAAAGGGCAGGAAGAAAACCATGACAAAAGCTGTCCAAATGGAGAGCATTGTCTGGGCAAAGGCCCTGAGAGAGGGAAGGGCAATAATTATAGAGGAGAAGGATAGGAGATGAGATTGGAGAAGTTAGAAGGGCCCAAATCATGTAAGGGCTTATAGACAATATGTATCAGTTAGCTTTTGCTGCATAACAAACAATCCCAAAACTTGATGGCATGTAAGACCTATCATCTATTATTATAGTTCACACTTCTAGGGGTCAGTAGTTGGCTTGGGGAGTGTTCTTCTCTGTGTTTGGATTGGCTGGAGCATTTTAGCTGGACCAAATTTGCCCCTAGCTGTCTCATCCTCTCCTGGGATTGAAAGCTAGCCTGGGCATGTCCTTCTCGTAGCGATGGCAGAATCTCAAGACAGTGGAAGCCACAAGGCCACTGGAAGTCTTGACTGGAACTGACACATTGATACTTTTGCTTCATTCTAGTGACAAAGTCACATGGCCACCTTCAGAAGCAGGCAATTCCATCCCATCCACAGTAGGAGAGCACAGCAAGAGAGAGGGAGAGGTGGTGGCTTGGACAAGGATGGTGATCATAATTAGGAGAAAAGTAGATTAATTCTGGAGCCATTTAAGGGGCAGAAACAACAGGAATGTTGATGATGGGTTGGACAAAAGAAGTGGAGAAAAGAGTAGACTCAAGTTAGGCTTCTCAAGGTCTTCCAGAGTGAGGGGCTGGATGATGAGGGCATTGGAGGCAGGAGAAAATAGGTGTGGGGCTGACCTCAGTCCACTCTGGCCCCCAGCTTCCTCATCTGAACCATAAGAGGATAGGGAAGGGCCTCCCGGGCTAGCCCATGCCCCTCTTCACCTCCATCCCCAGCCAGAGCCCAAGCTGCCTGCTGACTGTGGCTTCCATGGTGTACAGTGAAGAGCAGCCAGGCCTGCCGTGATATATGACCCCCATAGCTCACAGCCCGGCTGCCGCTGGGATGATGTGTTGTTGCCATCCATCACCAGCCCGACGGGCACCCAGCGCCAGAATTCGGCAGCTGCCCTTCACCGGGACACTTAATTATAAAGGCCTGAAATTTTTCCCCACCGACCTGGGAAATAAAGGCTTTGTTTACCAACGGCAAGTTGGGAGGCTCCCAGGAGAGGGCCGATATATCAGAGCAGCCTGGCAGACGCAGTGCAAATCCTGATGGGGTGGTGGAGGGGTGGGGGCTTCCGAGGAGCTGTCACCTCGAGCCCCCTGGTCACCCCCCAGTCCTGCTCTCCAACGCTGCACGAGAAGATTGATTCCCTAAGCTCTATGCCGTCGTCTCACCTGTGCCGTGTTGGAGTTCGCTGAAAGCTCACTCCGTTGCTGCAGAGCCCTCAGATCCGCTCTCTGGACTTCTCCTCTGGGTTTGCCAGAAAACTCGCAGGACATCATCTCTGTCAGGACCCATGTGAGCAGAGCCACTGGGGAAGTGGGTCACGGATCGCAGGGGAAGCCAGCGGACTCAGCAGTACTTGGAAGAAACCATTCAATGTCACTACTCAAAAGAATCTGAGTTCATCCAGCCAAGTGGTCCTCAAAAGTGTGGTCCCTGGACCATCAGCATCAGCACCTCCCTGGAACTTGTCAAAAATCCACACTCTTGGGCCCCATCCCTGACCTAATGAATCAGCAATTCATTGCTGGGGATGAGCCCGGTGATCTGTGTTGTAACGAGACCTCCAGAACATTCTCATGTGCGCCGAAGCTTGAGAACCACTGGCTGGTCCACTCACAGCCTCCTTTTGTACTTCTGGGTTACCAAAGCTCCAGAGAAGGGGACATGGCTTGCCCAGGTGACCCAGAAAGCAGAAACAGCTGCAACTTTCAACCCAGGTACCAACACTCCCTAGGTTTCTGTGTGTAATCCTGGGGTGGTGGTTAAGTCTCTCCGAGCCTCTGTTTTCTCTTCTGTAAAATGGGGCTAACCATGTAACTTGAGCTCAAGGTTGAGTGAGGAAAGCCCCTGGTGCACAGAAGATTCTGGACACAGATGGGCCTTTACTGTGTCTCTCTGCAGTGGGATGTGGCCATTCCCTTCCATCTACACAGAGGGGCCTCCTCGGCATTCCCAGGACCTACCTGCTGCAGGCGGGGGATCCGTCCTTGCTGATGCTCAGCTCAAAGCCAGGGCAAAAACCCATGCCAGCTGGCGTCTGAAAGAGTCCCAAGCAAAGGTGTCTTCTTTCTACTCATTCTCCAGCCTCACTCCTGGGATACAGGAATTGGAAGGGTGAAAGAATAGCAGGGGTAGGAAGGGGGCTTCAATTGAAAGAAAAGGGCTCTCAGAAGCACAGAGGCCAGAAACAAGAAGGCAGCCCAGGCTCATCTCAGTCACATCCAGAGATGTACCTGGAGCCCTCACATTGGTGGCTTAAGGCAAGGCAGGGCTGGGTAGATTTATCCTCATATCCACCATCTGTTTGATTCCTCACTGAGATTTTTATTTTTATTTTTTATTTTATTATTATTATGATTTTTTGAGACGGAATCTCGTTCTGTTACCCAGGCTGCAGTACAGTGGCATGATCTCAGCTCACTGTAACCTCTGCCTCCAGGGTTCAAGCAATTCTCCTGCCTCAGCCTCCTGAGTAGCTGGGATTACAGGCACTTGCCACCACGCCCGGCTAATTATTGTATTTTTAGTCCAGACGCGGTTTCACCATGTTGGCCAGGCTGGTCTTGAACTTCTGACCTTGTGATCTGCCCACCTCAGCCTCCCAAAGTGCTGGGATTATAGGCGTGAGCCACTGTACCCAGCCTGAGATCTTAAGATAAAGGGCAGGGTCCCGCAGTCTACCAGTGCCAGTCAAGACTCAAATCCAGGTCTGTCTGGCTCCTCTAACAAAGTGTTGGAGTTAGAGAACGGCAGATGTCCTCCTGGGAGAAGGAAAGCATTCCTGGTGTGGGCCAACCCTGAATCAGGTGCTTCAGTGGGAGGGAGGCAGGTGAAGCATGGGCAGCCTCGCATCAGAGTTTGATCTCTGTCAGGTGACCAGATCCAAGAAACATCCTCTTCCAGATCTAGTCTCCTTGGGGACGGTGGGGAGACTGTGGTCAGAGTGGGTCAGAGAGGGCTCTGTAAACCATCAAGTGTGATGCACAGGTTACTGTGGAAGGACAGTCCCATGGGCAGCCTTCAGGGGGTAAGTCTTTCTCTGGGACTCGGTTTCCCCACTTGTACAACCAGAGGATTGGACAAAGTGATCCTGCAGTCTCCTCCTCTGCATCCCTGAGTCGTTTTGTAGGATGACAACAAATGACATTGGTCTACAGGGTCCAGGCTCACAGCAGGTGCCTACTAAGTGCAGAAGTGCTCAGGGGGTGACTGCCCCAAGCCACATAGTGGTGCAGGATCAAAACCCTGGCCTCCCAACCCCTAGTACCTATCTCCTTTCTCCTTCCCCCTGCCACCACTCCCCAGAAATGACATCTGCAACTTGGCTTTTGGTTCCTGGTCACCAGGGAACCTACTCTCTAGTGGCAATTGGTTTATTGAGCACAGAAAGGTCAGCTCCCCCATTGTGCAGCTAAGGAAGTGGCTGCAAAACACCAGCCTTTCATCAAGTGCAGGATCTTAGTAATCGGCAGTCAATCTGCCCCGGCTTCTGCTTCCCAGGCTTGGGAAAGACCCAACCAACTCTCCCAGAAGCTCCTCAGAGTCAGGTTGAAAGGGACAAACAGCATTTTGGCCAGCAGCCCCACTCCAGCAAACCGGGTTATTCTCTTGGCAATCATCTCCTCCAAACCTAAATGGGGGTACCTAATCTGATTGCTGGAGAGAGGAGTGGGACTGAGGGCTGGGGCTAGCACAGTGTCTGGGGCATGGCAAACGTTTAACTAATCTTTTCCGAAAGGGGCTGGGAAGGAAAGGAGGGAGGGGGTGATCCTGGGGACTTTCATTAGTCAGATACTTGGTATGCACATTGCAGAAAACCCAATTCGAATTGGCCTAAGCCAAAATCTTTTTTAAAAACATAGGACAGGGAGGGGCTTTAAGAACATTTGGTGGGATGGGAGTGGTTGATTGAACTGTCTGATATTCCAATTTGTGGTAGTGGTTATATGACTATATGTGTTTGTCAAAATACGTAAAACTATACACTGAAGAACGTGGATTTTACCATGAGTAGATTATACCTTGATAAACCTAACCCTCATCCAATAAAAAGGAGAAATATATTAACTTATGTGTTGAAGTCAAGATATGCTGCTTTCAGGCAAGGCTTGATCCAGCAGCTCAATGTCTCCAAAGTCCCAGTTTCTCTGTTTTCCCACTCTGCCTTCTCTGGTGCTTGTTTCTCTCTCACTTCCCTCTGAGGCATCCAGGAAGCTTCAAGGTGTCTCCTATAAGATACCCAGAAGCTCCAGAGTCTCGACCTGGTAACAATTTGACCATATCTATCACAGAGATTATATCTTTACTTCTCACTCTTAAGTAGAAGAAAGAGGAATTGTCTCTTTTCTAGAAATCCCAGCAGATGACTTCTTGCATCTCCTTGGCTTGTGATGGGCTCTCATTGTCTGACCTTGAACCAATCACTATGACTTGACAGTGGAAAATAATGACTGGTATAAGCCAATCAGGGCACTCCCTGCAGTGAGTTCCATGCCACCCCAAACCCAGGGCTAAGAATAAGAGAGGGGTGATGCATCCCAAAGCAATAAATTAGTCAGGAGGGGAGAAGACAAATGCCCCTTACAGCCTCCCTTGGAAATTTCCCAACCTCTTACTCATGAAAGTTCCTACTCTTCTTTTTGGCTTCTTCAAATACTATCATGCTATAGAGACTCTTCCCAGCCCCACTTTCCCCAAGCATTTTGAATGCATTCAACCACACTTCGTCAATTGATTGCTCACTACTCAGAGAATCCAGCATCCAGGCCCCATCCAGCAGGGCTGGAGCTCTTTGCACAGTAGCACCTGCTGCCTGCACAAAACTACCCCCCTCAACACACACACACACACACACACACACACACACCCTCCTGGCTGTCCCCCACCTTGTTCCAGGGGTCTCTGAGATGTGTCAGCTGCCCCAAGGGATGAAGGTGGCTTGTGGCTGAGGGACAGGGGAGGTATACAGTGGAAACATACCTTGCACCCTGCTCCAGAGAATCATACAGTAACCTGCAGAGAAACTGAGTCACAGAGCCCTGAAAGATATACAACAAGACATGGTGGTATTCCTGGCCTCACATCACAGGCTCCTGGCTTCTAGTCTGCACCACACAACCACTGGCTCTGTGTTTCTGAGCAAGTCAACTTACTTGTCTGAATTTTGGAGTCTTTACCTGCAAAATGAGAATTGATGATGTTCCCCAGTGGGTTGGTCCAAGCCAGGTCAGAATGGGAATGGCCAATGATAACAGATACCTAGTCTAATCATTGACAACAGATCACTCATCACATTTCAGGAATGTGTCATGTTGGTGATCCATGCTTTTCTCACTGTCTTGGTTTGGATTTTCCCAAAAGCTGGCCCCCACATTAATAGCAGTTTACTCAGAATGTGCAGAAAGTCCTTGCTGAAGAGTGGGAAAAGGAGATAAGGAAGAAGCCAGCCATAGAGGATGCATTATCTATGGCAATTACCATGATGGGTAACTAGGGCTCAATCCCAATGGGGAACATTGGGAGATTCTGCAGAATACACAACTCAATGTTATTCCATCTGAGTGGGGAGGGAGCTGGGGTATTGATACACCAACTCCCATCTGTTAGCAGTTGAGGGCTTCCTGGGAATGTTAATTCCCAGCCTCTCTCTCTGCCTACCACTCACAAGGACAAAACAAACTCTGGTAACCAGAAAAACCCTCAAAGAGCATTTGGTGTTGGCCATTGGAATGGGATAGGTACACGTAGAAACGTTTTGTGCTGAGAGCAATGTGGGTAAAGCACTAAAATACATGCCACATCCTCCTCCCTTCTCCACCTGGAGAAATACTTTATCTTCTTCAAGACTCAGCTCAGAGTATAATTTCCTCTGTGAAACCTTCTGCTAATCTCCCAAGGAGAATGGGAATTTGCTTTCTTGCAGCAACTTTATCTTGTCTCTATCACAAACACTGCTTTCATTCATTTGCTGGACATTTCCTCAAAGACAGCCGGGTGCCAGGCACTATGTGGATCTCTGATCTCACTGCACTGTAACTGTTTTTTACCTGCCTGTGAGCACTAGACCATGAGTTCTCTGCAGGTGGGACTATGTCAGATTCATTTTTGCATCTCCAGCTCCCAGCACATAGTAAGCACTCCATGTTGGCTGATTTACACTTCAAAGTAAAAGTAATCCAATAATACATGAAAAGCACTTGACTTGGAACAAGACCTGCCACAATAAAAGTCGAAGAAAATTATAGTTAATGTGTGGATACAAGCTGTGTGGGTCCCTCTTGAACATATCACAACCCTCATCTGTTTTGGAAGGCACCCACTTCACCCTAGGCACTCCAAACAACAGAGCTTGAATTCCCTTGGGAGCCCCCGGCACAAGAGTCACCCCAAATTAGACCTGCCCCTGCTGGTGCTTAAAATTAGAAGGAGTTTGCATTCCAATATGCCAACAGGTGCAAGCAATAGTTCATGGACCAAAATAAATTGGTGACACACTAGGGCTTAAAATTAGATGAACCCTCTTGGTTCAAACTGTTGTCCATGTCGGATGGTTGTCTTGGGTAAAGGATAGGGAGGAGGATGCTCAAGCTACTCAAAACCTGAACCCAGGAGATGAAGAGAATCCACATGGACTGAAAATGTACCTGGTGCCGGCAGTCTGGATTAAATTATGCAGCTGGATGTGCACAGTGGTGCTGGAAAACAGTGCTGTCCTTATTATCATCATACCTTGCCAATAACAAAACCCAGCTTCATGCTAGGGACTTGTCCAAAGGCACCCAGCTAGCAGGAGGCAGAGCAGGGTTTGAAACTCCGCCTCTCGCTGGCTGCTCCAGGCTTGTTTCAATGAGCCAGACTACCCACCACTCCTACTTCCCTAAGCAGCCTTTGTCTGGATGAATCATGTGTCCTGGCCCTGAACACACTGATTGGACAAATCATTGGTTGTGTGCCCTAGTGCAAACCACTCATTGGCCAAGGACTTACAGGTGGAAAGGATGAACTGAACCAATCAGATGTCACCTGGAGGAATGTGCACTAGGCAACTGTCCTAAGAGGAAGGGATGGAGTAGGCTCTACTGAGGAAAGCGAGAGAGGTGGAGCAGCAGCCCAGAGCAACACGGTCACATAATGACTTCAGCAAATACTAAGGGGCAGATGGGCATATTACATTGTATCCTCAACTCATCCCTGGGAATTTTACCCCCTTTTATAGATGAAAGCAGCTGGGTATTGGTGAGGCCACCAAGCAACCCCAGAGAGAGAGGAAGGCAAGGTTTCAGATTCCAAAGTCTTCCAGTCTTCTGTAGGAACGTAGGGGTGTGTGTATATTCACACACGTGTACACAGTATGGGAGAGTGCATGTGTGTGTGAGTGGCTGTGTATGTGCCCATTGTGTATGTGTGCATGGATGGGGGTGTCATACAGGAAGGATGCGAGAATGGGGGATTCAGAACAGGTTTGTTCCTCAAAGTGGCTGCCATGGGTGCCCCACTCCTCAAGCCACCAGTAACTCTGGATCCTCTTCACATTTCCCCTGTTTTCCAGCAGTGGGGCCACATCAGCCCCACCAGGGCTCCACTGGAAATTGTTGTTGATACCCAGAGAGAAAGGGCCTTTCACTGTCCAGACCCCCCGTGGGCTGGTCGCTCTCCCAGGATCAGCACAAGGACTTTCTGTGAACTCTGGAAAAAAGTAGGCTGCGCTTAAGAAAAAAGTTCCCAAAGGAGTAGATTTTAAGTCTGGTTCAGTTGAATGCCATTGATCTCTTTCTCTAAAAGACCCTCAACAGTGAGAGAGTCCTACTCAGAGGTTCTGATCAAGGCTGGGTAAGGCTCTGTCCCCACCAGCCCTCTGTGTGCTACCGAACACAGGCATCAAGCTTTGGGAAGAAGCCACTTCAAGACAAATTCCGGGTCCTCCACGGGGAGCCAGCTCAAACCTCCCTGAACCTGTTTCCCCATCAGTAACATGGGGAATATTCCTCCTTCATCGGTTGTTCCAAAGAAGTTAAAACTATAAAGTCATTGATCAGTAATAGTCAGTTTCTTTGAGCATCTTGCATGATGACATAAAATAAAACTGTACTAAGTGTCAGGAACATTGGGTTCCATTTTTTCACCTAGCCGTTGACATACTCCATGATTTGGGACAACCCCCTTGTCCTCTATGGACCATATTGTTCTCAGTTCTGTAATTGAAGTGTTGGCCCTGATTAATTGATTCATTCCTACTATGTGCTAAGTCTTGGACTCAACATGGTAGGTGTAGATGTGAATGTGACAAAGAAGGTCCCTGTGGCATCTGGGAAGGCTTTACCTAGACACCTTAGGTAACTACTATTGGTGACTGATCTTTGGAAGAAGAGGCGTCTAAGTTAACTCCTTTTTTTCTTTCTCGGGAGGTTGCAAGAGTAAAGAGCATGTTCAAGGAAAAAAGGAGTCCCTCTCCAGGGTTCTCCTAGGTCTATTTGTTGATTGGCTTGTTGAGTACTTAACCTACACGTGCACATACACATCCGCATGGGCATGCGTAGACATGTGGCGCACACACCTACCAGAAGGCAGGGTTCAACAGGCCCTGCAACGGCGTCTTGGGGAAAAGGATCGATTGGAGAGAAAACAGGAAGCAACTCCAACTGTTCAAGCCTCCCTCAGCAACCCTGTTCCTTTTCCACACATGATGAAAATGGGATTGGACGGTGGAGGGTGGAGAGGTGCGTAATGCTCCTGCTATTTCCTGACGTCCTTCCCAGTGCCTCAGAGGCCCAGATCGAGTGGAATTATCTCCTCCCCTGGCTGGGAGGGAGCTAGCTTAGAGCCAAAAACACCAAGATATGGGGAAGAAGCCTGAAGAACTATACAAACAAGTTAGGCTTGTGGCTTCAGGCCAAGAGGAACTGAGCCAACAACCCTCCCCCGTCCCAGTCCAAACCTAGATGTTGGCTGGCCCCCCAGCTATTGGCCACAGAGGTAATGGGGGTCCCACTTCAGGATCTGAGTCCTGCTTGATTAAGACTGACAGGGGGGGCTGGTGTGTGAATCTGGAGAGAAACAAGAGGCTGGATGCCTTCCTTTCTCTCTCTCTCTCTCTCTCTCTCGCTTCCCAGTCTCTGCCTCATCATCTTGTCACCTATGTGTATCTCTCTCTTTCTCTTTGCAGTGTTGGCCCAATCTTTTTCTCTGGAACAAGTAGGGTGAAGCCGGCAGGATGTCTGAAAAATCCAACCTGACCAAAAACTTGCTATGAAACCCAAATTAACATAAGACACCCTGTTCTGTCTATCACACTGATAAAAACAGAAACATCAATAATATTCTCATTAACAAGGGTAGAGCAAACAAGCTTTCTCAAAAATTATTAGTGGGAGTAAAAACCAGTATTAAATGTGCATGCTCCTGACCAAACAATGCTACTGGCACAAAGTCAATGTGCACAAAGATATATGACGAAGTGTAAGAACACAATGGTATTGTTTATACACCATTGTTTGTCATAATGAAATTTGTCAATAATGCAAGAATGATCTAAAGGGGACGGGTTAAATAAGTCAAGGTGTCACCATACTATGGAATATTATGCAGATATGTAAAAGAATGAGCTAGGTCTACATGTCAGGGCATGGAAAGACATCCATGAACAAAGAAAGTCACATAAATGTTTAGCTGAGTTAGCTTAGGCTATGCTATAATAGCAAATATGTCTGAACACCTCAGTGGCTTACTACAAAAAGGTTCATTTCTTGCTCACACAAAGTCTCATGGAAGCCTGGTCACTCTCCAGGGTAGCTGTGCTCCATGGTGTGACTCAGTGATCCAGTCTGAGTCCATCCCGTAGCTCTACTATCTCAATACTATCTCAGCATCCTGTTCACTATAGAGGGAAGAGAATGCAGAAAGAACTCACACCTGATCATGCATACACCACCCTTTGCTGGGAAGTCACATGCCCTTTGCCTAAGCACAAGGAGACAGGAAAATTGGGAGGAGTAAGTTGATTTTAAGTGAGCCATAAAAAGGCAAATGTAAGAATTATCCCCACTTTATATATGAAAAAATGAAGTCCCAGATAGACCGCCACTCACTGCAATGAATGTTTTTACCTCCCTAGCATCCATCCACCTCTTGTTCAGCCAAGGGTATCATTATATCCCTTCGAATGACCTGTCCTAATCTCACCTACACAGAATATGTGGGTCATAATTGCCTTAGGTTAGTTGCTTCCACAATTCTCTCAGTCATAATGACTGGTCTGGGAGGTACTATAGTTCCGTCAGAGCCAATGAAACTGATGGACACTCTCATGGGAGTTCTGTGTAAGCATCTGGATCAATCCATTCCTGAAGATAATAGCAACCACTTCGGCCAATATGTTATTACTCCCTTACTCCCCCGTCCCCTTTTTTATGTGTGTTGATTTTTGTTTTGGTTTGTTTGTTCCTAAGCCTCTTAGGGTTTTTATCAGGACTTAATCCCAGGTCTTCCAGATTCCAATGCCCACTCTCTTAACCAGCATATAAGATACCCTGTCTTAGATGAGGGAGCAGAAGGGACCTTATATATTTTCTTGTCCAAACCCTTTTATTTCACAAATGAGATTGAGACCCAGGGAAGTCAAGTGACTCTCCTGAGGTCACACAGCAAGCCCATCTCAGAGCCTGCATTGCTGTCCACAGACCCCTGATCTTGCCACAAAACCTCCACTCAAATTTACCTGACCTAAGCCCCTTGTGTGACTCTGGAGATGTCGGCATCATTTCTGATTTAAACAGATGATGACCAAGGCCCACCCTGATACGTCTGGCTGTGAACTATGTTCCAAGCCATCGGTTGCCAATAACAGTTCAAGTGCTGACATTTTAGAATGACTTAGTTTCTTTTTCATTTCATTTAGTGTGGATTCTAATGACATCATCCTCACTCAGTCACCTTCTGATGGGTTTTGTCCAGTGCAGAGAAAGCCAGAGATTTGCAGGTGGCCTGCTGCAGGAATTGCATGTCCAGCCTCTCGAGGTGTCCAAGCCTCAGTTTCCTTCCCTATAAAATGGTGAAAATGATCGCACCCATCTCGCAGGATGTTGTCAGAATTAAATGAAATCTCACATGGAAGAGCCAAGCACAGAATGCAGTGCAAACAGTATTGTGTAAACTCCAGTTAGCATCTTCCTCAACATCCCCTGATGGGGCCCAGCAATGTCATGAATTCTCTGGGCCCCAACAAAGTTCTCTCCACTCTGAACCTCAGTTTCCCCAAGGGCAAAGTGAGACCGAGACACTCTAAGGACCTTCTAGCCCTAACAGCTGGACAGCCAGCTGGAGAATAGCATTTAGCTGATTGCTACAATTCCCTGGATATCTGCAGGGTGCCAGCTCTGTGTCAGGGCCCCTCCCTCCATGAGCTCACCAGCCCTTGTGGGGGTGGATACTTTTCCCCCAATTTGCAGAGGAGGAAAGTGAGGCCAAAGAGACCCAGGCAGACTTGCACTGGCCGTCCAGATCCAACATTCCTGGACACTTTCCTAAGCAAGCAAGTTAGACTTTATTCCAAGTTTCAACAAGCTCTACAGCATGTTTTTTATGTTTCCTTTGAAGGAGAGGCCACAGCTGACGGATGGGGAAACCCAAGTCCAGAGTGTTTGATGGACTCGACCAAAGCCACCTAGCCATAGGCAAGAGGTGCAGAGTTGGAACCCAGAGCATGTGATTCCCAATAAATTATTCTTTCCACCAGACCACATGATTCTTTTGGATTGAACCCTTCTCCACTCTCTCCAAACAGAAGACATCAAGCTGTTTTCAGAGGCAAGGAAAACTTTGCTCCATATTTTTGAGATCAGGAGGTGGGAAGAACTTGAGTCTGAACTCTCTTCTTATAGTTTCTTAAACTTAGGTAACTACTACTGGTGACTGACCTTTGGAATCACTCGAACTGGCCCCAGGATGATTCCTGGGGAAGAAATGTGAGTGTGATAGACCCAAAGAGGCCAAGGTTTGGAAAAGAATAGATCTAGTGTCTGCCTCTCAATTATAGCTGTATGACCTTGGGCAAGTTACCTTACCTCTCTGAACCTCAGTCTTTTCATGTGTACTGTGGAGATAACAGTTGCTTGTGACATTACTAGGTGGCTAGAAAAAAGTAAAATTGGTCTGCATGAACTGATAAGGATATTAAATCTCCGATGTGTTATTAAGTGGAAAGATAATATTGCAGGACACTGTGGTATGATCGTGTTTGTGGATGTGCCTTCCTCTCCCTCATCCTCCACTCTTATAGCAGACAGCAGGAATGGCCCCAGTTCTCCATTATTCACCCCAGCATCCATGTCCTTGGTCATGTGACCTACAGTGCCCTTCCACTCTGACCTTAGAGTATCCTCTCACATGGTTCAACCGTATGACTTGCTTTGGCCAATGAGATGTTAACAAACATGACGCTTGTGTATTTCACTTGCACTTTCCTGCTCTTCCATGATTGCCATGGGAATGTGACCTGGGCAGCCTTTTGGAAGATGATTGACAAGGGGGCTCAGGTGAGTTGTCCCCAGCTGAGGCCATCCTAGATCAACCAACAGCCAGGCTGACCCCTGGATATGTAAGCCAGCCCAGCCAAGAGCAGAAGAACCATCCAACCAAACCCAATCTAAATCATCAACCTGCAGATTCGTAAGTGAAATAAATGCCCATGAATTGACACCATGACATTTTGGGGTGGTTTGTTAACATGGCCTCATTGTGTCAACAGGTGACTGATACACCCCTCACCCCATCCAGTTAATTCCACCTTCCAAATATGTCTGAACCTTTTTGTTTACCTCCTCTCCTTCTCCACTCTCCTCCCCTCTCCTTTCCCACCACCACTGTATTCTAAGCCACCAATTTATCTATCCTAGATTTCTGCAAGAGCCTCCTTACAGGTCATTCCTCTACAGATTACCGGCCCGTTCAATCAATACGAGGTTACTCCAATCAGCAACCTTGCAGAAACAATTTGGGGCATATGACCTTTTGTGTTTCTAAGTGTATGACGTGGAAATACTCAAAGGTAAAGTTCAAAATACTCTACCATCAGTACTAAGTGGACACCAAGAAGTCAACAGACTGCCAAGTATGGCAGTCCAAGAATCCCAATGTCAGCCCAACATAGCTGTCATGAGGGTTACATAAACATAAGTTCTACCCACTAGGAGGAAGTGACAACTAAATAAAGAGCTGGAAGGAACTTTGAAATTAGACTCCAGTCTCCTCATTTTAGATCCAAGGAAACTGAGGCACAGAGAGAAAAAGCAACCTGTCCAGAGTCACACAGTGACCAGGAACCTGTAGGGGAAGGAAGAAGACCAGAGTCATGAGGCAGTGTTTTTCTGGTTCTTGTCGCGTGTATTCTAGCACCTACCACATGGTTTGGCTCATATTTGTTGATAAATGAACCAAGGATCTAGACACTTCCTAACTTTTGCCACATCCCTCTCCAAACTCCTTCCCAGACACACTCGCCTCTAACCTGAACAAGGGTAAGGGTGGGGATGGTTCTCCCACAGCCAGCAGAAAAGAGGTCTGGAGTCACCCTTCTGTGTGTTCACTGGATCAGTAAATCTGGGCTCCACATGTACCTTGAGCAGAATAGCTAAGAAGCCCCAGCAACACCAGGAAGAATCCACAATGGAGGGTGGGGGGTTGCCGTAGGAGCTACAAGCCATTCAGACCATCTCAGGCTTGTGCCTTGGCTCAACCAAATGGCTGCGTCTTACTGTGCCTCTCTTTGCCCGTCTATGAAATGGGTATAACAGATCCTATCACACAAGAGGCAAATGGTAAATATTAGCCCTTCTTGTTGCAGCACCAGGGCCTTGGTCACCTTCTTTCATTTTGTTAATTTCATTTTCATTTTGTTAACTTTTTAAAATGTGGATATAAACCCCAAAAATGGCCTTCGAGGGACCCCCTCAAGGAAGGCATCTAAAAGGAGACCTCTAAGAACCACCTTTCCCCAAAGGTGTCTACAAGTTGGGGAACCCCTTCCTCCTGCCTAACCTTAACAGCCACTGTGAAATATTTTTTTCCGCTCAAATATTCACTGTGCAGGATGAACTCTGGCCAGATGTGGACAAAAGTAACTTGGGGGTGGTGACTCAGCCCCAACAGAAGGAAAATGGAGCCAGGCCTGATGCTTTTGGGTGTTCAGCTGGTGGCCATGTGGTACCCAGGCCACACAGCAGACAGGAGAAGGAGGTGGATTTGAAACCAGCCCCCATGCCCAGCCCACAGCAGGGATCCTAGGAGCCAAAGGGGCTGAGGTTTGAATTCCAGTTCAGCCACCTACTGTCTGACTACAAGCAAGTCCCTGTTCCTATCTGAGCCTCAGTTTCTCTGTCCTGTTGGGGGTATGGCAGCTGGCTGGGTCCTGGCGGAGGATAAGAGAGAAAATGACCTGAGTCTGAGCATAGGAGTCTGTTGAGGTGCGCGCGTGTGTGTGCACACGCATGTGTGTGTGTGTGAGCATGCACACCCCTTGCAGAGTGTTCAGTAGGTGTGACTATCTGAGCCAGTGTAAGAGCCGGGGCTGGAACCAAGGGGAGGCCTGCAAGGTGCCCGGGACGCATGCTTTATGGAGGCATCCAGTCCCAGTCCTGGTGAGGGTTCCTGTTTCCATCACTCCAACATCCCCTGGATGACCAGGTAGGAAAAATGAGCCGTAACCTCCCCAGTCTGGCTACCACCTCCCAAGTCCCCTTCCTCTCGAGCCAGCCTCCAGCAGCCTTCCAGGCAAGAAGGAGTTAACTGGATGCCCTTCCAAAGCAAATAGGGCCCAGAGCACAGCCAGTCCAGAACTCAAAACACATGAGAAGGGGGAAGCCCCTTCCCCCATTTTCTCCCCCATCTCCTCCCCCACTCCAGGGCTGCTTTTGTGCAGTTCCTCCCACACACCCTGCCCTTTTTCCCTCCTGCCCCTGGCTATCACTAGCAAGTCTCATGGATTTTTCCTGCTCCCTCCCTCCTTATCTCCATCTCTTGTGTCCCCAGTCTGCTCCTGCCTAGAGTACAGGCAATCGGGCCAGGAGTTGACCTGTTCTCTGTGGCTCTCTGGCCTTCCCCAGTCCTAGACGCCCGGACTGTGCAGGGGGCCCTGCCTAGAGACCCTCCTCTGTCACGCACTGTCGCGGGAGCACAGAGCCCTGTCAACACCTCTGCTGCCTCCATTGCCTCTGAAGGTGAAGATGCGCATGAAATGCACACAATGAACCACTCACTTACTCTTAGGCAGAGAAGGACCCTTCCCCGGGGAGATCTGTGGCAGAGACTAGGCTGACAGCAGCAATATCTGGGCCTGCATCCTCTGTATGGGTGACACATAGCCCCTATCTGAGGCTGCAGTCCTCCTGGAAAATGAAGTTGCAGCTACCAGTCCTTCTCAGGGCAACCACAAGGCTGGAAGGAGACCAAGGGTGTGAACGCTTCACACACTGCACGGGCAGCCCACAGGTTTCTCAGCATCACGGTGCCTCTACTGACCAGCTTTCTTACTCCAGTGAGATGTGCTAAGAAGTAGACGGGCATATGGCTGTTAGAATTCCTGCCCCTGCGAAACAAGGGCAGACTGGCACTGATGGTTGAGTGTTTTTTGGTGTTTTTTGTTAGTTTTTTCTTTTTTTTTTTTTTTAAGACAAAGTCTTACTCTGTTGCCCAGGCTGGAGTCCAGTGGTGTAATCTCAGCTCACTGCAACCTCCGCCTCCCGGGTTCCAGTGACTTTTGTGCCTCAACCTCCCAGTAGCTGGGACCACAGGCACGCAGCACCACGCCCAGCTAATTTTTGTATTTTTAGTAGAGATGGGATTTCACCATGTTGGCCAGGCTGGTCTCGAACTCCTGACCTCAGGTGATCCACCTGCCTCAGCCTCCCAAAGTGCTGGGATTACAGGCGTGAGCCACTGTGCCCAGCCTATGTTTTTAGTAAGAATAAGAATATGAATATTTTATTGATCCCTGCACTTGCACCTTGTGGTATGCCCATTCTATAAATTATTTCATTGAATCTACATGTCAGTCCCGAAAGGCGGGTAGTACTGCCCCCATTTTACAGATGAGGAAACTGAGGTGTCCAGTGATATTTACCTTCCAAGAAGAGAAAGAGGTTTACATTCTCTCTACCAAACTCATCGTTTATCAGTTGCCCAATAAGGAAAAAAAAAAATCATTTTTAAGAGTCAGAGAAACTTCTAGTCCACACTGGGGACCAGAGAAGGGGTGACTTGTGGATTCCCAGAACAGACCACCCAGGTAACCCAGGAGCCAAAGTCATTTATTTCCTTATTCATAAAAGTGTTTTTAAAATGATTTGTGCAGCTGGGCATGGTGGCTCACAGCTGTAATCCGAGCACTTTGGGAGGCCAAGGCAGGGGAATTGTTGGAGGCCAGGAGTTCAAGACCAGCCTGGGTGACATAACAAGACCCTGTCTCTATAAAAAGGGGGAAAAATGGTATGCGTTTGCAATGCTTTATAGTCATCATGAGCAAGGCTGTGTGTCACCCTCAAAGCCACCTGCAAGAAAGATCCGACCTGCCCATGTTACAGATGAGGAAGCTGAGACCCAGAGCAGGGAAAAGACTTGCTTGGGGTCACAGCCAGTTCATCAGATCCAGACGGGACCCAGTTTCCCGACTCCCAGCCTGGGATTCTAGGGTTCAGCATAGTCTGTCTAGGTCTGCACCAATGGATCCCATCCTCAGCATCCCCTGGGAGGGTTATTTCTGGGGTTTTGTTTTTGTTTTTTTGAGACAGGGTCTCGCTGTCACCCAGGCTGGAGTGTAGTGACGCAATATCGGCTCACTGCAACCTCTGCCTCCCGGGCTCAAGTGATCCTCCTGCCTCAGCCTCCCGAGTAGCTGGGACTACAGTCTCATCCCACCATGCTGGGCTAATGTTTTTGAATTTTTGAGAGTCAGGCTTTCACCATGTTGCCCAGACTGGTCTCAAATTCCTGGGCTCAAGCGATCTGCCCACTGTAGTCTCCGAAAGTGCTAGGATTACAGGCATGAGCCACCATGCCCAGACATCCACACAGATAAGTGCCCCAAGCTCAGAGTTTCTGATTCGGAAGGTGTAGGTGGACCCAATAATCTGTATTTCTAACAAATTCTCAGGTGATGTTGACACTGCTGATCAAGGGCCTCCACCGTGAGAATCAGTGATTATTATGGGGGACCTGTCAGGCATTTTCAAGCTATTGCAAAAAGAAATTAAAATAAAAAAAGATATTTCAGGTAGGGCTGGCAGCACCTCAAATGTCATTCCATGTAATCACTTGAGTCCTCCCATTCTGCAGCTGGGAAAACTGAGGTCCCAAGATAGAATGTGCAAGAACCAGACACTGCCACGGCTACACCTGGACCCTGACGCAGAACAGGCTGCATAATTTGCCAGGCCACATGCAAAACCAAAATGCAGGGCTCCTCGTTTTAAAACATGTTAAGAATTTTGGCCGGGTGCAGTGGCTCACGCCTGTAATCCCATCATGCCTGTAATCCCATCACGCCCGTAATCCCAGCACTTTGGGAGGACAAGGCGGGTGGATCACAAGGTCAGTAAATCAAGACCGGTGTGGCCAACATGGTGAAACCCCGTCTCTACTGAAAACACAAACATTAGCTGGGTGTGGTGGCAATTGCCTGTAGTCCCAGTTATTCGGGAGGCAGAGGCATAAGAATCGCTTGAACCCGGGAAGCGGAGGTTGCAGTGAGCCGAGATCATTCCACTGCATTCCAGCCTGGGCAACAAACAGAGCGAGACTCTGTCTCAGAAAAAAAAAAAAAGAATTTTAAGATGGTAACAGTAGAGCATTCAGCAAACATGGCGCCCTTCTCAGCTCAGGGCCCTGTTCAATTACAGAGGTCCCAAGGCCATGAAGCCAGCCCTGCCCTCAGGTCTCCTGGCTGCGCCCTATACTGAGGCCACAGTTGATAGTCCAGAGCCACAGTGGGGGTGAACCCCAACTCCCCAGATGAAGCTGCCTTCCTGGGGAGCAGCCTGAGCCATTTATCCTCCAGGTGAGAAGACCAACGAGGCCACCTGCACTGAATTTCAGTTTGTTTTCTTTAAGTAGAATGGCACCTCAGGAAGCCGCTTTCGGCAGAACTACAACCCCTGAAGAATTTGACCTGCCTCAGCCGGCTCTCATGGGCCCCCACCAAGCCCCTTCATCCCCCCACTCTCACCTCAGCCTGTGTCCTATTCTTTCTTTTTTCACTGCAACCTCCGCCTCCCAGGCTCAAGCAATTCTCCTGCCTCAGCCTCCCAAGTAGCCGGGAATACAGGTGCGTGACACCACACCTGGCTACTTTTTGTATTTTTAGTAGAGACCGGGTTTCACCATGTTGGCCAGGCTGGCCTCGAATTCCTGACCTCAGGTGATCCACCCACCTCGGCCTCCCAAAGTGTTGGGATTACAGGCATAAGCCACCGTGCCCGACCCTACATCCAATTCTTAAGCGTTTTAGGAAGGTTTGTGAAGATGAAGCAGGAACCAGCTGGACAAAAAAGAGAAAGGAGAACTTGATGTTTTAAGTTGCAGACCGGGGAGGGACACCACTGCGGAGTCGCTGAAAACAGGGGCAAGTTTGATGGGATCAGTTGAGGATGGAGTGACGCTTACAGTAAAGCCTCCTCTCCCTACACAAAGCAAGCCCCGTGGGGACTCGGGAAGGGAGGAAGGGCCTCCCAGGAACGGAGACCCTCCCCATTGCCTCCCTGGGACCCCACCTGATCCCCAGCTGCTACCAGATTCTTCTTTCCACACGGAGACACCTTGGTGGCCAGACTCCGATGACAGAGAGAACAGCATGCCAGGCTGTGGGGCTGGAACCCCTGAGTGAGACCAGTGAGAAAGATGTCTAGGGAAAGGCGAGTGGAGTTCCCGCCTTGTCTCCAGTGACTTCAAAAGCAGAGGAAGAAAACCAACTGCCAAAAAGATGCCTCGGAGAACCCCATTTAGGTCACTGTGCAATGTGTGCGTGTGTGTGACAACAGTATGACAACAGTCTGTTGACAGTGGTTATCTGGAGAAGGAGGTGGGAGAGAGGCTGACCTCTGATTTTTGTTTTGTTAGAGACAGGGTCTCACTGTATTGCCCAGGCTGGAGCGCAGTGACATAATCATAGCTCACTGCAGCCTCAACCTCTCCAGCTCCAGGCGATCCTCCCGCCTTAGCCTCCTGAGTAGCTGGAACTATAGGCACATGCTACCGTGCCTGGCTAATTTTTTAAAATTTTTTGTAGAGACAGGGTCTCACTATGTTGCCCGGGCTGGTCTCAAACTCCTGGCCTTGCGTGATCCTCCTGCCTTAGCCTCTCAAAGCACTGGGATTATAGGCATGAGCCACCATGTCCAGCCAAAAAGCCTTTTTAAACATGAAAGAAATGTTTGAGGAAGTCAGCAGTGCCTGCTGAAACCAGACGTGCCCCTGCCCTGGGAGCCAGCAACCCTGCTCCTGGGCAAACCACCAACATAAAGTGTGTGTGGGCACCAGAGACCCGCAGGAGGACGCTAGCAGAACCGCTCTTCCTACTAGCGCTAAACTAGACACCACCCAGGTGCCTATCAACAGGAAATGGATGTGCAGACTATGGAAGACTCACAGAAGACAAAACTCCTCGGCAAGGAGAAAGAACAAACTGTTGATACCCACAACTGAGTGGATGAATCTTGCGGATATAGTGTGAGCAAAAGAAGCTGGACATGAAAGAACTCGCACTCCTTGACTCCTTCAGGTGAAACTCAAGAACTGGCACTGTTAGAAGTCCGGCTAGAGATTCCACCTGGTGGGCAGGGGGTGGGGGTGCCAAAAACAAGACAAGGAGAAGAGTTCTCATAGATGGCGTAGTTTTGAGTGTCCCCTGCGAACCAGGCAGCATCTTAAGCACTCGAGGTGCAATGCAGCCTCATCCATTGATCTACCCATTTCACAGATGAAGAAACAGAGGCTCCGAAAGGTGAAGTTCTTTTCTAGAGATCCAGCAAAGAGCTAAGTGACAGAGGTTGTGGTTTGGATGCAGTTCTGCTTGGTTCCAGGGTCTGTGTTCCAAAGTATGTGGGGACTTCATCAAAGACTTATGATGCCTCAAAATGGAACTTGGACCCAGGACCCTTCTGAAACCAAAGTCCCCCATGCTGTTAATGCCTACCCCCCTAAGGTGTGGAAAATGCTTAGCACACAGCAAGAGTTCACCATGTTGTTATGATAATCAATAATAACAGGAGGAGGCCTTGTCTAGCAAGTGTAAGAAGAGGGAGAGCACAGCCTCCCTAGGGGAGCAGGCTTGTGACTCCGCGGTAAACCCAGCAGTGCAGGCGGACAGGGCAGAGGCCCATTGCTCAGGAGGCTGCAAGCCAAGGAGGATTTTCTTTACACCTGAGCCCTGACTTTTAGGGCCTGCTGTCCTAGAGCCCCCAGGCCCTGGTCCTTCGGAGATATTATTGATCAACTGGAATAAACTGCATGGTCCAAGCCAGGCCTGGCCTGGATGGAAGGAACCGGAGCATGTGCTTAGACAACCTTGGATGGAGCAGCTGGGGAACCAGGGCTGTGGGTTCTGAGCTATTCCTCCATGAAGTGTGCGTTAAAAATACATCTGTATCGATCAGAGGCCTGAGGTCAGGCTCCAAGGACAATGTGTATTCCCTGCATGTTAGGACGTCCCTTGCAATTTCAGAAATGAACATTGAGAATGCCTTAATTACCTCTCCTGGGGCAGACAGGAGTGAACTGCCCCGTGTCTCCTTCCAAGGCTGGCTTCTCACACTGGCCGAGGCCATCCCAGGCTGGCAGAGCTAGAAATTGCCTCAATTTCATCTACTCCAATACCTCCATCCTACAGATGGGGACACTGAGGCCCAGAAGAGGAAACAGGTTTACCCAAGGTCAAAGAGTGAGAGGTGGACGCAGAACAAGAATTCAAACCCAGGTTTCTGGACTCCCAGGCAAGATTCTCGCTCAGCACCCCATCTCTTGACTAAAGTACTCGTTCTCTAAAGGAGGTCTTTAAACCACTCATTCATTTAGCAAATATGTATTTAGTACCTACTATACCTCAGGCTTTATGTTAGAAATTACGAAAACCACAGAAAGCAATCCCAGGCCATGTCTCTGCCCTTGGGGAGGTCACAGTCTAAGGTGGTGGAGTTCCCAGACCTGCTGGCCACTCTTGTAAACTCATTCCCAGCCACCTTGGCATTTAATAGAATTTACGGGGAATTAATAGAATTTATTAGAATTTATTAGAAATTTAATAGAATTTATGGGGAATGCAAAGAGGAAGCAGGCACAGTTTAGGGTCCTAGAAAATCCAGTAGTTTGGATAGTGTACCTACACAATCACAAATTGAAGGAAATTCGTGATGGAAGGTAAAATAGAGAGATGGTGCCACACAACCCAGGAAGGTTAGCAAGGGCTTCACGGAAAATGTGACCTTTGGTGTGGATGTTGAGACCATGAAGATTTTAGGGCTGGGCACTGTGGCTCATGCCTGTAATCCCAGCACTTTGAGAGGCCGAGGTGGGTGGATCACTTGAGGTCAGTTGTTCAAGACCAGCCTGGTCAACACGGTGAAACCCAGTCTCTACTAAAAGTACAAAAATCAGCCAGGTGTTGTAGCACATGCCTGTAATCCCTGCTACTTGGGAGGCTGAGGCAGGAGAATCACTTGAACCCAGGAGGCAGACGTTGCAGTGAGCCAAGATTGCACCACTGCACTCCAGCCTGGGCTACAGAGTGAGATTCTGTCTCAAAAAAAAAATAATACTAATAAAATAAAAGATTTTGGAAGGGAGGTGATAGAGGGATACAGCATTCCAAGTGGGAGAAATGGTTATGAGCGAAGGAAGATGCAGAGGTGAGACCACGAACATTCTGTTCAGGAAATAGCAAATGGCCTTACTATTTGGCACAATGGATAGAAGCCAGAATAGTAGCTCGGGGTTGTATCATAGAAGGAGGTCCAAGTCCACCAAGGAGGTTATTCTTTATTCTGTAATGCAAGGGGAGAATGGTTCCTCCTCTCTACCCGAGACCTATTAACCCAGTATGCCTAGGACCAGTCTGGCCATTCCTCAAAAGGTGCAATACAGAGTGACCACATAACCCAGCAATTTCACTTCAGGTATTTATCCAAGAGAAGTGAAAACAACTTGTCCACACAAAAACTTGCCCACGAGTGCCCACAGCGGCAGTCTTCATTCTAGCCAAAAAGTGAAAACACCCCAAATGTCCATCAACAGAGGAGTGAATAAACAAACTGTGGTCTATGTGTGCAATGGAATAGTATTCAGCCATGTAAAGGAATGAAGTTCTAATCCATGCTACAACATGGATGTTTCAAGGAAGAACTTTGAAAACAGCGTGCTAAGAGAAAGAAACCCGTCACAGAAGGCCACATATTGTATGATGCATTTATAGGGAGTGTCTAAAACAGGTAAATCTATAGAGACAGAGACTAGATTAGCAGCAGCTGGGGCTGGACTGGGGTGGGGGTTGGTAGTGATGGCTAAGGGTTTAAATAGGGTGGTGCAGGGAGGTCTCCAGGGGAAGGTAATATTGGAGCCAAGACATGCAGCAGGTGGGGCTCTGGCCTTTTGCTTTCCAGAGAAACGACTCAGACTCACGGCCAGCAGGCTGAAGGTAATGAGTGGAAGCTACTGATTTATTGATCCTGTCATGTCTGGGTTTTCCTCCATACTCTTCTCTCCAACAGCAGGAGAGGACAGACAGAAATGCTCCCCTCTTATAAAGAGGAAACTGAGGCCCAACGAGGGTTGCTCTGTCTACCATCACACAGCAGCTTACCAGTCCATGAGGCACTTGGGCGTAGGGGTCTTCCTGCTCCATTCCAGCTGGTGAGGCAGGCAGGGCCAACCTGCAACAGCCCCCAAATCTCAGGGCACAGCAAAGGGAAAATGCTACCCCCACCGCCACTGCCACAGCCACCCGCCTCAGGTGTGCCTTCAGGAGTGTCCAGGGAAAACACCCCTGGGGCAGCTCTGCAGACCTCCAGCCCCCCCACCTCCGCCAAGCACGCATGCACAGGACAAGCCCATGATCTCACGGAGGCTCTTGCCAAAGCAACTGAAATTGTTCAGGGCTTGGCGAGCGCCTGCTGGCGAGGCTGTGGGTGGGAGGACTTGGTGGGGGCCAGGGGGCTGGATACTGGGGAAGGGGATGGGGAGCAACAAAGCCTTCCTCCTTAGAGACAGTTTGTTCTTTCAACAGCTGTTAGAAATTTGAGGTTTTTCGTGCTCCAGGCTCAGAAAGGAAAGCAGGGAGACAGGTCTGGGGACACACTGCTTGCCAATGCCTGTGTCCTGGGAAGGAGGATGCGCACCTACCAATCACCTACTTTGTGCAACCACCATTGGCCATGCACCCGCTTCACCAGCCCTGTGGGCAAGCAGCAGGCTCTAGCTGGGCATCCAGTGGGTTCACAATAGTGTTGAATTCACGACTCCACCACTGAAATCCTGCAAGCAACTTTGCCACTCCTAGCCTCAGCTTCCTCATCTATGAAATGGGCATAGTAATCACCCCCTTCTTCACAGGGTGACTGGGAGAGTCATCAGTGTCAAGCACTTAGCACGTGTGCGGTCAATGCAATTCATAGTAATTACTTCTGCATACGAGATTTTAATTGTAATTGTTACAGCAACACTGTGAGATCGAGATGACTGTCTTCCTTTTCAAATCAAGAGTTAAGGTCCCAGGGAGGTTAAATGACTTTTCCAAGTTCCCATGGCCACAGGAGCAGCTACGCGTTTCGTGGGGCCCAGTGCAAAATAAAAACATGGAGACTTTTGTTCAAAACTTATCAAGAATTGCAAGGTGGCAACAGCCGAGCATTAAGTCAAGCATGGGGCCCGATGTGGTGCCATGAGGACAGCTCTGTGCAGCCAGACTGAGCCAAGCCAGAATGCATATCCAGGTGCCCCCGACTCAAAAGCCAGTGCTTGCTCCACTCCTAAACTCCACTGTGGCCTAGAACTTCACCCTGCCCATCCAGCAGTGATTGTGCTGGAAAACAGCATTTTCCAAAAAGCATCCTCTGTTACCTTAAAGAGAAAACAGATATGCACATGTTTAGGGGAAACCCAGTGACTGGTGAAGTTCAGAGCAAGCCCTGCCCAGAAGTTGCCAGGAGGTGCCCCCACCTCTCCTGTGTCCAGGGAAGCTTCCCCAAGGCTCAGATGGAAGACTGCCTCTTTCCAAAAGTCATCTGTGATTGGATCCCTTTTTTTCTGGCATTCCTTCAATTATCGTAAGACGTTTGCTGATACCTATACATGTGAGTCTCTGTCCTAGGCCCGGAGAGCTGGGCATATACAGAAGGTGGGCTCCACCCTCAAGGGAGACTTGGTGTCATTAAAAGGAAATGAAAACATTACACATCAACAGCGGGTCTCATCTATGCAAAAAATTAGACCTAGAAAAAAAGACTGGAAGGAAGTACTTCCACATGAGGGGTACTCAGCCCCGGATGGTGGAACTGGAGAGGGTTTTCTTTGCGGGTAAAAAAGGAGTAGCTTGCCCTGGGGCTGCTACATCTGGCATGGGAACTTCTGAACTAGGGGATTTACGTTTTAGGAGGCAATAATGTTCAGATTTAGATATTTTTTAGATATAGCTTTTGTATTTTTTTGCAGTTTCCTATAAGGATCCTATCACAGTTGCATATTCAAGGACTATGAAATGAACATATTTTAAGGCATGAACTGTGACTAAATGATGGGGCAGGGATAGGAGCCTATGTGTGCCTGAATCCCAAACTTGTACATCACCTCATTGCTCCATGCCTCAGTTTTCCCATCTGTTGATAAGGCAATGGGATCTGCCACCCTTTGAGGTCCTGCTACCCTGACATTCAGAGTGTGTTTGACACCGTAAGCTGCCAAGCAGGGAAAACTGGGGTGGTTTGTGGCCATCAGCGGAACCCGATCACTCCATCACAGATGCTCACTGAACACCTATGACATGCCAAACCTGGGGACACCATGAATAACAAGCCCACATGCCACTCACAGCTTCAGAGGGAAACAGCAAACAGTTGATCCCAAATGATCACTTATGTGAGTCCAAGTTTGCAACACGCTGCAGGGAAGAAGGCAGAGCGTTCTGGGGTCAAAAGCATGAGACTTAATGCAGAGGCCAGGGGAGGCTTCCGCATGGAAGTGGCACTTTGGGTCAACAAGAGTCAGCCAGGGGAAGGAAGGAGAGGAGCGCACACAAGGACCCTGAGTCGGGGTGATCACGGCTCTGGGAGGGATGTCTAGAACAGCTGGAGCAGAGAAAACCAGAAGGACCGAGCTAGAGGATGAGGCCTCAGAGACCAGAGGGGCTGGTTCACATGGGGCCTTGCAAGCCACCGGCAGGATTCTGCACTTTTCTCAAGGGCACTGGGGAGCCATGGGTGGTCCAGCCTGGAAGGAGCCTGACAAACTCATAGGAAGACCAGAGTCCTCTGTCCTCTGCCCCAAGCAGCAGTTCCTGTGGGGCCTGTTGTGGCCACAATTTACTAGGTACTGGAGATGGGTTCATTCATAAATTAGGTTTAGCCTGAGCGCCAGGAGGAGGGGCCTCACAGGCAAGAGGTTTGTTCAGGGTCAGGTACCTAGAACATTCCCTGGTTGCCACCAGAAGGCTCTGTCTTTACCAAAAAGTCATCCCAGGAGAGCTCACAGCCAGGTTTTATCACTGCTCTCCATCCCAAGGCCACATTGTCTCATCTCAGAGCCTCACACCTTGAAGGCCGGCAGGTTCAGTATAAAACATCCCAGCATGGGGCCAGTGCACAGTAGGTGTTTCATGACAAAAGCTACCATTCTTTGAGTAGTTACCATGTTCTCATGGTTCTGAGACTTTCTATTCATAAACATAGTTTACCATCATATTAATCCATGAGGTAGGAACCAGCATCCTCTTTGTTCTGGAGATGCCTGTCAGACTGACGCTTGGAGATGTTTCTTTTCAGGGCCAAGGCCTCAAAGAGGCCTCACAGCAGGTCTCCATCACAAGCACCTGTCTTCTTAACTCCTCTGCCCCACTTCCTCTTTACACATAGTAGGGCATCCTCTGACTCCTTCCAGAGGCCATTTGCACGTATTTTCTTGTGGGTGGCAGAATGAGGGTCACAGCCAACAGCAGAGTCAAAACCCCTGCACGTGGGCTGTGGTGAGGGTTGAGGCAGCACTGGTAAAGCACTGGCTTAGTGGTTGGTATGCCATACCCACTCGATAAATGACGGAGGGTCCATGATGATTGGATGCTTACACCACCACTGAGCCAGGGAGAGCTCTGTGGTATTCACTCCACTGGTCAGATAGGTCAAAGGAGGTCCAGAGAGCTAATGTCAAGCCAAAATTCTCACAGCAAGATCAGAGTTGGGACTGTCCCAACCCCACAAACAGGATCCATGGATTGCTCCATAGAAGTTTCCTGAGGGCAGGGCCACATCTATCTTACTTACTATCAATAGTACCAGTTGAGATGGGGGCAGTGGTTCATACCTGTAATCTCAGCTACGCCGGAGGCTGAAGCAGGAGAATCACTCGAACCCAGGAGGTCGAGGCTCCACAAGCTATGATTGCACCACTGGACTCCAGCCTGGGCCACAGAGCAAGACCCTATCTCTACAAAAAATAAAAGTAAAAATAAAAAATAATACTAGCTGAATGAATGAATGAGCCATTGTGGCAGACAGACTCTTCTCCTAATGTTTATGCCCCTGTGTAACCAGTCCCTTTTCCTGGCATGTGGGAAGAGCCTGTGACCTGCTTCTAATCCATAAAATACGGCAAATTGACAAGATGTGTGTGAATATATACTTAAGATTATAGCACCCATCTTCCTGGAATCTCCTGCTTCCTGACAACTTTGAAAGCAGCAAGCTGCAAAGGTGTAGGCTACCTATGTTGGGAGGCCCATGTGGCAAGGAAATGTGAGGAGTTTCTAGGAGCTGAAGGTGGCCTCTGATCAACAGTCAGGAAAAAGCTAAGTCTTCAGTCCTACACCCACAAGGACCTAACTCCTGTCAATCATCTGCATGATCGTGGGAAGCAGTTGAGCCTCCGATGAGAACATAGCCGCAGCTGATACCTGGCTTGCAGTCTTGTGAGACCCTACGCAGAAGACCCACCCACAGCCTGCTCAGACTCCTGATCCACAGAAACTGTGAGATCGTAAATGTAAATTGTTTTAAGCCACGAAATTAGTAGCACTATGTTACACAGCAGTAGATAACCAACACAGCCATAGACAGCAACAGCCATAGTTCCCAACTTGACTCATTCACAAACCAGTTCCTCTTCCATAGTTTCAGTCAAGGAAGATTTTACCAAGACAAGAAAATGGCCGAGCATGGTGGCTTACACCTGTAATCCCAGCACTTTGGGAGGCCAGACAAGAAAGATCATTTGAAGCCAGAAGTTCAAGACCAGCCTGAGCAACACAGCAGGACCCCATTTCTATTAAAAAAACAAAAAATAAAAATTAGCCAGGCATGGTGACAGCATCTGTAGTCCCAGCTGCTTAGGAGGCTGAGGCACGAAGATTACTTGAGCTCAGGAGTTCAAGACTGTGGGGGGTTATGATGGCACCACTACACTCCAGCCTGGGTGACAGAACAAGACCCGGTCCTTTAAAAAGGAAGAAGAAGAAGGAGAAGGAGAAGGAGAAGGAGAAGGAGAAAGAAAACCATTTGGAGCTGGGAGTGGAGGGAAAAAGGGAGTTCTTAAAACTGTCCCTGGGAGCCCAGATGTGGTCGAACATGAAAACACACTCTTCTTACAAGTGGCTTGGAAATAGGACCTAATGTAATTATCTTAAACAAATTCACAAGAGGAGAGCATTCTTGCTTGAGGTCATCTCAACTCACCAATGCAGCCTTGCTCTGCTCAGCCTGACACAGTGCTTAGCCTGGGTGCCTGATTTGGACTGAGAAAAAGACCTCTCTGGCTGTTACTTTTCCATATGGATTATCTGAATGTCAGAATGTTCCAGGCATCAGCTCCTTAAGTCTAGGAGTCATGAAATGCCAGACCTCTGCAGACACTGGAACGTAGACTGTGATTACCAGCACGTTTCCGCTAATAACCAATTTGTATCTAGATAATCTAGTTTGGGTGGTCGAGACATGGATGAACACAACTGGGAGTGTGTTGATGAATGTTGAGGCAGGTGATAGGTATCTGGGGGTTCTTCACACTACTATTCTTTTTGCTTTCACACGTTTGAGGTTTTCCATAGTGAAAAATTAAATCAGCGGAAAGGCAGTGCAGTCCAGTGGTTACATGCGTGGACTCTGAGTCCCACAGATCTGGGAGTGTGTCCTGGCTCATCCAAGTTAAATCATCCCAGGCTAAGTCTCCACAGTAGTAACCTCAGTGAGATCTTAGCTCCATTTTACAGATGAGGCCACTGAGGCTCAGGGAGGGGCTGTGACTTGCCCAGAGTCCCACAGTTGGGAAGGCCTGAGCCAGGATTTGAACCAAGTCCTTTTGCCTCCAAAATCTTCTAACTGGTACACTCAGGGCTGGCTGTATAATTTGTGGGACCCAGTGAACAAATGGCATGTGGGGACCCTTGTTAAAAAATGATGATTGCTTCTTGGAATAGGGGATTTGAAAAAATACTAATAGTGGTGAATTTCAAGTTGATGACAGCAGAGCATTAAACCAAGCACAGGGCCCTCTGCGAAGCTGGCCCTGGCTACACTGTATAATGTTAGCTGCCATTATTCTTACTACAATTGCATATTCACAGTTCCCTGGAGTCTTCAAATCAAAGAAGAATAGAACAGAATTCTGGTGTCTCAAGGATCTTGACGATCCCGGAATTACAGAACAGTGGCCACTCCCACAAATTCTTGCTAAGTCAGAACCCAGAACACGAGAAAGAATAAAAAACACATTGGCAAATACAGAATGCTGGAACCGGAAGAGGCCATCAAATCAGCCCATTTTACAGATGTGGAAGTCAAGACCCAGAAAGCAGGAGCGACTTTCCTAGTATTCAGGACTCCAAGACCCCAGGGTCCCTCATCACCCCTGAGAGCAACTCTCTGGATCTTCCCATTCAGCTGACAGGCTGCCCCCATTCCTTCAGTTTCCAGCCCTTGGAGTGGGATTCTTCCTCCATTGTTCTCCTCGTGGGCCAGCCTTCTCCCACGCCATCGCCTCTCTTAGCTCAATGTCCCAGAAGAGCATTACAAGCAGCTGCTTAACTCAAATTATAGCTTCTTTAGGAAGAAAGAAAACATGGGATAAGAGATCGAGGCAAACATTGCCACTCTAAAGAGGCTCTCGTCAGCCTGTTATGAGTGAGGAGTTTGTTTTTTGTTAATATTTTTTCTGCATGGCGTGCTGCAAATAAGAACATTCAGAGAGCAAATTGGCGGCGTATTTATTGCTGTCGGTTCTTCAGCAGCACTAAGCCAGTAATAACGGAGAAGCTGCTTGAAGTGTGAGCTCAATTCCGCCTGGTTAAAGCGATCAGGGCTCCGCTCCGGGGCTGTGTTTTGTCAAGTAGACACAGAGCACAACCCCAGAACACCCAAACTAATAGCATAATCGGATTGAGACTTCCGCATGCTCCCCACATCCCTGCGGGTTCCCTGGGGCAGTGGGCTGGGCTCCAAGCTCCAGGTGCCCACCCGGCACCCAGCCCAGACCCAGAGAAGACTGGTACCTCTCCCTACCCAGACAAGCCATGCTCTTAGCTTTGTACCTTGCTCCCAGGTACCTGAGAGGGATGGCAGTGTGAGACCTAAGTCATGCACCCAGGAGGGTGGGAGTGTCCCCTCGAGTAGAGGGTTCCACAGAGAAGATACCAAGGGGGCCACCTTAAAGTCCAGCACCGGCAGATCCTGGTTGAGTGACCTTGAGCAAGTTACTGAACCTCTCCATCCGTACCTCTACTTCTCCGTAAGTAAAATGGGTATAATAATAAATACCTACATCGTAGAGTCACTATGAGGATTAAACTGAGTTAATGCATGGGAAGGGAATCCTTTAGAACAGGGCCTGGCCCTTGGTAAGAATTACACAAGCACTGGTTTTATTTATTTAAAATCCGTTGCCTAGGCTAGAGTGCAGTGGTGCAAACATAGCTCACCGCAGCCTCAAACTCCTGGGCTCAAGCGATCCTCCCTCTCCAGCTTCCACAGTAGCTGGGACTACAGACGTGCGCCACCACACCCAGCTAATTTTTTTAAATTTTTATGTAGAGACAACATCTAAATTTTGTGTAGAGGGGCATCTCACTATGTTGTCCAGGCTGGTCTCAAGGCAGAATTCAGATCATCAAAAATCTTCAGGATCCCAGAATTACAGAACTCCTGGGCTCAAGCGATAGCCCTACCTCGTCCCCCAGAGCTCTGGGATTACAGGTGTGAGCCGACGTGGCTAGCCTTGGATTTTTACTGGAAAGATAACAAGCTCTGGAGTCTGCAACCTGGACTTTGCACACTGTGTGAACTTGGGTGGGTCACTTCAGCTCTGGCTTCTTTGTCTGAACAGACACGAGGTGATAACTCATGTGTATGTCTCAGGGGGCTGTGAGGGTTAACCGGGGTAAGGAGTGTTGATGGGTTTTGTAAGCAGCGCGCTGGTCGGGGCCTCTTGGGAAACAGTGTAGCACGCTGTTGGTGAGAGTGTGAATTATGACAACTACTTGGAAAAGAATTTGGCAATGTGGCATCATGTGGAAGATGCACATACCCTCTGCAAGAAGACGCCCAAAAAGAACTCTGGCTGATGTGTTCACATACACACATGGATGCTCATAGCAGTGTGTTCAAGGGAGTTCTGGACAAGAAAACACCTTAGTGCCATGGCCAGGAGATCACATGAATCAATTGTGGGACAGCCAAGCAATGGACTCCCACACAGCCCTAAAAATAAATTAACCACACCACTAGGGAACCATACCAGGGAATCTTTTCCGGATGGAATAGCTCTGTATCTTGACTGTTGGGATGACTATTCAAACCTACACACATTTTCAAGAACTGCACACCTGGGGTCAGGGGAAGAAATAAAAGATGCATGTAAAAAAAAAAAACAAAAAACTGATGACATCTGAATATGACCCACCCCTGAGTTAACAGTATTGTCCAGTGGTTAGGTGCATGGGCTCTGGATGCCACAGATCCAGGGGTGTGTTCTGGCTCATCCAAGCTAAATCATCCCAGGCTGAGTCTCCATAGTAGTAACCTCAGTGAGATTGTACTGTTGTGTCAATTTCCTGTTTTGATCATTTTTACTATGACCTTGAAAGGTATCATCATTGGGGGAAGCTGGGTGAAGGTTCACAGGGTCTCTCTGTATTATTTTTTCAACTTCATGTGAGTCTTAAATGATTTAAAAAAAAAGAATTAAAACTGATTAAATAATTCATTACAGTGCATGCAACAACATAAAGGAATGTCAAAAACAGAATAAGGAAAGATAAAGAAGAAAATACAGTGGGATTCCATTTATACTGAGTTCAAAACCAGGCAACCCCTACACTATAGTATCTAGGAATCTTATACATGTAATAAGTCACTAACAAACAGCCAACCCTGAACCCGGAAGAGGGGTTCGCCTTGGCAGTAGAGACGAGTAGGTAGCAGGTGGGGTGGAGTCCACAGGGCTTAGCCACATGGGTAGCACTGCATTTCTCAAGCTCAGTGGTGGAGAGGCTGTTGTTTGTTTCATTTTGCTTTGTCCCTTATGCCTACCTTATGTATTTCATTTTATTTGTATAAAATATCTCCATAAAAATAAGTTTTAAAAAGGGTTTGGTCTTTGGAGTCAGAAAGTCCTGGGTCAAGTGCTGGCTTTGCTGCCTAGCAGCCAAGTGACCTTGGCCAAGTCACCTCTGGGCCTCAGGGTCCTGTGTGGAGCCTACTGGGCAGGAAGACGGCTATCTTATTACAGGGCCTTCCTGGAAAAATGGTCTCCCAGCACCTTCAGGCATCTGGGCCTCCCTTTTTCTACAGGGACTTGGAGTAAGGCCTGAAAGGACAGCTTTGCCCAACTGTGCAGCCCTGTAGGGGCACTGCCCACCCATGTCCCTGACGTTTTCTGCTGGGAAAGGGAATGTGAACTCTCTCTCTCTTTTATTTTTATTATTTTTTTGACGGGGTCTTACTCTGTTGCCCAGGCTGGAGTGCAGTGGCACAATCATGGCTCACTGCTACCTTAAATTCCCAGCCATCGTCTTCCCTCAGCCTCCCCAGTAGCTGGGACTACAGGCACACATCACCATGCCCAGCTATTTTTTTTTTTTTTTTTTTGGTAGAGACAGGGTTTTGCCATGTAGCCCAAGCTGGTCTTGAACTCCTGAGCTCAAGAGATCCTCTCACCTCGGCCTCCCAAAGTGCTGGGATTACAGGTGCATGTTTAACATTGCTCCAGGCGTGTGCTTGCCCTCTCTCAACACCTTCCCCAGCTTATCTCTCCCACTGAGAAGGAGTCACCCCAAGTGGCTTAGATTTGGGGCAGTGACTGGGCCAGGTTTGCTGGCAGCAGGGCCTTCTCCCTCATGCAATGGCCAAGCTTCCCTGCTTCCTATCTCTTCTCTGATGTACCCACCTGGGTACAGATCTTGTTGCTTTTCTCTTCTGCAACAAGCCAGAGCAAGGCAAGCTTCTGCATCTGACTTAGCTGGATAGTCAGCCCCTCAGACCTCATGCCTAGACCCAGCTGGGCCGACCCTCATGAACAACCATGCAGAGTTCACCTTCCTATCCCACTCTTCCCATCCATATTACACTTGCAGACCTTGTCCCGTTTATTGCTTTGAACAACTTAATTCTACTCCTCGGAGGGACACACCTGGTTCTGTGTTCAAAGCTCAAACACCAAGGCAAGCTCAACCAGTATTCACCTCTCTTCATTGGCTCTTATGCCACATCACTGCCATCCAGAATACACCTTCATCTTTTTTTCCCCTGCTCCCAGCTCCCTCGATACGTGTGAATATAAAATATAAATAGATGTAAATATAATTCTGTGGCCGTTTGTGTTCAAGATTTAGAATCTCCTCCTAGAGGGAAAAGGCAGGAAGGGAATGGCTTGTAAGCACAGGCTGTGCTTCATTAAGAAGCATGTTTGGGGTGGTGATCACTTTTCTCTAAGCTAGACAAGCCGGCTGGAAGCTGACCTCCCTACATCCTGAAATTTCATCAACTCCTTTTCTCCTCCAAAGAGCCTCTCCCAACCCCTCCTCCACCAAAACAGAGCCCCTTCCTTCCTGTCTCCCCAGGGACCGCCAGGGGTCACAGGGACTGCGTGAAATGAGCTCCTCTGCTACGATCCAAGGGGCTCTGGGCTTCCAGACGGCTTTAGATGCCTGGCAGTCGGCCCACCGGCACGTGATGGGGCCCCAGGTCACGAACAACGGGGCTGGAGGGCTACAGCTGAGCGTCTGGAGGGGACAGCCGCTGCCTGCTGCCTGAACTGATGGAAAGGAATCCTCGCCTTAATTTTCACAACAGACACATGTTGTAACACTCTGCATCTTTAACAAAATCCTTTCATAACAACAATAAACAGCCATGTCAATAATAACACTGATAATGATAATTGCCCTATTTGAGAGCTCACCATCTCCAAGAGGGCTGGAAATGGTGACAGCCACTGATAGGGTTGCTTCTTAGATGCTACCATTTTATAAACACTAGAACATCCAGTTCTCACATCTATCCTCCAGGGGAGGACTGATGATTCTCCCCATTTTACAGACAAGGAAACTGAGGCTCCAGGGAGGTTGGCTCCTGTCTGGGGCACTGATGTGGTAAGGGGTGGAGCCTGGAGTTGTAACTTAGGCCACATCTTTCTCTCCAGTCCCAACATTCAGCTCAGTAAGGAGACATCAGAATGATGCTTCTTCCTGGAGTTAGTTCAATGAGAAGGCTCATCCTGAGCCAGGACCCTTGCTAGGTGACCCTGGGGCTCCCAAATCGCCTCAACTATAAAATTCCAAGATTCCCAACCAAGGCCTATCCCGACAGAGCCTTATGAGAAGGCAGTTGCCTGCCAACCCCCCGGCATGTGGGCTCTCCCAGCCTTTGTAATACCAGAAATATTGAAAATAGCTCACAGACACTCCCCCACCACTGTCACCTTTGGAGCCAGCAGGGTACCCCTCAATGCCTGACTTTCTGGGGACATCCAGGGCCACCATGCTGGTTTCAGTTCTGGGCAGGCCAGAAGGTACAACCTCCTGGTGCTCGGGACTTAACCTTGCTCACCCAGAGTCAGCCGGTCGTGAGGGAGCAGGGGTGGGGGTGGAGGGCCCGTTCAGCCCAGGCCACGAAGGCCCCTCAGCTGGCGGGACATCAAAACCCACACAAAACGCTTCCATGTGGTACCAGCCCTTGGCCCGCGTCCTTCACGTCGGATTAATCCTCCGGCTGCTTGGACAGACGTGTCCTCACCACTCTGCTTTCATGTTTGCCCACAATTTGAATGTCATCACACAAAATCAAGGCTAATTGTGAACAGACCTCCCCTCCCCCTCCCCCCGGCCTGCCTCCCCTCCCCCTTCCTCCTTCCCTGTCCACATCTGGATCCCACAACCACTCTTGGGGACCTTGGAGACCTGCTTAGGCTGCGAACTCTGAGAATCTAACCTGATTTCCTTTTCCCGTCTCCCAGCCTCCTAAATATATATCATGGAATGTTACTTTACTTTCCTTTGCTGTAGCCATTGCCCAGATGACCCTACAAATTCTCCACCTTTCTGGGCTCTCTCCAAGTGGAGAGCAAAGCTCTGGCAAAGTTAGCTGGGTGCCGTGGCTCATACCTGTAATCCCAGCACTTCGGGAGGCCAAAACAGGAAGATTACTTAAGCCCAGGAGTTCGAGACCAGCCTGGGCAACAAAGTAGAACTGGGTCTCTACAAAAAAAATACAAAGATCAGCTGGGCGTGGTGTGACACACCTCTGGTCCCAGCTACTTGGGAGGCTGAGGTGGGAGGATTTCTTGAGCCCAGGAGTTCGAGACCAGGCTGGGCAGCATAGTGAGACCCCATCTCAAAAAGCAAGGCAAAATAAAATAAAAGAGCTCTGGCAAAGCCAGCGGAAACCTACCCTCAACTCAGCCAGGTAAAACCTCTTCCCCTCAGCCTGCCAGCCACATCCCGCTCTCCTAACACATATCCATTTCACACGTGCTGCAGCCCATCAGGCTATATGATATACTCACCTGCCCCTTGTGCCCAGACGAGGTTGTGACATGTCACTCACAGTACATGGGACACGGTCCAGCTTGATAAGGCTCCCTGAGCTGAGCAAAGGAATTTGGTACAGGAGAAACAGAAGTGCTTGTCATCTTCGGAGAACTCCAAAAAGCGAATCTTTGGTGTTTCCTGGGAGCCTGTTTGAGGAAGCAGAAGAGAAGCTACAGGGAATCTCTGGGTGCTGAGAGTCCCTCGGGGGTGGAATGGGTGTTTGCAGGGACTCGGGGCTCCAGAGAAGAAAAGTCTCTGGGGACAGGAATTCTAGGGGAAGGAGTTTTCAAGCACTGGTGACTATCAACCGTGTGGTCCAAGCACCCCAAACAGCAATTGCTTGGGTTGTGGTGACACCCATCTTCTCCACTTAAAAGGTCACATCATTTCAGAGTCCAAAAGAGGCTGAGATGACTCAAGGGCCCATTGCATACAGGAGAAAGCTGAAGCCTGGAGAAAAGAGAAGGGCCAGCCCAAGGTTCAAGAGAAAGTCAGTTATTTGGGCCCAGGTTGGTCTTTGCCTAATGTTGCTTTCTGGAAAAGATGGCAATGAACACCACTTGGGGCCTGCACTGGCTGCTGGGGAATCCTACAGAAGAGGACCCCACCCTGGAGACATCCAAGAGGTGACATAAGAATCTGAGTTTAGGTCTGTGCTCTGCAAATACCACTTAATTGTGGATCCGGTAGTGCAGAGCTGTCACCAGACCCAGGCAACACGTGCAGAAGAGCAGATCCAAAGGAAGGAACAAAGGTTCCGGAACCAGACCCCTGGGATCAACCCACTTCATCCACACACCACCCTGTGGCCGTGAGCAGCCACCTAACCTCTGCAGGATGGAGTATGTTTCCACGACTCCCTCCCCAGCCACAGTACCGGCGCTTTCCTGTGGGTGTTTGCCGAGTGCCAGGGCGCAAACAGAGCACCAGGGAGTAAACAAACTGTTTAGCCCTAGTGTAATCCTAAACTATCATCATTCCCATTTCCCAGGTGCAGAAACTGAGGGTCTGACATACATAAGGACACACAAGAAGTCAAGATTCAAAGTGATGAGAGGAATGACTAAATGACAACAAGAACTATTTAATAACCCAGTTATTATAATCAGCAAGGGGAGAGATGAATGAGTGAGTGAGTGAGTGAGTGAATGAATGAACGAATGAATGAAAATTTGCCCTTCTCCTGGGCTCCAGGACACATCTGACGATTTTCTCTGCATTGATGGAGAAATACCCCCACTTCATTTCCAAGGACTGCAGAAGGGAATTTAAACGTACACACTCCCGTATCGTTGGCATCTGCCAAGAATGAGGCTGAAGCTTGCTCGGACAAATGAAATTCTGACAAAGTGTGTCACAGGCTTGAAGCATCTGTCACTGACTGGGAGAGACGCACATTTGAATCTGAGAGAAGTGCCGCTCGCCTGCGAATGACAATTGTGCAGTCGGGGCCGACTTTCCCTCTGACCTTCCGGCCAGCTCCAAAGGGCTCTCTCCTGTAAACATCCTCCAAATAGTTTATCTTAATAAAAGCGCCTGTAATGGAGACGGAGTTAATTTGAAATGGTTTCCTTGGCCGTTTGTCTTGTCGGCCAATTGCTGGGAGAGGGCTGAAGTCAATATTGCCTGAGCCACGGTGGGGTCCTGCAGGCCTCGGACTTATCCTGGGATCATGCCACTGATGTGACAGCCGACACTGTTCCTTGAAGCACGGAGGAGCCTCAGTGGATGATGGCAGCCAGTGCTGGACTTGACCTCAGACACATTTGCAGGCTAAGTTCCCAGACGCCACCCTCCTTGTCCTGCAGTTCAGAGAGCAGAAGATAGGCAACTAGATGACCACTTTACAGATATAGAAACTGAGGCACAGAAAGAGGAAATGGCAAATTTGCGGTTGCCTAGCAAATTATTGGGAAGACTAGAAATAGTGTTTCTTTTCCTGAACACACACGCAATCACTGGCTAATTGCGTGGCGCTGCAGATGCAAAGTTAAATAAATCACAATAGGAACCCCCAGGGCTCCCTCTCTCCAGTTAGTGAAAAGAATAGGGAATTGGGACTTTGGAGACGGAAAGACCCGAATACAAATTCTGTATCAGCTGCTTCCTGGCTACATCACTCAGAGGACATCGCTTAACTTTTCTGAGTCCCAAAAAGAAAAGTGATACTATTTTCGCAGGAAGGCTTTGAGGGTCAGATGGCTTTGCACGGGGATAGAAAGGCCTTGCGCTGTGCCTGCCACAGAGGAGTCCTCTCACCAAGTGTGAATTCCCTCCTCCAGTGCCTAATCCAGCGCCTTTTCACCCAGTTCTCTCTGTCTTCCCGTTCTGCTGAGGCCTGAGCCTCCCCCGGCCCGACCCTGGACCTTGCAGATGTGGCAAACGCGGAAAACATTAGGTTCGCTGGCGATTGTCTGCACAGCCCTGTTTATGTTTGCAATAAAAGCAAGCAGGTGCTGGCAATTTAGCTAATCAGGTACCATCCCGGCCCCAGACGCCTGCCCGCCTGCCCGCCTGCCCGTCGTCACTGCTCAATGTGGCTTTCTCCAAGCCTGCAATTAGCCTGGTCCTCCAGCCCTGCACACGGCTCGGATTACCCCCACAGGATGCACAAATGGCCCAATGGACGGTCCCTTGGCAGTCCATGACCAACGGCGTGGGGCCGAAACCTCTTCAGGCCTGTGCCCTCTGCAACCTCAAAACAGGCCTCTCTTGCCCTCTACAGAACCATTTTGGGGGGTCAAGCCTGCTAAAGGAGTGGGCTTCATCTGGAGTTTTCGCAGGGGAAGATGAGCAACGTATAGAAGTGGTACAGTCATCAGACCCTCAGACCCCCCCCAGCCTGGGTCAGGCTATGTCCCCCAAAGTCACTTGATCACACTGGCCTGCAGAATCTGGCACAACAATCTCTAACCCTGAGCATTTAGCAGTATCAGGTACACCACCCAGGGATGGACGTTCATGAGCCCTGCTTGCCAGGCCCTGTGTGACCCCAGACACACCCCACTGGCCAGTCTGAGCCTCAGTTTCCTCATCTGTCAAACAGGTAGATTAGACCAGCTCAAGGTCTGTCAACCACAGCACTACTAATGCTTGAGCCTGGAGGGTTCCTGCTGGGGAGCCATCCTGCCCATCGCAGGATGTTAAGCAGCATCCCTGGCCTCTACCCACTGCATCCCAGCAGCCGCCCTCACCCGTTGTAACAACCAACAACATCCCTAGACATTGCCAAACCTCCTCTAGGAGCAGAGACAACATCACCCCCAGTAGAGACGCTGGAGTAGAGCCATGGCTGCCAGCCCCAGCTGCACAGCAAGCTCCCTTGGGAGGACTTCGAGAGGTGAATCGTGCTCTACCCCATAGTTCCAGATGCAACCACTCTGGGGGGCAGCCCAGGCATTCATGCTGTCAGTTTCAAAAGTTCCCCAGGGATTCGAATGACCTGATAGGGTTGAGACCCACTGGGGGCCCAAAGATCTATGAGGACCACCACCCCCACTTTTTCTGGGCAGAGATGTCCTTACAGAAGTTCAGCGCAGCCTTTCGCAGTCCAGGTCTAACCCATTTCCCCAGCTGCACCGCAGGCCTCCAGCGACCCCCACCTGGAGGGTCTTGTGTGGTGCTTTTATTTTTCTTAGCAGACATTATTTAACCAATTCCGAGTTGAACAGAATCCAATCAAATGCAGTGCCTACAACACTTTTACGGCTAATTGGTTTGACTGGTACATTGTAAATGTGTGAAGGGACTCTAGTGAGGGAAGCGGGGACCTGGTTAAGCTTTCCGCGGGGCTTAGTTCATTGCTGTGTCTCTCTTAGGCCTGTCCAGCCTAGGGAGCACCTCCTCTTGCCCACTGAGGGGACTCCAGCCCTCAGAGCTTCCAGCTCTTCTCCCAGGCAAGGTGTCCCAGGACCAAGGCCTTCTGGTAGCCCTGAGCACTCAGGGCTGAGCCCGATCTCATCCTTCCAAGACAAAGTCCCTTAAGGAATCCTGGCCTGGCCCTCCCTTCCTCCTTCCTCCCTGTTTCTCTGCTCCATCCTCCCTGTCTCCCTCTTCCTTATCTCCCTCCTCCCTCCTCTCTCCTCTCCACCTCTCCTCCTTCCTCCCTTCCTCTCTTCTTCCCTGCCTCCTCCCTTCCCTGCCTCTTCTTCCCTCCTCCCTTCCCTCCTCCTTCCTTTATCCTCCCTTCTCCCTACTCCCCTCCTCCCATGTGTCCAGCTACACTGGTGTCCAGGCTGTTCCTTGGACAACCAACCTCTTTCCCTTCTTAATAGCCCTCACCCATGCTGTTCCCTTGACTTAGACATCTGTTCCCAGCACCTCTGCTGGCTTCATGCCCCTCCATGCCCTCACAGGTCAACACAAATGTCACTTCCTCCAGGAAGCCCTCCCTGTCACCAACTCTCAGCACAGGCGATCTCCTTCAGAGGACCCATTACTGACTGTAACTAGGGAAGTTTATCTGGGCAATTCTCTGTCTTCTCAAATTCAACCAGGGAGACAGAGGACAGGCTCTAGTCTGCCTGGTCAGTCCTGCTGTGGAGGAAGGTCACTGTGGCAGGGCAGGAGCTGGGTACCAGGAATAGAAAGCTGGTGGGGCCCAGCCTCTGCCCTCAGAGGCTCCCACCAAGTGTAAGGTCAGATGAGCCCAGAGTCGGTATGAGGGAGGCTGAGAATCCGTGCCAGCTCTCAGCCTGGCTGCTTCTCGCAAATGTGAAAAGCACCACCATCTCTGTTATTGGGGAAGTCACTCTGTGGGCCAAGATGTGGCCAGGCTGGAGGGATGCCGTGCAACCTTAAAACTAGAAGTCTGACCTCCATGGGCCGGGCTGGGACCCAAGCTGCTGAGAGCTTCCTTTCCCCCAAGGACCTTGAAAATGGTTTAGATAGTCTTTTATGGGAAATTGCCACTTTTTGTAATTAATCTTTCATTTTCCATAAAAGGAATGCAGGCGGCCAGGCTCGGTGGCTCACGCCTGTTATCCCAGCACCTTGGGAGGCCGAGGCAGGCGGATCACCTGAGGTCAGGAGATCAAGACCAGCCTGGCCAACATGGTGAAACCCCATCTCTACTAAAAATACAAAAAGTAGCTGGGCATGGTGGCGCGCGCCTGTAGTCCCAGCTGTTTGGGAGGCTGAGGCAGGAGAATTGCTTGAACCTGGTGGAGTTTGCAGTGAGCCGATATCACGTCACTGCACTCCAGCCTGGGAGATAAGGGTGAAACTTCATCTCAAAAAAAAAAAAAAAAAACAAAAAGGGAATGCAGGCTCGTAGTTAAAAACAAAATCCAATGGCACTGTAAGATGTGTAACCTAAATGAGGGGTCCCCACTCCGCCCCCACTCCTTCCCTCCTCATGCTGCTTCCCAGAGGCAGCTACTTTCCATACTTTCACCCACTTCTTAACTCTACGTTTCTCAATAATATGTATCCTGCGTATTTGACTCCTTCCATTTTAATTATGCTAAAAAAATTACATAGACATGTTTTCCCTACAAGTACAGGTTTAAAAATCCGACAGACACAGTGCTTGAGGTCCCACTCCGCTGCTTCCTGGTTGCGTGGTCCTGAGCTGATTTCTTGACCCCTCTGAGAATCCATTTCCTCGGCTGTCACATGGGAATAAGAACACCTGTTTGGTTCAATCGCTGGGGTTTAAAATGGGATGATTGTGTAAACCTCGGAGGCTCAAGGGATGTGCAATAAACCACTGCTGTAGCTTGAGGACCTGCTTGCTCGTCACCCCTTGTGGAAAATGAGTAGCTCAGTACACAGCACTTAGAAGGCGAGATAATAACAGATCCACCTCCCCAATGCTGTGAAATCTGAGAGAGGAGAGAGAGTAGTGGAAAGGCTGGCAGATAGGAGCAGAGCAGAAGGAGCAGTCTGATGAACATTCTGCTGTGAGTTCCATTTCTGTGCAGCCCACATCAGCTCCTTCATAAGGGACTGATGGTGTGTGCAGCGTTCAGGGGCCCCAGCCCCTGGCAGCCCCATCCTCCAACCTCCTGTCTCCCCTGTTCATATTGCAACCTAGTTTTGGCATCCGCCCCAGACCCCCAATTCACTGGACAAATGGCTGCCTTTGACCTTGTCCTGAGCCCGAGCCAGCCCATCTCAGAGGTCCCCTCCTCCGGGAAGATGCTTGTGATCTTCCCAGCACTCAGCCACTCTTCCCCTTCTGTAGTACCTACATGTCCAGTGAGGACACTGGCCACTCTTTTCAGGCACAAGTTCTCCCACCCAGATCCCGTTTTTCCCCAGCACTACAAGCCCTGAGTACAGAGGTCTCTGCTCTTCCCTCTCACTTAGAGAAGTTCAGCCCAGCTTTTTGTTGGGAGACCAACAGAGAGACCACATAGTAGGACAATGGCCAACATGTGTCAACAGAGGAGAAGGGTCTCATGTGAGATCCATGTGGCACTAAATGCCTATTCTGATCAAGCCACTCAGAACTCTGGCCATATATCTCCTCTGTACCTACATTCCCTCCTCCAGCCAAGTTTTATTGAGCACCTACTGTTTGCCATGCATTGCCCTGGAGGCTGAAGAAGAAGAAATTTTTATTCACAACTTTTAGACACAAACATTTATTAAGCACCTACGACATGCTGGGCAGTGTGGGTGTATATTAGTCCATTCTCACACTGCTAATAAGGACGTATTAGAGAGTGGGTAATTTATAAAGGAAAGAGGTTTAACTGACTCACAGTTCTGCCTGGCTGGGGAGGCCTCAGATAACTTACAATCCTGGGGGAAAGTGAAACAAACACATCCTTCTTCACATGGTGGCTACAAGGAGAAGTGCTGAGCAAAAGGGGAAGTGCCCCTTATAAAACCATCAGATCTCGTGAGAACTCACTCACTATCACGAGAACAGGATGGGGGAAACTGCCCCACAATTCAATTATCTCCACCTGGTCTCTCCCACAACATGTGGGGATTATGGGAACTACAATTCAAGATGAGATTTGGACGGGGACACAGCCAAACCATATCAGGATGCAACAGTTGCAATGCAGACCGCGCCCCTGCCCTCCTAGGGATGCTTCTGATCACATCTAAGAAAGGAGGCTGTAGGCCGGGTGAGGTGACTCACGCCTGTAATCCCAGCACTTTGGGATGCCGAGACGGGTGGATCACTGGAGGTCGGGAGTTCAAGACCAGCCTGACCAATATGGAGAAAAACCCATGTCTACTAAAAATACAAAATTAGCTGGGCACGGTGGTGCATGCTTACAATCCCAGCTGCTTGGGAGGCTGAGGCAGGAGAATCGCTTGAAGGAAGGAAGGAAGGAGGTTGAAGGAAAGAAGAGATTGTGCCATTGTACTACCAGCCATGGGCACAGAGTTAGAACTCAAGATACAATTGCTGAATTGAATAAGAAGTATTTATCTTCGCCTTGTGCATACGAGAATCAAATGGCTGTAAGCTGGTCGTGAGCGTTCACTGAGCGCTGATGCACACCACCGAGCTGGACTCCAGACATGCTGAGACCATCACCAGCCTCCCCACTTTGCAGGGAGGAAGCTGAGGCTCAGAGAAGCTGGTGTGTCCAAGGTGACCCAGGTAGAAATGAAATACAGGCCAGCTGCAGTGGTTCACGCCAGTAATCCTAGCACTTTAGGAGGCCAAGGTGGGCAGATCACTTGAGGTCAAGAGTTCAAGACCAGCCTGGCCAATATAGTGAAAAAACCCTATCTCTACTAAAAATACAAAAATTAGCCAGACGTGGTGGTGGGCACCTGTAATCTCAGATACTCGGGAGGTTGAGGCAGGAGAATCGCTTGAATCCAGGAGACACAAGTTGCAGTGAGCTGAGATCGTGCCACTGCACTCCAGCCTGGGCAACAGAGCAAGACTCTATCTCAAAAAAAGAAAAAAACCAAAAAACAAAAAAACACAGTGCTCCTGTAAGTGTAGGCACCTAGTTACAACATCATTTGTAACTCTTTTCTTTCTTTAGACTTTTATTTTTATACTGGGGATTTGTTACCAGCTTTCTGGCTGCCCGGGGGAGAGAACTTCATGGACAGTTGGGTGGACTCTCAAATAAAGAGAAGGTTGAGGTTCTCTTTATTAAAAGGGGGTCAGAGACCCTAACAAGACAGCACCTAGGTCTGCCCGCAGTGATGGGGCCATCTGGGAAAAGGAGAAGCCAGTGTGTACAGGGCAATCCGGGAGGCCTCACAGAGGAGGTGGCCTCAACTGCAGCCATACGGAAAGCAAGGGAGGGCTTTATGAAGTCACAGAAGACACAGGTGCCAACAGATGGAACAGGCGGACCCATGTGGAAGTGAGCACCTCATCACGGGGGGTACCCAAGCCCTTGGCAAAGGTGCTGTAGTGGAATCCAGCATTAAGAATTGGTCAGGCAGGCACGGCGGCTCAGGCCTGTAATCCCAGCACTTTGGGAGGACAAGGTGGGCAGATCACGAGGTCAGGAGGGGGAGACCATCCTGGCCAACATGGTGAAACCCTGTCTGTACTAAAAATACAAAAATTAGCTAGATGTGGTGGTGCATGCCTGTAGTCCCAGCTACTCAGGAGGCTGAGGCACGAGAATTGCTTGAACCCAGGAGGCGCGGGTTGCAGTGAGCGGAGATACGCCACTGCACTCCAGCCTGGCAACAGGCTATTTTTTTGAGACTCCATCTCAAAAAAACAGAATTGGACTAACAAACTGAAATAACGACATTTATTAACTATAGTAAATTATAACTAATAATGAGTATTATTATATAATAAATATGTAATAAATTATATGATTATACATCATATATATATATATACACACACACATATACATAAATTATAAGAAGGTGTTGTCCAGTCATGGTGGCTCACACCTGTAATCCCAGCACTATGGGAGGCTGAGGTGGGTGGATCGCCTGAGGTCAGTAGTTCAAGACTAGCCTGGCCAACATGGTGAAACTGCTGTCTCTACTAAAAATACAAAAAATTAGCCAGGTGTGGTGGCGCATGCCTGTAATCCCAGCTACTCGGGAGGCTGAGGCCGGAGAATTGTTTGAACCTAGGAGACGGAGGGTGCAGTGAGCCAAGATCGCGCTACTGCACTCCAGCCTGAGCAACAAGAGTGAAACTCTGCCTCAAAAAAGAAAAAAAAAAAAAAAAGTATTATTTGTCATTTACAAATGGGGAAACTGAGGCTTGAAGAGGCTAAGTGACATAGCAGAGAGCCAGCCCTAAGCCATCAATCTAACTCTAAAACTAGGCTCTGAACATGATCTGTGACGATTCTATCTGCTCTTCATGTTTGTGATCACCTTCTCACTGTGGACTGGGAAAGGCAAACAAGTTTGAGGGGTGATGGAGGGAGAGCATCTAAGAGGTCTGTCTTGCTGGACTGCAAGACCTTTGGGGAACCGTGGCAGAAACGGGAACTTATCGGCCCCAAGGAGACCATGAACCCCAGAAAGGACCAGGTTCAACTCAGGCTCTGAAGGTTTCCCCCGCTGCTAGGATCCTGAGGAGGTTCGGGGGCTGCTGTTCCCCACCCAAGAGAGGCCTCTGGGGGCCCTGGCCTCCCTGTTCAGCCCGTCTAACGTTTTCTATTTAAATGCAAATTTTGACTTTTCACTTGGCAGCTAGGAAAAGTTTTTTGCACTGGAATGAGGGTCACGATAATAATTTATCTACAGGCCTTTTTCTAACAATTATTATTTGTTCAAGGGAGAAGGTGGAGGCCCCAGAGGCTGGGAGAGGGGGCTCGGTGCTGGAACACCACACACATGGACTAGCCTGCAGGTGTCAGGGCAGAGGCCAAGGGCCTCTCTCTGGGGCAGAGGGAACGAGGTGTAAGTAGAAGCTGCCCATCCTGGGGCCCCCGGCCCTGGGAGCTTGCTGAAAGGGAGCTGATATTTACTCAGCCCTCAGCTCTGCACTGAGAAGACTTTCCCATAAGCAAGGTCTCAGGTCTCAAGTCTTGGGGAGCTGCCAGTCCGATGACAAGGACAGAAAAAGAAATCATCCATTACAATACAGGGTGCCACATGCCTGGCGCTGGGATGGGATCCCAGGCAAGGCTCGTGTGCTAGCTTGAAGATCTAGGAAGGCTTCCTGAGGGAGGTGACCACTGTTCACAGTCTTCAACAACACTGACAGATCAGGCCATAGCTGGGGTAAGTGTCCATTGGTATCTTCTAGGGGGGATAATTAGATACAATCAATCAATATAATAAATTGGTAGTTTCAGGCCTAGGAAGAAATGCTATAGTTTCTCCCCCAGATGCAGGCAGGTGTACAATATTATTCAATGAAGCATTCTAAGTCGTGGCGAAACACGAGAAACAGTCTAGATACTCATCGACAGGAGACTAGATCGATAAATGAGGCTGCGTCCATGCAGCAGAATACCATGCAGCTCTGTAAAATGAATGAGGAAGCACTTTATGTACTGATCTGGAAGAGTTCCAAAGTAAAGTGAGTGGGAAAAGATGCAGTGAGTATTGTACATTTTGTGTAAAAGGCAGCAGGTGGATAATCTTTTTAAGATTTCCTTATATTTGCATAAAATGTCTCTGAAAGGATTCATACAAATTGAACACATGGTTTGCCTGTGAGGAGGGGCCTTGGGGGACTGAAGAATAAAAATGGGAGAGAGTTTTGCAGTTTCAGTTTTTGGTGTATGCATTTCTGTACCTTGTGAATTCCGATGCATCTGAATGTGATGCTGATTTAAAAACTGAGATTTAAAAAATAAAAAGAAAAAAAAAAAAACACAGGCGGGACACGGTGGCTCATGCCTGTAATCCCAGCGCTTTGGAAAGCCGAGGCGGGTGGATCAGGAGGTCAAGAGATCAAGACCATCCTGGCCAACGTGGTGAAACCCCGTCTCTACTAAAAATACAAAAAATTTGCTGGGTGTGATGGTGCACGCCTGTAGTCCCAGCTGCTCAGGAGGCTGAGGCAGGAGGATCACTTGAACCCAGGAGGTGGAAGTTGCAGTGAGCTGAGATCGCGCCACTGCACTCCAGCCCAGTGACACAGCAAGACTTCATCTCAAAACAAAACAAAACAAAACAAAAAACACAAAATCCAAAGGGCTGACCAGGCTATGGGGAAGACAGCTGGAGTCCCAGGCAGAAGGAACAGCATGTGCAAAGGTTGGGCTCACTTTCTGGGATGAGAGAGAATCTGCAAAGAGAATGACTGGGAGGGTAGAGGTGAGGTAGGAGAGGGTGGCCTGGCTCACTGGGCTCAGTGCTGGCTAGCTGTGCTCAAGTCTGCTCTTGTCCTAAAGACTCCAGGGGCCACTGCAATGTTTTATACACAGGAGAGGCAGCCAGACTTGCTGTTTGGAAAAATTACTCTGGGGAAGGCATTTGCGGAGGACAGGAGGAGGCAGGCAGGCCAGTGGGAGGCTGCTGCAGGGACACACTCATTGCATTTAATCCCTCACGGTAACACTCATTTTAGAGAGGAGGACATTGAGGCACAGAGAGGGGAAGTCACTTGCTCAAGGTCACAGAGCTGGGATTAGAAACTGATCTGTCTGATACTTGGCTTTGCATGTACCCAGGATCTCCCAAGAGGAAACACTTTGCTGGGAAGTGGCGGCCTTGGTCCCAGGCAATTCGTGTGTCTCTGAGCAGGCTGCTGCCTCTGTCTGAGCCTCGCTGGACTCATCTAAGGATGAGGTGCACTCTGCCTCTTGGCTGAGGTCACTTGGTTGTTGTGACAGCCCAGGACCAATGGGAGGGAAAGGGTTTTATAAGCTGTAAAGTGCTGTGTTCCCTTTGTGTTTGCTCTCCTTCCCGCAGGAGCCATGCTGGGGAGTGTTGCATCTGCCTGATCGGTGGCTTCTCCGCATCCCCCAGTGGGACACCCTGCAGCTTGAGGATGACTGCCCTCTGGGTGTCCCAGCCAAACCTCCACCTGATCCGGCAGAGGGTGAAGCCCCTATCTTTGCACAAGAAAGCAGTTACTGAGACAAGGACTTGGGGACTTGGGGAGGGGATTCCAGAAAAAAGCAACAAGGGAGTAGAGAAAGTGAGACAGGGAAGGAGGGAGAGCCAGGAAAGGGGTGATTTGGGGGATGACTCTGTGGGCACCCGGGACTGTGTTCCTCTGGAGACCTTCCCAGAAACCAAATACAGTATGCCTTAGGATGGTCCCCTCCAAAGGACAGGAGGCGAGGCCTTTTATCCAGGATCCCAGCTCCCCATGCATAGGTGGCATCCTACAGAGCCAGGCTGCACCTGCACAGGCTGAGGGGCTCCTTCAAGACCCAAGACAGACAACAAGGCTGTGCCAGGGCTCAGGTGGGGTGCCAGCACCATGACCCAGTCTGTGCACACAGCTGCCCCAAAATCAGAGTGGGGGCCAAGGGCCTGTGACGCAGGACACAGGAAGCACCTACTTCACTGGGGGGGCCCACCTCCCCTTCCAGCCTTCCTTTCATGCCCCGTGCCACCTCCAAACTCTGTTCCCCAAGTTTCCCCATCTCAGCTGGAGGGCGGGGAACAACCACTGGGGGAGAAATCACACTAATGAAGGAAAACTTCAAAAACCAGATGCCAGAAAAGTGTGTGGCCAGAGTGGAGGGGCAATGAGTTAAAACTCCTCCATGACAGGCTAACCTGTGTCCCCCTGAAATTCACATGATGAGGTCCTAACCTCCAGGACCTCAGAATGGGACTGTATTCGGAGATACTTCAGGGGAAATGGGGTCAACAGGGTGGGCCTTAATCCAATATGACAGTCCTCATAAGAGAAGACTAGGCCACAGACAGAGAGAGACGCCAGGCCTGTGTTCACACAGAGCAAAGACCCCTTGGGGGCGCAGCGAGAACGTGGTCCCCTCCAAACCTGCCAACACTTTCATCTTGGACTTCCAGCCTCCGGGTCTGCCAAACACCACATTTCTGTTGTTTAAGCACCCAGACTGGAGTGTTTTGTCATGGCAGCCCTGTGACACTGACACACCCTCCTACCGGAATGGGTGGGGCAAGTCAATGAGGGTGTGTTCTCATCATTCACCATGGCCTCCGTGGGTGGGCTCTCCACGTACCTTCTCATGCATCCCTGATGTGCTTTGGATCTGTGTCTCTGCCCAAATTTCATGTTGAAATGCAATCCTCAACGCTGGAGGTGGGGCCAGAGGAGGTGACTGGACCGTGGGGGCAGAGCCTTCATGAATGTTTAGCACCATCCCTGTGGTGCTATTCTCACAATAGTGAGTTCTCTTGCAAGATCTGGTTGTTTTAAAAGTGTGTGGTGGCCGGCCGCAGTGGCTCACGCCTGTAATCCCAGCACTTTGGGAAGCCGAGGCGGGTGGATCACGAGGTCAGGAGATCGAGACCATCCTGGCCAACATGGTGAAACCCCATCTCTACTAAAAATACAAAAATTAGGTGGCATGTGCCTGTAATCCCAGCTACTTGGGAGGCTGAGGCAGAAGAATCGCTTAAACCCGGGAATCAGAGGGTGCGGTGAGCCGAGACATCACTATTGCACTCCAGCTTGGTGACAGAGCAAGGCTCCATCTCAAAAAAAAAAAAAAAAAAAAAATGTGTGTGGCATCTCCCTCCCCATCTCTCTCAGTCCCTCTCCTGCCATGGAAGACACCTGCTCCTGCTCTGCCTTCTGTCATGAGGAAAAGCTCCCTGTGGCCTCCCCAGAAGCAGATGCTACCATGCTTCCTGTACAGACTGCAGAACCATGAGCCAATTAAACCTCTTTTCTTTATAAATTACCCTGTCTTGGGTATTTCTTTATAGCAGTGGGAGAACAGACTAATACAATCCCCGTCTGCACCCACCCACCCACACACACACACACACACACAACACACACACACACACACACACACCAGTCACTGGTTCCCTAAGCCCATTTAGGCCAAGACCGTATTTTTAGTAAATGTCACCTCTTCTGCATCCTGCCATGTATGCCGTTAAAATAAGCAACAGCAGCAGCCGCCTTCATTCACACTCCTACTGCTACATGGTAGGATGAGAACCCAGAGCCATGACAGCTCTTCCTCAAACACCAGGATCATCTGCAGGGTTGCATGATTTAGCCCCCATCCATCTTTCACCCACATCCCATGCCATTCTCCTTATTCACCACACCCAAGCCACATCAGCCTCCTTTCTGTCCCCAAAACAAACTTTTGCATTTTCCACCTCAGAGCCTCTGTGCTTGCTGTCCCCGCTCCCTAGAATTCTCTTCTGGCAGCTTTTCTCACTACTATTACTTTCTAATCCTTTGGGCCTCAGACAAAATGTCACCTGCTCAGACTGACCTTTTGTATCAGTTAGCTACTGCCGCATAACAAAACATCTCAAAACTCTGTGGCTTACAAAGAGCAGGCATTTGTATGGCTACAGAGCTTCTGTGGCTGAAGGTTGGATGGGTAGTTCTATTGATCTGGGCTCATCAAATGATTGCTCTGCCTTTGAGGTTAGCTAGCAGATCAGCCCAGTTCTGGTTGATCTAGGTTGGCTTCAACCAGGACAGCTCATCTCTGCTCTATGTGCTTCTCACCCTCCAGCAGGAGAGCCCAGGCTTATACTCAAGGTGGTCACAGGGTTCCAAGTGAGTGAGCAGAAATGTGCAAGGCCAGGCCAGCACAGTGGCTCACACCTGTAATCTTAGCACTTTAGGAGGCCGAGGCAGGAGGATCACTTGAGGCCAGGAATTCAAGATCAGTCTGGGCAAAGTAATGAGATTTCCATCTCTACAAAAAATATAAATTAACAAGTTACCCAGGCATGGCGGCATGTGCCTGTAGTTCCAGTTACCTGAGAGGCTGAGGTGGTAGGATGGCTTGAGCCCAGGAGTTTGGGGCTGCAGTGAGCTATGATTACACCACTGCCCCCCAGCCTGGGTGACAGGGCAAGACTCCGTCTCTAAAAAAAAAAAAAGAAAGAAAGAAATGTGCAAGGCCTCTGTGGCCTCGGGTCAGAGCTGGACCTGTATCACCTGTACCACATCCTATCAGCCAAAGCAGGGGACATGGCCAAGCCCAGGTGCAAGGGATGGAAAATAGATTCCCCTTCTAGGTGGCAGAGTCATGTGGCAAAGGGCAGTGGCTACCAGGAGGAGTGAAAGGTTCAGGGCACTTTTGCCATCAACCTTCCCTGACCACTTTATCTAAGAAATACCCTCAGAGAGTGTCACTTTGCCTATTTTATTTCCCTCCTTGCACATGTTCCAATGTATTATTTTTTTTTTTTTTTAGAGACAGAGTCTCACTCTGTTGCCTAGGCTAGGGTGCAACAGCATGATCTCGTCTCACTGAGCATCTGCCTCCCCATGTCAAGCGATTCTCCTGCCTCAGCCTCCCAACTAGCTGAGCATACAGGAGTGTGCCACCACACCTGGCTAATTTTTGTAATTTTTAGTAGAAATGGGGCTTCACCATGTTGGCTAGGCTGGTCTTGAACTCCTGACCTCAAGTGATCTGCCCGCCTCGGCCTCCCAGAGTGCTGGGATTACAGGCAGGAGCCACCGCACCCGGCCCCAATGCATCATTATCTTGTTTATTTAGTAGTTAACTCGTTCCTGTGTGTGGCTCCTGAGGGCCTAGACAGAGAGACAAGCACAGTGTCTGGCACAGAGGAGTTTCGAAAACACTGTCCTGTCCCCATCTCCACCAGCACAAACACTTCCTCCTATCCCAAGAACAAGCCAGAATAAGCCAGATCCTAGCAAGCTCAGGGTTGAGGGTGCGGAGGGTGCTGGACCAGTTGGGATATATCCTCTGGAAAGCAGGGGTACAGGGTTCAGCTCAGCCAGGACCACACTGCCCAGCCTAAGAGCCGCGAATCCTGCTCCCCTTTCTGGGGCCCGCTCTGAGGAAGCCGTTTCTTGCCTCATAATTGTATCTGAATGCAAATAGCTCTGCCAGTGTGAATATATTAAAATCTGCGTTGTCAGCAATCACAGCGGAGGGTGGGGAGAGGAGGGGGCCATGCAGAACGCAGAACACAAATGACTGGATGATCACTCCATCCCAAGGAGGCCGGGGGACAGGAAGCTCATTGTGTGCCTGGGTGGGGAGGGGGTGGCTCTTGCTTTGCTCACTAAAAATGCTCACGTTTAAGGCTGAACTCATCCTGGCTGTGGAGTTGAGGCACCAAGAGAAGGAAGAGGGGCCAAGATGGTGCAGGTGGTGCTTTCAAAAGAGGACACCTGCCAGGTGGGGCTGATGTTGGGGGGAAAGGGATAAAAGAGGGTGGGACATTGAACTCCAGGAGGGCACAGTGGATGTAGGGTGCTCACTCACCAACTCATTCACTCAATCATTCTTTCATTCACTCAGCATTTCCTGGGCACCCACTCAAACTTCTGACTGTGCTGAATCCTTTCCTTAACACATCTCCCTGCAGCACCAAAGACCAAGCCTACAATCCTCCCTGGGCCTGTGAGGTCCTTTTCTAACTGACATCTGCTTGCCTTGCCTCACCAGTCCCCGCACCAACCTGCCCCCGTCAGCAGCACTGCATTCAAAACTCTGCTATGGTTGCCTCCTTCAGGAAGTCCTCCCTGACTGCCCCCTTGACAATAGCATCATTCCCAATCCCTTACCCTGTTCTGTATTTCTTCATAAACACTGACACCATCATGTATAATTTTTACTTTTAACCTCAATCTCCCCACTTAAAATGTCAGCTCTGTGCCCATCTTATCCGAAAGCCGGGTCCCAAACACTTGCACCTTGCCTGGCATAGGACAATAAATGTTTGCTGAGTGACTGAATGAGCAGTCAGGATAAGAGGTGACTGTTACTCATCAATGCTGCCCAGCTCATGTTGCTTTTTAAAAGAAGGGGCAATAATGGGACCACCCCTCGGCTCTGAATCAGGAGGTCGGTGGACACAAGCCCCAGGATGAGATCCAGGGATGGCCCCACCACAAGCCTGAAGGTTATGTGTGAATACGTGTGAACCCATTATGAACCTGGGGACACAATGCCTGATCTCAGGAGCTCACGGGCTGGCGTGGGAGGCAGAAAATGATCCATTGAACAAATACGTGATGTAGTATAAAGCAGTGATTTGTGCAGAGAAGGAAGATAAAGCTGAAAAGGGGGGTAGGTAGTGATAGATGGGGCAGCTGGGAAGACTTCTTAGAGGCAGTGTTTAAAGCAGAAACCTGAATGGAGAAGGGTGCAGCCCTGTGAGGACCTGGGGGAAGGACATTCCAGGCAGAGGGAACAGCCAGCACAAAGGGAACACAGTTGGCATATTCAAGGGACAGCAAAAGTTCCGGGGAGGTGTGAATGAAGCAAATAGGAGGGAGACGGGCAGTAGTTGTGGTAACAGGGGCCGGGTTATGAGGGCCTCGAGATGGAGGTCAACAGAAAGTTCTGAGCAGATGGGGGAGATCCGACACGTGGATTCAAGGCTTCCCTCTGCTTTGTGAAGAGGAAGGACTGAAGGGTCCAGGAGAGAAGTAGGGAGCCAGAGAGGGGACCCCGCAGGTGCCAGGTGAAAGGTGTAGGGAGGGAGTGAGAGCTGGTGGCCTTGAGATGTGGTTTTGTTTTTTTGTTTGTTTGTTTGTTTTGAGCCAGAGTCTCACTCTTGTCGCCCAGGCTGGAATGCAATGATGCGATCTCGGCTCACTGCAACATCCGCCTCCTGGGTTCAAGTGATTCTCCTGCCTCAGCCTCCCGAGTAGCTGGGATTGCAGGCACCCAACACCATGACCCGCTAATTTTGATTTTTAGTAGAGATGGGGTTTCACCATGTTGGCCAGCCTGATCTCAAACTCTTGACTTCAAGTGATTTGCGTGCCCCGGCCTCCCAAAGTGCGGGGATTACAGGCGTGAGTCACTGCACGGGCTGAGATGTTTTAAAGACGAAGTCTGCCCAGGTCGAGCATGGGGTAGTGGGTAGGAGAAGATTCAAGGATGCCTCGCAGGTATGGGGCCTGTGTGATGGAAGCAAAATCAGGCCAACTGCTATAGGGTCTGGGGATGGAGTGGGTTGTGTAGGGAACAAAGCAGGACTGGAAGTGGGCCGGTTGCAAGGCTGGTACTGGTTCCTCAATCCACATGGCAACTGTTGGAACATCCTCACCAGGTTGGCATTGGTTTTGGCTTCCGCTTACACCCCTCGGATGGCGGGGAGCTCATCACCCAACCAGAGAGCCGGTTTCGCTGTCACAAATACATCGTTTAAGCTGCACTCCTCGCTGCTTTCCTGAGCTCTCCCTCCACCCGGCCCCAGCATAGCACTCGCCATGGAGTTCTAGAATCCATGAGAGAACACAAAGAGAGGAGGTAAAAGAGGGAGAGAAAGAGAACGGGCCAGGGACTTCGGCTCGCAGAATCTCCCCTTTTTCTCCCTGCTACTCCACTACAAAGATACCGCCACTATCACAGAACAGCCAGGGAGCTGTGGTTCAGAGAGGTGAAGCGACTCGCCCAGGGCGCCTCAGGCAGTAAATGGCAGAGGTGAGATTCCAGGCTCAAGATCCCATACAGTCTCTAAACAGAACTAACTGGGGTGTTCATGCTGTCCAGCCCCCTGCCTCCCACCAGGCACAAAGAAAGGTGAATACAAAACCCAGGGCAGCCTCCTCCTTCTCTGTGCAAAGATGGGGCCAGACAGTTTCCAGGTCCCTCTGCCTTGGGGGAACCTAGAGGAATGATTTGAGGCCCAGAGTCTCCCACATCAGTGGGGCCCACGATGACCTCTCCCGACACCTAGACCAACCCGGCTTACTGATCTGTCTGCCGGTCCAAAGTTCTATGCCTGACACCAGCACCCAGCAGAGACCCTTGGCACACAGTAGACACTCAATAAACCTTGTTGGGTGTGTATCTGAATCATGGGATGAAGTCACGACCTGTGTGTGTTCCTTCCTCCCTAGTAAGAAGAAAAGATCAAACCATATATATATATATACATAAAGAAAATCAGTCCATCCATCCCAGAGTTACTATTGCAGGGGCCGAGACTGAGCAAGTACGCCAAGTTGAGCCAGGACAGAGAGACAGCGTCAGCCCCACTGTGAACCACTGATAAGAGGGGGTTGGCTGGGGAATCCAGACGGCTTGTCTATCAGCCTATTAAACACCATTCTTACAAGTTTTCTTCCCTCCCCCCTTTTCATTAATACGCAGGGTGAATAGAACATTGAATAAAAATCAGCCCTTGCCACACAATTGTGGGATTGAAAGGTAACTGTCAACAGAAGGATTTGGGTGACAAAGGGAATGGTTTCGGCGCTTAGCAAATGATTTTCGGCTTGTCATTTCAATGGGCTGTGTTTTTCAGAGATTGTGGGGTGGGTTTTTCTCTACTTTTTTTCTTTTTTTTTTTTGTGAATAGCATTTATTACCATGCTTTTAAAAATTGTGCGTCTGTGTGTGTGTGTGTGTGTGTGTGTGTTGTCTTCTTCCAGACGCCCTTCCTTCACAGATGCTGTGTTCCCCTCCTCCTGGGTCTCACAAATGCGTCTTTCTCCAAAAATAAAATGAGATAAAATAAGACACACAACAGCTCTGGGAGGACAAGGAGGGGAGAAGATGTTTTGTGAGGAATGGATAGTGGCAGGGTGGGGGACAGAGGGCAAGGGGGCCCGGAGAGGGAGAAGGGCACGGCTGGGGGGCTTAAACCCTGACCTGTGGCTCCCAGGTCAACTATAGCCTCAAGCCTCGCTGGTGGCCATGTCCCTCTCAGGGTGGAGATTAGTGACACCCCCTTAGCATCAAGATGCAGCCTCTGTCGGCTGGGTGGGCCAGTGTCAGGCAGCCCCCACTCCCTGGCCAGACTCCACCATCGCCCTCAGGGCAGCTCAAGAGAGCTCTCAATCTATAAAGAAGAGATGTCCCTGCATCCAGCAACCATTGTGTGGTGACAACACATCCCTCCGAGATAGCTTGAAGTCAGCCCTCCAAGTGGACAAGAATCCTGAGGGACAAGACATCACAGAAAGCACACCTGCCTCCATTAAAATATCAAAATGATGCTTTCCACACCTCCAAGTAAACGTACACATGCTTTTAAAGAGCTTTTCAAAATCTCTCTCCTCTCTGAATGGCCTATGATCAGGGTCAAAATCAGGAGATCCAGCTGCAGCTGGCCACGTGGATTGCAGTCTCTAGGTCTCAGTTTCTCTCATCTGTGCAATGGGCCACTGGGACCCAATCATGGTTCAAAACATTAAAAAATAAAAAACTGCAGACCCGTCAGAGAAATGCAAATTTAAACCACAATGAGCTACCACCACACCCCTGTCAGAATGGCTAAAATAAAAAAAATAGTGGCAACACCAAATACCAGTGAGATGAAGGAAGGAAAACGTGCTCTCTCACACTGTACAGTGGGAAAGATGGGTTGGCAGTTTCTTTAAAAAGTAAATACTCTACCATGCTACCCAGCAATTGCACTCCTGGGCACTGATCCCAGAGAAATGAAGACTTATGTTCACATAAAAACCTGTACGTGAATGTTTATAGCAGTTCTATCCGTAATAACCCAAAACTGGAAACCACCCAGGTGTCCTTCAACAGGTGACTGGGCTGACACACTGTGACACAGCTACATTGTGGAATATGACTCAGCGGTAACAAGGAGCGACTATTGATACACATGACAACCCGGATGGATCGATGGGAAATTACGTCCAATCCAAAAAACAAAACCCAGAGAAGTTACATGCTGCATGTACGTTTACATTCCATTTACGTTCCATTGTGAAAATGACAAAATTACGGACATGGAGAACGGATTAATGGTTGCCAGGAGTGAAGGAGGTGGTGGAGGCAGGAGATAAGTGGGCGTGGCTACTAGAAAAGGGCCACCTGAAGGATGGAAATGTTTTGTATCTGTATCAAAGTCAATATCAAGGTTGGAACATTAGACTATAGTTTTTGCAAGATGTTATCACCAGGGAAAACTAGGTAAAGGAAGCATGGTGTACTCTGTATTATTTCTTACAACAGCATGCAACTCTACAATTATCTCAAAATAAAAAGGTTTATTTAAAAATCAAAATAAAACCCACAGAGCCCATTTTACAAGTAGAATGTTACGCGGCCCATATGTGTGCCAGGTGCATAGGAAGACACTCTTGTTGAACTGAATACCTGGCCCACGGCCCCTACTCCGTCTTTTAGGGGCACCGGCGGTTTGGAGACCCACTGGATCTAGGGTCCCCAGGGTATTCCCCAGCTCCAGAATATGCAGGTTCCAGGAAGTGTCACTGGCGGGCGTGCCAGCCTTGGGTTCCCATAGCTTACATGTTTGGGCTCCAGACGGCCAGAAACTTTTACTACTTTCAGCTGGTGTGGCCACTCACCATCCAGGCCCTGTGGGGGATGCGGGCTGCAAGGGAGTGAACAAGGCATGCCAGGCCAAGGCAGAGGGGACAGCATGGTCCCTGGGGTGCTGAGGTCTGTCTAGCCTTTCCAGGTGGGTGGGCCACACCATGCCCACACCCACACCACACCCCTCTGGGGCTATCTCTCCAGCACCGCCCTCCTCCCAAACCTCCACCCACAGAGCCACATCCTCACCTCTCCAACCCAGCTGCCCCACCTCCCAGCGGGCTGCGATGAGACTGGCAGAGAGTTACGGGAAAGCCCAAAACAGGGCACAGGAGAAGCGCCCAGCATGTGGAGAATCAGGCACCTGCCTCCTGCTCCAGACTCTCCCACCCACTCACTCACTGCTCAGCGGAGCACAAGACACATCCCTTCTCCTCTTTGAACTTCTGTGTCCACGTCTGCAACTGAGCATGCACTCAGCAAAGAAATTAATATTTACTAAGCAGTGCTTCGGTGTGGGGCAATTTTACCAAGGCCGGAGGGGACGCGTGGATACAACAGGCTCAGCTCACTCTCCACTAGGGGAGTTGGATATTAAACCAGTTATCACATAAACAAGAAAATTTCACAACAAAACTAGGTGATGAAACAGGAGTGGTGTCAGGGGCCTCTCTGGAGAGGGGAGGTTTGAAGAGGAAGCAGATCTTGTTCACTCCCTATTGATACACACGACAACCTGGATGGATCAATAGAAAATTACGTCCAATCCAAAAAGTAAAACCCAAAGAAGTTACACATGGCATGATTCCATTTACATGCCATTGTGAAAATGACAAAGTTATAGAAATGGAGAACGGATTAGTAGTTGCCAGGAGTAAAGGAGGTGGTAGCGGCAGGAGGCAAGTGGGCAACGTCAAGGTCTGGGGGAAGGAGGGTCCACAGAAAAGGAGAGTATGTGCAAAGGCCCTGGGGTACAGGCAAGCTCAGCATGCTTGTGGCACAGAGACAAGGCTGGTGTCACTGAAAGGGAGTGAGAGAGGACAGAGTTGCAGGACCTCAGGTCCCACAGGAGGAAGGGGCCTGATCCTGAGGGGACTGGGGGGCCAAGCATGGGGAAGAGTCTAGTTTTCCTTCTCTGCAGAGGTAGAAGGCATTGCCGGGCTGATCTCACGTGTGCTTTAAAAGGATCACTGTCTGCAGTGGTAAGCAGGAAGACATGAACAGAGCAGGGAAACCTTACCTGGTTACCTGGGACCTTGGAGGTGAGGTTTTATGGATCCCACAAACTGCAAAGTATCGTTAACACATATGACCTCCAGCCAGCCTCTAACCAGCCCAACTCACCAGCTTGTTGGTCCAACCCAGCTGGTACCAGTGGTTTGAACCTCCGAGGTGTCCCAAGGACATAAGCATGACAGCAGCCCCAAGGGTCAGCCCCAGTGGTCACGGTCCAGATGTGCCCGTTGCTGGGTGGAATTCAGGCTCATCTTTCAGGACTTACACATTATTTCTGAATGTGTCTGCGAGGCGTTTCTGCAAGAGACTGCCATTGAAATTGGCGGGTTGAGTAAAGATGGCCCTGCCCCAAGCAGATGGAGAGGGCCTGGATAGAACAAAAGGGTGGAGGAGAGTTGAATTCCCTTGGCCTGACTGCTTGAGCTGGGACACTGGTCTTTTTCCCGCCCTCATGCTCCAAGTTCTCAGGTCTTTGGACTCCAGCAAGAATCTATACTGTCGGCTTTCAGGTCTTCAGCCTACGCCATTGGCCCTCCTCCATCTCCAGCTCGCAGATGGCAGATCCCCCCGGGGACTCCTCAGCCTCCACAATCCCATGAGCCAAAACCTTATAATAAATCCCTTCATGTATGTTTATATATAAATTTCATTCTATATATAAACCTTTTAAATATATATTTTATATAAAAATCTCTACATATATTCATATACGTGTTTATGCTTTTCTATTGATTTTGGTTTTCTGGAGAGCCCCGATGAATACAGCTGCCTTTCTGGCCCAGTTGTGTTTACTCCACACAGCCCAGAGCAGAGAATTCTGCCTCTGAAGTAGGGCTTGGCTGCAAGCTCCGACTTCACCCTGGAGAATCCTGGGTTCAGGCTTTTAACTTAGAAAGAAAAGTTGGCCGGGTGTAGTGGCTCATGCTTGTAATCCCAGCACTTTGGGAGACCGAGGTGGGCAAATCACGAGTTCAGGAGTTCGAGACCAGCCTGGCCAACACAGTCAAACCCCATCTCTACTAAAAACACAAAAACTAGTTGAGCGTGGTGGTGGGTGCCTGTAATCCCAGCTACTCGGGAGGCTGAGGTAGGAGAATTGCTTGAACCTGGGAGGCAGAGGTTGCCATGAGCCGAGATCGCACCACTGCACTCCAGCCTGGGCAACAGTGCGAGACTCCATCAAAAAAGACAAGACAAGACAAGACAAGACAAGACAAGACAAGAGAAAGGAAGGAAGGAAGGAAGGAAGGAAGGAAGGAAGGAAGGAAGGAAGGAAGGAAGGAAGGAAGGAAGGAAGGAAGGAAGGAAGGCAAAGCTCTGACCCTCCCTGGGCTCTGGAATATGCCTTGGCTTCCCCCACCTGCAAGGGGAAGAAAGGTCAGATGATCTTCCAAGCCCCTTTGCTGAAATTCCAAGAATTCTCCATGCATCTGTAGTAATAAGGTCTGTCATTGAGTGAGCACCTACTGTATTCCCCTCATACTACCTGCCCTGCAGGCACAGGCTCACTCAGTCTTCACAAGCTCCTCCCAAGGCAGGTGAGGCTAGCATTCTCATTGAACAGGTGAGAACACCACGGCACAGAAAACCTGAGTCACTTGCTTCAGGTCACACAGCTGATCTGTGGCACCACTGGAATTTGATCTAATTTCTACCTGACCCTGAGTCTGTCCCCTTAACCACTCTCCTACATGGCTCCTTGATCATTAACCAAAATCCCCAAAATTATGATTGACACCCATTTGTTCATCCATAGAAGATGGATTGAGGTCCACTAGATGCCTCATAGGTGCCGAGACTCCTGGATGTTGAGCAGTGAACGCAGCAGACAGAACTTTCTGTCTCCACAAAATTTATATTCTAGTTGAGGGGAGGAAGAAAATAAATAAGTAGGTGATATGGAGAAGGTGAAAAGTGCCGTCAAGCAGGGAATAAAGCAGGGAAGGGCGATGGGAAGTCCTGGGGCCAGGACAGTGACTTAAGAGAGTGGCCACGGAGACTGTGTGGAGAAGATGGCAGAAGTCACATCAGGAAGGAGATGAGGAAGTCGGCCCTGCAGATGTCTGGACCTGGAACAGTCATGGCAGGGGGAACAGCAAATGCAAGGCCTGAGGAAGAGGGTGTCAGGGAGCCAGGAGGAGGCTGAGGTGTTGGGGTGGGACCCGAGAGATGGGTGAAGGCAGGGAAGTGTGGGTGTCTGGAGCACATTGGCGCTGGCTGTGGGTGCGAAGGGGCTCTAGGAAGGAGTGCAGCAGATGATGTTATATGCAGTCTCATGCGTTAGGGTCCCCCTGGCTGCTGGAGCTGAAGATAGGCTACTGGGAGACAAGGATGGAGGTAGGAACACCTTCAAGGAGGCTGCCACAATAATCCAGATGAGTGACAATGGTGGCTCCAGCCAGGGTGTTCAGGGGCCTCTCCACACAGCCTCTCCTGCCTCCATCCCTCTGCCCTGGGAGTGGTTTTAACGGGGCCTCCGCTGACACTCACTCCCACTGTTGCACCATCTCCTAGGGCTTCCCCCTTCCCTGCCCTCCCGGTGGCATCAGTCATCAAGGCCACAGCTGGAGTCTTTTCCAGACCTTTCAGCTCCACGTCAGGCACAGAGCAGCCACTTGGCAAATGTCGGTGCTCATTCATTATTATGGAAGGTCCATACCTTGGCAAGAGAGAAAGACACGCAGAAAGAATCCTAGTCCCCAAAAGCTCCAGAGTCGACAGGTCTGGGTTCCAATCCTGGTTCCGCCGCATCCTCGCTGTGGGACCCTGGCCACATCATTCTTCTCTCTGAGGCTCAGTTTCCCCATCTGTAAAATGGGGAGGGCCACGCAGGGTCACACTCTCCACCCAGAGCTCATCTTTGACTCCTCTTTGGAGATAACCTGACTCACCGGCGCCTACTCATCAATGTCTTCCCAAACAGGCCCTACAACGTATACAGTGCTCCTGCTGCCCCCTGGCCAGAGTTTGTGGCCACCTCAGGGCTCCGGGCTGCTGCAGCTGAGCACCCCACGAGGACAGAACATGGGCCTCGCTCTCCTCCTCTGTGCAACGGGCACCGCACCACCGGGCTTGCAGCTGTCTTCGATGATTCCTGGGGATGATGAACACAAAGTGCCTCATCCTGGGCTCAGGATCGGTGAAGCTCCCCATGAGAAAGCCACACAAAGATGGAGGGGAACTAGAGTGATGTGGCTACAAGCCAAGGAATGCCTGGAGCCATCATAAGCTGGCAGAGGCCAGAAAGGATCCACCCCGGGCCCTTTGGACAAAGCACAGCTCTTCCAGCATCTTGATTTTGGACTTCTGGCCTCTAGCACTGTAAGAAAATTAATTTTTGTTATTTTTAAGCCACGAACTTTGTGGTCATTTTTTATAGCAGCAACAGGAAACTAATAACAGTTTTGGTTCACCTAACATTCCTGCATCGCTATGATTGTGAATTATAGCTTCTGGCACATCTGTCTTTCCCTCTAGACTGTGAATGTCTAGAACACAAGGACTATGTTTAGGGATCTACAGATAAGTGGGGTTGCCTAAACACTCTGCATTAGAGAAAGTCAGCCCTTGCTGGGTCAGGCTGGAAAAACTTCAGAAACCCTAGGAACAATCTACTTACGTCAGGACCAGAGGGTGGCAGGTCTTGAACCCAGAGCCCTGGACCCCACCCACAGCTCCTGCCAAGCAGACCTGCAGCCCCCAAGGGCACATCACCTTTTCAGCCAGCAATTTAAGGCCCTGCCTGAGTGCAGACTCAGAGAGAGGGAGAGAAAGAGAGAGAAGACTTGAGGATCTCGATGGACTTGTGGTTCTTTCAGTCAAGTCTTTGAGAGAGAAAGCATTTTATTAGTACCAAAGAATTTAGTGCTGTAATTCGTGAGACTCAGAAAGAATTGGCTCCGTGCCCTGCACCTATTGACAGGTGAGCTGGAATTATAGGCTGGTGGAGAGAGATTGCCTGTGGGTTTCTGGGAGGGAAGTGAACTACTTATGCCAGCCACTCTCTCCACCCCCTACACACACCATCTTCCAAGCGCATCTTCTGATGCCACACTCCAGTCCCCATGCCAGGTGGAAGATGCCCTGCAGCTTGTTGCTTCCTGCCTCTTCCTAGAAAAGTTGAGACTAAGGTCTCCAGCATGGTTCAAGTGTCTGTCATGATGGCTTCTGGTCAGCCCCAGGATGTGGTAGCCCTGGGGATAGCCTTGGGGTCCCCTCTAATCCCCCAAGAAATCACTCATAGTGATGAAGGAGGGTTATTGCCCAGCACGTGCTTGATTGACATTGGATGGATGAATGGATGGGTGGGTGAGTGTGTGGATGGGTGGATGGATGGATGGGTGGGTGGATGGATGGATAGGTCGATGGATGAATAGATGGATGGATGATGGATGGATAAAAGGAAGGAAAAATAAATGGATGGATAGATGGGGGTGGATGAATGAATGGATGGGCGGGTGGATGGATGGATGGATGGATGGATGGATGGATGGATGGAAGTAAGGAAAAATGGATGGATGGATGGGTGAGTGGGTAGGTATATGGATGAACAGAAGGAAGGAAGGGAGAAAGGAAGGAAGGATGGAAAGATGAATGTGTAGGTGGGTAAGGGAATGCATGAATGAAAAAATGAGTGGATGAGTGAATGAGTGAATTATTTTAAAGTTAAACAACCCCAGATTCAACTTATTTTCCCACTAACATCTGTGTGACTTGTTCAAGTTACTTCCCACCTTTGAGCCTCAGTCTTCTCGTTTGTAAAATGGGGGTCATATTGCTCAGCTGGTGATGCTCATCCACAAAATGAGAGTGATGGTGCTGGGAGTTCTAACAACATTGTGCATATAAAGAGACTGGTCCAATTTTCATCACACCCTTCTCAGAGTCTCCCGGAAGTGGCAAATCTGGCACACAGTAAGTCCTCAGGAATAATGAGTTAGCCTTAAGTCAGCTTACGGGGGATGACTTTTAGGCCTCAGATCACCCGGTTCCCCTTAGGTCTCTAAAAGCCCTTTCCTCTGTGAAGTTGGAGAGAATTTCTGATGTTGATTTCCCCTGTAGGGTGAGAGGAGCCAAGCTGGAGCATGTACCCTGCTTCCCTCAAGGTCACGTCCAACACCACCCCAAGCCTTGTGTTCTAGGGGACCCAGAGCATGCACTTCCCAGCTGACCCCTCCACAAGTAGGACCTGTAAAAGTAGCAGCCCTTTTCCTCTACCACCCCCAGAATTGGAGAAGGGGGCACGGCAAGAACAGAAACAGGCCAGTGCACTCTACCACGCTAGGGGACCAGAAAAGTTTCCTGCCATCCAACCATCAGCAAAGGGAATATTAGGGGGCTTGGAGAATTTTCCAACTGGGCTTCAAATCCACAATTCTCGTGCACGATGCAGGAAAGCGTACGGGCTTAGGAGTCAGGCAGAACTCGCGTTGGCTCATGGAGTGTATACGCCACTCCAAAAGATTGTGTGAGCTGTCATGTGTCAAAGAGATGTGAGCTATGAAAAGTGTTCTACTGTGTAAGAATAGAAATTCTCAACCCATCACCCAGGACACAGGCTGAGTGTCCCCAGTGTGAGCAACAGAGGTCATGCAAGTGAGCCTGGTGGATGAAAAAAGGTGTGAAATCATTGTTCTCAGCTCTCCGCCTGTTCTATTACAGCAAGCATCAGAGGTTCTGCTGGGAAGACCTGCCGTATTATGGGATAAAGCTGCCCCATTGCAAAGTCCCGAAGGGTTATCCCACGAATGGTCCCAGCTCTTCCTACCCAATCCTTCCTTCTAGAATAAAACAGCAGAGAACTTTCTTCTCCCTCCAGACACATCCTCTAACAGGGGCCCCAGGAAAGGGCTCCCAGAATAATTGAATAATCCCAGACGAGTGTGAACAGCAGTCGAGGAGGTGTGTGGAGGAGGAACCCAAGGTGAAATTTATTTCTGTCAACTGGTGGTCTATTTCCCTGATACCATTTCCTTGTATACAGATAAGGAGTTATCTTAAATGACCATGTCTTTTTCAATTTGTACTTAACAGTCAATCCCATTTTCCTTATATGATACTATCGCAGCTGGATGAAAAATGCATTCAATAATCCCTAAGGATCTTCATATATCAATATCAAATGGTCTGAAATTGACCTGTTATAAAACCAGTCCTTCAAGCTAGCAAGAGACTAAATCAAAAAGAAGCAAATTTTAGCACTCACCGCGTTTTGCGTAAGCTGAGTGCTCCAGCACCAAAGCCCGTGTTTTCCAGGGCCTTAAAGTGAATAAATGCTTATCCATTAAAAAAAAAATTGTCTGAAAGATATATCTGGATTATTGATACATCTGTCTAATGAATGAAGCTTCTTCAAGGGTCACGCCTGAAAGAAATACTAATGAGCAGGGGGTGTTAACAAGATCCTTCCAGTGAAAGTTCATAGGAACCCCAGGTTTGTTCTCCATGCTGAAGCATGTTGTGGAGCCCTTGGGGAGGGAAACGTCTTGGGCTCAGGAGAGAAGGCGCAGATGTGCACTTCACAGAATTGTCTGTTCGTGTGTCTTGATCCCTTCTCAGTAGTAAATACGTAATAGGTATTCTTCCAAAGTTTATTTGATGGCTTGATGTGAGCAGTTAAGCTAAGAGGGGTTAGTCACCATTCACAGCTCTTCATCCGCTCTTAGCAAGTCGTCAGGAGTTCTACTGGGGAGAGCGATTTTCTTCCTGGCTATATAGCTGGTGTGCTCTAAAGCCTCCCAGATTCACTCCCTTAATTGTTACAGTGAAACTTCTGGCCGGGTGTGTCTGCCCGGGTGTGGTGGCTCGTGCCTGTAATCCCAGCTCTTTGGGAGGCAGAAGCGGGTGGATTACTTGAGGTCAGGAGTTGAAGACCAGCCTGGCCAACATGGCAAAACCCCGTCTCTACTAAAAATACAAAAATTAGTCAGGCATGGTGGCGTGCACCTCTAGTCCCAGTTACTCAGGAGGCTGAGGCAGGAGAATCGCTTGAAACCTTGAAGCCGGGAGGCAGAGGTTGCAGTGAGCTGAGATCTTGCCACTGCACTCCAGCCTGGGCGACAGAGCAAGACTTTGTCAAGGAAAGAGAGAAAGAGAAAGAAAGGAGAGGAAGAGAGAGAGAAGGAAGGAAGGAAGGAAGGAAGGAAGGAAGGAAGGAAGGAAGGAAGGAAGGAAGGAAGGAAGCCACCACACCTGGCTAATTTGTTGTATTTTTAGTAGAGATGGGGTTTCACCATGTTGGCCAAGGTGGTCTCGATCTCCTGACCTCATGATCCACCCACCTCGGCCTCCCAAAGTGCTGGGATTACAGGCGTGAGCCACCGCGCTCGACCAGCCTTTTCACTTCTAACCATGCAACACTCTCTGACAGCTTCTTGTCTGATTCAGAATAAAACCCAGACTCTGCTGCAGTCTGCATGTGGTGTGCTCTATGCCCATCTCATGGTGCTCTCCCCTTTACTCACTCCACTCCAGCCACACTGGCCTTCTTCCTCTGCCTTGAACACTTCTGGGTCTTGTCTGCCTCTGGACCTCTACACATGCTGTTCCTCCTGCCTGGAATGCCATTTCCCCAGTTCTCAAGTAATCAGCCTCCTCTTGTCTTTGGATCTCAACCCAAAAGTCCTATCCTCGCAGAGCCCTTCTCTGTCCAGCCTCGTAGTGGAAAGTAGCTGCCCCCCAGGTCCCCATCTATGTTTACGTCCTTGGGAAACATACAATTTACAGATATTTTATAGAGTTGTGTCTTGGCTTGTTTGAGCTGTCTCCCCCATTAGACCTTGGACTCCGGGCGGGGGCAACAGTTACCAAATCTGTCTCAGTCATTGCTCTGTCCTCAGTGCCTGGCATGTAGCAGGTGATCAATACAGACTTGGCAAATGACTGACTGAATGAATGAATGAACTAATGGCTTCCACATCTGAAGAACTGACATCAGGCAGAAGACTCAGACCTCAGGCTCCCCTTGTGTAGTTCTGAGAAACTGAGCCAGAGGAAATGAGAGGGGTAGGCGCAACAGGGTCATTACGAGTGTGAGCTATTCTGTGAAACGGGGGATCAGGGATGACTTCCTGCAGACACAGCCCAGCTGGGCCCTGACATGACCAGGAATGTGCTGGACCAAGGGAACGGAGGCCACAGGATCTTTCTTCCACATCACGTGTTTTTCCAAGAGTGTTTCCCCAGGACCACCTGCATTAGTATCTCTAGGAAGGAGAAGGCAGTATTTTAAAAATGCGGGTACCTAGGCCACCCTCCCTGGCCTCGTGAATTAGAATCTCCAGGGTTGGAGCCTGGGCATCTGCATTCTCACCAGCTCTCCCACAAGGCTCTGAGCACAACAGAGTTTGAGGAATACTGCGATTCTGAAAGTCAGCCAGAAAATCGGAGCCCACGCTATGCCAAGGAGCAAGCGGATGACACCCGATCCAGAGGTCTAGTACCCCTCACGCCCAGAGCTTCCTCTCTCTCTCTTCCTGACAGTGGTACATCTCAGCACAGCCCGTCCTCCCTTGGGTCACTGGAAAGAAAATCTGAAAGCCCTTCCCTGCTTGGTTCAAAAGGATTTGGGCTGCCCTGGGTCTCCACAGCTGCACCCCAGGAACCTGCTAAATCAGAGAATGATCTGCAAACACAAAGCAAACATCACTCATCCTGTTTGGTGGTAGGAGAGATTTTCTTTTCTAAAGAGAAAAAAAAAAAAATCCCTGATGATTGACTGCGTTTTTGCATCTTCCAGCCATTTGTTGCCATGTAATATAGACATTTGCCTGTCAACAAAAACGCCGTCAGTTTTACAAACACGCTTCTTCTACTGGCTTCGTCGGGGGGAGTGTTTTGACTGGCTTCACTTGTTGAGTGTCTGTGCACTGCTCTGCCCCAACCAGCTGCAATACAGACTCGGGCTGCCCAGAGTTTCTCTTCCCAGCAAGTCTCCCTCCCTTTGGAGCAGCAGAATCCAACCCCCATAGTTACTGGGTCCATGAGAAGCAGGGGCAGGAGAAAGAACTCAGATCTGGAATTCAACGCTTGGGCAAATTGCTTTCCTTTTCTGGGCCCCAGACTCCTCTGTAAAATGGAAATCAGCCTTGAATCTCCCTTGGGAAGATTAAAGAAGATCATAAAAGTCATCACAGTTTCCATCTTGCTCTCTTGGATCATGCGTTCTGGGGAAAGCCAGCCACCATGTTGTGAGGATGCTCAAGCAGCCCTGAGAACAGCCCATGTGAAGACCCAGAAGAACTGAGGACCCTGATCAAAAGCCAGCCATGAGTGAGCCACCTTGGAATTAGAGCTTTCAGCCCTGGTCAGGACTTCAGATAACTGTAGCCCCAGACACACGACTGCAACAGCAAGAGAAATTCTGAACCAAATCCATCCAATGAAGCTGCTACCAATGCCCAATACACAGAAACTATGAATGATAATAAGTGCTTATTGTTGTTTTAAGCTACTAAGTCTTAGCAGTGATTGGCTTCACATCAATAGATAACTACACAGTACCTGAGAGATATATACCCAAAGATAAATCACCAATATTGATTGTTTATTGTGTGCGAGGTACTGTGCTCAGTAATTTACATACATATCTCCTTCCATCCTTACCCCACACTGCAAGGCAGATGCCAGTATGAGACTTGTTTTACAGATAAGGAAACCGAGGCTCAGAGATGCAGCAAACTGCCCAAGGTCACACAGCCTGAAATTGACCGAGGCAGGGTTTGAACCCAGGTCCCTCTGACCCTAGAACCAAAATTCTGAATTACTACACTACACTGCATTCCAGATATCCATATAAATTATTATTATCACTAGTATTAACTTTTAAAGGGGTGCTTTTCCCAATGGGAGGACTTAGAGAGAAAGCAAATTGCCTTTGAGTCCTTCAATCCTCCATGGTTAATCAGACAAACTCCAGACCTCTCCTGCTCTCAGAACCTGAAGTCGGGCAGCTGCAGGTGACTGTGAGGAGGAGGAAGGAGGCACAGAGATGGGTGGGGATTCCCAGGACAGCACAACAGGAGTAGCCTGTCTGCTCCCTGCCGGGGCTGCGGGGGTTAAAGAGAACCGCCTAGCTGCAAGAAAATCTTTCCAACGGTGTTAGAGCAGGGGAAAAAGGCAAAATGATTGTAAATTCCGCCAGGGGAATTCTGCCATGAATCCGGCTCACCTTTCGAAGGCCCCCCCTCCGCTGCCGCCCCCCGCCCCGCCTGAGAGGATAACTGACCTTTGGAGGGAAATAATGAAAAGAAGAAATTCCTTGGAGAAAATAATGTGTCCGGGCCCCAGTAATGAGATCGGCTCCTTTTATGTTGCCATGGAGACAGCAGTCATTTTATAATACAAAATACATGAATGGGTGCGGGCGGGCACAGCCTCGCCAACCCAGAGGGGGGTCACAGGCAGCGTTCGGGGGGCAGGTTAGCCTCTTGCAGGCTGTGGTCTGGGGTCAGGCAAATGGCTGGGGTCAGGGGCCACCGTGCCTCACTTCCCCAGAGAAGCAGGCCTGGCTCCTGGGGCCTTCTCAGGCTGGGGCCTTGGGACTCAGAGAGGGGCTGGGAGCCTGATGGGTGACAGCAGCCTCCATGACTGCTGGAAGCAGGGGAGGCCCAGGCTCTGGCACACTCATAACATTAACCACAAGGCCCACCTTGCTCATCTGTGCCTGCTGTGTAACCTAAGACAGGGTTTTTCCGCAGCTGTCCTACGAGGGAGAGGATTGTAGCTCTATTTTACAGATCAGGAAACTGAGGCACAGAGAGGCAAATCAACTTGATCAATGTCACACAATAGGGATTTCAGCCCAGATGTGGCTAGAGCTGAAGTTTTGAGTTAAGACCAGGGACTCTGGGTGTCAACTGGGAGGCTGGCACAAGGGAAATTTTCTGGGTGCTGAAAATGTGCTATTTTGTATTGGGTGGTGTATACATGTAAAAATGCATTGAGCTGCTCTCTTACACTCTGTATACTTGACAGTTTGTAAGTTAACTCTCCTTTTTAAAGCTTGAGTGTGTGTGTGTCTATTACAACATGAAGTCTCTGATGTCAGCCAGATCTACACTGAGACCCCAGCCCAAGCCCCAGCTTCATGTGGGACCTTGGCAGGTGGCTTCCTCCTCCGGGTCCCCCCGTCCTGTCCTTGCCTGTAAATGGTGAGATATGGTACCCATCTCCTAGGGTTGTTGAAGGACGTTATGCACCGGATGGCCTGGGTGCAGGGCTTGGGCGGGCAGGAACCCAGACATGTCATCTCTCTCTCCTGATGTGTTTCCAATGTTATAATGATGATGGTGACAGAAAAAGGAGTGGGGAAGAAGACTTCTAGAGAAAGGCTTGGAAGAGAGGAGGGAAGGGAAACTGGAGCTGAGAAAGGAAGAAGGGGAAGAGGAAGGCGACAGGGAAGAGAAGGAAGGAAAGGAATACAGGAAGGGGAAGAGGAGGAAGAGTTCAGGGAGGGGAGAAGAGGCAGCGGATGAAGAAAAGAGGCAGGCAGGAAAAGCGTTCAGAGCCAGGAGTCCAGGAGAACCATGCACTTTTCTGCGTGTGTGCTTGGAGAAAGTGCTGTCCCTCTCTGAGTCATAGCTTCCTCATCTGTAAAAAGATTACCTGGGAGGTCCTTGGAGCATAGAGTAGGTACTCAGGCTGCCAAAAAATAAGAGAGACAGTAGAGGAAGGGCTACGGGTGGTGAGGCTGCTTTTCCTCAGAGCATGAATTTAGCCCCCATCCTCAGGCGGTGGCCGCCACTCTTTGTCCATTCCTTGTCCTTGAAAGCCAGCTCAGAGATCTGCCACCAGTCATGGGAACAGCAGGCCAGTTCCAGCAGAGAGCCTTGAAGGGAAATGCAGTGACAGCATTTAAAATAACAGCCCCGGTCAGCTTTTTATAGGTCTGAGACTGAGTAGGTAGTGCAGGAACTAGTTACAGGGATCTTTGTCTGCAAAGAGAAATTGGGATAGGCAAACATGGTGGCTGCAGAGAAGCTGAGGTCTTTTCCAGAGGGAAAGCATGGAAAAACGAAGTCACATGTCACCCAGGGGGCTGACCTACAGCCAGATCCAAGCTTCAAAGGTGGCCTACCTGAGACTCGTCCCTTTGTCTCTCTGGAAAATGAGCTTAACTGCCAAGCACTTCCTGTACCAGCCCTGCTGAGCACTGCACATCTGTTATCTTATTTAAGCCTCATGACATATGTTCATCCCCATTTTACAGATGAGAAAACTGAGGCTCAGAGAGGTTAAGAAACATGTCCAAGGTCACTCAGCTAGCGAGAGGCCTGGCTGGGATTTGAGCTCACATCTGCCTCACTCGGAAGCCCATACTCCTGACACTGACATTCTCCCTCCTTGCCACCTCCCTGAGAGGAGAGAGACAGCCCAAACCCAGCCTATAGTTGCGTCAGTATGGATCACTATGATGCAATGTCCTTGCCATTGACCCCAGGCCTCTGAAATCTGGATCAGGGAGTCTGGGGTGAAACAGACCAAAGCCCAGGGTTTGGGAGAAGTAAATGTTATATTTGACGGCACTGGTATTTGGACCAATTGGATGCGTCTCAGAGAAAATTCCATTTTGTTCATCAGTAACCCCAGAGAAAAATGTCTTGGGGCAAAAAGGAAATGTCAGAACAGGCCTGCTAGCAAGAAGACAGAACAATCCTTTCATTCCTGTGTTCTGCTACCTGGTGCCAATGAAGAAGCTGGTTACGTTAAATATGAGACGCTTCCAGCCAAGATTTGTAGGAACCAGTTTCCAAGCTCAATTTTGCCACTGACTCTCAGCGTGATACGAGCCTCAGTTTCCCCATCAGCAAAATGAGAACTCAAGAGATCTTTAAGATTCCTTTCCATTTGAAATGTGTTCAGTCCCCATGATACCCTCGAGAGGCCAACCTGGCCTGGCTGTCCCCATTGCACAAAGTGGAAACTAAGGCTCAGGAAGGGCAGACGGCTCGCGCTCAGTCTCATGGTGGCTTCAAGCTGGACTCAGCCTTAGAGTTCGTGCTTGGACCACAAAATTCAGCTCTCGTGGCTAACTGCCCCCTGCACCGTGACAGCCCAGCAACCTTGCAGAGCAATGGGTCCCTTTCAAGGGTCTGGCTCCTCTCAGCCTGGGGCCGGATGGTGTCACGGAGACATCTGGGGGCAGTCTGGCAACCCCCTCAGCCTGTGGGTCTCTGAGACATCCTGGGCCATGGTGCACATCTGGCTAGTTGGCTGGAACCACAGCAAACATCTGTGGGAAGGGAGGGAATGGAGGAAGGAAGCTGGTGCTCCCAGGGTCTGAGGGACAGTCCTGGACCTGCTCCAGAGAGCCAGGTAAGCACTCTGGCTTCAGGTTTTGAAATGTGTCTATGAGTCAGTGCATGCACGCACATGGTGTACGTGTGTGTACGTGTGTTCCTGTGAGCACTGTGTCCATCGTGTGTTGTATGTGCATGCATGTTGTATATGCATATGTGCATGCATGTTGTATATGCATATGTGTTCTTATGCTGCATCCATGTCTTTGTGTGTGTGTTGTGTCCATGTGTTTGTGCACACACATGTATTGTGTCCATGCTCGCTTGTGTGTGCATACATGGGTAGGTGGGTGTGTAACAGGGATGTACAGCAGCAAAAGACTGAGCTCGAATTCCAGCCGCACCACTTTCTGGCTGTGTGACCCTGAACCAGTTAGTGTACCTCTCTGGGTCACTAACAACAGCACCCACCCCATTCAGCTCATGAGGCTTTGGGGAGCTAACCGATGAAGACCGATGAACACTGGCCCACAGCAAAAGCTGTGTAACTGGCTGCGATTATTCCTCTTCTTTTCCTGCCAGCTGCGTCTCTGGGTGCTGCAAAGATCCAGCCATCAGGGCCGGCTGCTTGTTGATGGGCCTGCATGCGGCCCCCCGTAAATTCAGGAATCGCCTGCCGCAGGAATGCCATATTTCTATCATCTCCCAGACAGCGTCAGCCTTCTCTGAGCTGTTTCCCTTTGGCTCGCAGCCAGGTTTAAGAGTTTTACGAAAATTCCCAAGACCTTTAGCCGTCTCGCCTTGAGAAGACAGGGCTGCTGGGCTGGGGAGAAAATCAGAGGCTACTGAAGGCAGGAAGCAGGCTGCATTCCTGGTCCCAAGGAGGTACGGCTGGCGGGAGGCTCAGAAAGCCCAGGACATTCTTCTCCAAGTTAAAAATACGCAGCACGTCAGCTGCAGCAAAGGCCTCTGCAACCTAAATCTATTCCAGAGAGCAGAAAGGTACAGCAGCACTGACGTTTCAGGCTAAGAGGAAAAGAAGGTCGTTTGGTCCCAACACTGAAGGCTCCCAGCCGGCTTGTGTCCTCCGCACCGTCACCACCGGCAGCGGCGTTCCTTCCACCAAGTCCGCGCGTCCTTAGCCACATTCTCCAATGCACAGCACCCGGATCTGGGGTTCAAATCCCAGCTCCACCCCTTACTGCCACATTCTCCAATGCACAGCACCCAGATCTGGGGTTCAAATCCCAGCTCCACCCCTTACTCACTGTGTGTCCTCTGGAGACTTGCTCTACCTCTCTGAGCCTCAGTCCTTTCAACTTTAAAATGGGAACAAGAAGGCATTCCTGAAGAGGTGCGCTGAGGGTTAACAGAGATGGTGTCTGTGAAATGGAGCCTTGTCTCCTTCCAAACTCAGGCAGGGCCTACCCCCTGGGTGAGCTCCGCCTCTCCTGACATACACACTTGTTTGAGGGGCCGGGAATGCCCCAGGCTTGGGAGTCAGGAGGTCTCGGCTGTGTTGGCTGTGTGGCTTTAGGCAAATCACTGAACTTCTCTGTGTGACACTCCCACTTCCCCACCCATGAAATAAGATGGTTGAACTGGATCAGTAAGTCCCAAAAAGAGGTTTAAACACCCCAGTGACTGGGAAATGGTGGTACACAGGCATAAAACTTTTTGTTTTTAATTCTCAAATATTTTTATGTGTATTAAAAATATCATCATCACTTGAAATTTGGGATGTCATGGATATTGTTGCTAAGGCTGAGGCTAAAATCTTTTTTAAGTGAGTTAGTGCAAAGTGGATTTAAAGAATGATGTTGGGTTAATAATGGGGCAAAAGCTACGGCCATGAAAGACCGAGATTGGGGGATAGTCCACAGAGAAGGTAGTCGCAACCCCTGGCTTCTCTCCTTCTTGGTTTTGATATTTTGAGTAAGGACCTGGCACAGTGGCTCATGCCTGGAATCCCAGCACTTTGTGGGAGGCAGGAGGATCACTTGAGGCCAGGAATTTGAGACCAGCCTGGGCAACATAGTGAGACCGCGTCTTTACAAAAAAATTTAAAAATAGCCAGGTGTGATGAGGTGTGCCTGCAGTTCCGGCTACTCAGGAGGCTGAGGCAAGAGGATCACTAGAGCCCAGAAACTGGAGATTGCAGTGAGCTAGGACTGCACCGCTGCACTCCAGCCTAGACTACAGAGCTAGACTCTGTCTCTAGAAAAACTAAACATTAAAATTATGGGTAAGTCATGGCATCTATGAGCCTTAGTTTCCTAGTCAGTGAAATGGGGGTAATAAAAGTGCCCCCCAAGGCCACGAGGAAGGTCTAATGAGAAGATAGCTTGCAAAGCACCTGAGGAGATGCCTGGCAAATAACAGACGCCCAGAAGAGTGACTGTTATTGCGGAACTTGTATCATAAGCCTACAAAATTAATCATCATATCCCGAATTACTATTAATTGTATTATTATTTTCCAGACAGTGTTCCAGGCACCTTACATGAATACAGCAGTGATCGTTTATGAAGCACCAACTGTGGAACAGGCCCTTACCACATTTTATCTCATTTAACAGTTCTGCAGTTCACACAAACAGCTCTGTAGTTCACACTTCCAACAGAAGGCTATTGAGCATTTACTCGATTCAAGACACAGAGGATTCCAGAGTAAACAAGCCAGGAGAATCCCCGCCTGAGGAGGCTTCAGTGATACAAGGGCTATTTTACAACTGAGAGGTCTTGGAGATGAGATGAAGCTCTAGGACAAGGCAGAGGGCAGATGTGAGCCTGAGCCTGTCTGATTCGAGTATTCAGGCTCTCCCCACAGGGACTCCTCATCCCCTGGGTATAGTCAGAGCATCTTCACACCCAGGCAGCTGTGAAGGAGACTGGAGACCCATCCATGTAAAACACAAGAGCGGGAGCCGACAGTTACCCTCATCTTCGATGCTCCCTCCCTTGGCCCCACTGGAGGACGAGTGTCCAAGAGGCTGAGACAGCCCCAACTGCCATCATCAGCAAACAGAGAGATGGGGTTACTGTCACCCCTTTTGCCCATGGAAGGGGGATCACCATGGGACAGAGAGACCCCAAGGGCATGTTAATGAACCACCAATGCTGAACTTGACAGACACACTGGAGGCTCCAACTTATTCCTAAGGGACCTGGACCGTAATTTTTGCCCATAATGGGCTCCAGGTACTGTCATTCAAAAGGAGTCAGTTTATCCCTTATAGAGCACTAAGGATGGAGTGAGATGGGGCTGGGTGTGAGGAAGGAGGAGAAGGCAACTGCAGGAGATGTGGACACCGTGTGGGCTCCTGCAAATCGGACAGCAGACCTGACATTCCTTCCTAGGCTTTAACTTCTCAGCTCTTTGAAATGGTCCATAAAACCTGAGCCTCAGCTTTGCCGTATGTAAAATGGCGATAATCCTATCAACCTTACAGGGTCCTGTGTGTGGAACTGCACACAGGGTGTACACAAGCAGCAGCTCAAAAGTGGCCCAGGGTCCTGCTGCTGCTTTCCCGGGCAGACACCATGAAGGGCAGCTCAGCTCTGGGTTCTGCTTCAGCAGGAATGGGCTATGCACTCTGGCACAAGTGCTCCTCCTCCAGGAAGCCTTCCTTGACTGCCTCTTGTCAGGCTGATTTCTCCTGCCTTGAATCTACTGCAGGGCTTACATCAAAATCATCCACTGCCTCATCCTCAGGTCATGGTAGCATTTAGTGGCACATGATTGCCCTGCTCATCTTGCAGATGAGGAAACTGAGGCCCAACAATGGAAAACGGAGCCAGTGTGGCTCTCTCTACCTCCCTGCTTCTCTGGGCTTTGCCTCCCCACCACTCCGAAGAACAATATAAAGCAAGCAGCCGCTCACTGAAATCAGCCTTAAATCTGAGCCAATGCTGCCCCTTGACTTCAACCAGGAACCCTGAGTCATGCCCTGGCCTCAGCCCTGGTGGCTCCAGATGGGGGCACCAAGGCAGGTCGGCAGTTTGCCAAAAAACACCAGCAGGAAAGGGGTGAGGCCATGTGTATGCCAAGTGGACACCACACATGGGTGTCCCTCTGTGTGCACTGCGTGTGTGCCTAAGAGCTCACCCACATGCATGTTACAACAGGAACCACACATGGGTGTGCACAAATGAGACTGGATCACGCGTGCGTGCCTGAGGGTGTCCTGCATACGTGTGTGCAGGCGTCATATGGCGAACATGGAGGTCTTAGAACAATCTCTAAGCTCACAGTCGCACATGGAAGAATCTGAATTCCGCACCAGGACGGCAGGACCCTGAACGTGCTGCCTTACCACTACCACTGTCACTGACCTCATTTCCACCCGCTCCGTCCTGCCTTCCTGTTACTCCTCAAGGCCTTGTCCCTCTTCTGGAACATTCTGCCCCCAGATCTTCCCATAACTGACTCCTTCTGGTCCTCCGCGATTTCAGTATGGCCTTCAATATGGGGTGGGGGAGGTGGGAAGATGTCGCTTTGATGCCCCCATTGTACCCGCCAAGACCCTCACCGTCATACCTCAGGTTACTTCCAGCACAGCTCCTCCTCAGTCCAAATGATTTCGTTCTATGTGGTTTGGTTTGGACTCTCTGAGAGTCTGCCTCCCCCATTAGACAACACGTTCCATGAGGATGTGGACTTCATCGGCCTTTCTCAAAGTTAGCAAGAGTTGTCTAACGTGACCTGCTTGAAATACACTCATTGGCTAAATCGTATTGAGTGTACACATGTGTGTATGTGTGCCAAGGGGTGCGTGTGCGTGTGCCCAAGTGTGTAAGGCTGGCATGTGCACCCGTGTGCTAGTGTGTCTGCATGTATTTGTCTGTGTCCATCTCTGAATGGTTGTGTGTCCATGCCACGTGTGTCTGAGAGAGTGGGCGTGTGTATTCGGGGAAGATGCCCCAGAACTAAAGGCACTGGCCAGAGTCCAGGAAGGGCCCTGCCCCTTGGGTAGGTTTCGTGGTTCCATCTCTGCAGAGCCTCCAGTGTGGAGAAGAAAAGGTGGCCATGACTGCCGTGCCTTGAATGTCGGGGTGCATGGTCTCATTTCATCTTCCCTACTGTAGAAGAGGTGGGTCTTACCAGTCATTCCCATCTTACAGACGAGAACCTGGGGATGGGGACGTCATGCACACAGTCCCCACAGTCAGCAAGTGGGAGTCAGAATCCAAACCCCAAACCCGGACCCCTGGGCCTGAGCCCTCTGGGTCCCACTGCCTCGGCCAGAGTCTTCCAAGAAGACCAGAAGAGGCAGAGGGAGCGCGGGAGGAAGAGAATTCAGAAGGCTCCAATCCCCGCCCAGCACTTGGCAGCGCTTCCCCACACATGACAACAGTGTGAACAGAGAGATGGGAGTAACAGCTGGTCTCTGCCCCAATCCAGATGTGAGAGAGACAGTTTCTCCCAAAATACTCTCGCTGTGAAGTCAGAAACCCTCCCAGTATAAACAAAATGTGCTGCTCGGTGCTGGGAAAGAACTGCTCACGTCTCCGCCAACGGTCCACCTGCTCCCGAGAGCTCACCGGATCCCCAGCCCTCCTGTCATTCCCTCTTAGGGTCGTCTCCAGCTAAAAGTCTCTGGGAAGCCCCTGTTAAAATACAAACCTATTCATCATGGTAGAACCAATTACAAATGCTCCTTCACTTACACTGGAGCTGTGTCCAAATAAACCCATGGTAAATTGAAAATATTGTAAGTTGAAAATGCATTTAATACGCCTAACCTACCAAACAGTACAGCTTAGCCTCGCATACCTCCAGCGTGCTCAGAACACTTACATTAGCCTACAGTAGGGCCAAATCATCTAACACAAAGTCTGCTTCATAGTAAAGTGTTGAATGTCTCATGTAACTTATTGAACACTGTACTGAAAGTGAAAACCAGAATGATCGTATGGGTATCCAAGGTACAGTTTCTACTGAATACGTATCATTTTCAAACCATCTTTATTCTGTGTATGTATTTATTTATTGAGACAGGATCTTGCTCTGTTGCCCAGGCCGGAGTGCAGTGGTGCCATCACAACTCACCGAACCTTCAAACTCCTGGGCTCAAGCGATCCCCCTACCTCCGCCTCCCGAGGAGCTAGGACTCCAGGTGTGGACCAACGCGACTGGCTAATTTTTGTTTTAATTTTTTGGTAGAGACGAGGACTTACTATGTTGTCCAGGCTGATTGTAAATTCCTGGGCTCAAGCAATCCTCCCACCTCATCCTCCCATAAGTTCTGGGATTACAGGCATGAGCCATCACACCCAGCCTCGAGCCACATTAAAGCCAAAAATGTATAGGTTCAACCAGGGACTGTCTATATACGATCAGTTCTAAGCAGAGGACAGGAACATGAGAGAATGGGACGTAGGATGGACATGTTTGGACAGGGCAAGAGGCCCAGAAGGTGATCCTAAATTTTAACTGTTTAGCCTCTTTCCTTGCCAGTCCCTCCCTAGTGCTGCCTTTGCCTCCAAGGGAGAATTTTCTAGATCCCCACCTGTGTCTTGGTCTGTCCCCCTCTTGTTCACGCTGTTTCACCTAAGATTTTATTCAAAGGAAAGATGTTGCTGCAAAAAAAAAAAAAAAAAAAAAAAAAAAAGCAGAGTATCGGAGCGGGGAGGATAAAGTCTAAAATCACTGACCTGACCTAACTCAAACATTAGACAGGAAACCAAGGCCCAGAAAGGAGCTGTGACCTGCTGAAAGCCAAACAGTAGAGTTTAATAAAATTGAGTAGCATTCAGGTCCCCTATCTGCTGAGTCAATGGCGTCTGGCCCTCCATTGGCAGGGTGGAAGGGACTCTGGGTTCCACAAGGTCCAGGAGGGACAGGGACATCAGAAGGACAGAGCATCACGGACACAAGCCCCACTCCAGGCCTAAGGTCAGGTGAGAGATGGGAGAGAAATGACGGGAACGTCGAGGGAATTTTGGGAAACAAGCAAGCCCATCGGTCATCGTGGACACCCAGCCTTCAGCCTGGAGTCAAAGAGAAATCCACTAGGGTGGGAATGTCGGGGTGGCTGTTCTAGGATCTGTTCTCTCATCCCAAGAGGATTTCCTCACCACCCAAGCCTATCCAGGTTCTCCAGGAGAGACTAAGCCTTGTCATCATTGAGATAGACACAGGGAGGGTCTAGACACTCTAGCTGAGCATGTCCATAGGGAGGATTAAGGATCGGGCAGGATTTGAATTCATTCAGCCCAGCCATAGAGCCTGGGTTTGAACTCCACCCTACATGGCTAGGAAGAAGGTCTCACGGCTGGAGCCAGAAGGAAAACCAGGAGCTCTTGTGAGCCCAGGGTGCTTGGAAACACCCTCATCAATGGGTTTGCATCCAAGAGACCTGCTCAGATGCTCAGACAGGAGACAGGAGCAGCTGCTGTGTTCAAAAACCATGGAAAAGCCCAAAAGTCAGTGGGCTCCGAGTGGGGCGTGGATCCAGCATCGCTCCGGCAACCCTGGACAACAGCCTCATACACAGGAGGGGCCCAGGAGGAGGCAGTCGGGGAAGGGCCCCTCCCAGCTGGCCCCAGGATCCAAGGGTGCCCAGCAGAACCAGACAGGTTTGAGGAGCCAGAAGTCAGTGTGATGTGAGCTGGGAGCAAAGAAGGCTGAGTGCAAACGGGCTCACAGCCATCAGACTTCGGACAATTCCATAGCAGGGGAGCCTGGACAGCGTCCAGCCCATAGTCATGGACACCTGGAGCTGGGAGGGGCTTTAAAAGTCTCCCAGGCCAACCCCATTAAGAAGTTGTCTAGGATCTGCTTGCACACTTCCAAAGACAGGCAGCTCATTCCCCATTTTCGGTACAGACTAATGTGCCGTCTTTCCATTGAGCTTAATCATCTTTCCATTCATTCCTCCACCCCTTGGACCACACTGAACAAAGCCTGAAAAATTCCCAAGTCCCATTTATGATTTTTTTCTATCTGCCTATGCCTTCATTAAAAAATACAAATACCATGAGAATTGGATGAGTGTTTTTACTGTTAGTTTCTTACTTCCTAGAACAGTGCCTGGCTCAGGGTATAATAGATTCTCAATGCGTATTTACTGAAAGATTGAACGAATGAATGAGATTGGGGTGAACATACAGAGAGCATTCCTCCTTAGGTGTTTGAGCTAAAATGCCCAGGCTGGACTGGTTCAGGAAAGAGTAATGTATCCAGGGCAGACAAAGACACTTAGGAGAAGGGATGCCTAGATGTCAATTCCAAGGTAAGACAAGGACCAGGTGAGAGGAAAGAACAATGGAAGCAGGCGGAGGCAAGGAGGGCTGAGTGTGTGGTCCAGGACCAAGTCTGGGAATAAAGTGGGAAATCAGGGTCTCTTGTTATGTCCTGTGGGGGCCATCCTAGAGATGATCCCAACAACTTCATGAAGCCAGATGCACAACCCTGCAAGGTAAGCAGGAAAGATCCTGCAGGGGCAGGGATAATAATCTCTCTCCCAAGAATACAGCAACCCTGTAGTTCCTCGCAGCATCCTTCAAGGGCAGATATAAACCCAGTTTGCAGATGAGGATGTTGAGGCCCAGGAATTAGCAGAGGCAGAACTAGAAGATGGGTCTCCTCTCTTCATGACACACTTCCCTCCCCTCCTCCCCACCATATGCCTCTAGAGGGCAGAGGAGGCAGAACGAGGCTGAAAGCACCCTGGCCCTTTGGCGAAGATCGTTTGGGGATGCCAGGCAGGTAGGCTGAGGCCGGAATGTGAAGCGGCAAGTCTGAGCTCCCTCCTGCATAGGTAGGACACCACTGGGCAGCCTTAGAGAAGCAACCAAGAGCAGTGGATTAAAGTTATGGCTGAAGCTTAATCAACTGCTCACTTCCTTGCTGTGTAATCTGATAACTAAACAAGCCTCTCTGAGCCCCCTTTTTCCCATCTACAAAATGCCAATAATAAGAGTGGCTGCCCAAGGGGTTGGCATGGACACGATGAGACGTATGTAAGTCACAGCCCCTTGCACACAGTAAGTGCCCAACAAATATTGGTTATTTTTTCTTTTTTTTTTTTTTGTTTTTTTGTTTTGTTTTTCAGGCAGAGTCTCACTCTGTCACCAGGCTGGAGTGCAATGGCGCAATCTTGCTCAGGGCAACCTCTGCCTCTCGAGTTCAAGCGATAGTCCTGCCTCGGCTTCCCAAGTAGCTGGGATTACGGGCACACACCGCCACACCCGGCTAATTTTTGTATTTTTAGTAGAGACAGGGTTTCACCATGTTAGCCAGGCTGGTCTCGAACTCCTGACCTCAGGCAATCCACTCGCCTCAGCCTCCCAAAGTTCTGGGATTACAGGCGTGAGCCACTGTGCTCGGCCAATGCTGGTTACTCTTATCAGATATTGAGAAGTGGCATCTCTCCAGCTTCTCATCACAAAATGGGCCCTCCAAGGGAAGCCTTGTCTTCAACCTTCAACAGCCCTTTCTCTACCATGGGGCACATTTGGGCAGGGAGGTGTCGTGGATGTGGCTGCCTATTGCTACACCCCAAGAGTCTTAAGCCAGCTCCAGCAGGGCAAGGTAAACCAACTCAGTCTGTAATCTTCACAACTGCTCATTAATTCTCCTCTCAGGGACATATTTTTCCCGGCGTTCTGCCAATACCTGTCCTGCTATATTTCCTTAGTGTGAAAGGAAGAGCAAATAGTTTACTAATTTTGGTATTTGTTCACACCCAGGACTGGAGAAAGATGGAAGTCCTCAGAAATCATGGCTCACTCTCAGAATTTACCCATCCCTCCATTCTTCCATCCATCTAGCCACCCTTTCTCCCATCTACACATCCTTCCTCCCTCCAACCTATCCCTCACCCATTCACCCACCCACACACCCATCTATCCATTTCTTCTTCCATTCCACCAATATTCATTGAGCACCTTCTCTGTGCCAGACCATGTGTCAGGTACTGGAGGATACAGGAGTGGACTACATAGACCAGACTCTGCTCCTGTGGAATTCACAACGCAGATATCAATGGAATAATCAACTGCATAAATGCATCTCACCTTCTAACTCATTCCCCACTCTGGAGGCAGAGAGAGCCTCGGAAAACCCAAATCTCTGGTTCCATTAGCCTGGAAACAATGACCCCCACTAGACTGGGAAGAAAACATCCTCTCGATCTTCGCTGCTGGAGATGTAAAGTGTTACAGCCTTTTAGAAAAGCAATCTTGCTATATTTCTGAAAATGTAAAATCTACCTTATGCCCTAGCAATCCCCCTCCTGGGGATCTCTCCCACAGAAACAAACACACAGCACTTAAAGCCATGTGCTCATGAATGTTTCCTGCAGCATCATTCGTAGCAGCAAAAAGAAAGGAAAGGCAAAGCCAAACAGATGCCCTCAGTCAGGCAATGGTGAAAGCATCAAGGTACACCCAAGCCATGGAGTATTATGCAGCCAAGGACAGGAGGGAATAGAGTTGTACCAATCAGCTCAAGAGATTACCAGGAGATGTCTGGCATGGAAAAAGCACTATGGAGAAAGTGTGTGCAATGAGATCCCATTGTTGTGAAAGGAACATCAATCACAATGCTTCACATACGTGATGACATGAGTATGGGGAGAATTATGATAATTACGGGAGAATTCAGACTAGGTAGTTAACTTGGGTGACCGGACTTGGGAGGTGGTCTGCAATGGGAGGAAGAAGTGGAGGAAGCCAAGGAGAGAAAAAAAAAGGAAGCGAAACTGTCAGCACTAAAGAAACACATAAGTAACATGACATTTATGCAGGTACATGGAATTACATATTTGGTGTCTTAGTTCATTTGTATTGCTATAACAGAATACCAGAGACTAGGTAATTTATGAAGAAAAGAAATGCATTTGGTTCATGGTTCTGGGGGCTGGAAAGTCCAAGATCAAGGAGCTACATCTGGAGGGCCTTCTTGTTGCATGCCCCCTGGCGAAAGGCAGAAGGACAAAAAAGTATGTACAAGAGACAGACAGCAAGAGTCAGACTTACTTTTATTTATTTATTTATTTATTTTTTGAGACAGAGTCTCACTCTGTCACCCAGGCTGGAGTGCAGTGGCGTGATCTCGGCTCACTGCAAGCTCTGCCTCCCGGGTTCGTGCCATTCTCCTGCCTCAGCCTCCCAAGTAGCTAGGACTACAGGCACCCACCACCACGCCCGGCTAATTTTTTGTATTTTTAGTAGAGACGGGGTTTCACCATGTTAGCCAGGATAGTCTCGATCTCCTGACCTCGTGATCTGCCCACCTCGGCCTCCCAAAGTGCTGGGATTACAGGCGTGAGCCACCGAGCCCGGCCCAGACTTACTTTTATAACAAATCCACTCTCATCATAGTGAAGCCATTCCCCATGACAACTATATTAATCCACTCATGAGAAGAGAGCCCTCATGACCTAATCGCCTCTTAAAGGTCCTACCTCTCAACACCGTTACATTGACGAGTAAGTTTTTAACACACAAACTTTGGGGGACACATTCAACTCCATAGCACATTACTAGTATATAAAGGAATTCAACAAAATAAATATTTGAGAAAAAGAAAACCCTCATCTGATTGTACCTCCCCATGTGCTACCCCACCCCCTCCCTACAGTCTCCCTGGCCTCACTCCCTGCAATACTGACCCTCCTTCTTGTCACCCAGAACATGTCATGGTTCCCTAACCGAACCCAGATTCCATCCCACTTCCAGGCTTTCACATATGCTGTTCCCTCTGCCAGGGATGCCCCTTCTTGCTTCTATATACATCATGGCCTCTTTTTCAGGTTCCCTGAGGGATGTTTCTCAAGCCTGAAGACTAGGCATGAGCTGACACTGATGGGTGCCTACTGCATGCCGGGCATGAGGTAGGCTTCATCCTCACAGTGCCCTTGGGTTTCTCTTTTCTGCTCTGCTACCCAATATTTGTACCAAGCACAACCACCTCCATCCAATTTTGGCTCTTCTTCAGGAATCTTAGCTGCATTGATTCATTCCAGTTTACAGAGGAAGATACTGAGGTTGAGTGGCAAAATATGGCATCCAAAATCACATAGTTAATGAGGCAGGATTTGAATCCAAGACTGATCTGAGGCCCGGCCTTCTCCTCCCCATTCCAGGCTGCTCTTGGGGAGGAAAAACAAGATGTGAATTGGATTCAGGTACTGCAGTTTGAGGATTAGTATCTCCCTTTCAGGTGAGTTTACTGCTCAGATGCACACTCTGGAGTGAGGGATATCGATTGCAGCAGCCGTCACAGGGCCCGGATACAGTCAAGACCTCTCAGGATTCCCAGCTGGAGAGACACCCTCAGCTCAGCTCCCAGCCTATGGTCATCGCCATTGCTCACCTAATATTTACCCAACTCATTAAACGCCTTCTTCCTGATACCTTCCTGGCCCCCCTGCCTCCTACGTCAAACAAGTGCAAACATCACAGCCTCCAGGGCAGGTACATAAATCACCGGGTCTAGTAAAAGAACTATTATGTCCATCTCACCTCTGGGAGGCAGTGGCTGGGCCCTGCCAGGTTTTAACCAGATGTTCGCATTTTGGGGCTCTGCCTGGGTATTTACACCAGCAGTTTCCCCCAGGGTTTGAGGACAGAGGTTGCCTCAACACAACCTTACCATTCAGAACCTCAGCAAAACAGGCAGGCCTAGGAGCCATAGGAGATTAAAGGACATTGTAGTCCACTAACATCTCCAAGTGGGTGAATGGTCCAAGCCCAGAAAGGGGGAGGACTTTGCCTGAGGCTGCATAGTAATTTAATCAAAAGAACTGACATTCCTCAATAACACAGGAGGTGTCCCCTCAGCAACAAAAAGTCACCAGCACCATCTTCATTATCATCACCATCACCATCATCCTCACCATTTTCCTCATCCTCCTCATCATTACCATCATCACCCTCATTCTCCTCTCCTCCTTACCAGCACCATTACCATCATCATCACCATCACTATTATCATCACCATCACCATCACCATCATCACCATCACCATTGCCATCATCATCGTCATCATTACACATCATCATCATCACTATCATCATCACCATCATGATCACCATCATCATCATCATCATCACCATCATCAACATCAGCATTGTTTTGTAGCCACCCATCCTGGAGGCTATGCTGAGCCCTTAGCATGATTCGAAGTACTTCACATGATCTCCCCTGGAACCTGACACACTTTGGCCATTCATCCACTCTCATCATTTCTGCCCCTTTAAATAAATCCTTCCCCCACTATTTGTCCATCATTTTTTAACTTTCGGGGACACTTTTTAAATCTCAGTGTCATCTGAGGCAATAACATCCATGAAAGTACTGGTAGAATGTGCTCATTCTATCTGTGTCCAATAGACACTAGAACAAATACATGAAAGTAGAAAGTTTGCTCATGTCTTGCTCCTTCTGCTGATGAAATTCAGATCACCCCTTGGCAAATGCTGTGTCCTCTGGTTTAATCTTCAGGATGACCTTTCACATTTAGTAAGCTGTACCCTTTCACGGACCAGGTGAACTGAGGCTTGGAGGGGTAAAGTAGCTTGGTCAACCAGCGCTAGAGCAGCAGAGCCAGAATTCAGACTAGGGCTTGTGTGATGCCGAGACCCGAGTCAAAACTCCTCCTTCTGCTGACTCTTTAGGCCAAACGTGAGAGGAAACTTTAGCTCTACTCAGCAACTAAAGAATAATAGAGGTGAAAGGGACCACCCAAATAGAAGTCACCCATTGTACAGAGGCAAAAACTGAAGCCCTGATGGCCAAAGTGTAAAATCTCAGGTGGGCCAAGATCCAGACCAGACTGAGGTGGCCCAGGAGGTCAACAATGAGCGTCTCTCACCCCCGGAATTTCTGGAATCACCATGGCACCCCTTTGGAGTCTTGACTATCCCACCATGGACCTTGGCATGACCCATCTTCTACTGGGCTGCTCCTCACCCCAATTTGCCCACTTCCATTCAACTTAAATGTACCCTCGGCCAGGCGCAGTGGCTCACACTTGTAATCCTAGCACTTTGGGAGGCCGAGGCAGGCGGATCACCCGAAGTCGGGAGTTCGAGACCAGCCTGACAAAAATGGAGAAACCCCGTCTCTACTAAAACTACAAAATTAGCTGGGTGTGGTGGCGCATGCCTGTAATCCCAGTTACTCGGGAGGCTGAGGCAGGAGAATCGCTTGAACCCAGGAGGCGGAGGTTGTGGTGAGCTGAGATCGTGCCATTGCTCTCCAGCCTGGGCAATAAGAGTGAAACTCTGTCTCAAAAAATATATATATACCCTCCTCTGCAAGACCTCCGTCTCCAGATAGGGCTACCTGCTTTTCTCTTGTATCTCAGACTTTTTAGTTTTTCACTTTATAGCTCTTTGACACACAATTAATAATCATGACTTCATTGGTAGATTGATTTGATTAATGTCTCCCACTGAACTGTGAGCTCCGGGGGGGCAACGGCCCTGCCTTCCCAGTGCCCTACTGTTTACCAGAGTCAGGCACAAGGTCAGGGCTGAGTAAACATTTGTTGAAGGAATAAATGTGTGAATGAATGAAAATTTGCCTTGAGGGCTAGGACCCTTCCCTTATAAGACTTACCTAACTCTTAGCACCCAGCATAGTGCATAACACTTACAAGCTTTCATGAACGTCTATAGGTAGAGGGAAGAGGAGGGAGGGACGAAGACAGGCAGAAAAAGGAAAGGAACAGGGAGGGAAGGATGGGAGAGAGAAAAGGAAAAAGGGAAGGAAAAAGAGAAATAATGAACTTCCACATTTTAAAACAAGGAAGACTGCGGCCCAGAGAGGAAAAAGACGTTCCAAGGGCACACAGCAAGACAGCATCCAGGTCCCCAAGTGCCACAGCCTCTCAGTACAACCCCATTTGTCCACCTGCTCTCCCGTCTTTTGTGCACACACCAGGAAAGCCTGCACCGGCCTTGAGCTAGGTGCTGGCAAGGGCGTCCAGAGCTGGGGAAGGCACCAGGACAGGCAGCCAGTCCCCTTGCTGGGTCTGCCCAGGGGCTAGACCTCTCGGAAGCTGGACAGTTGCAAGCCAGAGGACTTCCAGCTCTCCCTCCTGTGGGCCACAGGGTCCCAGGAGGAAAGCAGTTGGGGAGATCGGCCCTTTTGTCACAGACAATTTTCTGACCAATTTATCTGTCAGGATGGTACTTGCAGACTCGAATCCCAGAGCTTATGACACTGTAGTCAAAATACGCTCCTGACACCTTTCCCACGTGAATTATGCCCGGCGTCCGTCCACAGGCAGAAGCTGCCATTACCCTACTTTTGTCTCATTGCCCCAGCTGTCCTGAGCCTCAGAGTGGGAAGAATACACAAGCAGTGGCCAAGAGGGTCTTAACTCACTGTGGACAAATTTCTGCCCATCAGCTGCCGGAAGACTGAGCCCTGGGGTGACACCTGCTCATTCCCTGCTTGCTGGTGTCCTGGCAACCCCAGGCAAGAGTGCCTGCCAGGGCTGAGGACCCAGCATCCACATCCAGCAGGTAGCTCTGACCCAGAGTTCAGCAGCATCTAGACAAGCAAAGGGAGCTGTGAGTCAGGGGATGAATGGGGCTCACCAGGAAGCCAAGGCCGCACCGGGACCCTAGAGCCACATGGCTGGAGACGGGACTACAGCATCTGTCTTGGGGTTGGTGGCATTGAAGGGGCTTGCTGTGGAGCATCCTGCGTGTGGGTTTCTGCATCTTCTGTTCTTTGCTTAATTCATTCATTCATTCCACCCATCACTTATTCAGTCAGTCGTTCCACCAGCCATTTATCATCAAGTCTGTCTATTCATTGGCCATGGGATACAAATGAGACTCAAACACTGGAGTCAAGCAGGTATCAGGCACAGATCCTCGCCTTGGGAGACCCTGGGCCCTCCACTTCACTTCCCCATGCCTTGCCTTGCTTATCTGCAAAACAGGATAATAAGAGTTTCTACCTTATGGTAACAGTGGGGGCATTTAATGAGAGGGTGATGGCACTGTTTAGCACAGGGTTCAGCAGGAAGCAGCTGATGTCAGCCTTTGCAGTTATCACTCATCCTATAATTCGGTGACAGGAAAAGAGCACCATCCTAAGAACAGAAGGCTTGAGATTTCAACTTGCTGGGCTCTGCCGGTCGGTTCGTTGGCTAATCTCTTATTAAAGGGTGTAATGGAGTGAGTAATTACTACACATAAGCCACTGAAGATTAATGGAGAGAGACTGGCAAACAAATAGATGTGGCAGGGCCTGTAGGTGGGCCTTGCGGTTGAAGGATGATCATGAAGGACCTCCTTGAGAAGGTGAATCCTTTCAAAATCCTAGACTGGATTTTGTAGGAATAGTAGGAGTTTTCTCGAGAAATGGCGGGGAAGCTCATTCCAGGTGGTGAGAACAGCACGGTTAAAATCTTGGAGGCTTGAAAGGCATACTGGACTTGGGATCATAAATAGTTCCAGATTACTGGAACATGGGCTGTTCCCAGGGACATAAAGGAAGCGGCAGGTGCCTGATCAGAAAAGGCCTGAACAGCAAAGCTGAGAAGTAGTGACACCTTTCAGCATCGTGGCTCCTGGTGATCTGGTCACTGGTTCCAAGAGCCACCATTTCCTAAGTCTCACTTTGTGCTTAGTTCTTTATCGACACTGCCTTCCCTAAACATACAGCCACTCTGAGAGATGATGGTTCTCATGACACCCTTTGGACGGGTGGGAAAACCAAAGCCCAGAGAATTAAAATACCTACCAAAAGCCAAATAACTAGGGAGAGGCAGAGCTGGGATTTGAACCCAGGTCCATGTATCTCCTCACTCAGGCCCTCCTCACACCTGCAGGCCAGTTGTGGAGAAGCAAAAGGGCTAGTGTGGGGGAGATGTGCATGAGTGTGCACACACATCTGAGAGGCATATGCGTATGTGCATATATATGCATAAACATCCACAAGTGTGTGGGCATGCCTACAGTGTGGATGTAGGAGGGTACAGTGTGTTTGGCAGGGCATGCCTATAGTGTGGATGTAGGAGGGTACAGTGTGTTTGGCAGTTTGGCATGCATGTGTATGCATAGGCGTGCATGTCTACTGGGTGTGCTTGCATGTGTTTGTGCAAATGTGCCCATGCACTAAGATTGAGTATATGGCCTACACTCATGAATGTGACTGGGTGCATCCCTGAGCACATATGTATGGCTTTGTGTGTGCACATGTGGATACATGTGGGCATGACTGCAGCATGTACACATGTGTGTACAAGTATGCACATGGCCTCTGGCTGGGTGTAAGCATGAACATATGTGTAACTGTGTACTTTCCCTCCTTCACATGTATGCATGTGTGAATACATGTGGGCATGCCAAAAGCAAGTGCACATGCATGTGTAGGCATGAACATGTACTACCAAGTAAGCACATACAGGTGCATGCACTTCCAGAAGGCTGTGGGACTCCCTGTGTGTGCATCTCCTGCCATCCCCAGGCAGCCTCGGCCACAACCGCCAGACAGAGGCCACAAAACAAGATTCTCCTTTTCTCTCAAAGCTTCTCAATCAAATGGCCCAACACTGTCAATACTAGGAGGACCAGAATATTAACAGGTAGTGATTTTCATATTAAAAAATAAAACAGCTACATGAATCAGGCCAGTGCTGCGGTCACCACAGCCTCAGGATTAAACACACACGGTGGCTAACATGCTTCAGCATAAATTGAACACCTTCCACTCGGGCCGGGCTGGGTGAAGCCATGTTACGTAAGTGCCGCCTCAAGTGGTGGCTCCTGTCATGGTCCATGTCAGGCCTGAAACAACGGCCCTGATCAGCATGTCCCTAAGAGGCTGAACGAAGGTAGGTCGACCACTTCCGGTTCTCCGGCCATGCTGACCTCAGAACAGATGAAGACAGGGACTGGAGGGAGGAAGGGCCCTGCGTTTCTCTTTCAGCCCTGTTGCCTGCTGCCGCGTGTCTTTGGGCAGTTCATTCAAGCTCTCTGTGCCTTAGTCTCTTTGTTCCACAACATGGGAATATTGATCATACCTCCCTGGGATGTTGTGGGATTCAATGAGATAATAAGGCAAGGGCCTGGCTCTGCAAAGGCCCAGAGTAGGAACATAACCTCTGTCCTCTGTTGTTGTTGCTGCCAAGGAAACTAGCCACGATCTGGAAGGAAAGCTCCACCTTGGGGAGAGGACCCGCCTGGCTGGTTTATTTTGTCTGAACCAATGCCGATTCCCTAAAGCCTATGTATCTCTCAGGCAAGGGAAGGGTCACATGTTACTGGATGGTCCAATCAGCTCTGGTTCTATGCTGCCTAGAGTCTGTGGACAGGACAGATGGCTCAAGGAGTCACATTGGCCATGCCCCTGCCTCTGCGTGCTCCTGAACCCATCACAGAGGTGGATCTTGCACAGCATAGGGTGATGTGTAAGTGAGGCCAGAATCCCAGGCCCTTCTCTTCTTCTCCCCAAACCTCAGTTTCCCCATCTGTAAAATGGGGATTATAAATGTACCTGCCTCCTAATACTGCCGTCTGGATTCAGTGAGATAATCCATGAAACACACTCAACACAAGGCCTGCCACAGGCACAGCGTTCAGACAATGCCTGCTCGTTATCATTATTATTTTTGCCTGTGTCCTTGGTAAACGTAATTCCGTTTGCTGTTCCTTTGAATTGCATGCCATCCTTCCTTATCCTCCTCTCTCATCTTATCTGTAGTTTGCAGCTTCCACAGCCCCACTGGTCAAGCTGGGTCTGGAGCCAAACGCTGCAGAGGTTACCTGGAGGCATCGGTGACAGTCAAACTCTCAGATCCCAAGCTGCACCCAGAGACAGGGACCCAAAAAGGTCAGGGGCAGTGGGGAGGGCTCTTTCTGAGCCAACAAAACAACCATGCGCCCCACGGGAAATGGACCCAGGGCTCTCGGGCCCTCAGGGGAAGCAAGAGGGCAAGCTCACGGGGGTGTCCAACATTTTGGCTTCCCTGAGCCACATTGGAAGAAGAATTGTCTCAGGCCACACAAAAAACACACTGACAGGATTGCTGATGAGCTGGGGGAAAAAAAAAAGTCTCGAGAAAACCTCATAGTGTTTTAAGAAAGTTTACAAATGTGTCTTGGCCACATTCAAAGTCGTCCTGGGCTACAGACAGCCTGTGGGCCATGGGTTGCGCAAGCTTGCTCTAGAGGTCGACCCAGGATCAGATTCCAACCTGTCCTCCCTGAGTCTCAGTTTCCTTATCTATAAAATGGGGTTAGTGCCACTACTTGAGTCACAGAGCTCACTGCAAGCCACCCTGCTGTTTGTGCTCACCTGGGGTAAGGGTGAGCAAATGCACCATTTGACACACAGTCCCCCCACTTCCCAAGCCTGAAGGGCCTCAGATGTTGACTTTGGACAGTGCTTTGCCTGGGGCGCATATGCTCAGTCATAGAGTCTTTGAATTGCATGCCATTCTTCCTTATCCTCCTCTCCCATCTTATCTGTAGCTTGCAGCCTCCACAGCCCACTGGTCAAGCTGGGTCTGAAGCCAAATGCTGCAGAGGTTACCTGGAGGCATCAGTGACAGTCAAACTCTCAGATCCCAAGCTGCACCCAGAGACAGGGGACCACAAAGGTCCAGGGCAGTGGGGAGGGCTCCGTGCTGGGCACGGTGGCTCATCCCTGTAATCCCAGCACTTTGGGAAGCTGAGGGGGGTGGATCACTTGAGGTCAGGATTTTGAAGCCAGACCGGCCAACATGGCAAAACCCTGTTTCTATAAAAAAAAATACTAAAATCAGCCAGGTATGGTGGTGTGCACCTGTAGTCTAAGCTACTCAGGAGGCTGAGGCAGGAGAATCACTTGAACCTGGAGGCTGAGGTTGTAGTAAGCTGAGATGGTGCCACTGCATTCCACCCTGGGCAACAGAGCGAGACTCTGTCTCAAAGGAACAAGTGACATGTGAACAGAGTTGAAAGGAGGCCATGATTGGCTCTGTCTGGTATCCAGACCACACCCCTCATGGTGCCCTGCAAATTAATATTTTTTTAAATATAGTCATTTTCCCCTAACAATCCAATTTCCCTGCCTTGCAACCTTACTGCATTAAAAGCTGCATTTTGGTCAAGGTGAGCATGGAAAAGACCCCTGTGTACTTGTCATCCTGGAACCCCTCTCCTTGGTTGAGAATATACATCAGAAGGCACAGAAAGCCAAAGAGCTAGGGCTGGCCACTCCGCTTCTCCCTGGAAAGCCCTGAGTATCAGGCACCTTTTCTCCCACCACCACCTCCCCTCAGACTATGGGCCCAGGAGCCCCGGCTTGCTATACCCCCATCTCTTTCCCACTCATCTTCCTCTTAACACAGATCCTCCCTGTCTTTACTTGTCAGCCTGCACCTTTTTATTTTACTTCTTGCCTAGAGCCTCGTGGATATTTTACAAATAGTTCTGTTTCTTCCTCTAAGACTCTTTCAATCAAGGATGCCAAGATGTAACTCTATTTCTCTCTCTTCCTCCTCCTAATCCTCTCCTCTTACCTCTCTGTCTCATCTATCCCTTCTTACTCTTCCTCTTTGCCACATTTCTGGCCACGGATTCCAGCCAGGCCTTCTCAAATCCAAGGCCTGTTCCTTCCCACACAGCCCTAGGTTCAAATCCCACCTCCTCTTCTTCACAGCTATACTCCTTACACAGATGACTTCATTTCTCTGTACCTCCTCCCCTGTACATTGAAGATAATAAAAGTCTCTACCTTGTGGGATTGCTGGGAGAATTTAATGAGAAAATGCATGTAAACATTTAGCACTGTACCTGCGCATAGTGGGCATGCAATACACGTTCACGGCCATAGCTGCTGCTGCTGGTTCTCCGGCTATTATTGTTACTATTACCCTGGGGCATGAAAACTCTGGGAAGGGTGATCCAGAAGATGGAATGGCATGAGTAAAAGCCTCTGAAGTATAATGTATCATAGCCCATATGGTGGGTTTGGGGAAAGGGGCCATCAAGGGAGAGGAAAACAGGGCCCTCAGAACTCATAGGAATTTTCATAATATCTTTAGACTCAAAGTCCCCACTGTGGTGGGAAAGGATTGGTTCCCCCTGGGAACTACTGCAACATCCCCATAAATCACATCCAGTTAAATGGAGCCAGCAGAGTCAGGAATTCCTTCCCCATCCTCCTAATTGCCACGAAGCGGCCTCCCAGGCCCCCTCCTCAATGGAGTGCTCAGATTCCAGTGCTGAGAATGGCGAGGCCTAGCCAGCTCTGGAATGTAGGCTATGGAGAGCTGGGATCCTTCCAGAGCTGAACGTCTGATCCTCCTCACCTCCTGCCTCATGCAGAAGAACCAGAAGTCTCAAGCACCGCCACCCAGAGAGACTGATTTCCCTCCCATAGTCTCTCCTATTTCCAGCAAACAGCCCTCCATGGGCCCTGCTCCTCTCTTGCTCAAGAATTTATCACGGCTGCCCAGTGGCTGCCAGCTATGATCCAACTCCTCACTCTGACATTCAAGGCTCTCCACAGTGGGCCTCTTCTGCTTTTCCATGTCCTTTCCTCAAGCCTCCACCCTCTCACCACCCACAGGCTGCCTACTTTAGCCACACCAGGTAATCTAGTCTTCTAGTCTTTCTACCTTGAGGCCATCTGCACATGCTGTTCCCTCTGCCTGGAATTCCATTCACTTTCTCTTTCTCCATGGAAAACTCCTATTAATCCTTCAGGATGCACTTCAAATGGTCCTTCTTAGTAAAACTGACCTGGAGTCAGCCCTCCTTGCTCTGTGTGTGTCAGCACCTAATTCATATAACTGTGGACACATACACACACACACACACACACACACACACACGCTCCTATGTCATTACCTAAATATCACAGCAAAGCAAGCCCGTTTGAAATCATCTAGTCCTAGTCTTACTTTTTAATGACAGAATCCTGTGTTCAAACCAAATTTTGAAATGGAATTCCAAAATATAAAATGGATAAATATAGATTGGACCCATTTGAAGTCTGATGAGAAAACGGCAAGAGATGAGATTCTTTGCATCAAAAGTTACAGAAATTCAACTGGAAGTTGCTGAAGCAAAAAAAAAAAAAAAAAAAAGGAATTTATGGGCTCATATAACAAGAAAGCTCAAGACATCAGGTAGAGCTGGATTGAGGAGTTGAAACAATGCATTGGGAATCTGCCTTGTATCTTGGCTCTCCTCACCTTTGCACTGGCTTCATTCTCAGACATTCTCTTCCCAAATCGTGACCCAGATGGCCTCCAAAGCTGTAGCCTCCCATCCTCCTTGCTCAGCCACCCCCAAAGGAAAGAGTCTCATTCTAGACAGTTCCAGCAATGGTGCTAGGGAAAAGGTTCATCAGCTCTGACTGCCCAGGCTTGAGTCATGTGATTGCTCCAAACCAATCACAGTTACCAGGGCAATGCACTGATCTCATTGGCCACTCCTGAGTCCTCTGGCATCCTCTGGAGTCAGAAGTGAAATAATCCCTCCAGAACCACATGGACTAATGACAAGGAAAGAGAGATTCCCTAAGGTAAAATCAGGGTGATAGCACCCAAAAAGGGAATCTTGGTAGGTTCCCAAAACTGATGCCCACTCCACCGAAACCTTACCCCACCTGCCTCTCTTTTAGCCCTCATGACATTTTCTGAACCCCTAGGGCTCTGCAGATCATGGCTTGAAAACTATTCATCTGGTCCTGTTTGGTAGAAGAAAAGTGAAGGCCCAGAGAGGGAAAGTGTCTCCCCAAAAGTCACACAGCACATTCTATCATCAAGCTCCCAATTCCCTGAAAGTGCCTATGCCTCCTTGATGAGTCTCCTTCCCACTGGGTCCGTAGCATCTCCATTACCAGGTTTGGCTGAAAGGATTTGTCAGTTGTCAGCTTGCTTGTCTAACTAAATTAATGTTTTACATTTCTCTTCCAGTTTGCAAACTTTTTAAAAATTAATCCCATCATTTCAACAAGTGTAACAACTAAATTATCATCTTTACATGATTAAGGAGCCTGCCGCGTCTTCTCTTGGCAAACACTGCATGCACATAATTTTACTAAATGTAATAAACCAACCATAGAACTATTAATTTTGCCATGGTATTCATAACAATTAGAAACGCATGAACCTTAAAATGATAAAAACTGAATGGAATACTGAAATTGCAGGAAATCCCCAATCCTCTCGCTGCAGGCTGAAGACGATGTCATGAGATGCAGATTAAGGTCTAGAAACAGAAATTGGATGTCATTTGCCTCTTAGCTCCATTGTAATACACTCAGAATGAGATGGACCAAGATGGGAGCACTTGGCTAACTCAATGAAGCTTCCCCCCAAATCTAGACATTTGTGAGGAACAAAGCATCTGGAAAAACTCTCTGCCTTTCCAGAGCTTGAGGATCCTCTAAGAGTGTCTAGTCCTGGAATAACAAATACATGGCAAAAGTACCACCATCCTACTTCCCACACCTGTGGCAGACATAATTAATTCATCACAGCACTCTTTCCTGCTGAGTTCAGACAGCTCGACAATCTCAACACAGACCTCTAAGACAGGCACTACCAATCAATCATGAGGTGATCTTATTTGCCAGCTTTAGCCCAATCTTGCAAGTTTGCAGGAAGAGAAACTTGGTGGCAGAGAGGAAAATGACTTGCTCAAAGTCAAATAGAGATTCCAGCCAGAGTAGAAGGTAGAAGTTGGGATGCTGTGGCTTTATTACAACAGACCAGGAGGCCGCACAGTCACCAACAGACGGTTTTCCTCTCAACCTCTTAAAGAGGAAGCCCACTCCACAGAGCCCTAGCAGGTCAAATATCCTCATGACACCCTCTCCTTTTCCTCCTCCCAGTGGTTTTTGTTTTCGTTTTTTTTAATCAAATTTACCTTTTCTTTCCTGCATGAATGGTGGAACAACACACTGCTGGAACTTTCCTAGAGAAGCATTTGGCAGCTCGTATCAAATGCCTTAAACATCAGCTCTCTTGCTTGAAGTATATATATATAATTTATCTCAAAAATATAAAGGACAAATGCCCAAAAAGAGTGTTCATCATGATATTGGAAAGAATAAAATTAAAAACAGCCTAGTAATTTATTTTAAACATCATAAAATAAGATTTGTATTAACACAAAAGATGATGACAGTATTTTTTAGTAAGAAATACAATTTTTCAAACGGTATGTGTAGTGTGGTGTCATTTTTGTAAAGAATAAATATTGACAGACATATGCACATCCAGGGTTGCCATACACAGTTGCCCAGACTGTGAAATGGATTACTATAGCCACTCAAAATTTGATAGGTGTGGTGGCTTCTGGAGTCGGGGGAATGTGACAACTTTGCATATAGCTTAGAAGAATTGAAAGGTTATTTACCAAAATAGTAATAGTGGCTACGGTGGAGTAGGGAGGGTGAGTGTGTAATTCTTGCCCTAATTTTCTAGTATTTCCATAATGAACATGCTCACTTGTGTAAACACAAAATAGTAGCCCTTTCAAAGCACTTTCCTGATTATAATCTACTTATTACATATCCGGGTTTACTTAATTACATATCCTGGCTTACTTGTGTGTATGTGTGTGTGTGTATGTGTCTGTGTGTATGTGTCTGTGTGTGTGTTATGATATTAACCAAGAGTTGATGGAGGACTTATGAGTGCCAGGCACTGTGCTAGAGATGCAGTCCCAGCATTCATGAGTTTCAAATCTAGTAAGAGCCCAGGAAGGCATCCTTTGGGATATTCTGTAAGGTATATTATGGGAAGCCTGGCCTTCCCAATAGACCAAGCATCTGGGGGAAGATACTATGCCTTGTCAGTATCCTTAGACCACAGAACTGAGATGCCCATACACACTGCAGTGGAAGCTGGGGGCCAGCTAGTGTCTAGCATGCACCGGCAGTGAGAACATTGAGCCTCAGTCTCCAGAAGATCCATGACACTCAGAATTTAATCCCTGAGATCTTCAAAGCCAGAGCACCTGGATTTGAATCCAGACAACTGAACCTCCACTTCCTCGTCTGTGAAATGGAGAGAATCACAGATCCCTAACTCCTGAAGATTAAAAGAAGTCTCACAACGCACAATGCACAATGCCTGGCTTAGAAGCAATGTTCAATTGATGGTAGAGATTATTATGTATTGTTATGATGATCACGTCTGAGCCTCAGCTGATGAAGGGTCTAGACAGAAGCCCCATCCAGCCCTTCAGGACAGGGCTGGAACAGGATCAGAAAGAAAGCAATTTTCCAAGCCGGAGATCTCCAGTTGCCCTGGCCATCGACAGCAGGGCTGGCCCACAGGACACGGGCAGCTGCTGGCAAGAAAAATGACATAGAGTTTTGTAAGGTTCACTTCTCTTTGTTCCCCCCTCTCTGCTTCAGGTCCCCAAGCATTCAGCCGCAGGTCTTTTTCTCTGTAGACGACAGCTTGTTTCCTTTGGGGAAACTGCAATCTGTGTGTCTACAACACCCACTGCCCTTTAAGCAAAATGGAGATGATCTGAACGGGTCTGAGAATTGGCAACTCCATTCCTCGGCCTCCACGTGCTTTCTTCTAGTCCAGGAATCTCCCAGTTTCCCCTGAGAATGAATCACAAGCCTATTCCTGAATAAACAGAGCTGGACTCGGAGTTGGAACTCCTGGCTTTCAAGCCCAGCTCTGCTGTGTGACTAAGCAAGTTCCCCTACCATGGGCCTCAGTTTTCCACCCGTCAATGGAGGATTAGAGACCAAGTTTCTTTTTCTTTTTTTGAACCAGAGTCTCACTCCATCACCCAGGCTTGGGTGCAGTGGCACAAACTTGGCTCACCGTAACCTCCACCTCCCAAGTTCAAGTCGTTCTTGTGCCTCAGCCTCCTGAGTAGCTGGAGTTACACGTGCACACCACCACGCCCAGCTAATTTTTATATTTTGAGTAGAAATGAAGTCTCACCATGTTGGCCAGGCTGGTCTCGAACTCCTGACCTCAAGTGATCCGCCTGCCTCAGCTTCCCAAAGTGTTGGGATTACAGGTGTGAGCCACTGCACTCGGCCTGCTAGATAGAATGTTTCTGCAGGTTCTTTCAGCTTTGACAGTCTTACTGACATTGCACCAGTTGTGACTTCAGACAAGCCTTGGTGTTTGATGTCTCCCTCCCTGCATCCTCAGTGCCTTTGCACAAACCACTGCACCTTTCAAAACAGGCCTTTCCCAGGTAAGACTCCCTTCCCTTTCCCCTAAACAAGACTCAAACCACCTTAGCCTGACAATCTTCCCTGAACAACCTCCTCACAGCTCCCAGATGGCAAGCCCGTTTTACCCCCAGCCCTGAAGACCACCTCCCCACAGCTGGACTGCATGATACCCCTGTGCTGAATGTCCAGGCCCCTGGAACTCACCAAGTGCCTTGTCAAGCCCCAGTGCTTCAGACCACCTCTTCTTAGGACTTGATTGACCAGGAAGATGAAGTCATTCACTCATTCAATGAGCATGCAACCAGCCTCCAGGATGTGTTAAGATCTCTGATGGATGCTGGAAATGCAAAAGTGAGTGAAGCCCAGACTCTGTCTCTGAGGAGTCACAGCCTGGGGCAGGAGAGCAACAGGAAAGCAGATCTTTTCAATGTATTGTGGCTTTCCAGGCAGAAATGGCAGGGGGTTGCAGGTTTGAGGTATGAGAAGGGAACATCCGAGGAGATCAAATGGTCTTGAGAGAGGTGAGATATCCGGAGGTGGGCGGGGCTGGGGGTAGGCGGGGCCTGGAGGGCACGATGGGGCTATTTGTGGGCGGGGTCTAGGAGGGTGTAGCTCTTCATGAGCTTTAGTGAGAAGCTGGGGCCGAAGAACCCGTGGAAGGACTTTAAGCAGGGTGAAATCTGCATTTTGAAGAGGTACCTCTGGCTACTGGGTGGTAGATAGGTTGCACGAGCAAGAACGGTCTTAGGGAAGCCATTGCAGTCACTGAGGGGAGAGAAGATGGTGGCCTTCATGGAGTATTGACAGTAGGGTGGGGAGGGGCAGGACGGATTCCAGAGAGATTTAGGTGGAAGAATCTTAAGGCTTTGAGGTGGTCTTGACTGTGGGTAAGGGAGAGACGAGTCGAGGGGGCCTCCAGGAAAGACTGAGGTGGCCCTACTATTTGTGAGACAACCCCAGAAGAGAGCCAAGTGGGTGACGGTGAACTCGGTTTGGGACGTGGTGAGTTCTAGATATCAAGTGCAGCTAAACACATAGCCAGTGTTCCAATAGAAAAATGAAAAAGTTGAAAATCACATTGGTCAGATGACCCAGTAAATGAAGGACCAGAGAATTGACATTTGCAGCAGAAAAGAGGTCAGGAGGTGTGAAAGGCAGGTCCCCTAAGCGGCTGTTGAAGCCCAGAAAACTAGCCGGGATGCCCTCATTTACACAGAGACTGCTGCCATTCAGAAGACGCAGTGGCCCAAGAACCAGAAGACCTGGGCGCCGTTGGGCCAGCCACTGGCAGATCGTGTCAGCTCGGGCAAGTCCCTTAGCCCTCTGAGCCTGATGGGTTTGCTAGAAGGGTCAGAAATAAGACTGTGTAGGTGAGAGAGAGCAAGACAGACAGACAGACAAACTTTATCAATGGAAAAATGAAAAGTGCTGGGCAAATTGTGTCAGGGATGGGGGTATCAACTTTATAGCTTATCCCCACAGTGCCCAGACAGTGCCCCTGCCCAGCCAGTGCCCTAGACCAACAGCCCCCAGGCACCCAACTTGCTTGGCACTTCTCTATGAAGAGCTTACTTGGCCTCCCTGATTCGATCCCTGAAGATGTCTTGAGTCTGCATTTGCTGAGGAATTGGAGGAAAATCAATGTGAACAATGTAGTCAAAACAGTGTCGGCAGGCGTCGCGCCGGGCCGGGAGTGAACATTGCTGGGGACTCAATTGTGCCCCTTGTCTAGCAGTTTGTTCTCAAAAGTGAGCTCTAGCCTCACTGCGAACCCAATAAGTCTTTCAGCTTGACTGGAAACTTCACATTTTTCCTCTTTAGAAAAATGTCACCGACATTCCTCTGTTTCATTACTCTTGGTTGCGGCTGCTCTGGCCGTAGGGAAATTGCTCAGAGGGGAAGCTGCCTATACCAGCCACCGCCGCCAGACCAGACCCCAGCTGGCTGTGGTCCCAGGCTCCTGCTGGACGTGGCCTTCACTTGCCTTGACTGTGACCCGCCTCCCTGGGCTGGCACCACCTCAGCTCACAGGCTACAGTCCCCAGAAGCTGCCCCACTCCTGCCTCCCCACAGTAGGCCCGGCAGGCACCCCGCCTCCCCCTAGGCCTTCTTGCCATTAGACTAGGTATCCTCAGCCAGGCCCTGACCATATCTCACCAAGTCTATCTCTCTCTGTTTCCCCTTTTCATGTCTCTGTCTCTTTCCCCGTCTTTCTGCACTTCTCTGTCTTTTTTATATTTCTGTCTGTTTTTTCACTCATCTCTCCATCTAGGTTATCAGCAAACATTTCTTGAGCACCTATTTGACAGGCTCTGTTCCAGAATCCAGGGATATAGCAGTGAGTAAGACAAAGTCCCAGAACTAATGAGGCAGACAGTAAACAGAGAAGCGAATAGATGCATGCAGATTGTATTTTATAAAGCTGGTTACAACAATATCTTCTGCCTTGTGTTCAAGAGGTGGACCCCTTATCCCCATTCTTTTGAAACTGGGCAAGCGTTTATGACTGCCTGACAAACTATGGGTATTTTACTTCCAAGGCTGGATCATAACAATGTCATGAACTTCCACCATGGATGCTCTCAGGAGACTCACTCTTGGAAACCAGCCTCCATGCTCTGAGGAAGCCCAAGCAGCTCATGGAGAGGCCCACATGGAGGAGAACAGTTGAATGCCAGCCAGCATTCAACGTGTCAATCATGGAAGTGAGCCATCTTGAAAGGGGATCTTCCAGTCTCTAGTCAAGCCCCCGCCCACACTGCTTGGAACAGAGGAGCTGTCCGTGCTGAGCCCTATTCAAATTATAGATTAGCGAGCCAAATAAATGATTGTTGCTGTTTTAAGCCAGTAAGTTATGGGGTGGTTTGTTACACAGCAACAGATAACTGGAACAGCATATGAAATAGGCATAGTAATGAGTGCTAAAAAGTGCTAAAATGCTAGAAAAATCAAGGCTGGGCATGGTGGCTCATGCCTGTAATCCCAGCACTTTGGGAGGCCAAGGCAGGCAGATCACAAGGTCAGGAGTTCAAGACCAGCCAGGCCAACATAGCAAAACCCTGTCTCTACTAAAAACACAAAAAAGTAGCTGGTTGTGGTGGCAGGTGCCTGTAATCCCAGCTACTCAGGAGGCTGAGGCAGGAGAATTGCCGGAACCTGGGAAGCAGAGGTTGCATGAGCCGAGATAACGCCATTACATTCCAGCCTGGGCAACAGTGTGAGACTCCATCTCAAAACAAAACAAAACAAAAAAAAAAGAAAAAAAGAAAAAAAAAGAAAAGAAAGAAAGAAAAGAAAAAGAAAAAAGAAAAAAGAAAAAAAAAAAAGAAAAATCAAGCCAGGTGAGGAAGTAAAGGCAGTAAACAGGGAGGGAGCCACCTACTCCTGCCTTAGGCTAGAGATTATTAAATTAATCACCAACCCCCTGGACATGCTGGGAAAGAGAGGTCTTAGAGACAGTCTCTCTCCCAGGGTGGGAATTCCAACCATAATGCCCCACAGCCCCTGTTTGCACACTTCCAGTGATGGAGAGGTCACTCCCTGCCCAGGCAGCCCTACTGAACAGCTCTGGCTGTGAGAACAGTCTTCCTTTCCATCAGGGAGCCTGTTTCCCTGCACGCCCTCTGGGGCCATGTGACTGGGACATGTGTCTCCTAACCACCTCCAGCCTCTCCTGCGTCCATGGTGGTCCTTACAGAAGGGGCCAGTTGGACTGCTGGGACACTGTGAATGTATTCAGGAGAAGGATGGAGTCACAGCCAGGGAAAACATCTGTCATCATCTAAGGATGGGGATTCATGAGGACATGGCGGCAGAGTGTCCGCAGAATAGGACACTTAGAATTGGTGAGCCTAAACCACCAAACCTCTGAAATTGTAGGCAAAATTGTATTCGCATAAGCATAAGCTTTGCTGAGGAAATAGTCTACCAAGAAGCCCCTAACTTTCACCTCAACCCACTCCAAAACATTAACGACCCCTGGAATAAATCACAGGTTCTGAAGTCACAAAGACCTGAATTTCAGTCTTGCTGTGTGATCCCAGGCAAGTCGCTGCCCCTGTCTGAGCCCCAAAGTCAAAGCAACACAGATGTGTTGGTCGCTTCTAACAGCTTGTCCAAACTTCCCTGGTTCAGATGCCCTCAGCATGATTTCTGTCCTGGTCACACTTCCTCTCTGTGATCATCTACTTAGTATTGTTCCCTAAAGTGACCTCCTTCTTTTACTTAAAAAACTTATTTATTGAGTAAATAAATAAGGACATTTATTTTAAAAACTTTTTAACATCACCTTCAATGGGAAACTAGCTCTGCATGCCATAGATATAAAAGAACCATAAAAATGAAGACAAAACAATATAGCCAGCTTAGAGACAGCCTCTGCTGCCCTCCCCACCCACCACCAGGTTTTACAAAGGCAGATTAGCAAGCTTTGGAGAAGTGTTGAAGATACATTAGCACACAACTGAGACTTTCTCCCACGTTATAAGAAGGTTGATGTAGGCCGAGGCGGGTGGATCACGAAGTCGGGAGATCGAGACCATCCTGGCTAACATGGTGAAACCCCTGTCTCTACTAAAAATACAAAAAAAATTAACCTGGCATGGCAGCGTGCGCCTGTACTCCCAGCTGCTGGGGAGGCTAAGGCAGGAGAATGGCGTGAATCTGGGAGGTGGAGCTTGCAGTGAGCCGAGATCGCGCCACTGCACTCCAGCCTGGATGACAGAGCGAGACTTCATCTAAAAAAAAAAGAAGAAGAAGAAGGTTGATAGAGAGCTAGAAGAGAACCACTTTCTCGCTGCCTGATTTGTGCTGTTTAATGTCCTCTGTGTCAACAGCAGGTGATCCAGTCCTTGGAAAGACCTAAGGTCCTGACCTGCAGTGGCCAAGGCAGGGAGGGGGTGATCTAAGGGGTCCCTATGCTCAGACACCCAACAATGACTTTTGGCCCAAGCCCCCCGCTGGATAATCAGCAAGAGGCCACAAAAACACAGATACCAAGAGTAAGAGGCCCTCAAGCTGGCTTCTGGGAGGACAGGCTGGGAATGTCTCGCCTTGTGGGCCACCGTGGTCTCACAGACAGGAGACATCAACCAGCACGGCTGCAGCCGGGCCCCAGAAGAACACTGGGGGAGAGGAGGCTTGGGGACAGGTGCAAGCCCTGGAGCACAGCAGGGGTCCCCCCATTTTCCTGGGGGGACCTTGGAAGCAATATACACACACTACGGGCCTGGATTTTTTTCAACTTCTTTGCTAATGGGTTGTGTGTCCGTGAGTGAGTGGCCTTACCACATTGAATCTCAGGTGCATCATTGTGCCTCAGTTTCCCCTGTATAGAGAGCCTATTTCTCCATCATGCACAGTAAGCACTGTCCCTAAGGCCCAACCATACTTTTAGGAGCTTTAAAAATGTTTTAATTTATTTAAGAATCAGAAGAATAAAGATGTTTTTGATGAAAATGTTTTCATATACAAAAATTAATGTTTTCATCTTTGTACCCACATAGTCATGAAATATAATTTTTAATATTTTAATGCAGAAAGGGGCCCAGGAAAGCCATCATGTGGCCCCTATAACGTGGGGAAGATAAAAATATTTGCATGGAGACCCGGCACAGTGGCTCACAGCTATAATTCCAGCACTTTGGGAGGCCAAGGTGAGCAGATGGCTTGAGGTCAGGAGTTTGAGACCAGCCTGGCCAACATGGTGAAACCCCGTCTCTACTAAAAATACAAAAATTTTCTGGGCATGGTGGTGGGTGCCTATGGTCCCAGCTACTCGAGAGGCTGAGACTGGAGAATCACTTGAACCCAGAAGGCAGAGGTTGCAGTGAGCCGAAATCGTGCCACTGCACTCCAGCCTGGGCGACAGAGCAACAGACCAAGACTACGTCTCAAAATATGTGTGTGTGTGTGTGTGTGTGTGTGTGTGTGTGTGTGTGTGTGTGGAAATCTCAGCCTACACCCAGCATCAAGGGTGTGTGTGTATGTGTGTGTGTCTGTCTATGGAAAGCTCAGCCTGCACCCAGCATGAGGGGTGTGTGTGTGTGTGTGTGTGTGTGTGGGTATGTATGTGTGCATGTGCGTGGAAAGCTCCGCCTGCACCCAGCATGAGTTCAACAAATACTCTTAGCATTTTGTTGGTGTTGACCTCAGAGGAAGGAGCACTGGTTTAGGAGTCAGGAAACAGAAAGTGTCCTGGGCTTTGTCCCGCTCTGTGTAACTTCTGGAAGCTGTCTCCTTGCTGCCCGTGGTTTCACCAGTGGTACAGTGACAGCCTTGGAGTTGGGGGTCTCCTTCTGGCTCGGATCTCTGCTTTTCCACCTGGGAAAACAATGAAAGCTCGCACCCACCCTGGGGCAGGTGAGCTGGCAATGGGCTGGCCCACTCTGAAAAATCATCTCGCCTAAGCATTACAGGTTCAGACAATAACTGTGGCTTCTCTCGTGCTCTTTTTTTGTTGTTTTGTTTATTTTTATAATTCCCGGATGTTTGATTAGGCCCAGCCCCAGCTCCTAATGTTTTCCCTGGACTGTCTCTGATCCCCCTGCTCCCAACACCAGGTTTCCCTATGGGAACTGGTAAAGTATCTTCAGGGGGGTTCTGGACACAGCCTAGGGTAGGGGAGGCACCTGAGGGAGCCAGAGTTTGCAGGGTGTAATTGCAACTAACGCTTCCTGAGCGCCTACTCTGTGCCAGATGCTGTTCCATCTGGGACACGTGAGAGGTGGGTCTGGGACCTTCTCCAGCTCACAGTGTGGAGGGTAAGGCAGATACAGAGTGAGCGCATGGGGTCGTAAGGAGGGGAGTGGGAGGGGAGCAAGAAAACGCCCCAAGGAGGCAAGTTCAGATGGGTCAGCAAAAGTTTATCCTAAAAATAAAGTGATGTCTAAGCTGAGCCCACACAAATGAGACACGGCTAGGAGGAGAGAGGAGAGAAGGGCCTCTTAGGTGGATGGGATAGAGAACGCGAAGACTGAGGTGCTTTCCAACCCAATGAAGGAGCTCATCCCCATTTTACAGGTGAGGAAACTGAGGCTCAGGGAGGTCTCAGAGCTGACGAGCAGTGGCGACATAACTTACACCCAAGCCTGCCTGGTTCCAAAGTGTGTTCATAATTATTAGGCGATGCTCTTCCTCCCCAGCCCCCAGCCCCTGCACCCTGCATTTCCCATCCTTCCTGGTTTCCCTGCAGGAAGATCTCAGAACCCAGCAGGGAGCTCTGGGAGTGGTTTTAGGGTCTCCATAGAGGCTGTCACCCCCATGGAAAAGTAACTGCCAGTACCTCAAATTCCACCATCCGAGCTATGATGGCCTGTCACCTGCACGTGCGCCTCCCCCAGTGGGAATGGAGGCCTGGGTGCCTGGGGTGGGCAGTGCGCCTGTCACACGGAACCCAGGTGTGGAAACTGAGGCTTAGACAGCTGAAGCGCTTTGCCCCAGGCCAGTGGCCAGGAAAAGGGGCGTGGAGTTCCCGAAGGCTAAGTTCCTAAGCCCCAGCCCTGTCTGTGGGCGCGACACCCCTCCTCAGCCCCTCAACCCGGGCCCCAGCCCCCTCCCGCCCCTTCCCCCAGGACAATGGGGCCTTTCACAGCCAGACAAAGGGAGAAGTTTAAAAGGCGAGAATTATATTTCCACCGGTGAAGGGGGAGGGGGGGGAGTGGGGGTGGGGCGGGGGAGGGGCTACTGCGGCTGCAGAAACCGGCTGGTGTGTATTTATTCATGTCTGACACAACACAATTTGATTTTCCACATAAAAGATCAAATAATATTTCAGTTACAGTTAATTACACACCCCAAAAGCACATCAAAGGACGGTCCGCGTCCACCCAGCCCATGCTTTGCAGTTCTGCATGCGCCTAGATTTCATGCCCGGCTTCTCCGTGTCTGCGGCCCAGCGGCTCCTGCATTCACTCCCACAGGGGACTTTGAGGCTGGGACCCAAGGCCCAGGGTGCCTCCTGGGCCCTCAGACCCCTCCTGGGTCTCCCAGGACACTCCCCGTCCCCACTTGATGCCTTGTCTCCCCACCAAAATAGTAGTCCTGGAGTCTCATTCCAGCCCACGTCTTCTCCTGAAGGGAACCTTTCTCCAGCAGGCAGAAAAGGAAGGAAGGTGGGCACCATTATCCCATTTGTTATATGGGGAAACTAAGGCCTGGAATGGTGCAGTGACTTGCCCAAGCTCATACAGCCTGAAAGCCATAGAGGAGGCCTCCCTTCCATGTTCAAAAAGGAACAAGGGAAGCCCACAAATCACATAAGAGAGATGATTTCTGCATTGTGTTTGTTGAATGAATAAAATGGATGGATAAAGGACTAGGAAAATAAATCTTGAAATAGGAAAGGGAGGAGGGGAGGAAGAAAGGAAGGGAGGAAGAAGGAAAGGAAGGAAGAAGGGAGAGGAAGGGGAGGAGGAAAAGGAGGAGGAAAAGGAGCTCAGGAAAAGGAAAAGGAAAAGGAAGGAAGGAAAAAGGAAAAGGAAAGGAGGAGGGGAGGGAGGAGAAGGGAGGGAGGGAAGGACAATAGGAGGGAGAAGGGAGAAGAGGAAGGAGGAAGGAAGAATTTGGTCTCAAGCATATGAGAGAGGACAATAGGGAGCTCACAAAACCGATCTTAAACAACTGGGGATACAGGAGGAACAGAGTCAAAAGCAAAGGTGGCTTGTCAGGCATGACCTTGAGAGGAATCCTGGACTTCTCAGGTGCCACGTCTGAGGGTCTTGCACAGGGTCTGAGGTGCTGCAGGTCGCCCTCCTGCATCTGCCCAGGGTCCCAACCCTCCTGCACTGCATCTCACCGGAGAGTAACCCTCCTGCACTGCATCTCACCCCGGGTCGCCCTCCTGCGCAGATCCCACTTTTAAGTTAACCCCTCCTGCACCATCCCCGGGTCGCCTCCACCACTGCATCTCACCGGGGTCGCCACTCCTGCACTGAATCTCACCTGAGATTAACCCTCCACTTCATCTACTTTGCCAGATTAGCCTCCTGCACCATCTGCAGGCACTTCCAGGTATGCATGTAGTTGAAAATTCCAGAAGAGATTTTTAATTCTAGGTTAAATTCCACAGCATCTTAAGGTAAAATGTTGTAGAAATAAACTTTGGAGACTAGAGGTAATGGGATCTTAAAATCCATTAAACAGAAGAATTTAAGGCAAAGAGTCCCCATGAGTGGCTCTTCTCCATTAGTGGAGTGGTAGAAATTTGGAGAGGTGTAGCGGAATGGCTTGGGAGATCACCCAGCAGGCAGGGCTGGGTTTCCCCGGGGCAGACTGGGTAGAGTCCAGTGTGTCCCCCAATCCCAGGCCCTGGCAGAGCTGCTGGTGTCCCGCTCTTCTTTGAACTGGCAATCTGCATGGCGCAAGAGGGAGAAACCGTTGGGATGGATTAAACTCCAAGTTTGTGAGCGCCTGAGAGAGCTCAGCTGACCTTAGGGTGCAAGGAGGATCATGAATGCACCCCGTGTTGTGTCACCATGCCAGAAATCCCACATCAGAGCTGCCTGCCTTCAGGAAGAGCTTTTGAAGTACCCCTGGGAAGAGTCTGTCACCGGCTGCTCCCCAGTGGCAGAAGTTGTCTGAGAGTCCTGGAGAAATGGGGTGCAGTGACAAGGGTTGGGAGCCCCAAGAAAAGGGGACTTGGATCTGCTCAGATGCTCGCTTCGCCAGAGGGTGGACCCCCAAATGCAGCTTCTCTTTCTCCCCACCCCAGATCCTGAGAGAACCCTGAGTGTGGAGCTGGAAGTGGGTTTAAGTCAGGGGTCACCAGGCGCCAGCTGAGACAGGCAGGGTCAGCGGCCGTTCCTCTCTGAGCCTCCATTTCCTTTCTGTGAGCTCACGACTGTGGGAGGCTCAAAGGCACAGCGGTAGAGAATGGTGAAGGTTCCCTGCTGTGGGCACTGGAGGGAGTTGGGGACTGCAGAAAGGCTGGCAGGGGCCAGGCTAGGAGCAGGGGGCATGGGGAGGACAGTAGCTATTCTAGGTCCCTCTCCCTCCCCCAGCCGTGCACCCCAAGGCCTAGGCAGCAAACGACCATCCTGTTTGCCAGGCAAAGATGTTTCCTGTGCAGGCCGCAGCCAGGCTGAACCTGCCCAGTGCCCACCGCAAGCCCTCCCCAGAAGCCCCCACTCCTTAGCCGCCTTGGGACAAAGCTCAGCACACCCCACCTGGCTCCCACTGCACCCCATAACCACCCCATCCCCCCAGCCTCAGTTCCCTGTTTCACAACCAGAGTCAAAATACTCCGACCTCGAAAGACTGAGCCGATCAGTAAATTAGATCAACTGTGTAAGGCTGCCACATGGTAGGCTCTCGATGGACTTTTGTGGGAGGACCGGAGGATACTTCTCACCACTTCTGCCACACGGAGGGGAGATTTGTAGCCATGAAAGATGATGGCTGCTGCCACCGTCATGTTTAGGCTCTCACTATCAGCACCCAGCACATTGAGACACCCCATGGGTGCTTTCGGGGTGTTTCCTGACCTTGTCCCTGGCAATTTTTTCTTTCCTTGAGGACAGGGCTGTGCATTCTCTACCTCTGTGCCTTGTATATAGTCTATGCTTCAAAATGGTTATTGAATGCATAGGTGAGGGGGTGGATGGATAAATGGATGGAGGGACAGGGGAGTGGACGGATGGATAGTTGGAAAGAACAATGGGTTGATGAGTGGACAGAATTTGAAAGCAGAGAAACCAAGAGTGAAAAAGTACTTTTTTGCCATAAGACTCGGGGGTCCTAGATTCAAGTTCACCACCTTAACTTAATCCGCTGTGCACCAGAGAGGTTCACCCTCTCTGACCGTTTCCTCGTTTGTCAAGTGAGCATGGTAACAGCTCTGCCAGCTCCCTGGGAGATCTGGAAGATTCCTCCCAGCCTGGTGGGAATTACTTCCCAGGCTGTAAAGAGCTCTGCCCTGGGCAGGTGGTAGCCAGTCCCGAGTCTCTTGGGGAGGCAGGCAGGGCGGATGAGCCCTGGGGCAGAGGGGGTGCAGCCTGGCAGGTGATGGAGGCGCTAACAGCTGCCAGCCTAGCGGGTTCTAATCTTGTATGGCCTCCCCAGTGGGCAGCAGCTCTTGCTCTAGTAAAATTTTACAGCCTCTGAGAGCAGGCAGAGAACTGCCAGCCACACCTTGCTGAAGATTTATGGCCGGCCTCCCCACCCTAGTCCGGGCTTCTCTGCCCGACTCACGCCAAAGCTGAGTGAGGTCCCTGGGCTTGGCCAGAGAGACCTGAGCCCCTCTGCTGGGCAGGGGAAAAAGAATCAAATCAGGAGGGATATAGATACTGACTCCGTGGTTAAAGTCAGAGCGGAGGCTGGCTGAAAGACTTGGACCTGAGGAGCATCTGCTTGGCAAGGTTGTGACAAAGACCAAATCACAACCTGCATTAGGTTTCAAAAGTGTCCATTACCTGGGGTCTTCCTGGAGAAAGCCAGGGAATGTGGCCAAAGCAGCCACATTGTCTCTTTCGGTCCCTGAGCACACTAGCTCCCTCCCACCACAGGGCCTTTGCACATCCTGCTTCCTCTGTCAGATGCACCTTCTCCCCCAGTTGATTCGCATAGCTAACAGGGAGGCAGGTGGAGATCTCACACTTGTAGACACATGGGTGCATGTTGCATAAATAAATCTGTGTGTTCACGGCAGTTGTACCTGGCACACACATGGCCATGGGAAGAGGCCTGGCATGATCTCACCTACAGGAAAACCAGAGGACTGTCATGGAGGGGTGTGGGGAAGGCGGTGTGCATGTGTTGAGGGCTGTGTGTGGCCACACTTGGGCTGGGGTGGGGGTGGAGCTCGCATTGCTGAGACCAGGAGAGAGGAAAAAGGAGAGAAGAGATGGAGAACCGGGAGATGGAGATAAGGAAACAGGAGAAAGCCGGAGGAGCTGAGAGAGACCCTTGAAGACCGGAGGGTCCCCGTCCCCGCCGCCTTGCCCCGGGCCTGCTCCACGGTCCTGGAGACCCCCTGACTTCCGAGGGCGGCGCTCTCATCGCGCAGTGGCCGGCGGCGTGGTCAGCACCCGTCAGGCTGATTTACTGGCACTCGCCGCCCGCCGCGCGCCAGCAATCAGCCGCCGCCGCCAGATCTATTATTGATGAACTTTCCAAGGCCCGCTAATTAACTGCGCGCACCCACGGCGGGCGCCGTGGCGGTGGCGGCTGAAATACGGGCCTGGACGTCCCAGCCAATGTCATGGGCGCGGCGCCTCCGGGATGGTCCCAAGGAGAGGGGCGGGATCTCAGCCGCCGGCTCAGTCCCAGCACCGCTCCCCGCACCACCACCCCACCCCGGGGTGGGAGCCCAGCGGGCTCTAGGAGGGGATCCCAGCCTCCCCACGTGTGGCCTTGGGCAAGTGGCTTAATCTCTCTGGGCCTCAGGCACAGATCATCCCTGCTCCCTGCAAAGCGCTGCTCAGTCCCTGCAAACTTTGGCAGGCAGCGGGTGGCAGAAACCTCCAGGGTCCGGCCCGTCCATGGAGCTGGATTCCAGTCTCGATTCTGCCACTTCCTGGCTGCATAGGAATTTGACCTCTGGGAGCTCCGGTTTCCTCGTCTAGAAAACTGGAATAACGAAATCTGGCGTGGAGACTTGAGGAGAGAATTCAGTCTGCTCCCTGGTTGGGACACTGCAGGGATGAGGGACCCCCTGAACGGTGACCTTCTGGGCCTCCTGCCTGGTATCATCCAGAGATATGTGGGGAGCTCATTACCTCTGTCCTCCTTCTGGGTTGAACCCTAGCCTCATGGGCACTGGAGGAGGCATTTAGTCTGTCGAGCTATTTACTGAGTGCCTCAAAACCCAGATAGAGGATCCGGAAGAAAAGCAAACATGAGAGAGTCAGGGAGGCCAGCGCAGGAGTCGGACGTCGATTTAGGTTGTGGTCCGACCTCGATTTAGGTTGTGGTCCAGGAAGGCTTTCTGGAGGCAGCTGAGGCACCAGGCAAGGAGTGGTGGGCGAGTGTTCCAGGCAGAAGGAGCAGCTAGAAGTAGCAAAGAGGTGGCAGGTGCTCCAGAAGAACCTTGCAATGTGCAAGAAAAAGAACCTTTCTTCCCCTTCACTGGGACATGACATCAGCCTCTCACAGCCATCTGGGATCTCCTCACCGTGCAGCAGGCAGGGGGCTCAGAAATGTGTGTTCCCTGAGTTCCTGGGTGCTGAGAAATTAGTTACCCTCCCTGCTCAGCCAGTCCTGCTGAGGTCAGGGGTGCAGACCTCTGTGGGTCAGAGTGAGATTCTCTGGGACAGGTCTAAGGAGCAAGGGGACAATGACAAAAACAGCTTCTGCAGCATTGTGGGGTCTAGAAATGCTGTGTGACCCTGGACAAGTCACCTTGTCGCTCTGGGCTTCCCCTGTGTCCCCGAAGCCCTCTGTAAGCCGGGGAGAATTCTCCATATGGAAAGGGTATTGTTATTCCTGTTGGTACCGTTGTTTGAACGAAGGCTTAAAGACTCACCGCAAGTCTCCACGCCAGATTCTGTTGTTTCAGTTTTCTAGATGAGGAAATTGAGGCTCCCAGAGGTCAGATTCCTGCACAGCCGGAACTGGAACCCAGCTCCCTGGATGGGCCAGGCACTGGAGGTTAAAATCATAACTTTGGAGCCACATAGACCTGGTTTTGCCACCTCCCAGCTGAGTGACCTTGAGCAAATGTCTTTTCTCTCCGAGTCTCAGTTCCCCCATCTTTAAAATGGGTGGCAGCGATACTTGATTCAAGGGTTGCCGGAAGGAGTTCATGAGTTAGGGCGTGCACGGCAGCTGGTACACAAACAGGTAGACAGTAGGTGCTCCGTCATACGGCATTTTGCTTTCCCTCTGTCCTTCTGAAAAGCAGGCACATCTGGCCTCCTGCCAATAACAGCTGCCCCAGGGTTCCCAGCTCCCCCTCCTCCCTCCAGAAAACACCTGTGCAGACCCCCCTTTCCGGCCCCATGGAATGAAAATAATGCAGAGGCCCACGCTTCCCCCTTGCAGACAAAAACCAAAAAAATAAAAATTCCAAACTGTCCCAGGAGGTGTCTGGAAGCTCAGGAATGACTGCAGCCAAGATGCCTTCCCAAGGCATGAGGGCTTCACCCTCTGGGCTCCCGGTTCATCCTCACAGCTGCCTGAGAGACAGGCACTGGTGCCCAGACTGGCATTCCCATTTGCCAGATGAGAAAACTGAGGTCCCCAAAATAGAAGCCAATGGCCCCTCACTGGACCCCCTGGACCCAGAGTTGCCTCCTGGAATGTGGGGCAGGGATGCCAGGGGATGTCAAAGGGCAACCAGGAGAGACTGGAAAGGTGCTTAGCTCTTTCCCCGGCACTGGAAAGTTCAAGGCAGGAAAGCAGATGCTACAGAGTGGGCTGGGGGCTGATCACAGACAGGGAGACAAATACATTGAACATCAGAGCAAAACAGCCTGGTCATTCTTTCAGCTGTCATGATTAAAGCAAGGAGAAAGCCTCAACTGGGTGCTGCTGGGTCTTAGACATCTAACAGAGAGGCCACCAAACCCAGGCCAGGAGGCTCAGAGCAGGCCACTCTAGCACACTACACTTGCATGTCTTTTCCTGTTTTTTTAGAAACAGGGTCTTACTTTGTCTCCCAGGCTAGAGTACAGCAGTGTGATCGTAGCTCACTGCAGCCTCCAACTCCTGAGCTCCAGCGATCATCCCGCCCTGGCCTCCCGAGTAGCTGGGAATACAGGTGCATGCCATCACACCCGGCTAACTTTGTTTTTTGTAGAGACAGGGTCTTATTATGTTGCCCAGGTTGGTCTCTAACTCCTGGCCTTAAGCAGTCTTCCCACCTCGGCCTCCCAAAGTGCTACAGGCATGAGCCAAGGTGCCTGGCTGACACTTGCATTTCTTATTCAATAGTTACATTTCATTTATGGGCAGTTTCCAATTCAAAATAGTGATGGAAAGTTGCCTGTTGAAATAAAAGCAAGTCCCTCTCAATGCACATTAAGTGAAAAACAGTACAGAGGAGGTGCGTGCATAAGGAAAGCACTGGGAAGGAATACAGGCAGTTTGAGAAATGTGTGTGTGTTTTGTTTTTGTTTTTGTTTTTTTTAATCTCAATAGATTGGTGGTTTGCAGGTCTTACCTGCCCCTTGGAGGGTGCTCCATACACACTCATTCACCAGTCATCTGCTAACATTTAGTAGGTGCCTGCCCTGTGCCCAGTGCTGGGCTGGCTGCTTATAATACTCTGTGCAATCAAACAGAAGCAGCCCTGTCCTCTGGAACTTAAGGACTAACAGAGAAATAGACACATGAGATCTTCACAGGTTATGATACAAGTCCTGAGGTCCCAAAGCTGTGTTAGAGAAGATTGAAGGACGGGAGTAAGATGAGGGTTGGGGAGATTAGACAGTGTAGACAGGGAAGGCTTCCTGGAGGAGGTGTCATATGTAAACTGAGCCTGAGGGTAGAGGAAGTGCCAGCTGTGTTGAGAGCAGATGGGACAGCAGATGCAAAGGCCAGCCCTGGGGCAGGAAAGGGCCACCCCTTGGAAGAACTGAAGGGGGAAATGGGAGTGGGAGATGAAGCAGCACCTTGGACATCCTGGGGAAGAGTTTGGGTTTTGTTCTGAGAGCCATAGGGAGTCATTGGATTATTTTAATTTTGCTTTGTATTGTTTTGTTTCTTAATCAAGAGAGTGACTTCCTTTCTTTTTTTTTTTTTTTTTTTAGTTTTAAGAAGACCCCTCTGGCCACTGCTTGAACCCAGGACTAAAGAGGTCATAGTGGGGGAAGGGAAGGAAAAAGGGGAAAGAGGGAGGACAGTGACTTTATCTGGAGTAGTGAAAGCTGGGTGCAGAGAAGTGGTCGGATCTGGGGAGGATCTGAGGTTATGTTGGAGGAAGGGCTGGGGGATTTGTTGATGCATTTAACAGATAATTTTTAAGCACCCACTGTATGCCAGACCCTAGACTGGGCACCGGAGAAACAGGGGCAAATTCCACAGAGAAGGAGCCCTGTCCTCACGGGGCTGACTGCCCAGGGGGTGCACACATTATACCATTAGGTCCTAATGGATGAGTGGCGCATGCATGCACACGCACACAAACATGCACGCTTGCACAAGCCCACTCTCACCCCTCCCAGGTCCACACGCACACACACACACGTACACATGTAAGCGCCCCAGGCACCCATGTGCTCATACTCAGCCCTACTCGCCCTTGCGCACATACATACTCACCAGCTTCGCTTATAAATATAACGTCAGTGGCCAGGCACGGTGACTCACACCTATAATCCCAATGCTTTGGGAGGCCAAGGTGAGCAGATCTCTTGAGCCCAGGAGTTTGAGACCAGCCTAGGCAACATAGCGAGACTCTGTCTCTACAAAAATTTGCCGGGTGTGGTGGTGCGTACCTGTATTCCCAACTACTTGAGGGCTTGAGGTGGGAGGATAACTTGAGCCCACCAGGTCAAGGGTACAGAGATCTGTGATTACACCACTGCACTCTCATCAGGGCAACACAGCAAGACCCTGTCTCAATAATAATAATAATAATAATAATAATAATAATAATAATAATAAAACCTCGGTGATTGCGCTTAATTGGGGCTGACGCTGTCAGGGAAGAATTGAGATTCCCTCACTCAGCCTTTGCCGGTGATTCATTGAGAATATGCTGCACCCTTGCCTCAGCCCCACCGAACGCTGCGAACACTAAGAATACTTTCCTTTATTGCAGCAAATGACATGTGAATTCATTTTTCTACCTATTATGCACAGAGACGGCAGAGACTGAGTGGTTATTACCTGCCTGTCATTATGTAATGTGACAGAAATATGCCACAGCTGGCTGCTGCCGGACACCTCTGGGGCCTCCCAGAACCTGCTGGCCTGCAGGACACAAGGCAAGAGCCTTGTTCTGTAAGCTAGGTGCCAGCGTGGCCACTGTATCACCTTGTGACTTTGGGCAGGTGACCTTGTTGCTCAGGGCTTCAGTTTCATCATCTGCTAGATGGGGGTGAGAGGCATGAGCTGAGTGATCCAACCCTCCTGGGGGTGGTTTTGGGGTCAGATTAGGCTCCTCTTAGGCCTCCTCTCTCTGAGGCATGCGGGTTGTATCTGTCAAGGTTTAAGAGACTGAGTCCTCCCCTATGAGTCTCCCAAGTCATTCATTCATTGAGCAAGGGTGGTTGAGGGCCTGCATCTGCCAGCCCTGTTCCAGGGACAGGGCAGAGGGTGGTGAGCAGAACAGAAAATGTTCCTGCTTAATGCAGCTTATATTACAGTGACACTCTCTCAGCAACAATTATCTGTGGGTGGAAGAGTGAGTGAATGAATGAATGAGTCTGGGCTGGAAATGGAGATTGGAGAAGTGTTAGTAGACGCCAGATACCAAACCCTGAGAGTGGGTGAAATGTCCCAGGAGAGGGAAACAATAAACAGTCTGAACTGAGCCATGGGACCCCCAGCCTACAAGACAAAAAAAAGAGGAGCTCACAGGGTTACCTGAAAAAGAGCAACAGGGAAACAGGACAAAGAGGAGGTCCCTGATAGGGGATGGAGGAATGTAGTGGGGAGCCTCAGAGACAGCAGAGAAGAAGGGACCCAGGTTAGGAGTGGGTCCAGAGCCTTGTCTTGCCTGTGTCCCCACCAGATGCAGGATCTGATCTTCATCTGTCCCCATGATGGACCCTTGTCTGACCTGTGTCCCCACCAGATGCAGGATCTGATATTCATCGTTCCCCATGATGGAATCTTGTCTTGCCTGTGTCCCCACCAGATGCGGGATCTGATCCTCATCTGTCCCCATGAATGTCGATGGGATGAATCCATCAACGGGTCCCACACCCCAACTTCTGTGTCTTAACCTCAGAGCTGCCACCTGCCCAGACAAAACATTGAGCAAAGACTGTGCTGGTGCCTTAGGACCATCGTCCTCTTGTTACTGTGCAGCTGACACTTCTTGGGCAGCTACTGTGTACACAGCCCTGAGGGCACTTTGCCTACAATCCTATCATGTGCCTTTCCCAATATAATACTCGGTGGTAGGAACATGGCAAACCTATTTCACAGAATACCCTCAGATGAAATGAGGACTTTTCCAAGATCCACTAGCTTTCAAGAAGTGGGGAGATTTGGATCCAGCAGGGCTTCGGAACCCAGAACCACCACCAGCACCACGTTACGCTAGAGGACTGTATAAAGTGTATACTTGGCACTGTATAAAGTGAAAATCCCCGTGCACACAAGGGGACCCTCACCACTAAGGCTCCTGGGCAGCTTCCCTGGGCCAGTTTCTGCTGCTTTGGGGCTGCCCCACCCTCCAATCCTAGACCTCCGCAGGCCATGCCCAGGGCTGCACCTTGTTTCTGCTGGCTCACCCACCCCAGCAATGGGAAATCCCATTGCCAGTCAACTCCCTGAGCCGGATCCATGGTTCCTGGTGACGTGCAGTGGAGCCTGCAGGTCCCCTTCACAGCTGCTACTGATTACAGCTACTTAACTGGCACATTAACCATGGAGTCAGAAATTAGGAGCTGCTCTCAGCTCTCCATTTAACATCACTGCATCACTTGACCTGCTGTTTCTTCAGCCTCCCCTTGGCCTCCTCTACCTCCAGCCATGGGGGGTGATGGAATGCTCCACTCGGTCACGCCTGGTGTCACAGGCCCTTGCTCCAGCCTCGATGTTCCCAAACAACAGCCCTCTGTCAATCATCAATACCAGCAAGTTTGCCATACATTGGCAATTGTCGTCTAGGTTTAAGGTATCCTGCAGTGCTCCCAGTGTAAATCTTTGGGGAAACTGAGCACTCCTTGCCATGACCCACAGGGGTGTGTTTCACTGGGTCGCCAAGGACGCCCTGGGCTTTCCTCTCGCCATTGCCCCCAGGCACGGCCACCCAGCCTTGCTAAACTTCCTTCTATGCTTGATCACGTGGTGATCTGCTTCCCTTCCATTCCCTTCCTTTGCCTGTGCCATTCCCTCTGCCTGGAGCACCCTTCTTTCCTTCCTGCTTTTCCACCCAGCCCACCGTCCCTCCCTGTTACCACCAGTGGGTTTAGCACTCGTGTCTCTCACTGCTGGTCCTGCCCTCCTCTCTCTCCCCAATTCCTTCCCAGCTTCTTGGGAGGCAGGGAGTGTGTTCTGTTCAACCACACTTTATGATGATAATAATAAGAGAAATCACTGGAGCTGTGATGGACAGAGCACCTACCACGGGCCTGGCGCAGTGCCAAGCACATGTGATTACTCATGTTTTAGAGAAGGGGGGATACCCAGGTTCAGAGAGGGAGGAACACTCGCCACTCCCCGAAGAGGGCTCCCAATCCTTCATTGGCACCAGTAAAACAAAGCTGCTCCTGGCACCAGCCCCGGTGGGGAGGAAGGTACCCAGGTCACTCAGACCCTGGCAGGGAGGGGGTAGGGGTCATCTCAAGGCCCCCGGCCCCTTCCCCAGGCCCTGCCTGAGCCACAGACACAGGGTAGGACCCAGTGGCCGTTCCACCTTCCCCTGAGAGCCCGGTGTTTACACCATTACACCCTGGAGAAGGAATTTACTGTCTTAATCCTGAAATAGCAGGGAAGGCATTCCGGCCAGACAAGTCATCAGCAGGGCCCTGGAGAGCTGCTTCGCACTTTTATAGAAATAAAATAAATACCCCAAGAGGGCTGCTCCTTCCAGCAGGGAAAGAAAAGCGTCCCTGTGGCTTCAGGGGAGTGGGGCTGGTGTGCGTGCCGACGTCCGGCCTGCTCCAGTCCTGCCGGTGAGGTCAGTGTGGAAGGCACCCACCTGGGACAGACAGGGATCTCCCCTTGATGTGGGGAGCAGCCCTGACCTCCCCAGCGGGGATGTTTGCTGCCCAGGGATGAGGTTGTGTGCCCTGGGCTAAGCAGAGACTCCTTTCTGGGCCTCCTGTTTTCCTCGCTGTTGGAGGAAAAACTTGAGTTTTTTCATCTTGGCCCCTCTGAACTCTGCAAGTCTGTAGTAAGTGAAGAAACTGAGGCCCAGAGAGGAAAGAAACGGGTCCACATGGCAAGCCGGGGTCAGAGCGAGCCCTCGGACCAGGCTGAATCCCAGAAGGGGAGTCAGAGTTCCCACCAGTGGTTTTCAAACTGTCTGCCGTGGAACCCTGGGGGTTCCATGAAGCCTCCTTAAGCATCTCCATGGAGTATGACTAGGAGGGAGCCGAGCAGGAGGGTTCCCACCCCCCATCCCACCCCAGCCAGGTCAACCTTTCTCATCTGTCTTATCACTGGACTTCTCCAGGATTTTCCTCGACCAACATTGCCACAGATAACAAGATAAAATAAGAATACCATTGGAATCCCCATGACTGAACCAGCAGGATGGAAGGAAAGAGAATAACGATACAAAATGAATACAACTTCTAGGAAACAGAGTGGGGTTGCATCTTCCCTGAGGGCGAGATGTTTAATGTGTTAAGGATGGATTTCCTGGTTCCTAAAGAGAAACCAGGAGTCATTTTTCTTCATCATACAGTGGATATCACCCAAGTGATGACACAGGCTCCCCAACTGTGTATAACAAGCAAGTTTCAGTGTCGCCTCCTGCCCCCAACCCCAGTGGGGAGGAAGGGGGCCCAGGCCAGTGTGGGAGGGAGGGTCAAAGGCTCCCACTTGAACTCTGGTGGGGAAAGGTGGGTGTCATCCCAAGCACATCTGTTGAGTGAGGGAGCAGTTTCAGGATTTCAGGGGCTAGTAACCTGCTGTCCCCCCATGGGCTCCCAACCCCCTGAGTAGCCAGCAGCCTCACATCTCCAGGGCTAACCAGGTACATCCATGGTTCTTACTGAGTGCAGCTGGGCATTCTTGGACTCAGCCACATACACAGAGATGGCCATCCGACACCCTCGAATCTACCACTCGAACCCTGAGTCATACTCTTAACATTCTAACAGGGCACTTGGACCTAAATTCAACCTGCTGCGCTATCATAAATTATGTGGCCCTCTATGGTCAAGGACCCACAAGCTAATTGAGGGTCGGCCCAGAGACTTGTCACGAGGCCATGATGTGGGCGTGGAGAGGCCAGGGAAGTTTCCTGGGGCCCCTGTCCTTTAAGGGGGAGGCTGGTTTCTAAAGTCAGTGTGTGTGATCCAAATGACCCTTGCAAATTTCCTAGGAAGGCCCCACAATGAGACCCGCATGCAGTTGAGTGAAACATGGGTCACGGGTGCAATGAGACATCACCGTTTTCTACCTTCGTGTATTCACATCCCAAGATGGGAGACAAACGATAGAAAAAGAATTTAATGAAAAGACAACAACAAGCATTTTTCCCATTTCTTTGCAATTTCTAGAGTGTTTGGCGTGGCTGATTTACCCACAAATGAAGAAAGCCTTCTTCACATGGGGCCAGATCAGGGGATACATCTCTCTCTCCCTCAGCCCCGCAAGCCCAAACCTCCCTACCTCCCTTCTCCTTTATGCCCTGATGTCTGGAATTCCTTTAACCAACATTGGATAACGTTTCTGCTTGTTTGTTTGTTTGTTTGTTTGTTTACAAATCATTTTCAGGCATTATCAGGCTTAACCCCACCCCCAACCCACCCCCTGGGCATCTTCTTCTGTGGATCCTAGAGGACCCTCCAAGACATCGGGGGTCTTAGCCTCAACCCCAGTTTTTGGAGGATCAAAGGTGGGTAGCAGACCAGGCCAAGCCAATCCACCTGGATCCTCCATGTCCCATCCAGAATGGATGACGCGGGGAGGGCAGGCCCCTTGGTGCGCAGAGTCCAGGATTTCCACAGTGAAACATGAGAAAGTGTCCTGCTTTGTCATGGATTAAAATTCCAGATTTGACATCTTGGTCATGGAGCTTTGAACTGACTGTCAGGGCATAGACCAGAGCCAGACAGCAGAGACCTGTGTGTGGCCCCTGGAACTTTGAACCACATGTCCTCAGGAACTGTGATCTGAGAGTTTTGAGAATTTTGAATCTATGCACTGGAGACGTTTTCATCAAAAGGCTCCGAGGGCTGCATCATCACCATCTCACAGGCAATTTCACAATTTCGAAAAGAAATCACTTGCATTGTTTTCTTATTTCAACTTATTGAATTCATTTATTGAATAAATTTTGGGAAAGACCAGTAACTGAAACATCATGAAGGAAAATTGTGTGAAACCAGCAAGCCTGGAAATCACCAAGCTTATCATTTTATTACCTTTAAACTTTGTCTCTATACATACACTGTGCATATTTACACAAAATAGGATAACACAGATAATTTGACTATAGCAAAATGATCTTTCCCTGCTGTTAAGGATTCATTTATTCATTCATCGACCAACAATTTTGTATTGAGCACCTACTCTGTGCCAGGCACTGTTCTAGATTCTGAGGATATAGCAGTAAAAAAGCAAATGGATGAAGAAAACCCTTGCCCCGATGAGCTGACACTGACATTCTTTTACTACATTCTGCTAATGGGCTGACCATATCACCTTGCATTGTGGGGATGTAGCGTTCTTCATTTAACCAATCTCTTATGATTGGGCAGCTGGGTTACTTCTAGATGTTTGCTGTGATGAATGTACTTTTACCACTGAATCTTTATGTGATGCGTGATCATTTATTCCTTAAAGATGGAACCCTAGAAGCTGAATGGCTGTGCAGAGAGATAAATAGATGCTTATAAATAACGCTTTGGGTGTCTATTTATAAACTGCCCTCCAGAAATAATTGGGCCAAAATGGACTTTCACTAGCAGGAAAGGTGGGTAAGCAGTGGGACTGGGTTTACTGAGACTAGAGAGGAGAAAGTTAAGAAGTTTCTTAGTCTTAAGAAATGAAAGTATGATACAGTTCCCAAGACATTGGAGGGATGGTTAAAGGCCATTTTCTATGGAGCTGGAGATGAGGGACAAGGAGGCCTCACTGCTGCAAAATTAGGAATAATTTTCCTTTTTGGAGGCTCCTTTGGAGAAACAAAGTCACTCCTCTGGTGTTTCCAGAACCCAACAATGAGCTCTTGAAAATGGGTTAGCTCATAAAACAATCACCCATGTCACATATATAGGCACACAGAATCCCAGAAAGACAGAAAGTATACAAAAAAAACTTTTTTTTTTTTTTTTTTTTTTTGAGACAGAGTCTTGCCCTAGCGCCCAGGCTGGAGTACAGTGGCGAGATCTCTGCTCACTGCAACCTCCGCCTCCTGGGTTCGTGATTCTCCTGCCTCAACCTCCTGAGTAGCTGGGACTCCAGGCGCCCGCCACCACGCCTGGCTATTTTTTTGTGTTTTTAGTAGAGACAGGGGTTTCACCACATTGGCCAGGATGATCTCAATCTCCTGACCCTCATGATCCACCTGCCTCTGCTTCCCAAAGTGCCGGGATTACAGGCGTGTGCCACTGCTCCCAGCCCAAAAAAGATTTTTTATTCCAATTTTGTAAGTATCTTTGGCAATTCCCTTTCAAATGTTCTCTCTCTCTTTTTTTTTTTTTTTTTTTTTAAATACAGGGTCTTGCTTTGTTGCCTAGGCTGCAGTTCAGTAGCATTACGATCATAGCTCACTGCAGCCTCCAACTCCTGGGCTCCAGTGATCCTTCAGCCTCAGCCTTCCAGTAGTTAGGACTGCAGGTGTGCACCACCTCACCCAACTAATTTTTTCATTGTTATTTTTGTAGGAATGGAGTCTTGCTATGTTGCCCAGGCTGGTCCTGAACTCCTGTCCTCAAGTGAACTTCCTGCCTCAGCCCCCCAAAGGGCTGGGATTACAGGCGTGAGTCACTGTGCCCAGAGTCCCTCTCCAGTCTTCTGACTCATATCACATGGTAATACAAGACTGAGAAGGCCACCTTTGGCTGCACAGGGACATTCAGGCCGTGGGCACGTGTCCTTCCTCCACGACATGGCCTTGGTCCTCAAGTCAATTTGTTTTGAAAGAACATTTAGAATCAGCAGCATACGATGTGGGAAATCAGTGTCAGTTGTAACAAAATATAAGGAACCCCGAAAGAAACGAGCTCGCCGAAGATGTGTTAGGAGGTTCTAGCCAGCCATCTTTGCCTGCCACATCTCCAGCCTGCAGCTCGGCCCCTCTTGGTTAAAAAGGAAAATGACCTAGTGTGAGAGCGGAGATAGCACCCAGCTGAGAATTTCACCTTCTCCTAGACAACGACTCAAAGGACTCAATGGGAATGTAAAACAGGAATATATTTCTCACTGGGGTTTGACGTTACTTACTGCCATGTCTAATGTGCCAATGAACAGTCACCCTCGTCTCACCAATAGTATATGTCTCTTGCCCTGAAATCAATATAAGAACATCAGTGCTCAAAGGGGAGTTTCTTACCTATCAGGCCTCATTCCAAGCACTTCACATCTATTAGATAGTTCATTTAATTCCTCTGACAGTCCTCAAAGTAGGTCCAATTGTTATCACCAACTCCATTTTGCAGATGAGGTAACAGAGACTCAGAGAGGTTAGGTGACTTGCCTGAGGTCACACAGCTAGTGCAAAACAGGGATGAGGTTTGAACCGGACAGCGTGGCATCAGAGGCCTTGTTTGCTATCACTGACTCTACCTTCTTCCTGGTATGGGAGAGTCAATGTGGGGCGCGCCCGGAAGTCCTGGGTATCATTCTTTTCCCAACACCTTTTAGCCGAGTGGCCCTGGGAAAGTCTCTTCACCACTGCTAGCCTGTTTTCCCATTTGTGAACCAGGATATGACGGTGAGGGGAAGGCCTCTGAGATCTGTATTCCAGAGAAGGAGGGAGGGCTCTGGAATCCAGCAGGGAAGGGAGGGAGAGGCTGAGCCCCAGAAGAAAGTCTAGTCCAGGCAGGAGTGTAGCAGGCTGTGTGGATTTCTGGCTCTAAATTCACTCCCCAAGAGGACACGGGGCACGTTAGGAGCACGGCTGTTCCTCGCGAGAATGAAAGGCCACCTCCTGAACCTCATGACAGGGTGCACAGTCACTTGGGTGCCCACAGACTCACCATCTGGTACACCCCCAATCAGAGGCACATCTCAGAGCTGTGCCCTTCAGTCTAATTTAGGGGGTACTCTTTCTTTTTGCTTTTGACAAACTTGTTCCCTGAGGTTTAAAAGACCCCTCAAAGCCCCCCTAACTAACAACAAAGGGGAGAGGCAGGTCCTGCAAGAACAGACAGGGCTGCATCAGGAAGTTCAGGGTCCAATCCAGGGCCTGCCATCCACAGTCACACACTATGTGATAGTCAGTCCCATCCAACACTGGTTTCCTCGTCTGTTAAATGGGACCCCATTGTAGTGCTCGTCGATTGCTCGCTGGCGCCTCCCATGTATGGGCCTGGGATTGCATTTGATTTCTTCCTCAAAAGGGCCCTGAGAGGTGGAGACACCCTGAGCCCCATTGAGGAAACTAAGGCAGAAATGTGACTTCTTTATCCAAGACCTCACAGCTGAGAAATGGCAGAGTTGAGCAGTCCGTCAAGACTCTGGTCCCATGATCTCTGGTCTCTGAAGAGCAGCTTTTGGAGATGCTCTGTGCCCTGGTTTGTGGAATCAGGGTTCATCTCATCCCCTGGAAAGGGAGGTCTGCTCCTTGGCTCCCTCCAGATATCTGAAGCTAAGCAAGGAAGGAGGCTGCAGCTGGGCTTTCAGGATACCGGTGAGGTTTTACACCCACAACAGGCAAGGGGAACAACTGACTGTTTTGCCTGGGAGAAACCTCACATCCACCCCGTGCAGAAAGGACCATCCCCATTTTACAGATGAAAAACTGGAGACCTGGAGCTTAAGCAACTCACCCAAGTCCACTGTATTAGTTTCTTATTGCTGCTGTAACAAATCACAAATGTAGTGGCATGAGACACCACAAAGTACCTTACAGTTCAGGAGATCAGAATTCAAAAATGAGCCCTGCAGGGCTGCTATGGTTTCGTTTTGTGTCCCCACCAAATCTCACAGTGAATTATAATCCCTAGTGCTGGAGGTGGGGCCTGGTGAGGAGTGATTGGCTCATGCAGGCAGTTTCTAATGGTTTAGCACCATCCCCCTAGCGCTGTTCTGGTGATAGTGAGTTCTCACAAGATCTGGTTGTTTAAAAGTGTATGGTACCTCTCCACTCTCTCTCTTCCTCCTGCTCCAGCCTTGTAAGACATGCCTGTTTCCCCTTCACTTTCTGCCGTGATTGTAAGTTTCCTGAGACCTCCCAAGAAGCAGAAGCTGCCATGCTTCCTATACAGCCTCTGGAACCACGAGCCAATTAAACCTCTTTTCTTTATAAATTACCCAGTCTCAGGCATTTCGGGCTTTTGTTTTGTTTTCTTTTGTTTTGTTTTTGGGGATGGAGTCTCACTCTGTCACCTAGGCTGGAGTGCAGTGGTGCAATCTTGACTCACTGCAACCTATACCTCCTGGGTTCAAGCGATTCTCCTGCCTCAGCCTCCCAAGTAACTGGGATTGCAGGCATGCATCACCACACCCAGCTAATTTTTGTATTTTTAGTAGAGACAGGGTTCCACCATGTTGGCCAGGTTGGTCTCGAACTCCAGACCTCAGGGGATCCGCCTGCCTCTGCCTCGCAAAGTGCTGGGATTACAGGCGTGAGCTACCGCACCTGGCCTTCAGGCACTTCTTTATAGCAGTGTAAGAACAGACTAACACAGAGACTAAAATCAAGATGCTGGCAGGGCTGCGTTCCTTCTGGAGGCTCTAGGACAGGATCCATTTCCTTGTCTTTTCCAGTTTCTAGGAAAGCAGCTTCCACCAGCATTCCTTGGTTCATGGCTCCCTCTTCCATCTTCAAAGCATATCACTCCCTCCTACTTCCACCATCACATCTCCTTTTCTGACTCTGACCTTTCTGCCTTCCTCTTATAAGGATCCTTGTGATGACATTAACCTACCCAGATAATCCAGGATAATTTCTCTATTTCAAGATCCTTAACTTGAAAGTCTCTTTGGCCACATAACATAACATATTACAGGTTCCAGGGATTAGGACGTGGACATCTTGCAGGTGGGAGATGGGGCATTACTCTGTCTACTGCAACCACATGGGAGGAAATTGGCAAAACCAGTTTGAACCCATCTGACTGACTGCAAAGTTTGTTTCCTCTACCCCCAGATTCCACCAAGGCCCTAAAGAATAATGGCTAGTGTTGCCAGGTAACATACAGAACAAATCAGTTTTTCTTAGTATGAGGATATCTCAAATATTTCATGAGACAAACATACTAATTTTGTGTATTGTTTATCCGAAATTCAAATTTAACTGGAAATCCTGTTTGTTTGTTTGTTTTTTTGAGACAGAGTCTCACTCTGTCGCCCAGGCTGGAGTGCAGTGGCATGAGCTCAGCTCACTGCAACCTCTGCCTCCCGGGTTCAAGCAATTCTCCTGCCTCAGCCTCCCGAGTAGCTGGGACTACAGGCACCCACCACCACGCTTGGCTAATTTTTTGTATTTTTTTAATAGAGATGGGGTTTCACCATGTTAGCCAGGATGATCTCCATCTCCTGACCTCATGATCCACCCGCCTCAGCCTCCCAAAGTGCTGGGATTACAGGCGTGAGTCTGGCCTCCTTTGTCTTTATTTGATAAACCAGGCAATCTAGAAAAAAAAAAAAATTCAGGGAGAAAAAGGAGAAAATCTGGGTTCAAGTCTTGGATCCAGCCAGGAATGAACTGGGAGGCTTCATTTCCCCTCTCTGGGCCTCAATTTGCCCATCTGTAAAATGGAGCAGTAATAGTAACTGCCCAACCCCCCCCAAAAAATATGCCATCAGTAGCACACAGGAGAAAGTGTCTGCACACTGTAGAGAGCTGTGCCCACCAGAGAAGCCGGCTCCACCCCCTCTCCTCATCCACAGGGCAGGGACTGAAGAGACTATTCCCAGGGCCCAGCCCAGATGGGGCTTAACCTCCAGTCAGACAGGAGCCAATTTCCCTGGCTCATTATCCCAAACCAAATTAGGGGCAGCCCAGGCTGTGCCACTCGTGGCTTAATTGGGACTCACAGACACCCTGCCCTGTGCCTTCTTTCTTTCCCACACCCCTGTCCCCAGCCAGGCCGTGCCTTAGGGGAGCCAGAGGCTGCCTGGGCCTTGCCACCTGGGCCCTCGCAGATGCCCCAGTGTAATCAATTAGACCCAGGCCAGGCCAGCTCGGGATGGGGGCGCCGCTGGGCAGCTGGGCCCGGCATCGATCCCGGCCCCTCTCAACCCCCAGGGAGGGGAGGCAGCCAAGAAAGCCGTGCAGATGGCGGTCTCCACGGCCCTCTACCCCCACCCCCCGCCGCAGAGCTGCCCGTGGGTGTACTCAGCCCGGACAGAGGACTGTGCACCTGGTGGGCCCTGCATGAGCCTGGAGGCTGGACTTTGTTGCTTGGTCCTCAAAGGGACAGAAAGTATTTAGGAAATGCTGTCCTGCTGGGGTCCACGTGTCCCCCGCAACTGGAGCATCCTTCATCCCTCTAAGCCACCTGGAGGCCTGCTCAGGCCCCTATTCCAACCAGGCCAGGCCCCCCAGGGGGAGCCACTCCAGAGGCTCTGAACGCAGCAGGGCGGAGGGGGGCCAGGGACTTCCTTTGAAGAATCTTCTCCTGGGGCCTCCCCCCTGCTCCCATCCCCCATCACAAAGGTTGATCAGGCGAGCAGGGTGGGGAGTGGGTGGAGGGAAGACAGGGGACAGGGCTGCTGGCAACCAAAGGATTCCCATCTGGGGATCACGAGGAGGCCTGGGGGCCCTGGAGGACACTGCCGCCATCAGTGCTATCTGAACCCCCACCCACTTCCCACCACCCCAGGCAGCAGGCATGAAAGCTTCGGAACCAGAGAGGGTGGCGTGGAGGGGAAAGGGAACTCCTGCATGTGTTTTTTGGGGGGGCTGTGGGCGTAAGACTCTGTTTGCAATGATGCGGGTTTTCAGAGGGTCCATGTGCCTGAGGCGGGGATTTCTCTGTATCTGGATGATTCTGTATTCCCATGCCAGTCACGCAGTAGGTGTTCAGAATCATTTGCAAAATGGGAGGTGTGTGGGGGTCTCTGTTTCTAAGCTCTTGTAAGTTGGCCTGGAAGGGAGTGTGCCTGTGGGGTGTGTGTATATGTGAATATATGTGTACATGTGAGTGTGTGTGTATGTATATGTGCGAGTGTGCATGTGTGTATACGTTACTGTGTGTATATGAATGTGTGTATATGTTAGTGTGTGTATATTTGAATGTGTATTTTAGTGTGTGTATGTGAGTGTGTATACGTGTGTGTATATGTGACTGCATTCGTGTATATGTAAATATGCGTATATATGCATGTTTGTATGTATATGTATGTTTGCGTATATTTCAGTGTGTATTTTAGTGTGTATGTGTGTAGATATGAGTGTGTATGTAGATGTGAGTATGCATGTGTGTATGTGAGTGTGTGTATATATGAATGTGTGTATATGTGTGTATGTTAGTGTGTATTTTAGTGTGTGTATGTGAGTGTGTGTATATGTGAGTATGCATGCCTGTGTGTGTGTGTGTGTGCGCGTGTGACTCCATGTGGCATTTTTCCTCCTCTGGGCCAGCATATGTATTTAACAAAGGACTTGGGGTCTTTGCCTCCCACCTTCCTTGGAGTACCCAGGCCCAGCAGCGCCGTTCCGTGTAGACCTCAAGCCTAAGCCTCCCTGCTTAGGGAGTTTCTCTACTCCAGCCTTGGTATTACACCTGGTGAAAGACAAATTTAGAAGAACAAAATGATGTAAAAATAATAAGATAAAAATCACCTATGGTGACACCACCTAGAAATATGCTTGAATCTGAGCCCTTACCATGGGTCCCCTCCGTAAAGGAAGCATTGGAAGTAGGGAAGGATGGTTTGAAGAGGAATAGGCATGGAGACTCTGCGAGTGAATACATGCAAAACACTTAGAATAATCAGTGCTGGCACCACACAGGCGCCATCAGAGCGTTTAGTAACATCATCAATCATCACTATCACTCGCCAATGCTTCCTTACCTTAAGATGTGTGCTCTCCTTGTCACTTTCACTCATTAGTCCTCAAGCAGTTATTATTGTACCCACTTTGCAGATGAGGAAACTGAGGCCCAGAGACAGAAAGCCACTTGCCAAGGCCACCCAAAGCCTCCTGAGCAGCCCCAGGACTACTCCTGCTCCTTGTCGGTCCCTCCTTATCTGTCTGAGGCTGAGCTGGAGAAGGAGGACAGAGAGGAGGGGTGGAGGCCAAAGCCCCCCTCAGGCCCTGCCAGGGCCGTGCTGCTGGACTAGAGGGCTGCAGTCCAGCCACCGGGCACAGGCTGACTAATTGCCGACAAGCAGCGCTGCCCTGGACTATGACACAGGCCCCTGACAGACATGATTTATGAGGGCCCTCGGCAAAGCGGAACCCACTCAATTGCCTATTACCTCACTTAGCAGACACCTTGTCACCGCCCGAGAGCCGGGTGTTAAAAATACAAACCAGGCGGCCGGTCGGCCCTGAGTGCGGCCCCTCCACCTGCTCCGCACCAGATAACCAACCTTCCAGCCAACCAGCTGATCTCTGCTCAGCTGAATTGGGGAGAAGATGCTGAGAGTGGATTAATGAAGTAGATGTCATCAGCTATCAGTCTCTGGATTGAGGAGGTGGACAGCTGGAGCAGGGATGGGACCCTAGTGTCCAGACCAGTCCATCCACTGGTAGTGCCTGCTGCAGAGATGGGGACAACTGAGGCACAGCAAGGTGCAGCCACTCATCAGGGGCGCTGGCAAAGCCAGGACTGGGATCCAGGGTGGGATCCCACCCTCTTTGCTCATGAAGTCACCTTTTTGTTGCTCTGAATCTACAAGGTGCTTGCTACAAACCCATCTGCAATGTCTAGGCTGCCAGGGCTTCCCAGCCCCAGCCTCCAAGCCTGGCGTTCTACACCCTTCCTGGCTGGCCTCATTGCCTTTCAAACAACCCTACAAAAGTCAGGGTTCATATGGACTCTCCCTCGGTGTTTCCAGGCTGCCAGTTAAACTAGGAACACACACAACGCCAACTCCTAACTCACAGGACTCGCACAATAACAATGCAGAGCCTCTTGTTCAAATATTAAGGATTTCAACATGGTGACAGGAGAGCATTAAACCAAGCGTGGGCCCTTCTGGGCTCAAGGTCCTGCATGACTGCAGGGGTCCCATGCCCATGACACCGGCCTTGAGCACCTACTCAGAGCCTGCGTGAAGCTGGACTTTCACCACTTTGGCTCATTTAATCCTCACAATAACCTTGGGGAAGACATATTGGTGGCCCTCCTGCTTGAGAGTTCAGAAATGTGTGTATTTGTGTGTGTGTACTGTGTGTGTGCCCATGTGTGTCTGTGCGTGTCTGTGTGTTTCCATGTATATGCATCCATATGTGTCGGTGTGCGTGGCCACATGTGTGTCTCTGGGTGTGTGTCATGTGTATTTGTCTGAATATGTGTTCATGTGTGTCCATGTCTGTATGGGGTTGTGTGCCTGTGCACGTGTCCGCGTCTGTGGTAGGGGTACCTGTGCGCGTGTCCGCGTCTGTGGTAGGCACCTGTGTGCTGGTCCGCCTGTAAGGCAAGCAGCTCGCGCAGGTCCGCTGGCCTGTGGGTGCTGCAGTTCAGCGCAGGTCCGTCTGTGGGTGCTGCAGGCTCAGGCGTGTCCCGCCGTCTGTGGGCAAAGGCAGTCAGGTGTGTCCCGCCCAGGCGCTGCGATGTTCAGGCAGGTGTGCGTTCCGCGCTCGGAAAGCGGCGGAAACCAGGTGTGTCCGTCCGCGGGTGTACGTTTACTCCAGCACGGTTCAGGTTCGGGTGTGTCTTTGTGGGAACATATGTGTGTATCCTGGCAGAAGTTTTAAACAGCCAAAGAGAAGATCAGATCAAAAGCAGTTGGCACACTGGATGCAGCCTGGCCCTGAAAGATGGGATCGATTCCCCTGCCCGGTCCTATGTGGGTCCACAAGGGATCATCAGCTGGGTCTGAGGGAATTCCCTGGGTGGGGCCATTTGGGGGCAGAAGGGAGTTGCATCTGTGGATCCCTTGGGCAGGCACCAGGGTCTGTAGCCTTCACCCTCAGCACAGCAGGGTGGGGGGCAGCTTCACCCACTCCCTCATTTATTCAGTTACTCACTGGGCACCCCCTTTGCACTGACAGGAGCCAGACCCGACCATGCCCTCTGGGAACTCACAGCCTAGTAAGCAATTCAGGTGGCACAGGGAGTTGTAGGGACCTAGAGGATGTCTCTGACCCAGTTGAGGGACCATCAGGAAGGCTTCCTGGAGGAGGCAATGTCTCAGCTGAGACTTGAAAAGGAAGCGGGAGTGATACCAAGAAGAGGGAAAAGTGTCACAGACAGAGGAACACACCAAGCGAAGACCTGGGGGTAGGACGAACCCAATCATCCGGCCCATGGAAGCTTCTCCTGTCCCCCTGCCGCTGCACCCTCACCAGCTCCCTCTCTCTCCCATTCCTCCTTCAGGTCCCTATTTCAACTTCCCTTCCTCCAGGAAGCCTTCCCTGATTTTGCACAAGTACACACACACACACTCACACACACACACACAGTGAGTGCATTTACCTGGTCTTTGCCGTCAGGCACGCACCAGAGTATAACTAACCTCAAAAGTCATCTTCTCTGCTTGGGCTGCTTTTGTCCATACCCCAATGCCAAGAACAGTCCTGGCTTATAGTAGGTACTAAACAAATGTTTGTTGATTGAATAAGTGTGAGAGAAGACATGGAGGCATACATGCACCTGTTGGAATGAAAGAGCTGCAGGATCTTAAGAGTTTAGTGTGGGAGTGCCCGGCCCCCTCGATGCAGGGGCTGTGACCAACCTAGACAACACATATTATCGTGGTCAGAGGCACAGAGGCCCTGAGACAAATGCCGCCTCTGTCTGTTCCCAGCTCTGTGACCTTAAGAGACTCTCTTAGTCTCTCTTGGCCTCAGTTGCCTCATCAGTATACTGGGTTCTCAAGAGGTTTAAATGAGGTCATATAGAAAGTGCAATTAAGAGTGCCCAGCACGTTCAAGATGCTCAATCAGTGTGGTCAGTGTGTTATTCTTTTTCTCCACCTCCCCAGCATTCAGCCCTAGACTAGGCACTCATGAGCTGTCAATCAATGGAGATACCACCATCATCGTCATCACTCAGAAAGATGGTCAGGCCGTGAGAACTGGTCACCTGATGATAATCATAACCCCTGACATTCACATGGGCCTGAGAAGTTACCAAGAGCTTTTCCTGGGTGCTGCTCCTCCAGGTTTCAAGGGCAGGTGGGGGCCCAGCCCAGAACTCTCTCTCTCTCCAGCCTCCCTTTGGAGCTTCATAGAGCAGGCTCGTCCTCTGCTTTTCCACCCCTCACTACCTGACTTCCAGCCAGTTCAGTTCCGCTCTGAACTCTGGGAGAGATGGACAGCTTGGCGCTGGGAATGTCAGTGCAGCCTCAGGCCAGAGAGCCACTGCTCAGTGGAAAAGTGGTCTCTGGTCCTGGGCGATGGGCCAGCATTTCCAGGCCTGACAGAACCTGTCAAAGGCCCTGCCCTAGAGACACATTTGCATCCTCCACGCCTCACTCGTCTCCGGGATCCTCAGCCTGGGTCCCCCAGCCACACTGGGATTTAGAACCAATATTTTTAGAAAGCACAGCTGAGGCTTTTTAACAGGTTATGTATTCATTCAACAAACGTTCCCGGCTTGGGTGCTGGAGAAGCAGAAATGAAGTTGATACGGCCTCTGCATCAAGGAGCTCACACTTCAAGTAGGAAGGAAGGTGGTGACTTAGGCGAGAACATGGGGCTTTGGGGGAGCAATCAGGGCAATTCACAGCCAAAACATTGAAGCAAAGACGTGGAGAAGGAGGAATTAGCAAGGGCAAAGGGAGTTTCAGGTAGAAGGAACAGCACATGCAAAGGCTTGGTGGCCGGAGAAAATGGAGAGAACTTGAAAAATGCAGCAGTACTGGATTAAAAACAAAGGTGGGGGAGGCAGAGTGTGTGTGGCAAGAGAGGGGCATCTTGTTCCAAGACTTCCTTTCATTGGAAGGCAAAGCCAGGGAGAGATTTGGTCTTATGGATACTTCATCCATTCATCTGCTTGGTCATTCAGCAGTTACTGATAGCATTCTGAGTCAGGCCTAAGGTGGGTCCTGGGGAGAGGGAAACAAACAAGGGAAGGGCATGAGATGGGTGAGGAAGTAGGGGATGTGGGGCACAGCAAATGGGGAAGGCATCAGGGAAGACTGCCTGGAGGAGGGGGCTCCAAGAAAGCTGAAAAAATGCCTCTTCCTGCCTCTAAACTGAGCTCAGGTATCCAGGGGAATATCAGCCCCAAAGCTATCACCCCCATTAGTGGCAAGGAAGGTCCAAAATTCTCCAGGGAGCCAGCTATCCACTCATTCATTTGTCCATTCATTCATTCATTCATCATTTCACCCAGCATTTGCTCAGACAGATAGAAAACCCAGCCCTGCCCTCAGAGGCTCCCAGCACCACTGAAAGGGAGACAGAAGCATGCATAAGCAAGCATAAGTCAATATGAAGGGCAGTGGAACATGGACATCCAACACTAGCTGTCAGCACAACCTCCTGGGAACTTTGTAAAACACAGATTCCCTGGGCTCCACCGCAAGCCACTGGCTCTACCTCACGGAGTCAGGCCAGGGAATCTGCATCCTAAAACTCCTCGGGGATTGGAGATGGCTCAGCCTTGCACTTGCCTGTTGACAGTCATTTCAGAATCCGTCTGTGCCAGGAGAACCAAGTCCCTGAGGGACTGGTAGAATCAGGTGGCAGCCAGGGACAGGCCTCTGCTGACTTCAGGTCTTATTTTAGCCTCTGGCATGTCCCCAGGAGGCCCCATGGGAGGGGACTGAGGATTTTACAAGAGGGATTTGCACGGGTATTTTCAGTCTAGATGGAGGATCAGCCTGGCCATAGCCAGCCCTGCAGGTAGAGAAACCAAGCATTGAAGTCTAATAGTACCCACCACCCACCCTGGAAAAGCTGGCCTCCTGGGCCTGCTGGGCCTCCCTGGGCCCTGGGGTGGAGACTCGCTGTCAGAGATGAGCTAAGAAACCTGTGTGGGCCTCTGAACAGACCTGGCATGTGGCAGCTTGGAACAGCTCGAGACTATGTTTGCAAAAGATGGGTGAGGGAGGCTGGGGATATCATCTTCATTTCACACATGCAGGAACTGAGGCGTGGGGAGGCCAAGGCCATTGCCCTACCCTGACTCAACCCCAAGTCCTTGTAACAATGAACTAAGTCTTTGCTAAAAAGGCAACCCCAGTACCTAACAGACGCCCTTCCAAGCCAATGATTAATAAATAATGCTAACAGTTGATGCTGGCAACGAGTCAGCACTTACATGGAGCGTGGATAGGCCAGGCACCATTCTCAGCACTGGGCGTATTTTACCACTAACTCCTCTTTATCCTCACCAACACCTACAAAGCAGGCACTAATAGTATGCCCATTTGACAGATGAAATGAACTTGGGAGCTGCGCAGAAAGATTCATGGAGCCCCAAGTGCCCAGTGAGTCTTTCCCTCCCCAGACCACCTCTCCAAACCCTCCCAGCCCTCATGCTTCTTCTGATAAAACATGCAAAGCCCGGATCAGTAAGGGGGTTAACGAGGTGGATGGCACCCCCCAGGCTTGGTTTGCACCTGCCAGTTAGAGGCAGTAGGCAGTCTGGGGTCAATGGGCAAAGCCAGGCATGAAGTCCAAAGCATGGGTTTGAATCCCAGCCCTGCCCTGGCCTTCCTGAGCCTCAGTTTCCTCTGCTGAGAACTGAAAGCACCTATTCCCACCCCAGCTTCCACCCAGCATGGCAGGCAGGGTCAAGAGAGCAGGAACACTGTTCTCCACCTGCAAATGAGGAGGCTGAGGCCCGGAGAGGGATTGGCAAGTGCTCATGGCCCCCTGGCTGGCCCAGGAGCAAACTAGCTCTTGTAAATCACATGCCCCTGTCAGAATAGCAATGAAGAGGGAGCCGAGAAACAATGAGGGCCCAGTTGACTCTGCAATGAGGGCCCAGTTGACTCTGCCCAAGGGGCAGTCGGCACAGGTCTGTCTGACTCCTGGGCTGACCTGACCGTTCTCAGCAACAGAAGTGGGGGAAGGCATAGGTACTGGGGTTTCACCCAGTCTACTAACCAGCTGGGTGACCTTGGACTACTTACTAAACCTCTCTGAACCTCTCTTTTCTCAGCCTCGAAATGGGGACAATCACAGTAAGGCGGTTGCGAGAACCCAGGAAGGCAGGAGGTGTAGAGTTGCTTTTTTCCGGGGGTAGCACTGGGAACTCAGGCTCTGAGCAGGGGAAGGGACTTGCCCAAGACCACAGGGCACCCGCGCAGCCAAACAGAAGCTTGTCTGCAGCTTCTCCCCCAGCCACAGGCCTGAGGGCAAGGGGCCCCGCCTCTGGTGGTCGGGAGGTGGGATCAGGGAAGGGTTCCCTGAAGCACGGGCATCGCAAACCTCAGGACTGGCATTTGCAGGGATGGCATTCCAGGTGGAGGAGCCGGCCTAGGCAAAGGCCGAGGGGTGAACGGCACTGAGAATGTGCGGAGACCAGCATGACATTTAGATGGCTGGAGCAAAGGGGGCGGGAATGTCTGCAAGTAGGTGTGTGAAAGGTGGCTTTTCCATCAGCGTGTGTGCGTGTGTATGCTTACACACGTGCATGGCTGTGAGTGTGATTTCTCGGCCGCAGAGTCCCCCATTAACGCTCCGGTATTTGTTTGTTCAGTTCCGCTCTCCCATCGGCCCTGCTGCGTCTCTGCACCCCGTTTGCCAGTCGGCTCCCTCTCCCTCTCCCGAGGGCTCCATGGGTCATTAAAACCGAAACAAGCCCCAGCTCTGATGGTTAAACCAGATGCCCAGGCCCCATCCTGCCTGGGCCCCATCGCAGGGTCAGAATGAGCCATGGAGCTGCTGAGGAGGCCCCGTCCGGCTGCCTCAGCCCGTGGGGGGCCTGGGGTCCCAAGAGGGACAGGGCCAGACGAGGGGAAACCCAATCCCTGACACATGGAGATCATTTGCAGAAGGAACAAAATCCGTGACCAGCCCCAAACGGACGCAAAGGGGAGGGGAGCGGGGCTGGGCAAGGAGTTCTCAGGGCCAACGGGAGATGAGGGCTGAGGCAAACCCTGGGCCAGCCTCAGGCCAAGCTCTCAGGTTGTCTCAGCCACTCTCTCTAGGAGCTTCTGGCAAGGCTCCCACCCTTCCTGGGCCCCTGTGTTCTCCTTTCAAATAGGGCGAGGACTGAAAGAAAGATTCAGAGCAAATGTCCCAGCAACCTGTGCCCAGCAAATGGTTAGCCTGAAGCAAATAGATTGATATATAGATGAGACAACTGAGGCTCAGAGAGGTTGTGCAGCTCACCAAAGGGCACACAGCTAGTCAGCCTAGGAGTGGGGCTCAAATCTCCCAAAAGGGAAAATGTTCACAGGGAAGGGACATGGGCAGCCAGTCATGATTTGCAAAATCAGATGCACCGTGGCCTTCATCTCCCCTAAGGTGACTTTCCCTTCTTCCGATTTTACTGAGGTCCTCAGGACTCTGACCCATGAACTCCACTCATTTGGTTTTTTTGTTTTGTTTTGTTTTTGTTTTTCTTCTTTTGAGACAAGGTCTGGCTCTATCGCCCAGGCTCACTGGGCTCACTGCAACCTCCACCTCCCAGGTTCAAGCAATCCTCTTGCCTCAGCCTCCCAAGTAGCTGGGACTACAGGTGTGTGCCAACAAACCTGGCTAATTTTTGTATTCTTTGTAGAGATGGGGTTTTGCCATGTTGCTCAGTCTAGTCTCGAACTCATGAGCTCAAGTGATTCACCTGCCTTGCCTCCCAAAGTGCTGGGATTACAGGATTGAGTCGTAATGCCCGGCCCTGTTTTTTAAATTTAGCTTCATTGAGATATAATTCACATAGCATACAACTCACCTATTTAAATGCAATGCCTTAAATCAATTTCAATGCATTATACAATGAACAATTCAGTGGCATTAAGAACATTCATATTCATAATGTCATACAACCATCACCAAAATCTCTTTTTTTTTTTTTTTTTTTTGGACACAGGGTCTCACTCTGTCAGCCAGGCTAGAGTGCAGTGGCGTGATCTCAGCTCAGTGCAACCTCCGCCTCCCAGGCTAAAGCAATATTCCCACCTCAGCTTACCAAGTAGCTGGGATACAGGCACACACCACCATGCCCAGCTAATTTTTGTATTTTTTTTTAGAGACAGGGTTTTGCCATGTTGCCCAGGCTGATCTCGAACTCCTGGGCTCATGTGATCCACCTGCCTCTGCCTCTCGAAGTACAGGGATTACAGGCATGAGCCACTGTGCCCAGCCACAACTATCTATTTCTAAAACTTTTTTATCACCCCAAAAAGAAACTCTGTACCTGTTAAGTAGTAACTCTCCTATTTCCCCCTCCCCCTGCCCCCTATTAACCACTTTCTGTCTGTATGAATTTGCCTATTGTAGATATTTCACATGAGTGGAATCATGCAATATTTGTCCTTCTGTGTCTGGCTTATTTCACTTAGCATAATGTTTTCAAGGTACATTCATGTTGTAGCATGTATCAGAACTTCATTCCTTTATATGGCTGAACAAGATTCCATTGTATGGATATGCCACATTTTGTTTATCCATTTATCCGTAGATAGGCACCTGGGCTGTTTCCACAGCTTGCCTACTATGAATAATGCAGCTACAAGCATGGGTGTACAAGTATCTGTTCAAGTCTCTGTTTACAATTCCTTTGGGCATATTCCCAGGAGTGGTATTGCTGGGTCATATGGCAAATCTATGTTTAGCGTTTTAAGGAACCGCCAAAAAGCAGCTACACCAAGAGTCCAAGGCCCACTGGCTCAAAGTCCAGCCTGTGTGAAGGTTCAGGGACTGCTGCTTGACCTAGCCCTCATCACCTCTCGCCTGGACCTTTGCAGTAGACTCCTGGCTACCCCCTGCCTCTGCCTCAGCTCCTCCAATGGCTCCTCACAGCCAGGAGATCATCTGCAGCTCTTCAAAGTCATGCACAGCTCCCCATTGCTCCCTGGATAAAATCCTCAGGCACTGTGCCCTCCGTGGGCCCCTCCTGTCCCCTCTGAGGCTCCACAGCCATCTCTGCCCGTGTACCTCAGCACTTACCACATGTGCCAAGCCATCTGCAGACTCCCTCTATTGGTGGGCTCCTTGAGGCTAGGGACTATGTCTAATTTATGTCTCTTCATGGTCTTGAATAGAAAAGGTCCTTGGTAAATAAGTGTGCTGCAGAGATGAAGAAACCAGGGCTGAGAAAGGAAATTGACCTGCCTGAGGACCCAGAGCTGGGAAGTGAAGGACCTGATTCAATAAGACAGCAGGTGTCAAGTAGGTGTTCAAAATTATTAAGCACCGGTTCTCTTCCCACTTCTTACCTTGGGGAGTCAAAACGCCCCTGGGTCCAGACCAAGCCCTACTTCTAACTCGCTGTGTGACCTTGAGCAAGGCAGTTGCCCTCTCTGGGCCTCAGTTTCCAATCTGTGATCGGGAGGAGCGTGTCCCCACCGTCTCTTCGGGTTGGAATTTGAGGGTTCTCTGGCCTCGCCACCGTCACCACCCCCTCCCCCAGCAGATTCCTCAGGGCTCAGCTGGACCCCTTAGCCGGCCCCCTCCTGCCCACAGGTAATTAGAGGAACACAGCAGGGGTGGAGGGCAGGGGGAAGCCCCAGCAGGCGGCTCCTTCCTCTGTAAGGGGCCCCTCAACGCTGCCTGCCCAGCTCCTGCTGCGGGAACAAAAGGCCTTGTGGACGTTCAAAGCAAGGCGCCGGGCGGGAGGCCAGCGTGGGCGGCCGCAGAGATGGCCACGGGGCTCGTGGCGGGGATGGCCGGCGACTGGAAGCTGTCCCCATCCATCAGTCAGCGGTGACAGCTCCCGGGGACCTGCAGCCCCCCCTCGGCCCTGCCAGCTGACCGTCCGGCTGCAGCAGGCCTCCCTCGCCTGCCTGGTGGCTCCAGCCTGATGACCTGAATAATGGATCTGCCTTGAGCGTCCCGTCACCGTGACAGACACATCTCTGATCCACGCTTCTCACTTTACCTTCTCAGCCACATCCTTGGCCACCGGCCCCTAATGTGGACAGAGAGATGCGGCACATGTCACCCTCATTCTGATGGGGCCCTGGATACCAAGCCAGTGTGGCCAAGGTCACAGTGGCCTGGGGAGTCCAGGAGATTACAAGAGCTTGACCTTATCTGCTACCAACTCGCTGGGTGATCCTGGGCAAGTCCTGGTCCCTTTCTGAGCCTCAGTTTCCCCTCTTGTGAAATAAAGGCGTCATCACCAAACTCTGATGTGTGAGTTCTGCGATGCTCAAGTCCTGGCTCCAAATCCAGCCTCTGCTTTCCCTTGTTGCGTACGATGGGCAAGTTACTTAATGCCTCTGCCGCACCTCTTCCTCCTCTTCCTCCTTGGGGTATAATGAAAGCCATCTCCCCACTTCAAGGGATCATTGTGAAGGTGAAATGAGCTTGTATCTACAAAGCACTCAGCCCAGAGCCTGGCCTGGTGCAAATACTCTGTCAAAGCATCACTTACTGAGTATCCACAATAGTCTGTGCCATGCTAGGCTAGGTTATAGACATAAACGAGATCAAGAAACTGCCCAGAGGTGGGACACAGTGGCTCACACCTGTCATCCCAGCACTTTGGGAGGCTGAGGCGGGTGGATCACTTGAGCCTAGGAGTTGAAGACCAGCCTGGGCAACATGGTGAAACCCGGTCTCTGCAGAAAATCAAAAAATTGGCCAAGCATGGTGGTGCATGCCTGCAGTCCTGGCTATTCAGGAGGCTGAGATGGGACGATCACTTGAGCCCAGGGAGGTCGAAGCTGTATTGAGCTATGATCACCACTACACTGAGAGACAGAGCAAGACCCTATCTCAAAAAAAAAAAAAAAAAGAAAGAAAGAAAGATAAAAGAAAGAAAGAAAGAAAAGAAAAGAGGAAAGGATCCAGGAAGGGTCTGAGAGGCAGCCTTGGAGATGAGACTGGAAAAGCATTCTGGACAGAGGGAACAGCTGGTGCGAATGCTGAGAGGCAGGACCATGCTGAGGGTGTTTAAGGGGTATAATGAGACCATGCTGATGGAGCAGAGCTGTGGAGGGAGACCAGGCAGTGCAGTGGCTACGCTCAGAGGATCCAGGTTGGCATTCCGGCTGTCCCTTCCTAGTCGAGTGGCCTCAGGGAACCTGCTTAACCTCGCTGTTCTCCGGGCCTGTGTCTGCTACGTGAGAACAACCCTGGAGTCTACCTTTTAGCGCGTGAGGATGGAAAGGAGGTGGTGAGCTAATGTGACTGGAATTATCCTACGTAAAGGAAGCCCTCAGTCCCCGGGAGCTTTTTTTTTTTTTTTTTTTTCATGATCATCATCATTGTCATTGTAGACCATGTTGGGCAATTTGACAGATATTATTGGCTTTCCGTCACCAGGTGCTTTTCTTTTAGAAAACACTGGAGTCCAGGGGTGTCGACTGGTACAAGAAAGTTCCTACAGCTTGGGTGGTAAGAGAAAAAAAAAATTGGAAACAACCTAAGTGTCCATCACCGGAAAGATGACTCAATGAGTAGTGACATATTCATACTGTGGAATAGTCTATCGCGGTGACAGTGTGTCAACTGGAGCGTCACGTATCAACAAGGATCAGTCTCAAAATAGGATGTCGAGCCAAAAAAGCAATCACAGAATATGCATATGGGATGCTTGCATTTATAGAAAGTTTTAAAACATGCCAAGCCACACTGTATACCTTTTATGGATACACATGTAGGTAGTGTATCCATAAAGTACAGGGCAGGTGTGGAAATGGTATGAAGTAATTCAGGATCTCAGTTCAGTGGGGGCACTGACTACCCCAATGCTCTCTTTTGCTGCCTCTGCCTTATTTTAATTGTTATTCTGGCATATTATATATTTTAGGTTGCTCTGTTTATCCTTTGTCATCCTTCTGCTCTAGTGTAAGCTCCATGAGGTCAGTGCCGGGATTTTCGCCTGATTCATCCTGTGCTGTATTCCCAGTGCCTAAAACTGTGCCTGTAACATAGTGGGCTCTCCAAAAATCAGGATTGAGGGGATGGACGGAAGGAGGGCGGGAAGGAGGGAGTGAGCATTGCAGAGAGAAACTCAAGGCCTTCCTTATACAAAAGAACACACAGAGGGCCCCAGATCAAACCAGAGGGCTGGGCTGATAGACAGGAGACAGGTCACCCCTCCCTCACCTCTGCCCCCAAGGGCTCTGCTGCCCTACCCCAGGTCATGGACTCCCATGCCCCCAGCCCTCTGCCTGGAGTGGGAGGGTGGGGCTTTTGCTGCAAGGGAACCCATCTCACTGGGAGCTGGGGTCCACCCCAGGGCACACCAAGGCCGCCTATCTGATATACAAGAGATTTTTCACCTCTGACTCAGGGTAGCCAAAGAAAAACAAATGCAGTAAGAGTGTGCCCAGCACAACTGTTCTTTACCATCCCCGATGGTCTGAGGTCCAGGACCCCCACCCTACTGACACCCACCAAGCCACAAACCCTCTGCCCCAGTCCAGGTCCTGTGAATACCACCCCTTAAATTTTCCAAGTGTGACCACTTCACTCCATTCCCAGTCCTCTCTTGTCTCCTGGACAGGGCAGCGGCCTCCTCACTTACCTCCCTGTATCCACTCTGACCCCTCCCTCCTCACAGCTGACTTCCTTTCCACTTCCTTAATGACTCCCCACCACCCTTAGAACACAGTTCTTACCGTCATCCAAAGCCTTAGGTGTTCCTTCTTGTCCTTCAGTCACGCAGCTTATATTCCCCACCACCACCAGCATCATCACCACCACCAGGAAGCCTTCCTGGACTTAGATGCTCCTTCTTGGCCTTCAGCTGCTCACTTACATGCCCACCACCATGATCCACCACCAACACCAGCCTTCTGGGACTTCCCTGGTGGGGCCAACCGCTTCTTCCAGCTCTCACAGCCTCCTGGGCTTCCTGAGACAAGGGAATCCTGTTGCCCTTAGGAATGTGAGCTCCAAGAGGGCAGGAGCAATGTTCTTTTTATAACTAGACCCCCAGGGCTTGGCCTAGGGCAGGCACTGGTTAAATACCTGTTGAAGGAACATACAAATGAATGAATGAATGAATGAATGAATGAGTTACATAAATGAATAACTGAATGACTGAATGAGTTTTCTACCTGGAGAAGTTCTGGATCCTTTGGAAGGTTTAGATGTGGATGATAGGGAGTTTCAAGCCATCTGAACTCAAGGCTTCCCCGGGGTCTTCAGGGCCCGCAGCCCCTTCTTGCAGGGAATAAAGATGTTGGGAGTTTATCGCCTGTTCCAAGCATTTGTCCAACCCCCCCACCGGCAATTTCCCTGCCAAGTAAAGTGAGCGTGATATAGCCGATAAAGCTGCATTAAAATTCCCCTCGGCCCAATTTGCCTTCAGGAAAATGGTGGAACCCTAAATCTCGATGGGTATGAAACACAGAGGTGTTGGGGGTTGGCGGGCAGATGAGAGTCTCCCAGCTGGGAGAAACTAGGAAGGATGGGACTATAGGCCCATAAATTGCTCCAAAGGGCTCAGCCTAGATGAGGCGACCCTTCCAGCTCCCACCGGGGCCAGGTAAAGGAGGTGGAGAAGAAGGTGTGAGGGTGTAGGTGGCCAGGGAGGTGCTAGGCTGGGCCTAGGGACCCTCTCCCAGCAGCCTGGAATGATTGTCCTTGTAGGCTTGGAAGGAAGTGGGAGGGAGAAATTTCTAACCCTGCAAATCCTTCAGTTCACCTGAAGCACTTACTTTCATCAATCCCTACAAGAGTGCCAGGAGAAAGGTCCCTTCATCATCCCCTTATTTCCAGATGGAGAAACTGAGGCTTAAAGAGGTAAGGTGATTTGCCCCAACGTCACACAGGCCCTCCCTGCTTGGGCCCTGGAGCGGCAGGCTGAGGCCAGGCCCGAGGATTTCAATGGTACATGGAGGATATTTAAATCATTTCCTTTTTTTTTTTTTTTTTAATCTTCTTTATAGCCTACCTGTCTTTGGTGGCTCCAACACTTGCCAATTCTTCACAACAAAGAGTGGGGCATGCAGTCCTCATGCTCCCAAAGAGACAAGGAACAGCATCAAGCCAGGTTTCTCATTACAGCATTTTATTTCCACTGTGCTGCTGCTTTCTTTTTTTGGGGGGCGGGGGGTTGTTTGTTTGTTTGTATTTATTTATTTATTTTAGGGTTGTTTTTTTTTTGAGACGGAGTCTTGTTCTGTCGCCCAGGCTGGAGTGCAATAGCATGATCTCAGCTCACTGCAACCTCTGCCTCCCGGGTTCATGTGATTCTCCTGCCTCAGCCTCCCAAGAAGCTGGGATTACAGGCAGGAGCCACCATGCCCAGCTAATTGTTGTATTTTTAGTAGAGATGGGGTTTTGCCATGTTGGTCAGTCTGGTCTCTAACTCCAGGCCTCAAGCGATCCACTAGCCTCAGCCTCCCAAAATGCTGGGGTTACAGGTATGAGCCACTGCACCCAGCCCTTTTTTGGTTGGTTTTTAAATTAGGGATGGTGTCTTGCTATGTTACTCGGGCTGGCCTCGAATTCCTGGGCCCAAGCAATCCTCCCAGAGTAGCTGGGACTACAGGCATACACCCATTGTCCTCTTTTTTTTTTTTTTTTTTTTTTGAGATGAGGTCCCTGTCACCCAGGCTGGTGTACGTGGCATGATCGTGACTCACTGAAACCTCTGCCTCCCAGGTTCGAACGATTCCCCTGCCTCAGCCTCCCAAGTGGCTGGTATTACAGGAGCCCGCCACTACATCCAACTAATTTTTGTATTTTTAGTAGAGACGGGGTTTCACCATGTCACCAGGCTGGTCTTGAACTCCTGACCTCAAGTGATCCACCTGCTTTGGCCTCCCAAAGTGCTGGGATTATAGGCATGAGCCACTGCGCCTGGCCCATTATATTCATTTTTGAAGACACTTTCTGCTGGCGGACACCGATATTGGTTTCTCATTATTTCCAGCAATATATAGCTTCCGTTTAAAAATATATTTGTGTGTTTTAAAGTGAGTCTACTTAAAAAAAAAAAGTGAAGTAAAGAACATAGGCAGTACTTATGTATGCCAAAACATCCATAGCACCTCACCTCCCACCTGTCTCATCAGTTCATTATGTGTTAGTCTCAGGCCCTGCCTCCTCCCTGGGGCAAAGTCCAGAAAGAGGGAATTTTTGCCTACTTAGTTCCTGGGTTTATCCCAAGTAGCCTAAAACAGTGCCTGGCACAAAGCAGATGCTTTACAACAGTAAAGAGTTGTTAAATGAAGGTGGTGGCAATCTAAGAGTGGGATATTGAAAACTTGCAGAGCCAGCTCCAAGGAAGTCTGGGATTCTGAACTCCTACTCTCCAGACATTCTATTGTTTTCCAAGATTCGATAAGCCTTCATTTTAAAGTTCTAGAGAGCTTAGCTCTCAGAATTCCTGACACTGTGGTCCTCTGATTCCATTCTTCTCTGTTTCAGAGGCCCTCTGCAGCTCAGATGCCATATACGGGCACTCTAAGATTCTAAGAATGTGGGGTAATGATGTTATTTTCTGGGAAGCCAGGACCAACCAAGACTGCAGAATCACGTCCTCCATCTAGTGCTGAGCAAACAAGAAGGAGAAGAAGGAGGAGGGGGAAGAGCAAGAGAAAGGAAAGAGAGAGGGGAAGGAGAAGGAGAAAAGGAAGAGAAGGAAGAGGAGGCGGTGAGATAAATACAAGAAAAGAGAGAGGAAAACAAGATAAAGAGTGAGAGTTGGGGAGAGAAAGAAGTGAATTGAAGAGAAGGGAATGAAAGGGAAGGGGAGAGAGATGGGGATGAGGAGGAGAGAAGAAAAGAAAGAGAGGCAGGTAGATCTCCAGAGAAAAAGAGAGAAGCGCCTACATTTACATACACATCCTGGTCCCTCATGAGTTTCTCCCCTGTCCTTCACAGGGCAAGGGGACAGGCTGTCCAATGCCCACCTCCTCCCTTGGGTTGTAGGTCACCTGGGCAGCAGCTCCTCTCCTTCTTCCACAGAGTGGTGTGATGTGACTGAGCCCTCTAGGAAGCAACTCGCTGGGGGAAGAGGAGGTGGAAGCTTAAAGAGTACAAAGGCTAGAGGAGCAGGCATGTGTCTGTGTCCCATATCCAGTTGCTTCTGAGAGAAATGTTAGCTGAGCCTTTCCTCCATACCAGGCACACTCTTAGAAACTGTGCACACATCATCTCCTGTGACCCTCACAGCAGTCCCATAAGGTAAGTAGGGTTGCCTCATTCTAAAGAAAAGATAACTGAGGTACAGCAAGATTACATACTCTGGCCAGATCAAGTAAAAAGAGCTCAATAAAGATTGGATGAAGGGATGGATGGATGGATGGATGGATGGATGGATGGATAGATAGATAGATAGATAGATAGGTGTATGGGTGAGTGTGTAGATGAGTGAGTTGATGGATGGGTGAATAAGTGGGTGGATGGGTAAATGGATTGACAAATGAATGAAAAGATGGATGGATGGATGGGTAGGGGAAAGGATGGATGCATAGGTGAATGAATCGATGGATGGATGATAGATAAGTGGATAGATTGATGGATGGATAGATAGATGGATGAATGGATGATAAGATAAGTGGATGGATGGATGGGTGGATGGATGGATGGATGGATGGATGGATGGATGGATGGATGGATAGATGGGTGAGTGGGTGGGTGGATGGAAAAATGGGTATATGACTGGGTGGTTGGATGAATGGATGAATGGATATAGAGATTAGTAGTTGAATAGATGGATGAGTGAGAGGGTAGGATGGATGGATGGATGGGTGGATGGATGGATGGATCGATGGATGGATGGATGGATGGATGGATGGTGGAAAGAAAGAGGGAGTATAGTTCAGTGGGTGACTACATGACAAACAGCCCATCCTGGTGAAGTATCACTCTCCACACCTCCCAAATCATTCCAACCATCCTCTACCTTCTTCATTGCAATCCTGTCCCAGACATGTCCCTATAACTTAACATCAAGAATAATGACTGCAAAAAAAAAAAAAAAAAAGAAAAGAAAGATAAGAACAAAGCTTCAAATATGAGGAGCCTACCAGACAAGAAAAAGCAGTCCTAAGAACATGAAGATGGGTCTGAAGTGGGAACCTGGCCATGCTTGGCATGGTTCAGGAGCGCAACTGAGAGCAGTGGCTGAGGCCTCATGAGTAAGGAGAAGAGGGAGGCACCCAGGCAGAGTGTGAATTTTATCTCAAAAGCCACAGGTTTTGGTTTTGTTTTGTTTTTTGTTTTTTGAGAGGGAGTCTCATCCTGTTGCCCAGGCTGGAGTACAGTGGTGCGATCTCGGCTCAATGCAACCTCCACTTCCCAGGTTCAAGCAATTTTCCTGCCTCAGCCTCCCAAGTAGCTGGGATTACTACCATGTGCCACCATGCCCAGCTAATCTTTTGGTATTTTTAATAGGGACAAGGTTTCACCATGTTGGCCAGGCTGGTCTCGAACTCCTGACCTCAGAGGACCCGCCCGCCTCGGCTTCCCAAAGTGCTGGGATTACAGGTGTGAGCGACCGCACCCAGCCAAAAGTCACAGGTTTTAAACAGAGGATGCGCAGAACCACTCACACTTTGCCAAGATCACCTGGTGGAGAAGGAGGTGGTGGGAGTGAGAGAAGAAGAAATGAGATTCATGCAGAGGCAGCCGCAGGCATCCAAGTGAGAGATGCCGGGGTACATTTTGGAGGGAGAATTTTCAGGTCTTGGAAATGGGTGGGTTGTGGAGATGAACCATTGTGGGAAAGCAAGCATGACTCCCAGGTTTCTGAATTTAGGTTTTGAGATCATGGGAGGAACATATATATTGAGTTACGGAAGTCTGGTTGAGGTTTTAGGCAATGAGATCAAGACTTTTTTGATTATTTATTCTTACAAAAATATTTATGAAACACCTACTATGCGCCATGTCCTACCGTCCTGCAATGCTGGACTCACAAGGAATGTACCAACTTCCCCACCTCCCAGCCACCCAGCACAGCATGTACCCGACCAAGTTACCCACCAGCTCACCAAATCCCCCAGGAGTGACAGGACCAAGTGTTTGGGGGTGTCAGGTTCTCGCCCCTCCCGAGACAAGCTGGCCCAATGGCTGCAATGTCTGGCCTCCCAGTGGGGACCAGGCAGCCTTCTCTAGTGGCCATGTGCCCCCTTAGTGCTAATCCCCCACCCCCTGCCTCCTGGACACGCACACACAGGACATGCACAATGGCGACTGGTGTCACCCGCCAGGGTCCATGCCCTCACAGCAGAGAGAATAGCTACCAGCTGGTCCTCACCGGCTGTGTGACCTTGGGTGGGCCACATTCCAAAAATGATCACCCCAGGAGGGTGTCATCCATTCAGCCACCAACTGCTTGGCACCTTCTATGTGCCTGCCAGGCTCTGAGGGAACAAAAGTTAAGCCCCCTTCAGAGCTCCCTGAACATACCTCATACTCCCCTTCCCAGCAACAAATTAATCAACAAAGATTTCTAGAGCCAGGGCTTCTGGGAGACTCAAGAGAAGACGTAAGTGAATCACAGATCGCAAACACTCTCCCATCTATTGAATCCAATCGGTGCCCTCAGGGACAACCAGGGGGGAGTGGGAGAGGAACTGAAGCCTCCATGGATAAGTGGGCAAATTGAGGTCCCTGGAGCTGAAGCGTCTTGCCCCAGGTCATGTAGAGACCCCGAGGTGAGTCAGGTCTCAAACCTGCATCTTAAGACTTCCAGTTAAGTATCCTGGCACCAGCTTCACGTGACCAAAAAAAGGAGGGAAGTGGCCAGGTGCCATAGAGGCTCTCAAAAAGAGAGAAATGATTGAGAAATGGGATGTGTCTCAGGGGAAGACTGAGGGGGACTTTTAGGGTCTCTTGGCCCCTCTGTTTCCTCTCCTGATCATTTGGATTCTCTCCCTTTCAAAAAAAAGGCTAGAGAGGGCCCCAGTTGCCACACAGGAGCCAGAGTTGGAAAGACGAATCGGCCAGAGTTACGCAAGGCCTCGCATGTGGCTAAATTTAAAACTGAAATGTGAACCTCAGGACAGAATAAAAACACTCAGGGGGAAGGACTGGGGCCAACACCTCCCCTGGCCTTCTTAGTACACCAGAGGGAGGTGGTTCCCCAGTGCACCCAGGGAAAGGCTCCTGAAGCCAGCCTTGCAGATAGCAGGGGAGTTACCAGCCCGAGCAAAAGGCCTTACCAGCCCACCCTGGGCATGTGAGCATTCCCTAGTTCCTGCCTAGGGGGCAGTGTCCCTGATTCCAAGCTGGAAGGGGAAAGAGAAGTCCCTCTTTCTAGTGGGTATTCAGGCAGATACTACTACTTCCGCAGAAACAGCAAGTTATATTTTCCTACAAACTCTTCTACACAAAGAGTAGAATTGTTAATCAAGTGAATGAACAATGATATGAACTGTTTAAGCAAGCACAGATCCACTCCTTACAAGAGTCTCTTGTCTACCAGGTCTGATCTACTCATCACACACGTACAGCTCACATGCAGTTCACACAGGTATATAAAACACAAGTGTAATAGATGAATCTGCTCACATAAGATTCTAGACCCAACTTGCCACATCCACTCATAGAAACACACACTTACATGTACACACTCCCACACCCACAAACCATTCTCACCAGTGCTATCCCTTATAAAAGTTTACCGTGGGCCAAATGCTCTTCTCAACAGTTTGTCTGTGTTATTCATTCAGTTCTTACAAGGCTAAGTGCTGTTATCATCCTCATGTTACGGATGACACTCAGAGAGGTCGTCTGAGCTGAAGCTGAGAGGTTACATGGTTTGCCTGAAGTCACATATCTGGTAACTAGCAGAGCTGAAATTTGAACCCACGGCAGGCTGGCAGCAGCATTCATGTTCTTCAGCACCGTGAAGACACAAGGGCCCTTGCACACACATGAACACAAGCAAACAGGCACTGAAGCACGTTTTTCCTGCTTGCAGGACAGACACACACACACACAGAGCAACCAACATGTGAGAATAGAAGGGAGAAGGACCCCAGGCTGCGTGGACCACAGGGCCTTTGCACCACATTCACTCATCCAGGAACCTGGAGAAAGTGAGAAATTTAGGAGCATAGTGAGAAAGGGGGAGTATACAGACCCAGGGACTCAGGGGAGAGGTCAGGACCAGGGATTGAAGGGTCAAAGTGTCAGGAACAAGGTGCAGGACCAAACATTTATGTCCTTCTCCCACCTCTAAAGCACCTCGACTTCTTACCCACCAAGCCCAGGCCTACCCTGCCTGAACCAAGACTGCTAGGCAAGACACATCCCTGCTGAGATATGGCAGGGACTAGTGCCCTGGCCCTTGGTCCTTGGCCCTGCCAGGGAGCTGCCCCCTCCCACTAATGCAGTGCTTTAGGGGTTCTGGGGGCTGCTCTATAGGCATGGGTAGGGCTTGAGTCCTCCCTGGTGGGGAGGCAAATAGGCAGGGGCCACGGGCAAAGTTCTCTAGGACATGAGAGCTTTCCCTCTCCAAAGCCTGCAGAAAGCAGAGGCGAAGGCCTGGATTTGAGCCTCTCTGTCCCTGATTGTAAAGTGGAGATCACACTAAAACATGAGTCACAGGGTGGTTGTAAGAACAAAATGAGAAAGGAGGGATTCAGGGCTTAGCCCAGTGCAAGGTTCTCCCTTATATACTCTGTGAATATTCATACTATCACTCAAAAGACTGGAAATCAGTCTATCCAAGAGATACATGCACTCTCATGTTTATTGCAGCTCTATTCTCAATAGCCAAGATCTGGCAGCAACCTAAGTGTCCATCAACAGGTGAATGAATACAGAAATATGGTACTTATACATGATAAAGTACTTTTCAGCCATAAAAAAGAATGAGGCCCAGGCATTAACAGCAACATAGATGGAACTGAGGGTCATTATGTTAAGTGAAATAAGCAAGGCCCAGAAAGATAAACTTCCTGTGTCTCACTTATTTGAGCCAGCCAAAAATGAAAACAATTGAACCCATGGAGACAGAGAGTAGAAGGTTGGTTACCAGAGGCTGGGAAGGGTAATTGAGGGGTGTGGGGGAATAGGGAATTGTTAACAAGTACAGAAAAGTAGTTAGAAAGAATAAATAGACCTAGTATTTGCTAGCACAACTGGGTGACTATAGTCAGTAATAATTTAATTGTACATTTTAAAATAACTAAAAGTAGGCCAGGCGCGGTGGCTCATGCCTGTAATCCCAGCACTTTGGGAGGCCGAGACGGGCAGATCACGAGATCAGGAGATCGAGACCATCCTTGCTAACATGGTGAAACCCCGTCTCTACTAAAAAATACAAAAAACTAGCCGGGCGAGGTGGCAGGCGCCTGTAGTCCCAGCTACTCGGGAGGCTGAGGCAGGAGAATGGCGTAAACTTGGGAGGCGGAGCTTGCAGTGAGCTGAGATCCGGCCACTGCACTCCAGCCCAGGCGACAGAGCGAGACTCCGTCTCAAAAAAACAAATAAATAAATAAATAAAAGTATAATTGGATAGTTTGTAACATAAAGGATAAATGCTTGAGGGGATGGATACTCCATTTACCCTGACGTGATCATTAGGCATTGCATGCCTGTGTCAAAATAGCTCATGTACTCCATAAGTATACATACCTACTGTGTACCCACAAAAAATAAAAATTAAAAAACATGATCATGTTATTATCATCATCCTCATTATCATTATCATCACTATACCTTGGCTTTGTGGCAATTTGCTAAACACAGGAGTAAGAGGGGAGGACTAAAGGGCACCAGCCTTTGGAGCTAGAATTCCACCACCTTGGGGAAACTGAGGCCCAGGGAGGGAAAGGGGCAGGGCAGAGTCAGGGTGGACACAGCTGGTCCTGCAGAAGGGGGCGTGCCAGGGAGTGCCAGCAGCTCAGACGTGGCAGTCCCTTTGCCATCTGAGGTCTGCAGCAGGAATGATGAGGGGAGCAGGCACTGAGGGGCCACTGCATGCCAGGGAATGTCCACACAGACTCCTGTGAGTTCTCCAAACAGCCGCAGGCCACTGGTATGAGCGTGCCATGTCCCAGATGGGGAAACAGAGGCATGAGCCTCCCAGTCACCTGCCCGAGATCCCAAAGTCAAGTAAACGACGAGGCTGGGACTTGAGCCAGTTCTGACAATTCCAAGATCCTCTACTCCAGCCAGCCCCGAGGCTCCGTCCCTCTGTCGCCTGCTTCCCCAGGGTCCAAACTCCAGACAGTGGCATTTTCTTCCCTTCCTGTTGCCCAGATGGTGCCTGTCTCTTTGTCTGAAGGGTTTTTCCCCTTTCCTTTTCTTTTTTCTCACTTGCTTTCTATCTTTTATTTTCTTTTTTCTCAATTGCTTTCTTTCTTTTCTTTTCTTTTCTTTTTTTTTTTTTTTCCATATTCGAAGGATGAAGGAGCAACTCCCTAGATGGCATGGGAAAACAAAAGGGACTGCCGTCCCCCAAGCCCAGTGGCAGCCACGCCACCCAGAGCTGGAGGGTATGGAAATGAGCTGTCGTGAATGCAAATGAGGCTTCTGGATGATTTGCACAGAGCCAGCCTGGGCGGGGCCGAGGTGGAGCAGGTGGGGAAGGCTGTTGGGAGTTTTCCCAACCTTCCACCAGGTACCTGGCTTCTCCAGGCCAACCTTCCCTTGAGAAGGCCTCCTTCTCTGGCCTCTGCAGCATGAAATATCTGGGCAGCTGTTGGGATTTCATCATTTCTATCTGTGTACATAAAATTAATTTTCTGTTTGTTATCTCATTGTGCAAACAGATGGCTAGTTGGAATTCTTTTAAACCAGATTTGGGGGGTTAGTTTGGGATAGTGTGACTTAACAAGGTTTTCCTGTGTGACAGTTGAGTGAGACAGACCACCTTCATAAGATGCCATGGATGGAAAATACACAGAGGAATCCCACTGAGCCCCGGGCTGAGTCCCAAGAGCAGACTTTGGTGCGCTTTGGGTAATACTTTGGCACAGAGTGCAGTCTGAGGGTGAGGGTGGCAGTGATTCTAGCTACAGTGTATGGGTGGGATGGAGGATGGTGGGTAGGAGGAAGGGTGTAGTAGAAGAACGGGTAGATGAGGGGAGGCAGGGAGGATTAGCCAATAGATGGATAGATGGATGAAAGGATTGAAGCATGGAAGGACGGAAGGGAAGAAGAGATGGAGAGAGAGAGAGGGAGGCAAGAAGAGCTGAATGATGATGGATGGATATGGATGGGTGGACAGATAGATGAAAGGATGAAAGGATGGGTAGGAGGAAGGAAGGAAGAGAGGAAGGAAGGGGAAGGGAGTGGGGAAAAGAGGGAGGGAGAGAGGGAGAAAGAGTTGAAGGATGGATGGATGGATGGATGGATGGATGGATGGATGGATGGACAGGAGGAAGGAAGGATGGCTAGGAGGAACGGTATACTAGAGGGACAGATGGATGAGGGGAGGGAGGATTTAAAAATGAATGGATAGATGGATTAAATGATTGAAGGATGAAAGAATGGAATGGAGGAAGGGAGGGAGAGAGGGAGGGAGGAAAGAAGGGATAAATGATGATGGATGGATATGGATGGATGGACAAATGAAAGCATGAAAGGATGGGTAGGAGGAAGGAAGGAAGGAGAAGGGAGGGGGGAAGAGAGGGAGGGAGAAAGAGAGGAAGAGTTGAATAATGGATGGATGAATGGGAGGAAGGGTGTACTAGAAGGACAGGTAGATGAGGGTAGGGAGGGAGAATTAATTAATGGGTGGATAGATGGATGAAAGGATTGAAGGATGAAAGCATGGAATGGAGGAAGGGAGAGAGAGAGGGAAGAAGGACTGAATGATGATGGGTGGATGTGGATGGATGGATAGATGGATAGATGAAAGGATGGGTAGGAGGAAGAAAGCGAGGAAGGATGGCAGAAAGGAAGGAAAGAAGGGAGGGAGGAAGAGTTGAATGATGGATTGATGTGGATGGATGGGGGGATGGATGGATGAATGGATGGATGGGTGGATGGAAGGAAGGAAGGGAGAAGGGGAGTAGAAGGTGTATTAAGTTACTCAGGCTGTATTATGCACTACATATTTGTGTGTCCCACAAAATTCGTATGTTGAAACCCCACTCCCCAGTGGGAAGCCTTTAGAAGGTGGGGAGTTGGGGAAGTAATTAAGTCATGAGGATGGAACCCTCATTATGGGATTAGTGCCCTTATAAGAGGAGACAGGAGAGTACTTGCTTTCTCTCTCTCTGCTCTCTGCCATGCAAGAACTTGGCAAGAAAACAGCCATCTGCGAACCAGATAGAGGGCCCCCACCAGAACCCAACCATGCTGGCACCTTGATTTCAGACTATGAGAAATAGATTTCTATTGTTTAAGCTGCCCAGTGTATGATCATTTTTATAGCACCCCAACTGACTAAGACAGGCTGACATAATGAAATACCTAAGACTGAGTGGTTTAAACAACAGAAAGTTATTTTCTCACAGTTCTTGAGGGTAGAAGTCCAAGATCAAGATTCCAGATGATCGGTTTCTGGTGAGGACTCTCTTCCTGGCTTGAAGACAACTGCCTTCTCATGGTGTGCTCACATGACCTTTCCTCTTTGTGTGCCCAGAGACACAGAGAGAGGAAGAGCTCTGGTGTCTCTTCATATAAGGACACTAATCCTATCAGATCAGGGCCCCACCCTGATGACCTAATTTAACTTTAACTACTTCCTTAGAGATCCCACCTTTAAATATAGCTACACAGAGGATTAGGGCTTCAACATATTAATTTAGGGGGACACGCACCTTCAGTCCATAGGTTGACAGGTGAATGGGGAAACCTAACATCTTTCCTTTATTCTTCCATTCATTCAATAAGCCTTTCTGAAGCCAAGCTATAACAAGGAAGGAGACAGGCATGTTCCTGGTGTTCACAAAGCTCACAGAATACCTTGACTTTCCCCCAGGAGAGGGTCTAGCAGAGAAGAGTCTGGCTTCAGGGTCAAACAGTCCCGCCTGGAGATCCACGCTGTGTGGATGACGATGTGACCTCAAGCAATGACACCTTCTTTTAATCTGTCATCTCCGCATCTGTAAAATAAGGATCATGACAGCCCCTGCCTCCTACAGTCACTGTGAGCATTCGATGAATTAGGAGATAACACTCCCTGTTAACTTATTAAGAGTAAGTAGCTGCTATTGTAATGCATGCAGCCTTTGCCACTGGTTCACTGCATGGTCTTAGGCAAGGCTGTGTCCCCTCTGAGTTAAACTCAATCTCCTCATTTGCAAAATGTACATCGTAAGGCCAGCTCCAAGGCACTGCATGTTGGATGTTCAAATGAGACAAAGGAAACACACAGGCTGTGTAAGATGTAACACGCTTGCCATGTGTGAGACTCTGGGCCCTGTGGGTGTTAAGCCCACAGCCACACTAGTGTATGAATCTGGGTTCCCTAATAGATTGTGCACTCCCAGAGTGCAAGGGCTCTGGCAAACTTATCTCAGCTGCCTCAGTATCCAACATGCAGGAGATGGGTAGGTGACCTGTGAGTTTCTGATGAATTAATGAATTAAGGGAAGCGATTACCTCGCCAGACCCAGAATTCAGAGGAAATCATAAGTATGGTCCCTGGTATATTTCAGAGCTATCACCTCTTTCTCACTATGTCTGGCTCTTATGTGACCTTGGACATAGTCCCTTTCTGGGCTTCCTCCCCTGGAGAGATCCTGGAGGCACAACATCCACAAATTCTGGGGGTGCTAGGGAAGGGTCAGTAGGAGAAGCAATTAATAAGAATATTATTTTTGCTATTATTATATTACCAACTAATACAATTATGGCTGGAATGTAGTAAGGCTCACTTTGGATTCAGACAATTCATTTATTTATGACCTTGGAGGTTGCTTTTCTTCTGCGAACCTGTTTTCTCATCTGTGACATGGGCACAGATGGACACTAATTCACTGGAGATTGATTCACTGGGTAATCCCCAATGGTAAGATGTATTTTGACCAACTCCTATGGGCCCAGCAACAGCCTAGGGGACACTGAACTGTTTGCCTTGCAGAATGACCCGTGCAGGTTGGTTCTGATTCCATTATTCCCACTTCAAGATGAGGGGCCCAGGTGATGGGGTGAGGAATGACATCCCCAGGATCACACAGGGCTAAGGTGGAACTCAAACTCGGGCCAATCTAACTCTCAGCCTTAGCTAGCTGCCACCGTATTCCCGCCTCTCCAGCCGGCATTCCCATGAGTCCCAAGCAAGACTTCACAGCACAGGCCTTGGAGACAGAGATTCCAGGAGAGCCAGGCTCTGCTGGGTGCCTTCGGGCAAGTGCCTTGACATCTCTGGGCCTCCCCAGGCTCACCTGTAAAACGAAGCAACATGATGAGGCCTTGCAGGTTGGTTTTGAGTGTTAGACCATCCAGTTAACATAGCATGGGCGTGCCCAGCTCATGCCTGGTGAAGAGTAGGCTTTCCTTCCTGCTCCACACCTCTGCCTGCAGGCCCACCTCCATGCCCAGACCATCCCATGGGCCACTCAATCAGCCCACAGCCAAAGCCACTGTCAAAACAACAGAACCACATATACCAGCTGCAGGTACCACTTACCGACCGAGTGCTCAGGATGTGGGAAGCCCTGTCCGTGCATTAAGTGTGAATGACCTGGAGACAACCCTATCCCCGCTTTGCAGATCAGGAGGTGGATCCCAAGTGTGGTTGAAAGGACGGGACACACAGCCAGTGAGCTGCAGTCCGAAGATGTGACCCAGGTCTGCCAGCCACACACACCAAGCAGCCTCTGTGACAAATGGCTGCTGGCATCTAGGTGACGCTCCCACATCTCATGTACTTGCTCCCTCTAGGCAGAGGAAGCTGGGTGCTGGCCCTTCATGATTATTCCACGGACAGTCCATTTTATGGCTTTGGAAACTGAGGCCCCCAAGATGCTCAGAGAGGTTCGACTCCATCACTCCATATTTACTGAGCTCTTTTTCTGAAGATCAGTGAAGCTGAGACACACAGAGTCCTTTCTTTCTTTCTTTCTTTCTTTCTTTTTCTTTCTTTCTTTCTTTTCTTTTTCTTTCTTTCTTTCTTTCCTTCCTTCTTTCTTTCTTTCTTTCTTTCTTTCTTTCTTTCTTTCTTTCTTTCTTTCTCTCTCTTTCTCTCTTTCTTTCTTCTTTCTTTCTCCTTTTTTTTTAGAGGGAGTTTCCCTCTTGTCACCCAGGCTGGAGTGCAATGGCTCGATCTCGGCTCATTGCAACCTCCACCTCCTGGGTTCAAGCAATTCTCCTGCCTCAGCCTCCCAAGTAGCTGGAATTCAGATGTGTGCCACCATGCCCAGCTAATTTTGGTAGTTTTACTACAGATGGGGTTTCACCACGTTGGCCAGGCTGGTCTCCAACTCTTGATCTCAGGTGATCTGCCCACCTGGGCCTCCCGAAGTGCTGAAATTACAGGCGTGAGCCACCGCACCTGGCCGAGTCCTTATTTTCAAGGTCATACAGGAAGGGTTTCAGGATAGTCCAGGCTGCCTTAACCCCAGCCAGGATGAACGGGAGTTTGGGGATGACCAGAATCCAGCTGTTCCATCCCCCACCCCACCTCCCACCTCAGGTGTGGACAGGAACCATCACATTTCCACGTTGCCTTCTTTGTCTCTGCCTCTGCCCAACCTCCCCCACACCAGTACCCAGCCAGCCAAGGGACAGGCAGGCCGCCTCCTCACTCTGGACATGCCCCATGGGATGGTTACACTTCTGGGTGTAGTTATTGTCCAGCCATATCTCCTGGGGCCTTCAAATGGGTTTGCTGGTGATTTAACGTGTATTCGTGTTCTATCAATACATGACATTCTCAGGTCCACATTTCAGCAAAAAATAGTCCTGAGCATCTGGAAGGCAAAAAAAAAAAAAAAGTGTATATATATATATATCATCGCTAAACCGCAATCTCTTGTCGTATTGGATTCTGTGACTTACAGTTCTCTCCTCCTCGCTGCACTTGAATATTAAATGTTGTATTAATAGCTCACTCTTAATTATCTGTGAGTAATGTACTACGACCTGGAAATTAATGAAGGGAAGGGCCCAATCGAGAATATTTCCCACTCCTCTGAGTGCTGCGGGGCTGATGGGAGGGGAGAGATTTGCATATGATTTGCATGAGAAGCTGTAGGCAGGAAGAAGATGCATGAGCTCAAATGTGGGGGCTTACTGTGGACCCAGTCACTTTCCAGCACTTTCCAAAGCGAGAATTCCCTTCCACTTCTCACTCCTAGCTCCCAGTATTTGCCCACACTGATCCTTCTGCCAGGAATGCCCTTCCCAGCAGCTTCCTGTGTGTGGGAAAAGCATGATCATGGCAACTACTACTTACGAAGGATATATATACGTATTTTTTTCATGTTTTTTTTTTGAGACAGGACCTGGCTCTGTTGCCCAGGCTGGGGTACACTGGTACAATCTCGGCTCACTGCAACCTCTCCCTCCTGGGCTCCAGCGATCCTCCTGCCTCAGCCTCTCCAGTAGCTGGAGCTACAAGCCTATGCCAACACACCCAGCTAATTTTTGAATTTTTTGTAGAGATGGAGTTTCATCATGTTGCCCAGGGTGGTCTCGAACTCCTGAGCTCAAGTGATCCACCTGCCTCAGCCTCCCAAAGTGCTGGGATTACAGGCATGAGCCACTGCGCCCAGCCATGAAGGACAATTTAACACAGACACATATACAATTGTGTCCACATACTTAACGAGTACCTATAAATACAAGTGCACATGCAGACGCACACGTATTATATAGTCACTATTTTTTAAAAACCTATTTTAGAAAAGCCTGTCAGTTCCTCAAAGAGTTAAACATAGAGTTCCTATTTGACCCAGCCACGCCCCTCCTAGGGTCATGCCCAAGAGAATGAAAACATGTAAACACACAAATGCTCGCCCATGAATGTTCATAGCCGCATCATTCAGAAAGTGAATGGATACATGAGACGTGATATATCTATCATAATGGAATATTATTCAGCCATAAAAAGAAATGAGGCATTGACACATGCCACGACGTGGAAGAACCTGGAAAACATTGTGCTAAGAAGCCAGATGCCACTGGGCATGGAGGTTCGCACCGATAATCCCAGCACTTTGGGAGGCCAAGGCGGGATCACTTGAACCCAGGAGTTCAAGAGCAGCCCGGACAACATGGCGAAATCTCATCTCTACAAATAACACCCAAAAAATGATCTGGGTGTGGTGGCACACACCTGTAGTCCCAGCAACCTGGGAGGCTGAGGTGGGAGAATGACCTGAGCCAGGGACGTCGAGGCTGCAGTGAGCTATGACCGTCCCACTTCACTCCAGCGTGAGTGACACAGTAATACCTTGTCTCAAAAAAAAGAAGCCAGACACAAATGGTCTCTTATTGTATGATTCCATTTATATGAAATATCCAGAATAAGAAAATCTGTAGAGACAGAAAGTATTAATGGATTAATGATTGCAGGGGGTAGGGGGTAATCGCTAATGTTATAGGATTTCTTTTGGGGGTGATGACAATGTTTTGGAATTTGACAGTGGTGATGGTTACACAACTCTTGACTATACTAAAAACCACTGAGGCCTGGCGTGGTGGCTCACGCCTGTAATCCCAACACTTTGGGAGGCCGAGGCCAGTGGATCACCTGAGGTCAGGGTTCGAGACCAGCCTGACCAACATGGTGAAACCCCGTCTCTACTAAAAACACAAAAACTTAGCTGAGCATGGTGGCACGCACCTGTAATCTCAGCTACTCAGGAGACTGAGGCAGGAGAATCACTTGAACCTGGGGGGCAGAGGCTGCAGTGAGCCGAGGACCATGCCACTGTACTCCAGCCTGGGTGACAGAGACTCCATCTCAAAAAAAAAAAAAAAAAATTGAATTGTACATTTCAAATGGGTGAATTGTATGGTATGTAAATTACATCTCAATAAAGCAGTTACAAAAAAAAAAGTATACACTGTCCACCCAGGAGTTGGTATATGCTGTTCCCACTGACTGGAACACCCTTCCCCATCTTTCTTCCTCTGACCTCGTGTTGGGCATCCCCCAGGGGCTGAGAGGTAGAGCGTAGGGTGCGGCAGGAGGGACCTGCAGAGCAGTGTCCTACAGTCCCTCTGCACCCATGATGGGCTGTGTGACCCTCAGCAGATGACTTTGTGTCCCTGAGCGTTAGTCTGAGCCTGGGGGGGCCGGTGTGATGTACCAAGGCAATGCTTGGTTCAGGCTCTGGCCTGACCTGGATGCCCAGTGAGTTGTGGTCATTGGGCCCCTCACATGGCATGACACTGAGGTCACAGGGAGGCTGAGCAAAGCAGAACACGGCCAGCCTGGCTTTGGCAGATGCCCTGGGATGTCACTGGGGCCGTGCAGGGCAGGCAGGCCCCAGCCAGGCCAGGGAAGGGATTTGCTGTTCCCATCTCCCTGCAGTGAGGGCAGGCGCTCCATGACCCCCATCCACTATCTCCCTGATGCAAGGAGGCCTTGGCCTGTGGCCCAGCCAATGGACCCACCCACTGCGTGCTCCCTGGGAGAGAAGCCAGAGGGCTGGAGGGAGAGCCGGGTCCTGTCAGAACCGTGTGCCAGAGGCTGGACTTGCAGAGCCTCGGCAGAACTCCAGCCTCAGCCCCACAGCAGCCAGTGGCCTTTCAGGACGTGAATCCAGTCACGTCTCCCCCTTGCTTAAAGCCCTCTGCTCACCTTTTACCATGGCCTTCAGGACCCTGTGCCCTGGCCCTGCCCAGCGATCTGACCCCGTCTCCTCTCACTCTTCCCCTTGCTCTCACCAAGCAAGCCTCCAGGACTTCACCCTGGCCGTTTCCTCCGGCCTTCCCACCGCTCCACATCCCTCAGGCCCCAGCCCAGAGGTCACCTCTCAGAGAAACATCTCTGCCCACCCGCTTTGGAGCCCATTTTGCTCTTTTTTCTTTCCTTTTAGAGATGGGGTCTTGCTCTGCTGCACAAGCTGGAGTGCAGTGGCGCGATTATAGCTCACTGCAGCCTCGACCTCCCGGGCTCAAGCAATCCTCCCTCCTCAACCTCCTGAGTAGCTGAGACTACAGGCCTGTGCCACCACGCCTGGCTATTTTTTATTTATTTATTTTGTTTGTAGAGGTAAGGTCTCACTATGTTGCCCAGGCTGGTCTCAAACCCCTAGCCTCAAGCGATCCTCCCACCTCAGGCTTCCAAAGTGCTGGGATTCCCACTCTGCTCTTCTCTGCCTCAATTCTGTCTTCATCTACAGATAGCACCCACCCATGAGTGTCCGATAAATGCACAAGGCAGGCAGCCTAGGTCCCGGCCGCAGGTCTGCCTCTGGTTCACTGGGAGACCCCGAACAGATCACACCTCCTCTCCACATGACAGGCCAGACCTTTGTGAAGCGGAGGAATCTCCTGTTTGATTCAAATTATAGGTGGCCCCTAACACCTAAAGCAGCGAGAGCTGCCGGATGTCAACCGTGGTGGTTCTGCTGCTGGAAAGGTGAAAGGTGGGGCACGGGCAGGGTTCTGCTCCATCATATTTTTATCATTCTTCCCGTTTTCCCCGATGACTAATTCTTTGTTCATCAGAGTGAAAAGATTATTTGAAAAAAAAAAAATGCTAAGTTTCAACTGAGAATGTAAGGTGAGATCATTTCTCAGGGTTCCTCCAGGTCTGGAAAATGCAACGGGGAGCTTCAGCAGAAGAGGGCAGGAGGGGCTCTTGTTTTTTTTTGCAAACCAAGAAGGAAACACGAGTGGGAGAGTTTGAGAGAGTGCAGTGGGCAGGTGGGGAGACACCAGCAGCTGTTCCCATACTGTAGTTCATTTATTTATTTATTTTTAATTTAAATTTTTTTTTTAAGATGGAGTCTCATTCTGTCACCAGGCTGGAGTGCAGTGGCACCATCTTGGCTCACTGCAACCTCTGCCTCCTGGGTTCAAGCAATTCTCCTGCCTCAGCCTCCTGAGTAGCTGGGATTACAGGCATGCGCCACCACACCCAGCTAATCTTTGTGTTTTTAGTATAGATGGGGTTTCACCATGTTGGCCAGGGTGGTCTCGAGCTCCTGACCTCAAGTGATCCACCCACCTCAGCCTCCCAAAGTGCTGGGATTACAGGCGTGAGTCACCGCACCCAGCCTCATCTTGGCCACTGGCTTCTGATTTCACTCATTCATTAATTCACTTAACTCATGTTCCTTGAGCTTTGCAAGGTTCTGGGAATCCAGCCAAGCACACAGTAGATAGGTCCTGGCCCTTGTGGAGCTGAGGGTCTGTGGTCACTGGCCCCAGGGGTCAAGGTCTCTCTGAGTGTGATGTGCTACTGGCCCCATATGGACCATGACAGTCACTCTCCTCGGTTCCCACTCTGCACCACTATTCACACAGCCTCCTATGATAGTCATCGCCCCATAAAGACTCAGGCCCATTAAAATCCTCAAATCTATCTGGGAGCTCCTGTCTGCCCAATGCCTCATCTTGGATGACACCATTACATCTTGAGGGTGGTTACTGATCTTGTCTTTCTTTTGTTAAAAATTAACTCGAGGTTTTTTTTCTGATTGTATCAAAATAGTTAATTCATATTTTAGACAGTCTGGCAATGTAGGTATTTGCCTACATTACTAGCTGTGGAACATCAGGCAAGGTACTTCTCAAACCCTTAATATCGTCATCTGTGAAATGGGGACAGTCCTAGTACTCACATCACAGATTCATTGTAAGGAGTAAAAGAGACTCCAAATGTATGCATCTGGCACAAAAGAAGCTTAAAATAAATGCACTAAGATGAAGACCAAAAAGAGACCTGTAGCCCGACATCAGGGACAAATCCAGACAACATCTTATAATAGGTTACTCTCTTCCAGAGATTTTTTTTTCTGCACAGATTTAAAGAGAGAAAGAGATAGATGCAAAACAACCATTTTTCATGTAAATGGAGATCACATTGTAATTCTATTTTGTAATCCAGTTTTATTCTCATTTAACAGCCTGAACATTTGACCTACAAAATGATAATATTACCTTGAACCTATAAAGACCTTTCCATCTTTTTGTTACTTCAATGGAAACACAAAGTTTTAGCAAACTGCCCTTCTGCTAGTTATACGTAAGAAAGTGTATTTCCCTATGTCTGTAAGTCCTCTTCTAAGACCTGATTTTACGGCTGAACTGAATTTCAGCCTGTAGCTAGACCGTAATTGATTCAAGCAATGTAAGTGAAAGTAAGTGGTAATAAGCAAAAACAAACAGCAAAATAAGTAACAATGGTTATTACTAGAGTGCTGTAACAGCGTTGGTTAGGTTGTTTGTTTCTAGTTATTTGCTATAAGCAATGCTGTCATGGACATCCTTGTTGATAAAATCTTTGTCCATAAGAAACAAATTATTTAGGATTTCTAAAGGAATTCATCCCCAAAACAGAGACTACGAATAAGCTTTCCCAAATGTTGTTGCCCTTTGTGATATGCCCATAGAGAAGAGACCAAGACACATTGGGCATTTTTTTAGTGTTAAGTGTTATGCTAGGCATTTGGCCAAGGCATTGAATCTCCAGGCAGTGGCTCACACTTGGAATCCCAGCACTTAGGAGGCCAAGGCAGGAGGATTGCTTGAGGGCAGCAGTTTGAGATTAACCTGGGTCACATAGTGAGATGAGGCCCCATCTCTACAAAAAAAGATTAAAGAAAAATTAGCCAGGCTTGGTGACACACATCTGTAATACCAGCTACACAGGAAGCCGAGGTGGGAGGATCATTTGAGCCCGAGAGTTTGGGGCTGCAGCGAGCTATGATTGCACCACTGCACTCCAGCCTGAGTGACAGAACGAGACCCTGTCTCTTAAAAAAGAAAACAAAGAAAAAGAAAAAAAAAAAGAATCTCTATAATAATCCCTTCATTTTTTTTTTTTTTTTTTGTTACTTCAATGGATATGCAAAATTTTAGCAAACCATTCTGCTACTTATGTGTGAGAAAGTCTATCTCCCCACACCATCACCAACACTGGGCATTATGATTTGTATCAGTCAGCTATTGCCATGTAATAAACCACCACAAAACTCAATGACTTAAAACAGTAAGCATTTATTATTGCTCATGCATCTACAGGTCAGTTAGCTGGTTTTTCTGATCTGTCAGTCTTACTTGTGCATCTCTGGCTGGTTTTGCTGATTATTATAGGGCTCTCTCAAATGTCCAGAGCTTGGCTCTACTCCACATGGTCTCTCATCCTCCAGCAAGCCAGCCCAGGCTTGTTCCATGGCAGCAGCAGAATTTCAAGATAGCAAATGGAAACTGCAAGTCCGTTATGGCCGAGGTTCAGAACAGGTACAGAATCACATCATCACATCCACCACATTCTATTGGCCAAAATATGTCACATGACTGAGGCTTGATTCAAGGAGTGGGAAACAGACTCTATCTCTTGATAGGAGGAACTGCAAAGCCACATTGCAAAGGATACAGATATAGAGAAGGGAGGCACATTAAGAACATTTTTGCAACCAATCTATCATGTAATTTTTTAATTTTTATTTTTTAATTCGATTGTTAAAGTTTTTGCCAATTTTCTGACTTCAGAAAATGTTTTAATGTGTATTCTTGGATTGTACCCTGCTTCCCTTCCCTCTGTTTATTGGCCACTCATGAATTGACTCCTTGCACCCAAACACTAATCTTTATATTCACCCTGGCCCACACTCCTGCCTGGAAGTCCAGCCCGTGCTCCTTCTGGAAGCCAGCCGTCACCCCCACCCATCAGCTCCTTCTTCCCATAATGAATAGCCCAGGAGCCCGCAGGAGAGAGAGCCATGGCCGACCACCACCAGCACTTCCCCCGGGGAAGCCCATGATAACACCATCCATCACTGCCACCCTCGGTGGCTGGGCGCCCCCGGCCCGGCCAAGGAGGAGAGGAAACACTGCCCACAGCTCAGTGGAGCCCTTAATGATTACGTCAAGTGGCAAGCCATTTATTAGTCTCCTTAGCGGCCAAAAAAAATAAGGCCTGAGAAGCCAGCAAGCACATCAGGGGACTGTGGTTTTATTTTTTATAACCGCTTCAAGCCTCAGACACCAAGGGGAATGTGGGTCAGGAAGGGAGGCAAGGCTTGGGGGCTGGGGAAGCAGGAGTTCTGAGCCAGTCTCTGCAAAGGGACTGTGGGCACAGAGGGTTTGCGCGGCCCATCCAAGGTCACACAGGTCCCAGGCCAGCGTCCTCCCTCAGGGTCATGATGTGCCTTCCACTGCACCTGTGTTCACAGCTCCTGCATTTTACCATCAATTGCTTTGAACCCTTTTTTGGAGATTGGTGAATAAAAATTAGATATGAGCAGGCACTGGAAGGGGGTGTGGAATATAGGGCGCTCTGGAATTGGAGTGAGAATACCGGCATATTTCACTTCTCTGAGCTTCAGTTTTCTCCCATGCAGAATAGGCATGATCGGGGCCAGCTTTACGGCTGTGAGATCTCTGCAGTTGCACAGACCCCAGCTCTCAGAAAAGCTCCAAGCTGGGTTTACGTTTCGCTGTTGCTGTCTTGAAATTCTTTTTTTTTTTTTTTTTTTCTTGTGACAAAGAATTGCTCTGTTGCCCAAGCTAGAATGCAGTGGTGCAGTCTCAGTTCACTGCAACTTCTGCCTTGCAGCTTCAAGTGATTCTCCTGCCTCAGCCTCCCGAGTAACTGGGATTACAGGCATGCGCCACCACACCCAGCTAATTTTTGTATTTTTAGTAGAGACAAGGTTTCACCATGTTGGCCAGGCTGGTCTCAAACTCCTGACCTCATGTGATCTGCCCACCTCAGCTTCCCAAAGTGCTGGGATTACAGATGTGAGCCACCGTGCCTGGCCACCATCTTGAAATTCTTAATTTTCGCACCTATGTGTGTTTTAAGTGAAGCCCAGTGGGGCAGTGGAGCACACAGGTGAACAGAAGAGATGCACGGAAGAAGAGCAAACATTTCCTATTTTAGTACTTTTACTGCACATTTTTTCTGCTTTTTAAACAGGGAGGACTGCAGTTTTGTTTTACACGGCACCCTGCAAATTGTGTTGCCACCCTAAGCATGATGATATCTCCTGGACCAGGCTGGGCACCTCGGAGACTCTCAGAGAATGGCTTGCCCCACCAGTCAGGGGCTCCATCTCTTCCTTTGTAGGTTCCTCTCCTCCATCGGAACCCAGGACTGTTCTCCTGGATGACACCCCTGCTCTTCCTGCCACATCCAGACAGGCTCCACGCCCCTCCTTTTCACCTCCTTCTTGTCCCTGCCTCCATTTCCGCTTTAGTTTCATCGCCCCAGGATTGCTCACCTAGAATGCCTGCCTCCTGCTGGAACTTTCCAGCCTCTACCCTGCCCTGCCCCCACCCACTCTCTTTACAGGGCCAGGCCCTGGTTCCCCAAGCTTCCACATGGGGCCACAACACCCCACTCTGGGCTCTAGACATTACCTACCAACCACTGGCTAGTGGTTCCCATGTTCCACATGTCCTTCATTCCCCATGCCTTCCTAACAGCTCCTGTTTATTGAGCACCTACTGTGTGCCAGGACTCATGATAAGCATCTTGCATGAATGAACTCATTTCATGCTCATAAGACCCCTATGGCATAAACACTGAATATCTTCAACTTACAGGTAAGGAAACAGAGGCACAGAGTAGTTGATTCGCTTGCTGTAAGTCACACAGCAAGTGCCAGAGAGGGCTTGGGTCCCAGCAGACTGGTACCCATACTCTTAACCGCCACAGAACTTCTCCTCCATACTTTTGTCCAAGTCAGGGCTTTCTCTAGGAATGTTCTTCTCCGATGGACATATTCCACTCTTCAGACTCCAGAAATATTTGCCAAGTCAGTGAGTGACCAGATGATTTTGTCCCTCACTTGCTGTGCGACTTTGAGTGAGTCACTTCCCCTCTCTGGGCTTCCATTTCCTCTTGCATCCAAAGAGAGTGAGCTGAGACCCACTCAGTGAGCAAAGTGAGGCTTCAGACCCGCTGGGATTGGCTGCAGCTGCTGTGAGACAGCGAGACAGAGGGAGGCGCCCCATGGGGCCCAGGTTATATCTGGGCTATGACTAAGCATGCCCAGCCCTAGACCATCTGTCTGTCCACATCCGTCACTGTGAGGAGGGGCCAGGGGCCCATGTCCCTTAGCTCCAGACCCACATGACACCTCCTCTCAAAAGGGCAGAGCCCGTCCTGGAACTGGGTGGCACACGATGCCTACACCTCCTGCACTCGACCGCCTCACCCCTGCACTGCAGGACTCACGCCCTTCCTTCCTGGGCAGAAACAGCCCGGAGGAGCCTGGGCTGATCCCAGCGTACCCTCGGCCATGACCTTGGGAAAATCCTTTGTGCAGCCAGCAAGCAGATAGCCACTGTCCCACTGATCCGAATAACCGATGTCAGGCTCTGTGCAGATCATCTCCTTGAACTTGCCCAACAACACTGTGAGGGGGCGGTCCTATTAGATCCATTTTACAGAGGGGCAAACTGAGACATGGAGAGGCTCAGAAGCAGCCCAAGATCACACAGCCCCAGGTAGTAGCTGCCTGGCCCCAGAGGCTGTGGGTTTGAATCACTGGGCATTACTGCCTGCCTGTGCCAGGCACCCAGGGGCATGGGGACAGCAGTGACCAAGGGTGAACTCAACGCCCACCCTGGTGAGGCTTCCATGAGCAAATGCGTGCGTTCAAGGGACCACCTGTCATTCTTGCTTGCCACATCAAAGGGCGCATCCTGTGATCCCAGCCTCGTTCTGCTCCACCCCCTCAATGCTTGGCAAACACCCGACTGCATCACTCCTTCCAAGGTCAAGCTGTGTGGACCCTGGGCAAGTCACTTGACCTCTCTGGGCTGCCTTTTTCTTAGTCATCAATAAGCGTTCCAAGTACAATCGGCCACATGACTTACGTGACTGGAACCTCCAAACTATCCATAGAGGTTGACAGACGATCCCCATCATTCAAATGAGGAAACTGAGGCTCAGAGAGGAGGGAACTGCTTGCCCAACGTCAGGAAGTGCCTTAAGGGGATGGCAGAGGATGTGGGTGTCCACGGGGGCATAGGTGCTTCCTGCCCAGAGCCAGGGGGCTGGGATCAGCCAGGAGGGAGGGATGGTAACCCCTCCCCTTCCCCAGCCTGCTTCTCCCTGCCCCCTTCCCCACCTTCCCCCTTCCCCCTTCCCTCTCCTGAGGTCTCCAAACAAAGCTGCCTTTATCTGAACTGTAGCTGCATTCCTCAGTGACACATGAGGACAAAGGCAGGGGCCACCGGCAGCGACAGGAAAGCCCTACCGCCCCAAGCCAGTTTACAGCCTTCCCACGCCCCGCCCCCACCCGCAGGGCCTCCCCGGGGCCTCCAAGCCCGGCCCAGGGGAGCTCTGGGAGGAAGTTTTCCCCAGGACCATGCCTCTCTTCCCCCACCTGCAGGGCCTCCCCAGGGCCTCCAGGCCTGGCCCAGGGGAGCTCTGGGAGGAAGTTTTCCCCAGGACCCTGCCTCTCTTGCCCCACTGGAGCCTGGCTGTTTGTCCTGGGGAGGACGTTGAGCTTCCGCAGCCTGGATCCAACCCCAGCTCCGCCCTGGGCCCCATACACACTGCAGGGTCTAGGTGAGTCTCGGAATCTCCAGGCCTCTGTTTCCTGGTCTGTAAAACGGGAGTAGACTTCCGGAGGGGCTTAGTGAGATCATGCAGGAGGCAACTGGGCACTTCAAGAAGGCCACCATGATTGTTGATGGTGGTACTCTTATCGGTTTTCCATTTCTAGCCATTTCTGAGCTTCTTTCAGTTCCTCAGAGTGCTGCTGTCACCCCAGAGGATTGCACATGCTGTTCCCTCTACTGGGAACACTTACCATCCCTTGGTTCCTTCCCTGCAGGTGTCTCCTAAATATCCCCTCCTCCAGGCAGCCTGCCCAGATAGCTCCTGCCTCAGGCTGATTTAGGAACCTTCTATGGGCTCCTCTATGGCTTGTGCATCCCCATCACACAACGTCTTGAGTGAACACTGCCTGGGGATCACTGACAGTGACCAGGAGAGATGGGGAGAAGGAGAAAGAAAGGAAGTGGGGCTGAGCACCTACTGTGTGCCAGACCTGTGCTAAGCATTTCTCTCTCATCCAGGGTGTTGGGAACCCTCCCAACCAGCCTCCAAAGCCAGCTTCATCATTCCATTTAAAACATAAGGAAGCTGAGGCATGTGCCTGAGACTCAAGCCCAGGTCTGTGAAATTCCAGAGCCTGGAGTGAACATTGCCTGTTGATGGCAGTCATCCCACCAGGCTCAGAACCCCTTAAGGACAAAACCAAGGTGATTTTGTTGTCTGCTGTGTCCTCATTGCCTGGCACTGGGCCTGGCCTCACTCACCCATTGCTGGTGGGATGGGTTGGTGGGTGAAGTAGCAATTGGGTACACAGGGCCATTTTTTTTTTGTCTTGCTAGACCAGGGAGGGAAGGAGGAAGGGAGGGAGGGAGGGAGGGAGGGAGGAAGGAAGGAAGGAAGGAAGGAAGGAAGGAAGGAAGGAAGGAAGGGAGGGAGGGAGGAAGGGGAGAGAAAGAGAGGGAGAGAGGAAGGGAGGGAGGGGAGAGGAAGAGAGGGAGAGAGGGAGGGAGGGAGGGAAGAAGAAAGGGAGGGAGGAGGGAGGGAATGAGTAAGAAAGGAAGGAAGGAGGGAGGGAGGGAATGAGTAAGAAAGGAAGGAAGCATGAGGGAGGGAAGGAAGGGAGGAAGAAAGACAGACAGAAAGAAGGGAGAGAGGAAGGGAGGGAGGGAGAGAGAGGGGGAAGGAAGGGAGGGAGGGAAGGAGAGGGGAGGGGAAGGAAGGGGAAGGGTGGGGAGAGAAGATGGAGTCCCTGGGAGTGGGTTAGGGGAGAGAAGAAGAAGGGGCCGGGCGTGGTGGCTTACGCCTGTAATCCCAGCACTTTGGGAGGCTGAGGTGGGCGGATCATGAGGTCAGGAGATCTAGACCATCCTGGCTAACATAGTGAAACCTCGTCTCTACTAAAATACAAAAAATTAGCCGGGCATGGTGGCGGGCGCCTGTAGTCCCAGCTACTTGGGAGGCTGAGGCAGGAGAATGGCGTGAACCCAGGAGGCGGAGCTTGCAGTGAACCGAGATCGCGCCACTGCACCCCAGACTGGGCGACAGAGCAAGACTCTGTCTCAAAAAAAAAAAAAAAAAAAAAAGAAAAAAAAGAAAAAAAGAAGAAGAAAGAGGGGTTTCTGAAGCCAGACTGGCCTCCTAATCCCACGTCATCCCTCACTAGGAGTGGAGGCTGGGGCTGCAAGAACAGGATAAGGCCTCAGAGGTTCAACAAAGTAAGAAATGCAGTAGCCTCTCCCCTCCCCACCCTGGCCCAGTTCTCCCAGAAGAATGAGCCCCGTTCTGACAGCCAGGGCCTCCAACCAGATCCACACAGTTTGGTATTCAGATATCACTAATGACCCACTCACCTCATTTCCATGTTTGTCCCTGGAGCACCTACTGTGAACCAGGCAGGATAGAAAGCACACAGAAAGGGGAAACTGAGTCCAGTTCCCCCAAGAGCTCACAACCTGGATCCACAGCACGAGAAAGTGTTCTTGAGATGATCTGGCCAAACCAGAGAAGGCCAGATATTTGCCCAACATTGCACAGCAAAGTCCAGAAAAGTGAGAATTGGGACCCAGGGTTCTAGACTCCTGGCCCAGTGCTCCTCTTTCTATAGCATATGTTCAGGGGATAGTAGAAGGTCAGGTGACTGTGACCAGGAGAGATGAGGAGAAGGAGAAAGAAAGGAAGTGGGGCTGAGCACCTACTGTGTGCCAGACCTGTGCTAAGCATTTCTCTCTCATCCAGGGTGTTGGGAACCCTCCCAACCACCCTCCAAAGCCAGCTTCATCATTCCATTTAAAACATAAGGAAGCTGAGGCACGCGCCTGAGACTCAAGCCCAGGTCTGTGAAATTCCAGAGCCGGGTCTTCCGACAAGCAGAGGTTGTCCTATGAATTTGTTCACATAGGCCCAGACCCAAGACTGCTAGGCTCTAGTTCATGGGAGGTGCAAAATTAACGTCAAAGGAAACAGTTTCTGTCCAGACACAGTGGCTCGCGCCTATAATCTCAGTGCTTTCGGAGGCCGAGGGGGGAGAATCGCTTGAGCCCAGGAGTTTGAGACCAGCCTGGGCCACACGGCGAAACCTCATCTCTACAAAAACTTTTTAAAAATTAAACAGGCATGGTGGCACATGCCTATAGCCTCAGCTATTCGGGAGGCTGAGGCAGGAGGATCGTCTGAGCCCAGGAACTGGAGACTGCATGAGCTAGGATGGCACCACTGCACACTCCAATCTTGCTCTGTCACTCCGGCTAGGTGGGAGAGCGAGATCCCATCTAAAAAAAAAAAAAATTAAAGGAAGAGAAGGGAAGAGGGAAAGATTCCTTCCCTGAAGCTGTTCTCAATGTCAAGGTGGGTGAAAATACCTTCGCACGGGACAAACACCCAAACAATTCTAGTGTCACCTAGATGCAGGAAGCCTGAGTTTCCTCCTGGGATTCAGTGTCCGTTCTTGAGTGTCACCACGCCCAGCCTAGGCACCCAGGTCCCTCTGTCCCTTCAGCATCCCCAGCCCAGGGACGGTACCCAGCCTGGCTCCAGCTTAGAGGGGTGGCTCTGGGGAGGCTGGTGTCCTTTCAGCTGGACATAAAGGCTGTGTCTAAAAACAAACAAACGACTTCTAGGGCAGAGGGCAGGGAAGTGGTTCCAGCAGGGTGTTTGAGCGGCACGCCGGCCATTCAATCAGACCCGCGGGGCTGTGAGGGGAGCGGCAGAGAATCAATCATGGGCCGTGTGTGTTTGCAAAAGGACGTGTGTGGCCGTGACAGCAGCGGGAGCCCCAGGGGAAGCCCCCTGGGGACACGTGTCCACCACCTGGGCTCCCGTGCCTGCTGAACTCTGGGAGGCAGTGGCTGCTAAAATACAGATTCCCAGGCCCCAGACCATCATCCCGAAGCCAAACTGCGAGAGTCGGGCCCAGGACTCCAGAGTTTCTTTGAGGGTCTCCCAGACACTTCTGGTGAGCAGCCAGGCTTGGGAACTCCTGGGCAGCCCACCCAGCCCCAGGTAAGGTCCTGAGGGTAGAATGTGAGGAGTGAGGAGTGGGGGGCCGAGGCAGGATCCATTGTGGGAGGAGCTGGAGCTTTGCAGTCAGACCTGGCTCTGTCTGTGTTTCCATAACATTCTATACTGCCGAGCTGCAAACTCCAGCCACCGGGTTCTAGGCTCATTCTATCTCCACCCCTTCCTCCCTCGCTCTCCTGCCCTCCCTCCCTCTCCCCACTCCTTCTTTCTCTCTCTATTGCTTTCTCTCTTTTTCTTTCTCCGTCTCTCTCTCTCCCTTTTCCCCTCTCTTTTCCTCTTCCTCCCTTTCCCTCTGTCTATCTCTTTCTCTCTCCCTCTGTCTCTCTCACTCCCTTTGCCTCTTCCTCACTCTCCCCTTCTGTTGCTTTCTCTCTCCCTTTCTCTCTCTCCCCCCATTTCTCTCTCTCTCCCTTTTCCCTCTCTCCCTTTCTCTCTTTCTCTTTCCCTTTCTCTCTCTTCCCCCTTTCTCTCTTCCTCTCTTTGTCTGTCTCCCTTTCTCTCTTCCTTTCTCCTTCCTTCTTTCTCTTTCTCTCTCTCTCCCATACGCTTCTCTCTTCCTCTCTCTCTTTCTCTGACTCTTTTTCTTTCTCTCTCTTCCTTTCTCCTATCCCATTCTCTCTACTTCTGTCTCTCTTTGCCCCAAACACAGCATCTGGCACCTAGTAGGCACTCAACAAATATTTGCCAAGTGGAGAGCCCTCTGCTCTCTCTCCTGCCCCTGGGTGTCTGTCTGTCCTTCAGGTCCCCTCCCTTTCATTCTTGCTCTCTTTGTGTCTCTAGTGCCTCTGAATCCATCTGCAGTGGCTGGAACCCCATTCTCCAAATGTTCACCCTAGCATTCTGAGGCCAGGACTGGGCTGCTTTACACTTCAGAAAGGCATGTCGGGGCTGGGAGAAAGCAGACCTGCCATCTGGAAAAGCTGCCCCAGGCCTGTCCCCACCTGAAGCCACGGTGCGCTGCATGCACCTCAGCCTTGCATCTTGCAGCGTGTCTGCAATCTTCATTCCCAACAACCTTCCTTCCTGAGCCTGGTAATCCCCGCCCTCTTCTGTAGCACCAGGTACCCTAGCAGAGCCCCTGTGTCCCGTGTCTGTCCAGTGCCTGCAAAAAGAGAACAATGGGACAAAACCCCCATTGCACAGATGAGGAGGCCAGCCAGAGAAGGGAGCATTGACCTGGGTCACCCGAGAGTCGATGGCAGCCCTTCCCACCTGCATTGTGTGGTGTTTTGATCTCCTGGAGGGCAGCTTACAATCCTAGACTCTCCAAGCGACAGAGAGGGCCCGTTCTGTCCAAGTCCACATGCCCCCCAATTTACAGATGAGGATGCTGAGGTCTGGAAAGATGAGGTGACTTTCCAGATGGCTCAAAGAGGAGCAATGGAGTGACTGGGGAGGAATGACCGGTTAATCAAGAGGTAAGACTTTTCCACGCTGGTCTCACATCATACATGAATTTAATTTAACTGAGTTAAAGTCTACTTAACTAAACACATTTGCCCCTCACACTCCAAAGGGGAGATGAAGGTGTCTGTTCCAAGCCAAGCCCTCCCGTCGGGTCCCACATGTCTCTGAGTAGGAGCACCTGGTTCCTCCCTCTGCCTGTGAGTGTCCCACCCCTCTGTGTGACCCCTAAACACAAACCTTTACTGTATCTGGAGCTTGACAGGAGAAACAGCGATCTGTCCTAATGCAGGAGGAAAAGCTGGCTGTGCTGAATTTATTGAGAAATGGTGGTTGGCTTCAACATGACGGCTTCCCAAGGAATTTTCAAGGGCATTTTGATTCTCAGTGATTTTCCCCTTATGCACCTGTCCTCTGCATAAGGTGCAATCCCACTGGCTCTCCAGCAACTAGAAAAGAAACAAGAGACCTGACATTTTTAAATCTTTTTACCAAAGTATAAACCACATGCACAAAAATGCACATATTTTAAGTGTACAGCCCAACAAATGGTCACCAAGTGAACACACCCCAATAACCAACACCCAGAGGTCCCCCTTGTTCCTCCTCCTATTTAGTACCCCCTCAAAGGTAACCACTACCCTAACTTATCTCTCCATAGGTTACTCTCACCTATTCTTGTACTTTCGGTATAAATGGCATGTTGTAGGATGGACTCTGCCTGTTGAGCTTCCTTCACACAGCATAGTATCTGTGAGGTTCATCCATGTTGTCTTGTGTAGCAGTAGTTTATTTATTCTCCTTCATGTTTGTCATTCCATGTGTGGCTATACCACAATTCATTTATCCATTTTACTGTTGATGATGTATCCATTAGTTATTGTTGGGGAACAAAGCCTCCCATAGCTTAGTGGCTTAAAACAGCAACCGTTTATTTAGCACATGCTTCCAGAAGTAGATTTGGACAGGGATCAGCCTGGTGGTTCTTCTGTTCTGGGCTGGGCTTGGCTGATCTTGGCTGGGTTTGCTATGTGTCTGCCTTCCACAGCTAGGGCTGGCTAGTCTCAGATGAAGCCAACTCTGAAAATTCATCTGTGCTCCACCCATCACTCATCCTCCAGCAGGTTAGCCTAGACTTTTCACACAGCAACTGCAAGTTCCAAGAGAGCAAAAGGCCTCTTAAAACCTAGGCTTGGTACTGGTGCACGTTGCTTCCACCACACTCTATTGGCCACAGCAAATCACATGACCAACATAGATTCAAGGGAGAAGAAATAGACTCTGCCTTCTAATGGGATGGGCTGCAGAGAACTGTGACTATTATTGCAATCTGCCAAGATAAGCATTTCCAGTTTTCAGCCAAGAGAAATAATTCTACTGAGAATATTCTAGTATATGTCTTCCAATGACCAGAAGGGCATACTTCTAATGGGGATGTTCCTAGGAGTAGAGCTGCTGGGTTAGAGGAAATGCCTTCGTTCTCATATGGGCCCCATAGAGGCCTATTTGTTGGAAAGAACAGAAGCTGCTGTGAGATTTGCTATCTTAAGGAATTACTCCCAAAGGGGCATGCACAGATTTTGAAGCCCCTCTCACCCCCAGACAAGCCCCTTCTTCAAGCAAAAACTTCCCTTTCCCCTTCTGTGCCAGGTGGAATATTATCCTCCCAAAATTTATCAACCTGGATCCTCAGAATGTGACTCTATTTGGAAATAGGGTCTCTGCAGCTGTAATCAAGATGAGTCATACTGGTTAGAGTGGGTCCTTATCTAGTGATTTGTGACTTTATAGGAGATAAGGGAGAGAGATTTGGATACAGAGACACAGACCTTCAAGGAAAAGGCCATGTGACCACGGAGGCAGAGACTGGAGTGATGCATCTAGAAGGCAAGGACCACCAAGGATTGCAGAAACCATGAGAAGCTGAAGGAGACAGGCAAGGATTCTCTCCTAGAGCCTTCAGAAAGAGCATAGCCCCGCAGACATCTTGATTTCAGACTTCAAGCCTCCAGAACCATGATCGAATAAATTTCTGTTGTCTTACACCCCTTCCATGTGTGGTACTTTATTATAGCAACCCTGGGAAACCAATACACCCTCCTACCATCCTGTTGTTCTGTCCTCTGGTCCAGAGCAGGAGCAAAGGGCAAGTTTCCCTGTGCCCCTTGTAATTGACCTTTTCATGCCGTTTCGTCCCAAGGGTCACACGCGTACACACGTTACTGAGAAGATTTATCCCAAAGCACGTACAGGGCGCTGGCCCGCGCAAACACTTGCCTGCTGGTTTACAGTGATTTACTCGCAGATTACCCTCTGATGGAGGGGGCCCCAGCCTACGCGCCTCTCTCGTATATCAAAAAGGAAATCCTGAAGACATCCCTATAAACGCAGCAGGGAGGAGAACCTGCCGACGCCGTAAACTTACACGATGTGGTGAAGTCAGATGGGCCATCTGCTTCGCTCCCCAATCCAGATGTGCACAGAGGCTCGCTTGCGCGACTCCTCACACACTCTGGACACGCCCCTTCTCCCATCTCTTCTCTGCTGCATGGGCAGCAGGGCGGCCCATGAGAGGAGCACATTGGACCAGGGGGCATCAGCTCCTCCTCCTCCGAAGGCATGCAGTAGATCAAAATGATACAGCAGAGCCATGTTCAAACTTTGGCTATTCCTGGGCTAGTTCAATGTCTTCTCTGAGTTTCAGCCACCTCGTCTGTTGTGGGGGACTCCAGTGAGAAAGCATCCCGCCTGACACAATCAATGACTTCCCACTTTCACTCTCTTCTGCTAGGTGGTATTATCTGGACTCCTGGTTGCAGGTGACAGAAACCCAGCTCACAGTGGCTTAAGAAACAAGCAAGAATAATAAATCTGTTTTCTTGAATGCCTGAAAACTCTTGAAGCTACAGCTTCAGGTGTGGCTGCATCCAGGGTCTCCACAATACCAACAGGAAGCTGCGTGTCTCTTTCGACTTAATTTTTCTCTCGTTCTACTTTGTTGTCAGGCAGGCTCTCCCATCAGGGTGGCAAGATGCGCCCTCAAGCTTACACTCGGTGGTGTGGCAAACCCAGCAGAAGAGAGGGTCTCTCCAGTAGGCCCTGGACTGAATGAAGAAATGCTGATCAATTAGCAGCAAGATAGCAGGAGGTGGGAATGAATGCCCAGCTTCATCAACTAGGATATTTGTGAGCTATTAGCCACTGCTTTCACCCTAGCTAATCTCTGTATCCTCTCAAAAGAAAATTTGCTTCTTTGTGAGTCTACCCCTCCTACATACGAGGTGAGGTTCCCCCTGCCCTCTGTGGGGACTGTCTCATCTCTAGACCCTTCCTCTGTCCCCCACCCAGGAGCTGCCCTCTCTGCTGAGATGCCAACACCCATCTTTGACTCATCACAGTCTTCCACGTTGTCTGTTATTTTCTAAGTGTTGTACCCTGGATCCTTCAAAACTCATACTTTTAAGGCTCAAAAGCCAGATTCTAGTGACTTAAAATAAGCTTTTGAAATCCAAAAACCACATACTTGACTCTCTTATCCTCTTGTTATAACATCCATCCCTGAGGCAGAAAATACAGAGCACCCTGTGGTTCCTGAACAGAGGAAGGATGGGGGCGGGGAGACATTGGTCAATGTATCAAAGCATCTCTCTGCCTGAAAGACCTCTCCTGAAAGACATGAGCTATTAGGAGCTCTGGCAAGGGCTTTGTCTTATCCTCCTTGCTATCCCTGATGACTGGGCAAAGCAGTAGCTGCCCTGATTCCATAAGACAGAAAGGGGTGACTTACTTAATCCCAGAGCCACAGAGCAGAGGCCCCCGGGAAGCAATCTAAGGAAGGACTTTGAGCCAACACAACCATGCAGAGATGCAATGGGCTGCTTCACTAGGTGGTGAGCCCCCTGTCACTGGAGGCAGCCAAGCAAAGACAGCTTGGCAGAGACACTTGAGAGAGGATTCAAGTATCAGATAGGTAGTCAGTCACCTGGAATCTGAGCTCTAAGAGAATTGGGCAGTGTCTATTTTTGCTACTCATTTGATCTTCTCCAATGCTTAGCACAATGCACAGGTCATAAAACACTTAAAATACTCTTGGCTAACATTCAGACCCCTTTGTATAATCTCCATTGTCCTGCAAGTCTGATTCCCACCTCCCACTCCAAACCCATTTCCACTCACTCCTCCATTCTCTCCAGCCACCTTGTTCCCTCCTCAGGGCCTTGCTAATGCTCTTCCCCATGCCTGGAATCCTCTTCCTGCAGATCTAGGTACAGCCAGCTTCTTTTCAGTCTTCAAATCTCACGGCAGATATTATATTCCCTTCTCAAGGAAAGCTTTCCTGACGACTTGATTTAAAAACTCCTCTCCCACCCTATCCCTCTCTCTGTCATGACCCTGCTTTCTTTTTCTTGGCTGCACTTACCACCATATGAAATGATCCTGTGTTTATTCGGTCTCTCCAACTACAAAGGAAGCTCCCCAAAGGGTAGGAACTTTTTCCACCCGTTCACTACTATCTCAGAGCTTAGCCCACTGCCTGGCACATAGTAGATGCTCAATAAGTACTTGCTCAATGAGCTGTACTCGCTGGGATAACACTCAATGCTCTAATAGGTGAGCCCCAAGTTCTCAGTGGCTTAACACCATCATTTTGTTCTCTGCCTCTGAAAGCCACGAAGTGTTTCTCATGAGTGGGCAGCCATCCCAGGGCCCAAGCTACTTCCATTTCGTGGCTCTTCCATTCTCTAGGATGCCAGAGTCTCCTCCTTTCAACTGCAGGTGGAGAAAGAGAGAAAGTGGTGGGGGGAGTTGTGGGAGTCGGGGGTGGTTTATGGGCCTGGCCTAAATGTGGCTTATGTCACGTCTGCCTCCATGGACCAGATCTCAATCACACGACCACAGCTAAGAGCAAAGGAGACTGGGAAATGCGGCCTCCTTGTGTGCCAAGAGGAAAGTGGTTGTAGTGAGGAATCCTTCTCTGCCCCTGAGGGAATGGACGAATGAACACGTGGAATGATCTGTCACATACCTTCCAACTCAAGATCTCGTAAAATTCCAAGTCCTGCTGGTCCAGGAAATCTGACGCCCATTGCTGCCTGCCCTGTTTCATCTCCACTGTTGGAATAACTGAAGGCAAAGGCTCAGGGCTGGAAATGTGCAGCCCAAGGGACAGACAGAAAGAGCTGCCAGGGTCTGCTGGCCCCAGATCAAAGCAGCCTGAGAGATCTGGGCTTTCCTGAGAGACACCTGCGTGGAACAGCTCTCACTCCTGCAGAGCAAGGGAGAATTGAATCCATTTGCTCAGGATGACTTCATACTGGGTTCTACCTGGGATACAGCAGATTTGGGAAAATTGGGGGCAGCCCTGCGGTCCCTGAAGGGCCTCCAGTGGAATTTACCTCCATAGGCATCCGGAAGCATGTATTAAGTCCCTTCCTTGTACTACTTCTTTCTCCAGTGGTGGTTAGCACGTGGAAGTGCTAAGAGCAGTGCCTGGCACACAGTAAGCACTCAATACTCAATAAGCGTTTGCTAACACGAGCCTTTTCACCTTCATAGTGACTCCATGCATTCATTCATCCACCTAACATTTATTGCCCATCGTTGCCCTTCACTAGGTCCTGGGAACGCAGCAATGAAGAAGAAAGATAGAGTGGGGAGTGATGAAAGACATCAACCTTGCCCTCACAGAGCTCCCGCTCTGGAGGGAGACCAACATTACCTAGGAATGGCTCCAACAGGAGAAAAACTGCACGTGGTGTGTGCTGCTTTAGAAGAAGGTGCTGGAGCTCTAGGGAGAGCACCAGGGGGCTTGACCTGGCCTGTGTAGGGGAAGAGTCAGAAAGATGCTCTTTGTCTTACCCTTTCTGATCCTTCACACACATACCTTGGATCTAATCTGGGGTGCTCCTCCAGCAGATACGTTCTCCTGGACAAACCTTTCTCCCTGGTATGTGCCCAGAACCAGCCTGAAGCTAGGGGTCTCAGCCCATGCCAGTACCCACAGCCTGGTCCTTTCCTGCTGTGTGGTTGTAGCCAGGCTGGCATGCAGGAGGACTCCACCCTGGGAGATGCAGGGGCTACAGGTTGTGGGGTAGAAAGTGAGGGTGGGGCTCCATGCTTCCTGAATCTTGATCAAGATGAAGATACCCAGTCCAGGGCCCGGGTGAGGAAGTGTCCAGCGGTCTCTGATGTGTGTCTCCCTGAACACACATCCTGTGCACGTCCCATGGGGTTGGCTCAGCTGCTGGGAACCCCGGCTTCTCCCAAGGGGCCCACATCCCTAAACCAGGCTCCCTTGAGCCTCTCTCTACATTTGCTGATGCTCTGCAGAACGTCCTGTGCAATTGTTTGAATATTATATTGCCCTTGGTTTCATAAAAGTGTTATCGAAATGAGTGAAGACCCGACACCCGGAAGCGTTTATCCCCAGAGGAAGAAGGGCTGGTCTCATAAACCCGGTATGTTGGAGACCAAGAAGAAAACTGCACGGAACAGGCCAGAAGTGGCAAATCTTTCACCTTAGTCAGCTACTTATTGGATGAAAAGTCACCCAGATAAATGTTCAACTGGGAAGGAAAAGAGCTAACGAAATGGACACGTACAAAATTCTGGAAGTAGACTATCAATGACCGTGCCTAAACAGTTTACTCAGAGACTTGATCATCTAGTTTAACCCTCCAGGGATTAAATGCTCACCTCTTTATAACACGGCGGACCAATGCTCGATTTCCACACATTTGAATTTCATAGCATGCATGCGAATCTGTAATGCATGAAACTGGGTGAGGCAGGGGAGTTGCAGTGTCCTCGGCGGAGCGCCTCCTTGGGGCTTGCACTGGAGCTGCCTGGAGCCCGGGGAGCCCACAGGTTAATGAGCAGGACCAGGACCAGGACCCGGCCACCAGCCCCTGGAAAATCTCCCCCAGGGAGAAGGCCACCAGATCGCAAGACCCCAAGTCCACCCCCAGGAACGCAGGTCAGCCTGCCGCTCCCTCCAGTCTGCATCCAGCCCCAGGAGCAGGTGACGGGGGCATCTGACCCTCCACAGGCCCCCTAGAAACGGGGGGAGGGGACATTAGATGGAGTGCAGCACAGCCCCATGCGTCCTCCTCAGGAGGCCAAGGGCACCCAGGACGTGGAAATTAAAAAGGAGGAGGGGAGGCCCAGCATATTAACCTCCTTAATCTTTCATTTCTGACACAGATTGTGGTCCCTCATTTCAAAGAATTTCAAGCTAATGTCTGGAGGGCAGAAAAATCTATTTCCCAATACGCGCTGCAACTTTTTCGCCAATCGACTGCCCTTCCTGGTACAATCAGCCGAGCATTGATTTTTTTTTCTTTCTCTCTCTTTTTTTAATGCTAAAGCATCATCCAAAAATCTATCAATACGAACAACATCTTTGAAGAAAATACCAGAAGGCCCAGGCTGCTTCTTCATTAACCCCAAAGCTGCCAGCCTGAAATCAGGCCCAGGAAGGGGCTGCTACTGGAAGACGCAACCTGAGGAACACACTTGTGACACTTCCTGGAATGCTGGGCTCTCTCAGGATGTGTGGATGTCGGCATCTTTTGTCCTTAGGTTAGGACCCTTTACAACTGGGGCCAGTGAGGTTATTTCATTATAAATTAATTAACATTCGATAAGATTTAAAATTCAGTTCTTTGGCCAGGTGCAGTGGCTCATGCCGGTAATCACAGCACTTTGGGAGGCCGAGCTGGGAGTAGGGCTTGAGCTCAGGAGTTCGAGACTAGCCTGGGCAACACATTGAGACACTGTCTCTACAAAAAAAATTTTTTTTTTTTTTTGAGATGAAGTTTCACTCTTGTTGCCCAGGTTGGAGTACAATGGCGCTATCTCAGCTCACTGCAACCTCTGCCTCCCGGGTTCAAGCGATTGTCCTGCCTCAGCCTCCTGAGTAGCTGGGATTACAGGATGTGCCACCACGCCCGGCTAATTTTGTATTTTTAGTGGAGATGAGGTTTCTCCATGTTGGTCAGGCTGGTCTCGAACTCCTGACCTCAGGTGATCTACCCACTTAGGCCTCCCAAAGTGCTGGGATTACAGCCGTGAGCCACCATGTCCAGCCAAATTATTTTTAAATAAAAAGATTTTTTTTTAATTAGCCAGGCATGCGGATTTGTGCCTGTAGTCTCAGCTCCTCAGGAGGCTGAGGTGGGAGGATTGCCTGAGCCAAGGAAATTGAGGCTGCAGTGAGCCATGATCGTACCACTGCACTCTAGCCTGGGTGACAGAGCAAGACCCTGTCTCAAAAACAAAAAGAATAAAAATAGTAAAATAAGCCGGGCACAGTGGCTCACGCCTATAATCCCAGCACTTTGGGAGGCTGGGGCGGGTGGATCACCTGAGGTCAGGAGTTCGAGACCAGCTTAGCCAACATCATGAAACACCACCTCTACTAAAAATACAAAATTAGCCAGGCGTGATGGTGCGTGCCTGTAATCCCAGCTACTCTAAAGGCTGAAGCAGGAGAATCACTTAGAACCTGGGAGACAGAGGTTGCAGTGAGCTTAGATTGCGCCACTGCACTCCAGCCTGGGCAACAGAGCGAGACTCTGTCTCAAAAAATAATAATAATAAATAAATAAATAGAATTCGTCAGTCAAATGAGCCAAGTTTCAAATTCTCCATGGCCATGTGTGGCTCATGGCTCCCTCGTTGGACACCACAGGCCTAGAACATCTCCATTGTCATAGAAAGTTCTAGAAAATAGGGCTGCCTCAGAACAGGGCTCAGCACACTTTTTCTGTAGAGCCAGCATTCTGAAAATGCTACATATCTTGATTCCAGTGATGGTTTCATGGGTGTAACATGTAATATTTGTGCTGTATATAAATTGTGTGTGTGTGTGTATATATATATATAATTGTGTATCTATATATATTTTTTACTGTATATGAATTATGCCTCCATGAAAAGAAAAATATATTTAGAACTCTTAGATTGTCTTAGGGAGATACAATGCCTGGAAAGTTTGAATCCTGCGGGATCCCCGAGCACATCCTTACCCCATGAGACCTTAATGGGGTTTCAGAGGCCTCCAAAGAGGGAGGATGCTGGGCAGGGGGCTTTCACTCATAACCCCCTTCCCCAGATCAGTATCCTTTATAAGGGTTCTAGGGACTGAGAAAGAGTTTAACAACAACAGCAATGGAAAGGTCAACTCTGTTTCCAGCCTTTAGGAATGTGAGAACTCTTGAGAAAAGTAGGAGGCAGAACCCGTAGGGAGAGGGTACACGATGGGGGTGGAGTGTATGGGAATGAGTGAGCCTGGTGGTCTCGCGACCCTAATTCCCACTTCAGCCAGGGAGGCTCCCATGGTCTGTATTTTGCACATAGGGTTTCTGAGCAATAAGAATTCACTCATGGAAAGCTTCGGCTCCGTTTCAAAAGTTTGCACACTTTTGTCTTGGCTTTTAGCCCAAAACAAGCAGTAAAGTGGACAGTTAAAGGCACACGCCATGGAGCCAGAAGGCCAAGTTCAAATCCCAGCCGCAGCTGTGTGACCTTGGGAAAATCTCTTCATTTCTCTGTGCCTCAGTTTTCTCCTCTGTAAAATGGGGATAATAAGACCCAACTCACGGGTTCTTATGAGAATGAGAAGCATTAACGCTTGGAAAGCACGCTGAACCAGACTGAGCATCTCCTGTTTGTTTGGGGTCTGTCTAGGATGATGCCCTCATTCATTCCTTCAACAAGCTTGTGTGATGGAGATGCCAGGCCCTGGGAAAGAAGGCAGCCAGACCAAGTCATGACAAACATCCCTCTTTCCCTACCCCAGGTCGCACCTGTCTCTCACCTTCCGGAGACCCCACCTTCAGGTCCTTCCCGCTCCACCAGGCAGGTCCCTGGAGCTCAGCCCAGCAAAGACTGATGGCTTATCAGGACACCCAGGCCACAATCCAGAACTGGCTCTGATCCAGGAGCCACCAGTGTCTGATGTCCCCATGTCAAAAAGAGAAGCCACACTGTCCCAGACCTGAACTGGCTGTCCTCAGTGCCCTGTTGCACAGAGCCCAGACTCCCTCTCCTGTGGATGAGGCGGGATGCTACTCCCTGACCCTCTACATCTGGCAGAGATCCCATTCTGGGGCACACAGGCGACCTGAGGCTCTGTCCCCAGAGATGTTCACCTGTTCATCCAACCTGGTGGTTTCTTGTCCCGGGAAGCCCTCACCTTCAGTTAGTCACTCACTTGACAACTTTTTATAGGATGAGTACTTTGTGCTAAGCTGAGTCCCCGAGGCTGGAGACATAGGGAACGAGAGACACAGTCTGCCCTCAAGTAGTTCACATCTAGTTGAAGAAACAAGCAATAAACAAGTAGAGATCATTTCACCTGGAAATCAGTTCAAAGAAGAAAATAACTCAACAGACTGGAAGCAGGTGTGGTCAGGGAAGGCTTCCTGGAGGAGGTGACAATTACACAGAAACTTGATAGATGAGAAGGAGCTGGACACAGGCAGATATGGGTGAAGGGCATTTCAGGCAAAGGCATGTGCAAAAGCCAGGAGGTGGGAACAAATTAGAGAGAGGAAAAAGGAGCAGAGTAAGCTAGGAAGCCAGTGGTCAGAGGTGAGAATGGCCAGTGCCCACCAAGCCTCAGCATACCTCTGTCCTGCTGGCTCAGTTGAAACTTTCCCTTGATCTAGAAATATACAACTACCATTGATCACTGACAGAGCCTGGTGGCTACCAGAGCTGCAGGGGTCTAGGTTCAAATCCAGGCTCAACCTCCTCCCAGGGAGTAACCTCAGGCCAGGGCATGACCCTCCTGGGCCTCAGTTTTCTCCTTGGAAAATGGGGGCTTAGTGGGGTTGCTGCAAGGGTCAGGGAAGGCATGTAATGGGCTTAACTCAGTGCCTGGCACGCAGTGAACGATAGGCCGATGTTGGCCAAGCCAGAAAATCCGTCTGCCTTGACGTCAGGCAGGGCCTAATTATAGACGCCCAGAGGTCACTTTCAGCCTCTTGTGACTCAGAGGCAGTGCCAGGCAACAGACAGTGCAAGAAACAAAGAATCAGGCCAGCTCGACCAATGCAGAGCCACAGGGGAGTGCCTCAGTTTCCCTGTGTATTAATCAGAGATATCAATGGGACCTGCCTCCCATGGCTATGAGAAGACTCCAAGATGGGCCCAGTACCTCATAGGAGCTCTGTCAACCTCCACAGTCCGCAACTGCACGCACAAATGGAAAAATCATTGTAATTTAGATGAATTTTCCCTTGAGGCTTTCTTTCTTTTATTCAACAAATATATGCTGAGCCCTTTGGTGCATCTGGCTCTGTGTTAAATACAATGTGTACAAAAAATGCCTGCAACAGCCACTGAGGGTTTACAGAGCCAATGAAGAGAGTCAGCAAGGTTACAGGGGCATATTTAATGTGCTCAAAGAACAAACTAGAGGTTCCAGAAAGAACCATTCTTCTTCTTTGTTCTTCCACTGGTTTGCTTATTCAGCCTCACAGCAGCCAGGCCTTGGTGTCTGAAAACTTGCTGGGGCAGGCGGAGAATCCCCTACCCCGTCCCTGCATGTGGAACCCTCTGGTGTGACCTTGGCCTCCAAGAGTACCGTGTTTGCCTTGAGATCTGAGTTCAAGGCCTGGGTCTGCTCCTGCCTTGCTGTGAGAACTTGGGCAAGGCATGGAGCCACGCTGTGCCTCAGTTTCCTCACCTGTGCATGACATGAGTGATGGTAATAATGAAAATGCCCTGTTGGGGCTGTTTGGGGGGTTAGATGTGATCACAGGGGCGGAGTGCTCTGTGTCCAGTGCTCCAACGGGGATCACTGCTGTCATTACCCTCTGTCTAGGGCAGGGGCATCCAATTTTTTGGCTCCCTGGGCCACATTAAAAGAAAAAAATTGTCTTGAACCACACATAAAATACACTAACACTAATGATGGCTGATGAGCTAAAAAAAAAATTGTAAAATATAAAAATAAAAAACTCACAATATTTTAAGAAAGTTTTCAAGTTTGTGTTGGGCCTCATTCAAAGCCATCCTGGGCTGCATGTGGTATGCAGGCACCAGGTTGGACAAACTTGGTCTAGGGAATGATGCAGCCTCCAGCACCAACATCGCCCCTGGCTCGAGGAAGGGAGACATACCCTGTACACACCCCCAGCTCTAACCCACTCTTGGGTCACTACCCAACTCTTGAGTCATTTCCAGGTCACCCCCTGGAAATGAGTTTTTCTTGGGCCACAGTTTTTCTTGGGCCGCAGTTAATCATGCATAGACTACATTTCCCAGGTTCCTTTGCATCTAGGTAGGGCCATGTGACTAACTCTGACCAATAGACTGTGAGAGAAAGTGACGTGCATAACTTCAGGGCTGAAGTGATTAACAAGCAGATGTGTCTCCTCAGTCTCTCTTTCCCCACCCACCTGCTAAATGGAACAGAGTTCAAAGTAAGTGCTGAAAATGGTAGAGCCGCAAGATAGAAGGAGCCTGAGTGCCTGAGTCACCGCATGGAGGCAGATTGCCCAACCAGAAATGCCAGCAGTGGGTTGTAACATTAGTGAGAAATAAACTTATAATGTGTTAAACCACTGAAGTGACAATTACATCTGTTACAGCAGGTGGCATTGCCTTCCTTAACTATTACATATACATTATACCTTTTTTTCAGTTGTATATGAATTATCTCATTTAACACTCAACAAATTTCTAACACTAATAATGTGAGGTACTGATTTTTGAGGATTTAATCTGGGCCAAGCACTGGGCTAAGTCCTTTGCATACATTTTCTTGTCTTAACCACAATTCTATAAGGTGGGCTTATAGGATTATTATTATAGCCACACTACGGATGAGGAAACTAACACTCAAAAACATTCAGAATCCTACCCAGGGTCATCAGCTAATGAGTAGAAGTGGCTGGACCAGAACCCAGAGTTTACTTTTTTTTTTTGAGACAGTCTCTCTCTGTCATCCAGGCTGGAGTACAGTGGTGTGATCTTGGCTCACTGCAACCTCCACCTCCCGAGTTCAAGTGATTCTCCTGCCTCAGCCTCCCAAGTAGCTGGGACTACAGGTGTGTGCCACCATGCCTGGCTAATTTTTGTATTTTTAGTAGAGATGGAGTTTCACCATGTTGGCCAGGCTGGTCTCGAACTCCTGCCCTCAAGTGATCCACCTGCCTCGGCCTCCCAAACAGTTCACATTCTTAATGACTGCACCCATGGCCTCTCAGAACCCAATAAGTTAGATATTTCAAGCCTTGATCTATAAGTGATGACACTGAAGTTCAGAGAAGGTCCACAACTTGGCCATGCTCCTGGAACTAGTAAGTGGCAATGACTGGCTTAGAACCCAGATTTGTCTGGGTCCCAACTAGTGCTCTTGACCTACCCACATTGCTGCCTTGGTTGCCTTTTCCAATGGGCACTAAAGCTTTGACCCTGTTCCCATTCCCCAACATTACGGTGCCATGGCTGTAGGCAAATTTGGCATCCATAGAGCCTGTTATGATGCTAAATAAATTTTTCTCTTGGCAGCCTTGGCACTTATTAAGCACCTGGGAGGCTATTAGTGCCTTGTGCTGTCCAAAACACTTTAATTACTGTCTAATCAAGGTATCTTTCAACTCTAGGAGGAAAAAAAAAAAAACAGGGGGAGATGTTCATGCACACAACTTTTGAATCCTTTGCTGTGCATTTCCCTCCAGCCATCACATCTCCTGGGTGTCATTCAGGAAAGGGACTAAAGAAATAAAGATGGAGGGAAATGGTCTCTAAACAAGGCTTCATTTTCACACAGCAGTCTCACTCTGTGGACTTGATCTGGAGGCAAAATGGACTGAGTGAATGATGATGAACGTACCAGGATGCTGATCACAGTGGTGTTGGTCTCAGGGAAAAATTGCACACGTCTGAAAGGCCTGCCAACAGGTCCCAGGTTAAATGAACTGTGGTGCATCCATGCAAAGGAGTACTATGCAGCCATTAAAAAGAAGAACATGGAACTATTTGGGCTGATGCAGACCAATCTACAGAAAAAGGGTTGTGCAGAACAGTGAGCCTCCTGTGAACCCATTTGTGTAAAAACATAAGGACATAGTTGTATTACAATTGTCAACATTTATTGAGGGATTAATATACACTATTTTAGGTAGTCAAATTCATTGCCTTATTTAGCCCTTGTAAGACTCCTATAAGGTAGAAAATATTGTCATTCCCAATTTATAGATGAGGAAACTGAGGCTTAGAAAAATTCAGTAATGAGTGCCCAGGGGCACCTCTTTAGTGAGTGGTAAGGCTGGGATTCAAACTCAGGAAGTCTGAAAGCCACTACTACCCATTAAATGACACTGCTTCCCCAACACATAAAGAGAATGATTGACAGGAGAGTTCCATTTCTTTGAAATGGGGGAGATTTGAAGGTGCAAGGTATATGAGAGACTACTAGGAATTGAGGGGATAGAGTTTTAACAGCCATATGGGGACAGGAGGCAAAGCCTGGAGCCCTCCAAAGGTGGAGTGTTGGAACTGAGACTGCTACCTAAAATCAGTGTCCCCAAAAGGTAATATTCTCAAATAAATAATAAAGTAGGGGAAAATTTGTGTGCAGGCAAAGAACAGCAACAAGGAATTTTGTCTGTCTTGGCTTGGGCTCAGGAAAAAACAAAGCTCCCCTAAGACTGTGTGACTATGGACCTGTGATCATATCAATTTGGTGTTTAAATTTGAACTACACATATAGATGGGAACACCCAAACTGAGAAAAACATAAACCCCAGACCAGGGGTGATGATATTACGGAAAACAAGGCAGAAACAAATGCTGAACCAGACACCCTCAACCATGACATTCAAGATTCCCACAGATAACGCCATGCCTAAGATGAGCTTGCAATTCCAAATTATAAAACCCATGAGAAAGCAAACCACCATGAAAATGCCTGTAAGGTCACATGAGGAACTGCTAGCAGTGGTTGTCTTTGGAAAGTGGTAATGCAGGAATGAAGTGGAGCAAGACTGACTTTTTACTTAATACACAGCTAAGGCAGTTTGAAGTTTCTTAGTGTAATAATGCTTTCTTCTTTCAGTTTTAAAATAAGAGAATCACTTATCGGCCTTTTGGCTAAGATCAAGTGTAAAATAAAAACTATTTGAACTGAAAAGAAAGAATGGGGCTGGGCGCGGTGGCTCACGCCTGTAATCCCAGCACTTTGGGAAGCCGAGGCGGGCGGATCACGAGGTCAGGAGATCGAGACCATCCTGGCTAACACGGTGAAACCCCGTCTCTACTAAAAATGCAAAAAATTAGCCGGGCGAGGCGGCGGGCGCCTGTAGTCCCAGCTACTCGGGAGGCTGAGGCAGGAGAATGGCGTGAACCCGGGAGGCGGAGCTTGCAGTGAGCCGAGATCGCGCCATAGCACTCCAGCCTGGGCGACTAAGCGAGACTCTGTCTCAAAAAAAAAAAAAAAAAATTAAACGCAAAAGAAAGAATGGAAGGAAGGAGGGAGAGAGGAAAGGAGAAAAATTGGCTACAAGCCTCAGCCCCTACCTCCAAGATCACCCTCCTACCTCACCCTATACCAACTATGGGCTGTGGCCACTGAGTTTGGTGATGCTTCACAGGAAAGAGTTGGGATTCTTCCCATTTGCCAAGCATGCTTTCATATATGGTAATCAGCCACTTTGTCTAAAATCCATGATTGGTGTTGGTGCCACTAAATTTCCTCCAACAGAAGAAAGTTCCAATTTTAATTCCTCTTTGGGCACCAATCTATCGACAACCTCATTGTTTCGACCTCTTCAGTATTCTTCAAGTCTCATTACATTTATCCATCCCCTGCCCCCTCCTCTGTCCCGAACACATCTCATGCCAGGCTCAGGACATAGTCCTCCTGCCTCTCGTGCTCACCCCACTAACCCATCCGCCAGGCAGCAGCCAGAGTGAGAGTCCCAAAATGCAAATCGGATTACTGCCCTGCTTAGAATGCTGTGACAAGCTCCCTTTCACTCAGAATAAACTCGGAGACTGGCCAGGCATGGTGGCTCACGCCTGTCATCTCAGCACTTTGGGAGGCCAAGGTAGGTGGATCACTTGAGGTCAGGAGTTCAAGGCAAGCCTGGCCAACATGGTGAAACCTCGTCTCTACTAAAAATACAACAATTAGCTGGGCATGGTCCCCTTGAACCCAGGAGGCAGAGGTGGCAGTGAGCCAAGATCATACCACTGCACTCTGGCCTGGGTGACAGAGCGAGACTCCATCTCAAAAAAATTAAAACTCCGAGATCCTTCCACAGCCGACAAGTGTTGGGGGATGCAGTCTCACTGATGGGTCTCAGGTCATCACCCTCTGCATCCCTGCCCTTTTTGCCCACCCCCTTACTCTGTTCCATTTACACTGGCCTCTCATCAGGCCTCAAATGCACCAGCTCAGGCCACCAAGTCAGCACAGAGAAGACACATCCTCTGTCTGGTCACTTTTCTTGCACAGAGAAACTCTTTTTCATCTTTCACATTCAATCATGATGTCCTTGCCCTTGGACAGCCTCTCTGCACCCACCTAAAGCAGATGCTGAAGATCTCTGTGGTAGACAGAATAATGGCCTCCCAGAGACGTCCGTATCCTAATCCCCAGAACCTGTGAATATGTTACCTTACCTGGCAATAGAATTTTACAAATGTGATTAAATTAATGACCTTGAGATTGGGGGTCGGGGGGCAGTGGTTATCTTGGATTATCTTGGTCCTTATAAGAGGAAAGCAGGAGGATTAGAGTAAGAGAAGGTGATATAATGACAGAAACAGAGAGATTGGAAGATGCTACAATGCTAATTTTTAAGATGGAAGAAAGTGTCACAAGCTAAGAATGTGAGTGGCCTGTAAAAGCTAGAAAAGGCAAGGAAATGGATTTTCCTCCCCCTAGAGCCTCTGGATGGAACACAGCCCTGGTAACACCTTGATTTTAGTACTTCTGACCTCCAGCATTGTAGAATGGTAAATGTGTGTTGTTTAAAGACACTAAATGGGTGAAAATTTCTTGCAACAGCCACAGGAAACTAATACAGTACCCTACTTGTGTTCGTCATGCCTGACCATCTCTGTATTATCCAGGAAGTCCAAATGCCAGCTCCAGGATTGCATTTCTGTTTTTGTGTTTTATTTTGTTTTTTGTTTTTTGAGACAGCATCTTGCTCTGTCGCCCAGGCTAGAGTACAATGGTATGATCTCAGCTCACTGCAAACTCCACCTCGCCTCCTGGGTTCAAGTGATTCTCCTGCCTCAGCCTCCTAAGTAACTGGGATTACAGGCATGTACTACCACACCCAGTTAATTTTTGTATTTTTAGCAGAGACTAGGTTTCATCATCTTGGCCAGGCTGATCTCAAACTCCTGACCTCAGGCAAACCTCCTGCCTCAGCCTCCCAAAGTGCTGAGATTACAGGTTTGAGCCACCGCGCCTGGCCAGGATTGAGTTTCTGGAACTGCAGAAGGCACACTGGAAGTGCTAGAAACTAATGACTCTGGGAAGATAGTGTATCAATACCTCAGCTCCCTCTCCTCACAGGTTACACACCTCTAAGTATATACTACATGGTCTCCCTGAGGTCCTACAGGCTTGAACTCCAGTTGCCTATCATGGTAACTGACTCAACCCACACTCCCTGTATTAGCTGCCTCCCTCTCCCTGTCTCACTGCCCCACCCCCCTTCAAGTGCTTCCTGGATTCATTTCTCAAACAAACTACTTGCCTTTGAGTCCTCGCTTCTGAGCAAGTCAAACCAAGACCCTTCAGAAAGGGTTTTATTCTACACTGCACCCAGCACAGCTGTACCTCTGCATCTCCCCAGTGGGAATGGCAGCCCCTCGAGGGCAGGATGGTGTCTCCAGGCCCTGGCACAGAGCCTGGCATGCTGAACACACTGGATAAATATTTGTTGAGTTGCTGACTGAATAATTCATCTCTTTAAAGAAAACAGAACATCTTCTGGAAGATGCATGGGCACTCATACTACCAACAGGGCTTCCAAGTTAGTGGTGGGGGTGGGTGTTGCTTTAATGGAGCCCAAATTTCTACCGCGATTAGTGACCTCTATTTACATGCAGAGAAAGCAGGCACCAGAATACTGGCAGAGTTTGTTTTCGTAAGTGGATTAAATGCACCCCCGCCGGGCAACCAGCACCCGCAGGTAGAGATCAGGCTTCTTGATCTCTGCAGATAGTCTTCCTGAAGAGCTCCTAGAAAGAGCCTGACTGGCTGGATGCAGTGGTTCACACCCCTAATCCCAGCACTTTGGGAGGCCGAGGTGGGTGGATCACCTGAGGTCAGGAGTTCGAGACCAGTCTAGCCAACATGGTGAAACCCTGTCTCTACTAAAAATATAAAAATTAGCAAGGTGTGGTGGTGCCCACCTGTAATCCCAGCTACTCAGGAGGCTGAGGCAGGAGAATTGCTTGAACCCAGGAGGCGGAGGTTGCAGTGAGCTGAGATCATGCCATTGCATTGCAGTCTGGGTGACAAGAGCAAGACTCCGCCTCGAAAAAATAAAGTTAAATTAAAAAAGAAAGAGCCTGACCCTGCCACTGGTTCCTCTGACACTCTCAGGGAAGTCTCTTAGAGGAATCAGCTGGTTTTCCACCTTCATGCCTTTGTCTAGGCCATGCCTTCTGCCTGGAATTCCTTTTATCTATCTGTAAAACAATGGTTTATCTTTCAAGATTTGCCCCAAGCAGGACCTCTCTGGGGTCTTTCTTTTCCCTTTCTAGGACTGCCCAACCTGAGTCCCCCTTTTCATCTCTGTTGACACTTCAGATATCTTTGATGTCTCTGACACTTCAAGGTGTTGCATCTGGAGCAGGAATCCTGTCTGTTTCTCTCCATGCCCCAATGTCTGGTATACAGTAGGTGTCCAATGCTTGCCGACATGTACAGCTTCCTCCTCCTTGGCGCTAAGCCTGAGAAGCTTGGAGGCTCACCCCATGCCCTCACCATACCTGGTCACAACTGGGCTCTCCAAGGCCCAAAGTGAGGTGCCAAGAGGATTCCTAGACTTCTGTAGAAGGAGAAAAGAAGAGATGGGGAGGGAAAGCAAAGAGGCTGGGATGGCTGGACAAGGGACAATGCCCCACCACCACCAACCCACTCCTAGATCCTAGGGTGCCACGTCAGCACTGGGCACCCTCGTCCTATCACCCATCAATACTGCAAAAATCCTGGAAAGAACTCTGTCCATCCTGGCTACAAGATCCTACAGGGAGACAAATTTCTGAATAAAGAGATGGAGGCACGGACCCCAGGTTCTGGATTTGGAGCAGAAGGTCTAAGACTTAGTCCACTGTGTAGCCTCAGACAAGTCCCATGAGCCAAGGTGGAAGAGACCAACAGACAGCTTCCAAATGCCCCTCTCGGCTGTCCCTCCTTGGTAGGTCCTGGCCTGTCTCAGCCTTCCCACAGGGCAACTGTCGCGATTCAATGAGATGTGTTCAATGAGATGTGTTCACCTGTAAAACGTCACTCATCCAATCTCCACCCAGCTAATGAGCACCTACTGTGTGCCAGGCACTGTGCTAGGCCCCCAGGGTTGGGCAAAAAACAAAACAGACAGCGACCCTTCATTTGTGAGGAAGAGGAAGATGGGGCACAGCAGAGTGGACAGGAGGGGAACAGGAAGAAGAGAAAGAGGTGGGCAGGGCAGTCAGATTGCTGAGTCTGGCAGATTGCTGAGAAGATTGGGTTTGATTCTAAAGACAACAGGCTTTTGGAGGCTGAGACAGGTGGATCACTTGAACCCAGGAGAAGTTCGAGACCAGCCTGGGCAACATGGTGAAACTCCGTCTCTACAAAAAAATACAAAAATTAGCCAGGTGTGATGGTGTATGCCTGTAGTCCCAGCTACTCAAGAGGCTAAGGTGGGATAATTACCTGAGCCCAGGGAGGCCGAGGCTGCGGTGTGCTCTGATTGTGCCACTGAACTCCAGCCTGGATGACAGAGTGAGACCCTGTCAAGAAATAAAGGGAAGGGAAGGGAGAGGGAGAGGAAAGGGGAGAGAGAGGAAAGGGAAGAGGAGAGAGAGAGAAGAGAGAAGGGAAGGGAGGGAGGGAAGAAAAAGAAAGAAAGAAAGAAAGAAAGAAAGAAAGAAAGAAAGAAAGAAAGGAAGGAAGGAAGGAAGGAAGGAAGGAAGGAAGGAAGGAAGGAAGGAAGGAAGGAAGGAAGGAAGGAAGGGGAAGGAAGGAAGGAAGGAAGGAAGGAAGGAAGGAAGGAAAGGGGAGGGAGGGAAAGAAGGAAGGAAGGAAAGAAAGAAAGAGAGAGAAAGAAACAAAGAAAGAGAGAGAGAAAGAAAGAGAGAAGAAAGAAAG